>NC_072808.1:26158437-26769062 GCF_028583425.1 Eublepharis macularius | reverse complement strand
CCCTAACCCTAACCCTAACCCTAACCCTAACCCTAACCCTAACCCTAACCCTAACCCTAACCCTAACCCTAACCCTAACCCTAACCCTAACCCTAACCCTAACCCTAACCCTAACCCTAACCCTAACCCTAACCCTAACCCTAACCCTAACCCTAACCCTAACCCTAACCCTAACCCTAACCCTAACCCTAACCCTAACCCTAACCCTAACCCTAACCCTAACCCTAACCCTAACCCTAACCCTAACCCTAACCCTAACCCTAACCCTAACCCTAACCCTAACCCTAACCCTAACCCTAACCCTAACCCTAACCCTAACCCTAACCCTAACCCTAACCCTAACCCTAACCCTAACCCTAACCCTAACCCTAACCCTAACCCTAACCCTAACCCTAACCCTAACCCTAACCCTAACCCTAACCCTAACCCTAACCCTAACCCTAACCCTAACCCTAACCCTAACCCTAACCCTAACCCTAACCCTAACCCTAACCCTAACCCTAACCCTAACCCTAACCCTAACCCTAACCCTAACCCTAACCCTAACCCTAACCCTAACCCTAACCCTAACCCTAACCCTAACCCTAACCCTAACCCTAACCCTAACCCTAACCCTAACCCTAACCCTAACCCTAACCCTAACCCTAACCCTAACCCTAACCCTAACCCTAACCCTAACCCTAACCCTAACCCTAACCCTAACCCTAACCCTAACCCTAACCCTAACCCTAACCCTAACCCTAACCCTAACCCTAACCCTAACCCTAACCCTAACCCTAACCCTAACCCTAACCCTAACCCTAACCCTAACCCTAACCCTAACCCTAACCCTAACCCTAACCCTAACCCTAACCCTAACCCTAACCCTAACCCTAACCCTAACCCTAACCCTAACCCTAACCCTAACCCTAACCCTAACCCTAACCCTAACCCTAACCCTAACCCTAACCCTAACCCTAACCCTAACCCTAACCCTAACCCTAACCCTAACCCTAACCCTAACCCTAACCCTAACCCTAACCCTAACCCTAACCCTAACCCTAACCCTAACCCTAACCCTAACCCTAACCCTAACCCTAACCCTAACCCTAACCCTAACCCTAACCCTAACCCTAACCCTAACCCTAACCCTAACCCTAACCCTAACCCTAACCCTAACCCTAACCCTAACCCTAACCCTAACCCTAACCCTAACCCTAACCCTAACCCTAACCCTAACCCTAACCCTAACCCTAACCCTAACCCTAACCCTAACCCTAACCCTAACCCTAACCCTAACCCTAACCCTAACCCTAACCCTAACCCTAACCCTAACCCTAACCCTAACCCTAACCCTAACCCTAACCCTAACCCTAACCCTAACCCTAACCCTAACCCTAACCCTAACCCTAACCCTAACCCTAACCCTAACCCTAACCCTAACCCTAACCCTAACCCTAACCCTAACCCTAACCCTAACCCTAACCCTAACCCTAACCCTAACCCTAACCCTAACCCTAACCCTAACCCTAACCCTAACCCTAACCCTAACCCTAACCCTAACCCTAACCCTAACCCTAACCCTAACCCTAACCCTAACCCTAACCCTAACCCTAACCCTAACCCTAACCCTAACCCTAACCCTAACCCTAACCCTAACCCTAACCCTAACCCTAACCCTAACCCTAACCCTAACCCTAACCCTAACCCTAACCCTAACCCTAACCCTAACCCTAACCCTAACCCTAACCCTAACCCTAACCCTAACCCTAACCCTAACCCTAACCCTAACCCTAACCCTAACCCTAACCCTAACCCTAACCCTAACCCTAACCCTAACCCTAACCCTAACCCTAACCCTAACCCTAACCCTAACCCTAACCCTAACCCTAACCCTAACCCTAACCCTAACCCTAACCCTAACCCTAACCCTAACCCTAACCCTAACCCTAACCCTAACCCTAACCCTAACCCTAACCCTAACCCTAACCCTAACCCTAACCCTAACCCTAACCCTAACCCTAACCCTAACCCTAACCCTAACCCTAACCCTAACCCTAACCCTAACCCTAACCCTAACCCTAACCCTAACCCTAACCCTAACCCTAACCCTAACCCTAACCCTAACCCTAACCCTAACCCTAACCCTAACCCTAACCCTAACCCTAACCCTAACCCTAACCCTAACCCTAACCCTAACCCTAACCCTAACCCTAACCCTAACCCTAACCCTAACCCTAACCCTAACCCTAACCCTAACCCTAACCCTAACCCTAACCCTAACCCTAACCCTAACCCTAACCCTAACCCTAACCCTAACCCTAACCCTAACCCTAACCCTAACCCTAACCCTAACCCTAACCCTAACCCTAACCCTAACCCTAACCCTAACCCTAACCCTAACCCTAACCCTAACCCTAACCCTAACCCTAACCCTAACCCTAACCCTAACCCTAACCCTAACCCTAACCCTAACCCTAACCCTAACCCTAACCCTAACCCTAACCCTAACCCTAACCCTAACCCTAACCCTAACCCTAACCCTAACCCTAACCCTAACCCTAACCCTAACCCTAACCCTAACCCTAACCCTAACCCTAACCCTAACCCTAACCCTAACCCTAACCCTAACCCTAACCCTAACCCTAACCCTAACCCTAACCCTAACCCTAACCCTAACCCTAACCCTAACCCTAACCCTAACCCTAACCCTAACCCTAACCCTAACCCTAACCCTAACCCTAACCCTAACCCTAACCCTAACCCTAACCCTAACCCTAACCCTAACCCTAACCCTAACCCTAACCCTAACCCTAACCCTAACCCTAACCCTAACCCTAACCCTAACCCTAACCCTAACCCTAACCCTAACCCTAACCCTAACCCTAACCCTAACCCTAACCCTAACCCTAACCCTAACCCTAACCCTAACCCTAACCCTAACCCTAACCCTAACCCTAACCCTAACCCTAACCCTAACCCTAACCCTAACCCTAACCCTAACCCTAACCCTAACCCTAACCCTAACCCTAACCCTAACCCTAACCCTAACCCTAACCCTAACCCTAACCCTAACCCTAACCCTAACCCTAACCCTAACCCTAACCCTAACCCTAACCCTAACCCTAACCCTAACCCTAACCCTAACCCTAACCCTAACCCTAACCCTAACCCTAACCCTAACCCTAACCCTAACCCTAACCCTAACCCTAACCCTAACCCTAACCCTAACCCTAACCCTAACCCTAACCCTAACCCTAACCCTAACCCTAACCCTAACCCTAACCCTAACCCTAACCCTAACCCTAACCCTAACCCTAACCCTAACCCTAACCCTAACCCTAACCCTAACCCTAACCCTAACCCTAACCCTAACCCTAACCCTAACCCTAACCCTAACCCTAACCCTAACCCTAACCCTAACCCTAACCCTAACCCTAACCCTAACCCTAACCCTAACCCTAACCCTAACCCTAACCCTAACCCTAACCCTAACCCTAACCCTAACCCTAACCCTAACCCTAACCCTAACCCTAACCCTAACCCTAACCCTAACCCTAACCCTAACCCTAACCCTAACCCTAACCCTAACCCTAACCCTAACCCTAACCCTAACCCTAACCCTAACCCTAACCCTAACCCTAACCCTAACCCTAACCCTAACCCTAACCCTAACCCTAACCCTAACCCTAACCCTAACCCTAACCCTAACCCTAACCCTAACCCTAACCCTAACCCTAACCCTAACCCTAACCCTAACCCTAACCCTAACCCTAACCCTAACCCTAACCCTAACCCTAACCCTAACCCTAACCCTAACCCTAACCCTAACCCTAACCCTAACCCTAACCCTAACCCTAACCCTAACCCTAACCCTAACCCTAACCCTAACCCTAACCCTAACCCTAACCCTAACCCTAACCCTAACCCTAACCCTAACCCTAACCCTAACCCTAACCCTAACCCTAACCCTAACCCTAACCCTAACCCTAACCCTAACCCTAACCCTAACCCTAACCCTAACCCTAACCCTAACCCTAACCCTAACCCTAACCCTAACCCTAACCCTAACCCTAACCCTAACCCTAACCCTAACCCTAACCCTAACCCTAACCCTAACCCTAACCCTAACCCTAACCCTAACCCTAACCCTAACCCTAACCCTAACCCTAACCCTAACCCTAACCCTAACCCTAACCCTAACCCTAACCCTAACCCTAACCCTAACCCTAACCCTAACCCTAACCCTAACCCTAACCCTAACCCTAACCCTAACCCTAACCCTAACCCTAACCCTAACCCTAACCCTAACCCTAACCCTAACCCTAACCCTAACCCTAACCCTAACCCTAACCCTAACCCTAACCCTAACCCTAACCCTAACCCTAACCCTAACCCTAACCCTAACCCTAACCCTAACCCTAACCCTAACCCTAACCCTAACCCTAACCCTAACCCTAACCCTAACCCTAACCCTAACCCTAACCCTAACCCTAACCCTAACCCTAACCCTAACCCTAACCCTAACCCTAACCCTAACCCTAACCCTAACCCTAACCCTAACCCTAACCCTAACCCTAACCCTAACCCTAACCCTAACCCTAACCCTAACCCTAACCCTAACCCTAACCCTAACCCTAACCCTAACCCTAACCCTAACCCTAACCCTAACCCTAACCCTAACCCTAACCCTAACCCTAACCCTAACCCTAACCCTAACCCTAACCCTAACCCTAACCCTAACCCTAACCCTAACCCTAACCCTAACCCTAACCCTAACCCTAACCCTAACCCTAACCCTAACCCTAACCCTAACCCTAACCCTAACCCTAACCCTAACCCTAACCCTAACCCTAACCCTAACCCTAACCCTAACCCTAACCCTAACCCTAACCCTAACCCTAACCCTAACCCTAACCCTAACCCTAACCCTAACCCTAACCCTAACCCTAACCCTAACCCTAACCCTAACCCTAACCCTAACCCTAACCCTAACCCTAACCCTAACCCTAACCCTAACCCTAACCCTAACCCTAACCCTAACCCTAACCCTAACCCTAACCCTAACCCTAACCCTAACCCTAACCCTAACCCTAACCCTAACCCTAACCCTAACCCTAACCCTAACCCTAACCCTAACCCTAACCCTAACCCTAACCCTAACCCTAACCCTAACCCTAACCCTAACCCTAACCCTAACCCTAACCCTAACCCTAACCCTAACCCTAACCCTAACCCTAACCCTAACCCTAACCCTAACCCTAACCCTAACCCTAACCCTAACCCTAACCCTAACCCTAACCCTAACCCTAACCCTAACCCTAACCCTAACCCTAACCCTAACCCTAACCCTAACCCTAACCCTAACCCTAACCCTAACCCTAACCCTAACCCTAACCCTAACCCTAACCCTAACCCTAACCCTAACCCTAACCCTAACCCTAACCCTAACCCTAACCCTAACCCTAACCCTAACCCTAACCCTAACCCTAACCCTAACCCTAACCCTAACCCTAACCCTAACCCTAACCCTAACCCTAACCCTAACCCTAACCCTAACCCTAACCCTAACCCTAACCCTAACCCTAACCCTAACCCTAACCCTAACCCTAACCCTAACCCTAACCCTAACCCTAACCCTAACCCTAACCCTAACCCTAACCCTAACCCTAACCCTAACCCTAACCCTAACCCTAACCCTAACCCTAACCCTAACCCTAACCCTAACCCTAACCCTAACCCTAACCCTAACCCTAACCCTAACCCTAACCCTAACCCTAACCCTAACCCTAACCCTAACCCTAACCCTAACCCTAACCCTAACCCTAACCCTAACCCTAACCCTAACCCTAACCCTAACCCTAACCCTAACCCTAACCCTAACCCTAACCCTAACCCTAACCCTAACCCTAACCCTAACCCTAACCCTAACCCTAACCCTAACCCTAACCCTAACCCTAACCCTAACCCTAACCCTAACCCTAACCCTAACCCTAACCCTAACCCTAACCCTAACCCTAACCCTAACCCTAACCCTAACCCTAACCCTAACCCTAACCCTAACCCTAACCCTAACCCTAACCCTAACCCTAACCCTAACCCTAACCCTAACCCTAACCCTAACCCTAACCCTAACCCTAACCCTAACCCTAACCCTAACCCTAACCCTAACCCTAACCCTAACCCTAACCCTAACCCTAACCCTAACCCTAACCCTAACCCTAACCCTAACCCTAACCCTAACCCTAACCCTAACCCTAACCCTAACCCTAACCCTAACCCTAACCCTAACCCTAACCCTAACCCTAACCCTAACCCTAACCCTAACCCTAACCCTAACCCTAACCCTAACCCTAACCCTAACCCTAACCCTAACCCTAACCCTAACCCTAACCCTAACCCTAACCCTAACCCTAACCCTAACCCTAACCCTAACCCTAACCCTAACCCTAACCCTAACCCTAACCCTAACCCTAACCCTAACCCTAACCCTAACCCTAACCCTAACCCTAACCCTAACCCTAACCCTAACCCTAACCCTAACCCTAACCCTAACCCTAACCCTAACCCTAACCCTAACCCTAACCCTAACCCTAACCCTAACCCTAACCCTAACCCTAACCCTAACCCTAACCCTAACCCTAACCCTAACCCTAACCCTAACCCTAACCCTAACCCTAACCCTAACCCTAACCCTAACCCTAACCCTAACCCTAACCCTAACCCTAACCCTAACCCTAACCCTAACCCTAACCCTAACCCTAACCCTAACCCTAACCCTAACCCTAACCCTAACCCTAACCCTAACCCTAACCCTAACCCTAACCCTAACCCTAACCCTAACCCTAACCCTAACCCTAACCCTAACCCTAACCCTAACCCTAACCCTAACCCTAACCCTAACCCTAACCCTAACCCTAACCCTAACCCTAACCCTAACCCTAACCCTAACCCTAACCCTAACCCTAACCCTAACCCTAACCCTAACCCTAACCCTAACCCTAACCCTAACCCTAACCCTAACCCTAACCCTAACCCTAACCCTAACCCTAACCCTAACCCTAACCCTAACCCTAACCCTAACCCTAACCCTAACCCTAACCCTAACCCTAACCCTAACCCTAACCCTAACCCTAACCCTAACCCTAACCCTAACCCTAACCCTAACCCTAACCCTAACCCTAACCCTAACCCTAACCCTAACCCTAACCCTAACCCTAACCCTAACCCTAACCCTAACCCTAACCCTAACCCTAACCCTAACCCTAACCCTAACCCTAACCCTAACCCTAACCCTAACCCTAACCCTAACCCTAACCCTAACCCTAACCCTAACCCTAACCCTAACCCTAACCCTAACCCTAACCCTAACCCTAACCCTAACCCTAACCCTAACCCTAACCCTAACCCTAACCCTAACCCTAACCCTAACCCTAACCCTAACCCTAACCCTAACCCTAACCCTAACCCTAACCCTAACCCTA
Organism: Eublepharis macularius; assembly: GCF_028583425.1. Classification (NCBI taxonomy): domain Eukaryota; kingdom Metazoa; phylum Chordata; class Lepidosauria; order Squamata; family Eublepharidae; genus Eublepharis; species Eublepharis macularius. The sequence continues at coordinate 26,761,599 of NC_072808.1, read as the reverse complement.
ACCCTAACCCTAACCCTAACCCTAACCCTAACCCTAACCCTAACCCTAACCCTAACCCTAACCCTAACCCTAACCCTAACCCTAACCCTAACCCTAACCCTAACCCTAACCCTAACCCTAACCCTAACCCTAACCCTAACCCTAACCCTAACCCTAACCCTAACCCTAACCCTAACCCTAACCCTAACCCTAACCCTAACCCTAACCCTAACCCTAACCCTAACCCTAACCCTAACCCTAACCCTAACCCTAACCCTAACCCTAACCCTAACCCTAACCCTAACCCTAACCCTAACCCTAACCCTAACCCTAACCCTAACCCTAACCCTAACCCTAACCCTAACCCTAACCCTAACCCTAACCCTAACCCTAACCCTAACCCTAACCCTAACCCTAACCCTAACCCTAACCCTAACCCTAACCCTAACCCTAACCCTAACCCTAACCCTAACCCTAACCCTAACCCTAACCCTAACCCTAACCCTAACCCTAACCCTAACCCTAACCCTAACCCTAACCCTAACCCTAACCCTAACCCTAACCCTAACCCTAACCCTAACCCTAACCCTAACCCTAACCCTAACCCTAACCCTAACCCTAACCCTAACCCTAACCCTAACCCTAACCCTAACCCTAACCCTAACCCTAACCCTAACCCTAACCCTAACCCTAACCCTAACCCTAACCCTAACCCTAACCCTAACCCTAACCCTAACCCTAACCCTAACCCTAACCCTAACCCTAACCCTAACCCTAACCCTAACCCTAACCCTAACCCTAACCCTAACCCTAACCCTAACCCTAACCCTAACCCTAACCCTAACCCTAACCCTAACCCTAACCCTAACCCTAACCCTAACCCTAACCCTAACCCTAACCCTAACCCTAACCCTAACCCTAACCCTAACCCTAACCCTAACCCTAACCCTAACCCTAACCCTAACCCTAACCCTAACCCTAACCCTAACCCTAACCCTAACCCTAACCCTAACCCTAACCCTAACCCTAACCCTAACCCTAACCCTAACCCTAACCCTAACCCTAACCCTAACCCTAACCCTAACCCTAACCCTAACCCTAACCCTAACCCTAACCCTAACCCTAACCCTAACCCTAACCCTAACCCTAACCCTAACCCTAACCCTAACCCTAACCCTAACCCTAACCCTAACCCTAACCCTAACCCTAACCCTAACCCTAACCCTAACCCTAACCCTAACCCTAACCCTAACCCTAACCCTAACCCTAACCCTAACCCTAACCCTAACCCTAACCCTAACCCTAACCCTAACCCTAACCCTAACCCTAACCCTAACCCTAACCCTAACCCTAACCCTAACCCTAACCCTAACCCTAACCCTAACCCTAACCCTAACCCTAACCCTAACCCTAACCCTAACCCTAACCCTAACCCTAACCCTAACCCTAACCCTAACCCTAACCCTAACCCTAACCCTAACCCTAACCCTAACCCTAACCCTAACCCTAACCCTAACCCTAACCCTAACCCTAACCCTAACCCTAACCCTAACCCTAACCCTAACCCTAACCCTAACCCTAACCCTAACCCTAACCCTAACCCTAACCCTAACCCTAACCCTAACCCTAACCCTAACCCTAACCCTAACCCTAACCCTAACCCTAACCCTAACCCTAACCCTAACCCTAACCCTAACCCTAACCCTAACCCTAACCCTAACCCTAACCCTAACCCTAACCCTAACCCTAACCCTAACCCTAACCCTAACCCTAACCCTAACCCTAACCCTAACCCTAACCCTAACCCTAACCCTAACCCTAACCCTAACCCTAACCCTAACCCTAACCCTAACCCTAACCCTAACCCTAACCCTAACCCTAACCCTAACCCTAACCCTAACCCTAACCCTAACCCTAACCCTAACCCTAACCCTAACCCTAACCCTAACCCTAACCCTAACCCTAACCCTAACCCTAACCCTAACCCTAACCCTAACCCTAACCCTAACCCTAACCCTAACCCTAACCCTAACCCTAACCCTAACCCTAACCCTAACCCTAACCCTAACCCTAACCCTAACCCTAACCCTAACCCTAACCCTAACCCTAACCCTAACCCTAACCCTAACCCTAACCCTAACCCTAACCCTAACCCTAACCCTAACCCTAACCCTAACCCTAACCCTAACCCTAACCCTAACCCTAACCCTAACCCTAACCCTAACCCTAACCCTAACCCTAACCCTAACCCTAACCCTAACCCCACCCACCTTGAATAGCAGACGTGCGATCAAGGAGCTCTCACTTCCTGGTTTGGATTTTCGCTTTTTTTACCTATTATATCTCTCAGAAAAATTTCAATTTTGGTCAGACTTTGTTCCTAAGGGTACCCCCATCAGGGGGTCCGAATATGGAGGCCCCCCCTCCTGGGGGGGACCCCCAAATTGAGATCGAATTTTTGCCTATACAAGACAATGGAGACAATGGAGACCATGCTTCCCAGCATGGCCTACAAGAAAAAGGCTTCCAACTTCATCTGCTGCCATCCGCTTTGGGAGTCGTGCCTTCTGACGTCACAGACAGTAAGGATGTTCGAGGGCCCCTGGGGAATATAGACCAGACCCCCAGTTTGGGTTTTGACCCCTCCCAGAAGACCCCTGCCGCTTTAAAGGAGGATTCCTTTTCCCTATTGCTTTCAATGGAACAAGCAACAGGACAGGCAGCTGTAACCTTAGAGGGGTCTGGGGATGACCTGGCCCTAGACGTGGTGGGTGAGAGTTTGAATGACACCTTTACTCCTGAGGAGACCCGGAGCATTCGGAAACCCGTTACACGTGGCCCTACTCTTGAGGAGACCTTTTCTTCTAAGAACGCCCTGGACTCTGGGAAGGCTGTTACACGTGTACTTACTCGTGAGGAGACCTTTCCTCCTATGCAAGGCCTGAATGTGGGGGAGACTCTTACATGTGTCCTTACTCGCGAGGAGACCTCTGCGCCTAAGCAAAACTTGAATGCTGGGGAGGCCGTTACACTTGCCCTTACTCACGAGGAGACCTTCACTCCTATTCAAATCCTGAATGCTGGGGAGACCGTTACACCTGTCCTTACTCGCGAGGAGACCTCTGCTCCTATGCAAAAATTGAATGCTGGGGAAGCTGTTACACCTGTCCTTACTCATGAGGAGACCTCTGCTCCTAAGCAAGACCTGAATATAGGGGAGGCTGTTACACATGTCCTTACTCACGAGGAGACCTTTGCTCCTATGCAAACCCTGAATGCTAGGGAGGTGCTTACACGTGTCCTTACTCACGAGGAGACCTTTACTCCTATGCAAATCCTGAATGCTGGGAAGGCTGTTACACGTGTCCTTACTCACGAGGAGACCTTTGCTCCTACGAAAACCCTGAATGCTGGGGACGCTGTTACACATGTGCTTACTCATGAGGAGACCTTTATAACTCAGGAGGCCCAGAAGACTGAGAACTTTATTACACAGGTCCTTACTCCCGAGGAGACCTCTACTCCCATTCCTCATTCTGACACACCAGTGTGTTGTGATGTGATGGACCCGCTTGCTGACCCAGATGTTGACACGGCTGAACCAGATATGCAATCTATTAAAAGCCGAGATAGACTTCCGATAACAGCTGCTGTGCAAATGGAGAAACAAGGACAGGCCCTTAAACAGACAGGGGGCCCCTCCCACAGCACCGAATTTCAGGAAGACATACGGCGGTCAAGACTCTGCCCCGACCAAGGGAGTGAAGTTGAATTTATTCTTACCTCTGACTCCGACCTTGATCTTGGCCGTGTTTCCCGGGTTGACTCTATTGATGTCGCTGTTATCCAACGCCAAAGAGCAGCTTATAAACAATCGAAGGATTCCTTTGTCCTGGGAAAGGGGGATGATTTTTCTCAGCGGCGTATGGACCGTTATCTTGACGAGGTGATGGATTTAGCTAAGTCCCCTATAGCTTGTAGAGCAAAATCGGAACCTGTTCCTTCGGAGATCCCCGTGGAGAAAGACATCGTCTCCTCTAACACAGACTTACCCCGAGAGCCCGAAGAGGAAAGGCAAAGATGGGCCGAGGGACTACGTAAAGCTCGTTACCAGCTAAAAGAAACGGAAATTTCCATTCAAAATGTGGATAAACACCTAGTGGATTGTCTGGACCTTGAACGGCGTGCTAAACTCCTTAAACAGAAGGACAGATTTCTTGATATAATACGGAAAGAGACACACAAGGTCCACGTTTATGAGGACTTATTCAAACTGGCACAAGTCGATGAAGACTCTTCAAACATCGTCCCTTCCTCCCGAACGAAATGTTCTAAGGGTGTCATTGACCACAGTTCGTCCCCGGAGGAACAACCGGCTAAAAAGAAGCAGAAGCAAGGGCGAGAATCTCACTCGGCCCGAACTTCACAGGGTGCCCGAGAACATGCAGACCGACAGTCTTCCCAGAGTCTTGAACAAGAAGATTGTTCTACACATATTTATGGACAGCTCTCAGAGGAGCAAAATACGAGTATAGCAAAACAGGGGGTTGGAATCGGGGACTTGTCTCCGGCCCTGTCTCTGGAATGTGGAACCCCAGGGATAGAATCTAATGCTGTCCGGAATGTTAGAGAGATCCAATTGACTAATGCCTGGGAGAAGATAAAGTTTGGTCCCATGTCTAAGGGTCTGGACCTTTTGGTTCCAGAACAAATCAATAAGCTCGATTTGGCAAAGTTCTGGGGTTTTCTGTTGACTCATGTGGGATGGGTGATGGTACCCACGCCTTCGTTAACTAAGAGAAGCAAGGACTCGATGATAGACTTGCTTGATAAACAAAAGGAGGTGTTGTTTACCTATCTTACTGATGGAGAGGAAACCGGACAAGAGCCGCCGCCGCAAAATCTTCTTTATGCCAGATCCCTATCGATCAACATCGTTGATAGGCTTGTCATAGGACGTCGGAGTCGTACTTCGACGGAGACCTATCCCTCCTGGTTGACGGAGGAGGGACTTACGAAACTTCTCAAAGGTATCTGTCATCATGCTGAAGAAAGACCGCCGGCGGAAGGCACGGGATTTCTTGACGAACCTGGCAAGAGAGCGACAGAAATGACACAAAAAGATTTGATACACTGGTGCGTCCAAGTGTTGCATGTTTTCAAAGTCCGTGTTCAACGACTAAAGGGAGAGGCGGAGACGTCGACTGGAAGGAGTGTCGCGCCCAGGAAAGGAAGGCTTGAACGGAAAACTGTGTCTAAGATGATGACGGATACGACTCAGCTGGCTAATCCTGTGACGATTCCATCGCATGCTGAATTATCTGCCATGATAGCAGCACAAGATGCCCGAATGTGTCGCCAGGGAGACTCTGCTTCGCAGAGTCTCCCGCAAACGGGTGAGGGTTACGGTCGTTTCTGTTCTGTGGATAAGAGGCTCTTTCTAGAAGATGAAGAGGGACGTAGGAAGAAAGGAGAGAGAGGGATGAAAGATGAAAAGGGGACTGAAAAGGAAGGAGAGGGAGGAGATGAGGACAGCGGGGGGTTATCTGGCTTATCTGGCATAGAATCTCTCTCTAGTTCCGAAAGGGAAGAGGAGGAAGAAGAGGAGATGGAGTTAGCCCCTACTAAGGAAGGTGGATGTATATCAGATAGGGATATTAAGAGAAAGGAAGTAGTTTCTTCGGAGAGATGTGGAGGGAAGCCGCAGAGGGAGGGGAGAAGGGAGGGGAGAAGGAAGGAGAGCAGGGAATTAAACTTTAGGGACAAGGCACCCCTGCGGGGGAATGTTTTGCAAGTGGATACTGGGTCTTCGGGTGTTCTTTCTCTTCCCGATACAGCACAGACCAGCCTGTCATCTGAAGGGAAGGGAGAAGCTGTTAGCTTGACCTCAATGACTAGGACTATGAACGAGACAGTTCTACCGATGCAGACAGACATGCAATCAGAACAGGACTCCCTTCTGATCACCGTGCAAGGAAACTTACCTGTGACGACTGAAGATATCTCGATAGGGAACTTCGTCATGGACACGGATTCGGAATTGATTGAACTGCGACTTAATACAGGACCTGTGAGTAAAGAAAACATACATGAGACATTTGAGACATATGTAAATCCTTCTGCAGGAACTTCAGTGATCTTGCAGGAGGATCCTTCCAATCATGTAACATCAGAGACAAACGGAAAGCGGGAACGTGATACACAAATATCGGTATGCACGGTTAGGGTTGAAAAGGGAGCCCAAGGTTTGGGAATTGGAGTAGGAGATGCTGATGTGTCACAAGGTACGCCAGTGGGGATAGCATTGGGAAACCAAGGAGAACCTAAGAGGGATGTGGTCCTACCGGTTCCTAGAAACCCGGGAGTAACTGTAACAACACCTAGGTTACCTACGAGTAATACTCTTCCTGACGCAATGCCTAAGGTTTCAGCAGCAAGTTTTAGAGAATCTTTAACAACAGATTCTAGGGAACCTCTAACAACGGGTTCTAGCGAATCCTTACCAGCCCACACACCTTCCGTTGGGAGCGCAGGAACGTCTTATGCAGACATGTTGAGGGGAACCGGCAGGAGGCCAAGGGACCCGGGATCACGGAGGGAGGGGGAAACGGATGGAGAACCCCCCCGCCGTCGGACGGATTTTGAAAAGGAGAGACTGGAGGATGAAGAATTCTTAGAGGATTTCTTCAATATGAGAGAAGATGAAGGAGAATTTGATCCGAGGCAAAGATTTGTTATTCGGTTCAGGTATAAAGGCTCAGATCCACAAAAGCTCACAGAAGAATACATGATAGAGGAGGTGCTTTTAGGGATAATGGGAATTCCACGAGGCGACATACTGGCAGTTATCATGCCGCCGGGGCTTAGGGAAACCGATGTTTGTTTTGTGTCAGAACGAGGATACCAGAAGGGTTGGGGGAGGTTGAGAGAAATCATGAGGTCGACCCCGAATCCCTTTGGTGACTATGACATTATTCCCCTCTTCCGAGGAGAATCGAGGGTTCTGACGGTGGCGTTCAGAACGACAAATATTCCAGCAGAGGATGTGGAACAATGGCTGGGCAGATTTTGCAAGGTGTTGTTACCCCCCCAAAAGGCCCTCAATTCGTGGGGCATTTGGAAAGGAGAATATAAGACTGTCGTCTCTTTGCAAAGAGATTTCAGGAGTAAACTACAACATATTCCTAAATATTTTTTTCTGGGAGGAGATAGAGGGATCACCAGGTACAGTGGGCAACCCCCAGCATGCTTCCAATGTGGGGGGTTTGACCATATTAGGCAACACTGTGCCACACCTTTGTGTTCTGTCTGTGGGAGGAGGGGCCATAACTCCACACAATGTACAACTGGAGTGGTCTGTAACCTTTGTGGCCGCCAAGGCCACACGTACCTTCTGTGTCCCGACGCGCATTATAATAAGTGGTATCCAAACTCGTACTCAAAACTCGTTCGCTGTCACCCTCATTTAAATCGAACAGATGAGGATTCATCGACTAGCCAATTTTCAGAGGGTGCTACTGCAAAACACGGGGAGAAGGACAGTAACGAATGTTTACATGAAGGGGGTTGGCAGGAGGTAAAGAGGACTTCGCACGATGTCCTTAGAGGCAGGGTAAGACGGGGAGTGTATAACCCGATACGAACGATGGTCAGCAACCGATTTGAAGCCTTGAATGTGACAGAAGAGGAAGGTACGCAAGATACGCCTCTGGCCTCCTTTACTACCGGATCATGTATCAACCCGGAACAAAAACAAAGAGATGACATGCAGACTGATAGAAAGGCGGGATCGGAGAAACCTAAGATGAGGAAAGAGTCAAGGAAAGAGTCAAGGAAAGAGTCGAAGAAAGCCATATTCCGTACATACGAAAACCTTACAGAAAAGGAACTCCAGGTAATTTCTGAAGAACTCAACGAAAAGATCCAAAAGGTGACCCAAGCACTTTCCGCTGCAGAAGGTGCATCTGAGGAGGTACAACTACGTTTAAGTCAAAAGGAGCATTATTGGAGAGACGAGGTTACCTGCATACAACGTGAACTGGCTAGAAGAAGGGACCGAGACCCAAACCTTACCGAGGAACCGTTAAGTGACTCCCAGATGATGATGGTGGAAGAAGCGCCAGAACAGGAGGCGATGCTGAACCAGGGAGACACACAGAACCAGGAACAGATACCTATGTATACAGATGGACAAAGACATGAACAAATTAGAGAGCGAATTGCAGAGATAAGCGAGGACCTTGAAGGAGGGAAGACAGAATCGATGGAGTGGATAAGTGGAATATCATTGGTGGAAAAGAACCCTGTGACAGACGACCAGTCTGACTCTCCTCCTGACCAGGAAAAGGTTCCTCAACAGCACGAGTATCCTCCTCCTGTTAGCTTACCCGACTCAAGGGGAAACATTTTGACGCCGTGCGCGTCATTTCCATGTAAGGCCACGCCTCCTGATCCGCAGGAGGAGGTGGAGACGATGAGTTTAGAAACTGTAGTGGAAGGCACGGAGGAAGACCGGCGAGGTTTGTAGGAAAAGAATAGGAAGAGGAAAGATAAAATGACAGTCGATAAGTTCAATGGAACTGGATTTAAGATGGCTTATGGTTTTATTGCTATTGCTGCTATCTTATATTCATTAACAATACCAATGGAGTTGAACATACTTACCTGGAATTGTAGAGGGCTACGGCAGTCGGTGAGGAGAGAAGATGTTTATTACCACATTAGGAGGCTAAAGGCTGATGTTTTTGTCCTGCAAGAAACTAATATTAGTACTCCTAGGGAGAGGAGTGCAGCGCAGAATTCCTGGACTTGGGGGCCTTCAATTTGGTCTTTGAAAGAAGAGGAAGGAACGGGAGGTGTCGCGGTTCTCTTCTTATGCAATCCTGATCTTAAAGTTGTGAGGACCATCGATGCTATGCCGGGTCATCTTATAATAGTGGACTTCAATCTTAAAAACCCGGCAAAAGCGTTAGACAGCAAGTTTAGGTTGTGTGCCCTCTATGCTCCTGTGAAGGCAATTCATAGACGACAACTGTGGCAAACATTGGAGGATCATATTGGTACAAAGAGGGCTCTACTCGTGGCGGGAGATTTCAATGTTCGCTCCGAGCGAGAGGATAGAATTAATTTGAGAGCCGGTGCTCAAATGGGAACGTCTGCCCCCGTATTTAAACAGCTGACAATGGAGGAAAAAAGACTGAAAGCCCTTCTTAAAGATCGCCTTGGCTTGATGGATGCGGGGCTACAGAAGGATGGGGAATTAGATTTTCTCCCTACGCATCACCGGGCAACGTTCCGACGTAAATTCACAGCAACCTTAGGGTGTAAGATGACTTATTATCACCCTCTGTCGACAAGCAGGCTGGACAGAATATGGGCCCCAGCGGCTCTCCCCCTTACGGGATGTAAGATTATTTTGACGCCGTGGTCAGACCACGCTATTCTTCAAGTATTATTTGCAGGACAACCCAATAGGAGGAATCACAAACCAGCTTGGCGACTCAGTGAAGCGGACCTCAGGACCTTTCGGATGGAACCGGAAATTGTTCTGACGCTTGAATGCCAGAAGCGTATAAAGTCTGGGATGGATGTCCTCGATTGGTGGGAAAGGACGAAAGATGCCATACGATATGCTTCGGTTCGGGCCAGGAGAGTGCAGGGCAGTTATGAACTGTCACAATATCACAGAGCGATCCAGAACGTACTTGCATGCAGATGGAGAATGAACAAGGGCCTTGACGTTGACAATGAACGGCTTCGACGCAATCAAGAAGTTATTAAAACTTACCGCCTTACCCAACGTCGACGGCGTCATATGGCACGGGTGGCTAGAGCATCGGGGCCGTTAATTGAGAAGGGAGAATGGCAAAAAGATCGCCTGCCTCGATACAACCAGACTCTGTCCGCGTTAAAAGGAGGTCCGTCAGATGGACTACTTCAAGAACCGGTCGAGATAGCAGAAGAGGTCTCTAGATTTTATAGAGAATTTTACGCGGTTTCGGAAACCTCTCCTGATGAAGTACGCATTCAGTCCTATCTAGAAAGTGCCTTTGGGCAGAAACCGTTACCGCCAAACGAAGAAGATCTTTGCGAACTCTCTCGGCCCTTCGAGCAAGAAGAAATCCAGCGAGCCATTCAGGCGGGTAAACGTAACTCTAAGCCGGGACCGGATGGGTTACCGTATGGGTTCTATAAGAACTTTAAAGATCACTTAGTTCCCATCTTGACGGAGGTCTTTAATGAGATGCTGCAGAGGGCGAGGGTGGGATGGAGTTTTTTACACGGATCAATGAGTCTATTGTACAAAGGAGGAGATCCGACTCTGATAGGCAACTGGAGACCCATCACGGTTAACAACACCGATTACAGGATACTAGCAAGGGTCCTCAATAATAGGTTGAAAAAACTGGCTAATGCACTAGTGCAGGTTGGACAAACCAGCTCTGTACCCGGAAGGAGAATGGGGCATACCACCTGTGTTTTCAGACAGATTTTTGACCGGTTACAGCAAGAAAAGGAACATCTATGCATATTGCAGCTGGACCAGAGTAAAGCGTTTGACCGGGTTGACAGAGGCTACATGTGGGCTGTTTTAAAATTCCATGGATTGCCAGAACAGCTGATCAAGCTCCTACAGGCACTTTACATGAACGCGCAGGTTACACCAAACGTCGGAGGGTGTCGAGGGTCGCCATTTCCAGTACCCACGGGGGTTAGACAAGGATGCCCTCTCAGTCCTCTCCTGTACGTCTTGACACTAGATCCTCTTCTTAGGGCGTTGCAGAGAGATCGGTTCATCAGAGGAATTTTTCCCCACGGTTGTCCGGAGTATCGCATCACCAGTCTAGCCCACGCTGACGATTGTTACGTCATCCTCCGGAACACAGAGGAACTGCTAAAGGTGCGAGAACATTTACGGCGCTACGAAATTGTTTCCGGAGCAAAGGTGAACGAGCTTAAAAGTCAGATTTACGATCTCGACGGGCGGACGGGAAGAATGGAAGTGACTCCCATGGTGCCTACGGAGAAGGATCATAGAGACCGTGAGGAGCTGGAAGGACAGGTAGAAGGAAAGGAGAACAGACAGCATGACGACGAAGGAGCGAGCGGGACAGGAACGGGGATGCTGTCTCTGAAGATCCTGGGAGTCACCTTTTCTTTGAGAGCTGATGGCTGGAGGGATAATTGGATTGTATGGCAACAGCGAGTGTTGGAAAGACTGGACAGGTGGAAGACATGGAGATTATCCACAGCACAAAAAGTTCAATATTTTGCCATATATTGCATTCCAGCTGGCAATTACCTAGCGACAGTTTACCCTCCGCCGGAATCTACAGTAACCATCATCACCAGAGCGGTTTTTAAGTGGATTTTCGGGACGCTCCACTTACCGCTTGCGAGAGTAGTCGTTCAGAGAGGACACGGAGAAGGAGGTCTTGGGTTACCGGAGATTGGACTGTGGTTCCTATCCATCTTTCTAGTTTTTAACTGTGGAACTTGGCAGCAGAATGCGACTGGCTTGATTACGCAAGAAATGTACACCAGACAGTTCTTTATGGACAGTTGGGTAGACACCAGATGGGCAAAACGATGGTGGAAAGAAGGCTCTCTGCCGACCCGCTTGACGGCTTCGATGAAAGTACAGCTTCCTGACTTTATGGTTGAGGTAGCAAAGGGGATACAGAAACATGGCATCGAAGCCTCAGAAGTCAAGGGAACTAGCCCGGGAACTAAAGGAGTTACCGGAAAGTTGTACTGGACTGTTATGCACCGAAGTCGGTTGGTACCCTATGATGAAGAGAGACGGAAGAAGGAGACGCTTTCTTCGTATTTGAGGAACCAGATCTTTCCTATCCCCACCTTCGGTGACCGGACCATACCTTATGCCCTACGGGATCTTCGTTGGAGGACTTACCATCAGATATTATATGTGGGAAGTAAAAAGTTTGGGGCGACAGAAGATCAACAGCGTTGCCCCAGGGTGCTTTGTAGGTCTTTGAATCCACATACCAACATTCCTGAGACCATCCCCCATGTTGTGAAGGAGTGTGTAGCTGTAAGGAGGTCGTGGGCAGGAGTAGCCAGAGCATTGCAATGGCCTTTTCTGATATCACAACACTGGGAAACGATTGTCTCGGGATTGGAGCCGACAGAAGGGTTTGGGAATCCCAGGGAGCAAGGGGGCTGTCGGGGTGAGAAGGCTGGTATTAAGGTTCCTTGGGCACTGGTTAGGTTAGTGAATCTTATCTTTGTTAGTACTGTGATGAAAAAGAGAAGGGAGGAGGTGTATACCAAAAAGGCAGTACCCTTAGTTGAAACGGTACATACTGTAACAGATTATTTGGCGAAAATTAAAAGGTGGGAAGAAAAGAGGATGAAGGGCGTGAAGTGGCTGAGCAGGTGGAGGTGGTTTCATGAGATCAACCCGCCAGTTCCTTGAAGTCAGATATAATTGCTTCCTACCTTGACTTCTCTCAAGTTGGATAGACATCTGTTGTATAACTTAATTCTTCTTTTTCTTTTTCTTTTATTTCCTTAATTAGTAAAAAGTGAAAAGTTGATAGTTAATAGTTGATAGTTCATAGTTCATAGTTAATAGTTAATACTGAATAAAGTTAATAAAGTTAATAAAGTTAATACAGTTAATAAAGTTAATAAAGTTAATAAAGTTAATAAAGTTTGAAACATGAACAGCCTGAATGTTGATGGCTTACATTTATGTCGATGCTTGATGCTTAATGCTTTATGCTTAATGTTAATATTTAATGGTGATATTTAATGCTAGAAATATTTAGATGCCTATATTAATATGTAATATGTATGTATGTATATATGTATGTATATATTAACTGTATTTATTGTTTCAATCGTAATTATGCATCTTGGAATTTGTTGCTTACAGTTTGTTGTAGAATGGTTATTATTAAATAAAAATCTATTTTCCTAAAAAAAAAAAAAAAAAAAAAAAATCTATTTTCCTAACCCTAACCCTAACCCTAACCCTAACCCTAACCCTAACCCTAACCCTAACCCTAACCCTAACCCCACCCACCTTGAATAGCAGACGTGCGATCAAGGAGCTCTCACTTCCTGGTTTGGATTTTCGCTTTTTTTACCTATTATATCTCTGAGAAAAATTTCAAATTCGGTCAGACTTTGTTGCTAAGGGTACCCCCATCAGGGGGTGCGAATATGGAGCCCCCCCCTCTTGGGGGGGACCCTCAAATTGAGATCGAATTTTTGCCTATAGAAGACAATGGACATCATGGAGAGCATGCTTCCCAGCGTGGCCTACAAGAAAAAGGCTTCAAATTTCATCTGCTGCCATCCGCTTTGGGAGTCGCGCCTTCTGACGCCGCAGATGGTAAGAATGTTCAAGGGCCCCTGGGGAATATAGACCGGACCTCCATTTTCGGGTTTGACCCCTCCCAGAAGACCCCTGCCGCTTTTAAGGAGCAACCCTTTTCCCTATTGCTTTCAATGGAACAAGCAACAGTACAGACAGGATTTTCCTCAGAGGGCCCTGGGGATCCTCTGGACCAGGACGTGGGGTGTAAGAGCTTGAATGACACCTTTACTCATGAGGAGACCCACAGCATTCGTAAACCCGTTACAAGTGGCCCTGCTCTTGAGGAGACCTTTTCTTCTAAGAACTCCCTGGCCTCTGGGAAGGCTCTTACACGTGTCCTTACTCACGAGGAGACCTTTGCTGTTAAGCAAGACTTGGATGCTGGGAAGGCTGTTACACGGGTCCTTACTCACGAGGAGACCTTTGCTCCTAAGCAAGACTTGGATGCTGGGAAGGCCATTACACGTGTCCTTACTCATGAGGAGACCTTTGCTATTAAGCGACACTTGGATGCTGGGAAGGCTGTTACACGTGTCCTTACTCACGAGGAGACCTTTGCTCCTAAGCAAGACTTGAATGCTGGGAAGGCTGTTACACGTGTCCTTACTCATGAGGAGACCTTTGCTCCTAAGCGAGACATGAATGCTGGGAAGGCTGTTACACGTGTCCTTACTCGCGAGGAGACTTTTGCTCCTACGAAAAACTTGAATGCTGGGGACGCTGTTACACATGTTCTTACTCATGAGGAGACCTTCATAACTCAGGAGGCCCAGAAGACTGAGAACATAAAAATCTATTTTCCTAACCCTAGTAACCCTAAACCTAACCCTGATTGTCCTGATTTTGATCCTAATGTTTCCGAGGACGCTGAAGAACGATCTCGAAAATTTGAGAAATATCTGGAAACTAATATGGACCTAGCTAAGTCTCCTAGAGATGTTAGGAAGACTTGTCAGTCTCCTGTGTTGAGCGAGACAGCTATAGTTAAGATGCCTACACCAGAAAAGGATAAACTTAAGGTATTGAGAGAACAATACCTTAGAATGAAAGAAGAAGAGAAACGTTTGGCCAGAGAATGTGATGAGAAGACGTCATACAGTTTTGACTTGTATTCAAGGCGAGATGATATTGAGGGTGAGATGAAGAATTCTACGGACCCTGAGGAGCGGGCCGAACTGATGGAGGAGTGGAAGGAGGTGGATGCGTTGATGCAAATGGATGGAGGTACAAAGTCTTTAGCATACGAATTGAGTGTGGCTTGTCGTGAGGAACTGAAGCAGTTAGTGAAAGCATACGACCGACAGGAGGACAGGGCGGCTCGTGAAGAGGCAGCTCAATACCTTGCGCAGAAGAGGATGCGGGTATCCCCAGAGGGTCACCCAGAAAAGAAGAGGATGAGAAATCGGATGACTCAGTCTCCAGTGCCATCCAAGCAAAATGAGTCACCGGTACCCTCTACAACGGGAACAGATACTGATATGGAAACAGACGGGGAAGTTAAAAATGCATCACGAAATACGAGGGAGGCGAATCTGTTGGAAGCCTGGCAAAAAGTAAAGCTGCAACCGATGTCTAAAGCCTTTGACATCCTAGTTCCCAAAGAGATGCAGAAAATAGATCTAGCCAAGTTTTGGGCCTTTCTGGTAGGTCACATGGCTTTGCCTATAGTGGACACTGTGACGTTGAAGAAGAAGAGCAAAGATGTTATGATTGGTATGCTGGACAAGCAGAGGATAGTGCTTGTGGACTGTTTGACCGGGAAGATAGAACCCGAGCCTCAAGCTTTGGAGAAAGCCGCTTACGCTAAATCTCTGACTGTGAAAGTCGTTGATAGGTTTGTTATTGGTCGGAAAGGTCGTACGTCAATGGAAACCTATCCCGATTGGCTGTCTGAAGAAGGACTTAAGGATACTTTGCGGATTTTTCAGAGGTATGCGGAGGAAAGCGTACAGGAAGAGTTTGCGGGCATTTACGACTGCCCCGATGATGAAAACTCTGAACTTACTTATGAGGACTGGGCGGCCTGGTGCGAGCAGGCTTTCTACTGGATCGACGTTCGACTTCGGAAGATGGATCGGGCGATGGAACCCACGGGAACGGAAAACAAGACTGGAGACAAGGGACCATCTGAAGGGAAGGCCGCGGGAAAGACGGATGGTCCGGCGGTCGTTCCGTCACAAGCCCAGATGACCACAATGGCTGAGATACAAGAGGCCCAGATTGGAATTCAGGGAGACTCTGGTTTACAGGGTCTCCCGGAAACGGGTGAGGTTTTAGTTGCCGTTTCCTTGCCCAGAATCAGCAAGACGCTTTTTACAGAAAAGGGCGGGGGAGGTCAGGGTGGGAGGGGAAGTGGAATGGACGCTGAGGGCACTAGTGAGGATGATGGGGGTTTGTCACGGGTGGAGTCTGCTCCTGCCTCGGATGGGGAACTGGAGGGTATTCCAGCTTTGGAAGATGAACAAAGGGGAGGGAAACAAGATTGGGAAGTGGAAGGACTAGTCCTTGGGAAAAGAAGTGTGCAAGAGTTTCCTGAGGGAGGGTATGCAGAGAGCACAGAAGGACTAGATATTCAAAGCAATGAAGGAGAAGGTGGGTGTGACAGGGAAGAAAGGAGGGAAATACAAAAAGTGGGGGTACCGGGGTTGACAGAGGCACAACCCCCTCGAGGGGTAGTTGATAGGGAAGATACTGGGCCTGCGGGCGTTTTTGCTTTCTCTCTTACAGTTGAGCCTCGGTTGTCACAGACAGAGGCGGGAGGGAACAGAATTTTGGATGGAGCGGCTCCTGACCAAAAGGGACTAAATGGAGCAATTTCTACTCACGATGAGAGGAACCAAAATAGGATTGCTGACCCTGTGACTACTCCTATTGGGACTGCTGCTCCTGGGACTGCTGCTTCTGGGAAGTTTGCTCCTTTGATTTTGGAAGATGTTGAAATGACAAATACGATGGGACTGCACGAGACTCGTTCAGGGGAGATAACGGCAATGGACATTAGTTCTACTGCATTATTTTCTGTAAGTAAACTCCATGTGGACCTGCCTGCAAGACCTCTGGGAGCCTTGCAGAAAGAACCTCCCGTGAATAAGGTTAATAATGTTACAAAAGGCACAAAGGCTGGGGAGGGATTGAGTATAGGGTCAACTATGATTACTGCAGATGATTTGAACCCCCAGGCAGTTCCAACCACATCAGGTAGAAGCTCTGTGTTAGCCTCAGGGTCGTCTTATGCCCAAATGCTTAAGGGCCCAGCAGGGAAACAAAAAGGGACAACGGGACCAAGGGGAGGAGAGAATATCGGGGAGCCTCTTAGACGTCGCGTAGATTTTGAAAAGGAGAAATTGGAGGATGAGGAATTCCTGGAAGAGTTCTTTAATATGAGGGAACAAGAAGAGTCTGAATTTGATCCTAGGCAGAGATTCGTGGTTCGGTTTAGATATAAAGGAACAGACCCTACAAAATTGACAGAGGAATACATGATGGATGCTCTGCTAGAATGTTTAAAAGTTTCCCCCCAGGACATACTAGCTGTTCTTATGCCCCCTGGTCTGAAAGAAACAGACGTATGCTTTGTGACTGAGCGGGCTTATCAATATTTCTGGCAAGTACTTAAGGCTTTCCAAAAATCTGAGAGGAATCCCTTTTCTGACTTTGATGTGATGCCCCTATTTAGAGGCGAGTCGAGAGTTCTCACTGTTGCCTTTCGGACCACTAACATTCCGGAGGAGGATGTTGAGCGATGGCTTGAGAGACATTGCAAGGTGTTGCTACCCCCCCGGAAAGCCATGAATGCGTGGAATGTGTGGAAAGGGGAGTATAAGGCAGTCGTGTCATTACAGAGGGACCACCGTAGCAACATCAGTCACGTTCCAAAGTACTTTTACTTAGGGGGTGACAGAGGTGTAACGAGATATAGTGGGCAGCCTCCTGCTTGTTTCCAGTGTGGAGGTTTTGATCACATTCGACAAGATTGCACGTCGTCTTTGTGTGCCGCTTGCGGAAGGAGGGGCCACGATTCAATCCGCTGTACTTACGAGGTTACCTGTAATTTGTGTGGTGGGGAGGGACATACTTATTTACTGTGTCCAGATGCCTATTATAACCGGGCTTACCCTGAGGCTTACGAAAAACTTAGGCTTGCCCATGTCCATAAACGGAAGTCCCCTCCGGATACAGCTACTGAGGAGGAGAGACCCTCTGTGAATCAGGAAAGCACAATGCAAAAACAGAGGCAGGATGACGGGGAGGAGGGAGGATGGACACAGGTGAGAGGATCATCCCGAGGTAAGGTGAGGAGAGGGATATACTCTGTTACCCAGAAGTTAGTACCTAATAACAGAAATAGATTTGGAATACTGGGAGAGTGCGAGGAGATGGAGACTGAGTCACAAGCAGAAGGAGGAAGAGGTGGTGAGATTCAGACGGTGAGGCCCAAAGCTAGAAGGGAGACAAAAAGGGAGACAAAAAGGGAGGCTCAGATTGAGACAAAGAAGTCACTTTTCCGTACCATGGAGGATATGAGTGAGAAGGAACTCGAGGTGTGGCGTAATGAGACTAAGGAGAAGTTGGAGGGAGTGACTCAGAAGCTTCGGCAGTGGGAGGAATCTGGAGGGTCTCAGGAGGAGGGAAAGAGGTTGAAGGACAAACAGCAATTTTGGAGGGATGAGATCAATTTTTTAGCATGCGAAATAGAAAAAAGAATGGAACGAAGGGCGAGAGAAGGTGAATCTTCACAGACACAGGAAGTGGATTTGGAGATGGTAGTAGAGGAACAGGGGGAGGAACAGAAAAGAGGTGGAAACAAGGGACAAAGTAAAGACAAGAAACCAAGTAAAGGAGAGGAAAGGGAGCAAGGAGAGGAAAGAGAGCAAAGAGGTGCCTCAGCAGTGTCATCCCGAGAGTCTTCCCCCTCTGTTAATTTACAAAAGGACTATACGGTGAAGTTCGGACCCTCGCCTCCCCCCCGTAAGACAGGGGAACCCCTTGGTAACCCCCCTGGAACTTAAGTTTACCTTTACCCTTTACTCCTTTAAGTTAGGCCACACCTGCTATGATTTAGTAGGGGGTGGAAATAAAGAGACAGAAGCAGAAAATACAATTAAAGTAAAGTAAGTTTATTCTTACGAGTGTTGAAGTCTTAATGTACTTTCTTTATGTACCTTGTTTTTCTTCAGTACTGTTTTCTTCATTACTGCATTCTTCGTTACTGTAACGTTCAAATTTCAAAGTGTAAAGTGCAAAGTGCAAAGTTTTAATGTTCTTTATTGGTTTTTATTGTTCTTTAATGTTCTTGATTGTTCTTTAAAGCTTTTTCTTGTGTGTATGTAGAATGGTATTTATAAATAAAAAATCTATTTTCCTAAAAAAAAAAAATCTATTTTCCTAACCCTAACCCTAACCCTAACCCTAACCCTAACCCTAACCCTAACCCCACCCACCTTGAATAGCAGACGTGCGATCAAGGTGCTCTCACTTCCTGGTTTGGATTTTCGCTTTTTTTACCTATTATATCTCTCAGAAAAATTTCAAATTCGGTCAGACTTTGTTCCTAAGGGTACCCCCATCAGGGGGTGCGAATATGGAGCCCCCCCCTCTTGGGGGGGACCCCCAAATTGAGATCGAATTTTTGCCTATAGAAGACAATGGACATCATGGAGAGCATGCTTCCCAGCGTGGCCTACAAGAAAAAGGCTTCAAATTTCATCTGCTGCCATCCGCTTTGGGAGTCGCGCCTTCTGACGCCACAGATGGTAAGAATGTTCAAGGGCCCCTGGGGAATATAGACCGGACCTCCATTTTCGGGTTTCACCCCTCCCAGAAGACCCCAGCCGCTTTTAAGGAGCAACCCTTTTCCCTATTGCTTTCAATGGAACAAGCGACAGTACAGACAGGATTTTCCTCAGAGGGCCCTGGGGATCCTCTGGACCAGGACGTGGGGTGTAAGAGCTTGAATGACACCTTTACTCATGAGGAGACCCACAGCATTCGTAAACCCGTTACAAGTGGCCCTGCTCTTGAGGAGACCTTTTCTTCTAAGAACTCCCTGGCCTCTGGGAAGGCTGTTACACGTGTCCTTACTCACGAGGAGACCTTTGCTGTTAAGCAAGACTTGGATGCTGGGAAGGCTGTTACACGGGTCCTTACTCACAAGGAGACCTTTGCTCCTAAGCAAGACTTGGATGCTGGGAAGGCCGTTACACGTGTCCTTACTCATGAGGAGACCTTTGCTACTAAGCAAAACTTGGATGCTGGGAAGGCTGTTACACGTGTCCTTACTCACGAGGAGACCTTTGCTCCTAAGCAAGACTTGAATGCTGGGAAGGCTGTTACACGTGTCCTTACTCATGAGGAGACCTTTGCTCCTAAGCGAGACATGAATGCTGGGAAGGCTGTTACACGTGTCCTTACTCGCGAGGAGACTTTTGCTCCTATGAAAAACTTGAATGCTGGGGACGCTGTTACACATGTTCTTACTCATGAGGAGACCTTCATAACTCAGGAGGCCCAGAAGACTGAGAACATAAAAATCTATTTTCCTAACCCTAGTAACCCTAAACCTAACCCTGATTGTCCTGATTTTGATCCTAATGTTTCCGAGGACGCTGAAGAACGATCTCGAAAATTTGAGAAATATCTGGAAACTAATATGGACCTAGCTAAGTCTCCTAGAGATGTTAGGAAGACTTGTCAGTCTCCTGTGTTGAGCAAGACAGCTATAGTTAAGATGCCTACACCAGAAAAGGATAAACTTAAGGTATTGAGAGAACAATACCTTAGAATGAAAGAAGAAGAGGAACGTTTGGCCAGAGAATGTGATGAGAAGACGTCATACAGTTTTGACTTGTATTCAAGGCGAGATGATATTGAGGGTGAGATGAAGAATTCTACGGACCCTGAGGAGCGGGCCGAACTGATGGAGGAGTGGAAGGAGGTGGATGCGTTGATGCAAATGGATGGAGGTACAAAGTCTTTAGCATACGAACTGAGTGTGGCTTGTCGTGAGGAACTGAAGCGGTTAGTGAAAGCATACGACCGACAGGAGGACAGGGCGGCTCGTGAAGAGTCAGCTCAATACCTTGCGCAGAAGAGGATGCGGGTATCCCCAGAGGGTCACCCAGAAAAGAAGAGGATGAGAAATCGGATGACTCAGTCTCCAGTGCCATCCAAGCAAAATGAGTCACCGGTACCCTCTACAACGGGAACAGATACTGATATGGAAACAGACGGGGAAGTTAAAAATGCATCACGAAATACGAGGGAGGCGAATCTGTTGGAAGCCTGGCAAAAAGTAAAGCTGCAACCGATGTCTAAAGCCTTTGACATCCTAGTTCCCAAAGAGATGCAGAAAATAGATCTAGCCAAGTTTTGGGCCTTTCTGGTAGGTCACATGGCTTTGCCTATAGTGGACACTGTGACGTTGAAGAAGAAGAGCAAAGATGTTATGATTGGTATGCTGGACAAGCAGAGGATAGTGCTTGTGGACTGTTTGACCGGGAAGATAGAACCCGAGCCTCAAGCTTTGGAGAAAGCCGCTTACGCTAAATCTCTGACTGTGAAAGTCGTTGATAGGTTTGTTATTGGTCGGAAAGGTCGTACCTCAATGGAAACCTATCCCGATTGGCTGTCTGAAGAAGGACTTAAGGATACTTTGCGGATTTTTCAGAGGTATGCGGAGGAAAGCGTACAGGAAGAGTTTGCGGGCATTTACGACTGCCCCGATGATGAAAACTCTGAACTTACTTATGAGGACTGGGCGGCCTGGTGCGAGCAGGCTTTCTACTGGATCGACGTTCGACTTCGGAAGATGGATCGGGCGATGGAACCCACGGGAACGGGAAACAAGACTGGAGACAAGGGACCATCTGAAGGGAAGGCCGCGGGAAAGACGGATGGTCCGGCGGTCGTTCCGTCACAAGCCCAGATGACCACAATGGCTGAGATACAAGAGGCCCAGATTGGAATTCAGGGAGACTCTGGTTTACAGGGTCTCCCGGAAACGGGTGAGGTTTTAGTTGCCGTTTCCTTGCCCAGAATCAGCAAGACGCTTTTTACAGAAAAGGGCGGGGGAGGTCAGGGTGGGAGGGGAAGTGGAATGGACGCTGAGGGCACTAGTGAGGATGATGGGGGTTTGTCACGGGTGGAGTCTGCTCCTGCCTCGGATGGGGAACTGGAGGGTATTCCAGCTTTGGAAGATGAACAAAGGGGAGGGAAACAAGATTGGGAAGTGGAAGGACTAGTCCTTGGGAAAAGAAGTGTGCAAGAGTTTCCTGAGGGAGGGTATGCAGAGAGCACAGAAGGACTAGATATTCAAAGCAATGAAGGAGAAGGTGGGTGTGACAGGGAAGAAAGGAGGGAAATACAAAAAGTGGGGGTACCGGGGTTGACAGAGGCACAACCCCCTCGAGGGGTAGTTGATAGGGAAGATACTGGGCCTGCGGGCGTTTTTGCTTTCTCTCTTACAGTTGAGCCTCGGTTGTCACAGACAGAGGCGGGAGGGAACAGAATTTTGGATGGAGCGGCTCCTGACCAAAAGGGACTAAATGGAGCAATTTCTACTCACGATGAGAGGAACCAAAATAGGATTGCTGACCCTGTGACTACTCCTATTGGGACTGCTGCTCCTGGGACTGCTGCTTCTGGGAAGTTTGCTCCTTTGATTTTGGAAGATGTTGAAAAGACAAATACGATGGGACTGCACGAGACTCGTTCAGGGGAGATAACGGCAATGGACATTAGTTCTACTGCATTATTTTCTGTAAGTAAACTCCATGTGGACCTGCCTGCAAGACCTCTGGGAGCCTTGCAGAAAGAACCTCCCGTGAATAAGGTTAATAATGTTACAAAAGGCACAAAGGCTGGGGAGGGATTGAGTATAGGGTCAACTATGATTACTGCAGATGATTTGAACCCCCAGGCAGTTCCAACCACATCAGGTAGAAGCTCTGTGTTAGCCTCAGGGTCGTCTTATGCCCAAATGCTTAAGGGCCCAGCAGGGAAACAAAAAGGGACAACGGGACCAAGGGGAGGAGAGAATATCGGGGAGCCTCTTAGACGTCGCGTAGATTTTGAAAAGGAGAAATTGGAGGATGAGGAATTCCTGGAAGAGTTCTTTAATATGAGGGAACAAGAAGAGTCTGAATTTGATCCTAGGCAGAGATTCGTGGTTCGGTTTAGATATAAAGGAACAGACCCTACAAAATTGACAGAGGAATACATGATGGATGCTCTGCTAGAATGTTTAAAAGTTTCCCCCCAGGACATACTAGCTGTTCTTATGCCCCCTGGTCTGAAAGAAACAGACGTATGCTTTGTGACTGAGCGGGCTTATCAATATTTCTGGCAAGTACTTAAGGCTTTCCAAAAATCTGAGAGGAATCCCTTTTCTGACTTTGATGTGGTGCCCCTATTTAGAGGCGAGTCGAGAGTTCTCACTGTTGCCTTCCGGACCACTAGCATTCCGGAGGAGGATGTTGAGCGATGGCTAGAGAGACATTGCAAGGTGTTGCTACCCCCCCGGAAAGCCATGAATGCGTGGAATGTGTGGAAAGGGGAGTATAAGGCAGTCGTGTCATTACAGAGGGACCACCGTAGCAACATCAGTCACGTTCCAAAGTACTTTTACTTAGGGGGTGACAGAGGTGTAACGAGATATAGTGGGCAGCCTCCTGCTTGTTTCCAGTGTGGAGGTTTTGATCACATTCGACAAGATTGCACGTCCTCTTTGTGTGCCGCTTGCGGAAGGAGGGGCCACGATTCAATCCGCTGTACTTACGAGGTTACCTGTAATTTGTGTGGTGGGGAGGGGCATACTTATTTACTGTGTCCAGATGCCTATTATAACCGGGCTTACCCTGAGGCTTACGAAAAACTTAGGCTGGCCCATGTCCATAAACAGAAGTCCCCTCGGGATACAGCTACTGAGGAGGAGAGACCCTCTGTGAATCAGGAAAGCACAATGCAAAAACAGAGGCAGGATGACGGGGAGGAGGGAGGATGGACACAGGTGAGAGGATCATCCCGAGGTAAGGTGAGGAGAGGGATATACTCTGTTACCCAGAAGTTAGTACCTAATAACAGAAATAGATTTGGAATACTGGGAGAGTGCGAGGAGATGGAGACTGAGTCACAAGCAGAAGGAGGAAGAGGTGGTGAGATTCAGACGGTGAGGCCCAAAGCTAGAAGGGAGACAAAAAGGGAGACAAAAAGGGAGGCTCAGATTGAGACAAAGAAGTCACTTTTCCGTACCATGGAGGATATGAGTGAGAAGGAACTCGAGGTGTGGCGTAATGAGACTAAGGAGAAGTTGGAGGGAGTGACTCAGAAGCTTCGGCAGTGGGAGGAATCTGGAGGGTCTCAGGAGGAGGGAAAGAGGTTGAAGGACAAACAGCAATTTTGGAGGGATGAGATCAATTTTTTAGCATGTGAAATAGAAAAAAGAATGGAACGAAGGGCGAGAGAAGATGAATCTTCACAGACACAGGAAGTGGATTTGGAGATGGTAGTAGAGGAACAGGGGGAGGAACAGAAAAGAGGTGGAAACAAGGGACAAAGTAAAGACAAGAAACCAAGTAAAGGAGAGGAAAGGGAGCAAGGAGAGGAAAGAGAGCAAAGAGGTGCCTCAGCAGTGTCATCCCGAGAGTCTTCCCCCTCTGTTAATTTACAAAAGGACTATACGGTGAAGTTCGGACCCTCGCCTCCCCCCCGTAAGACAGGGGAACCCCTTGGTAACCCCCCTGGAACTTAAGTTTACCTTTACCCTTTACTCCTTTAAGTTAGGCCACACCTGCTATGATTTAGTAGGGGGTGGAAATAAAGAGACAGAAGCAGAAAATACAATTAAAGTAAAGTAAGTTTATTCTTACGAGTGTTGAAGTCTTAATGTACTTTCTTTATGTACCTTGTTTTTCTTCAGTACTGTTTTCTTCATTACTGTATTCTTCGTTACTGTAACGTTCAAATTTCAAAGTGTAAAGTGCAAAGTGCAAAGTTTTAATGTTCTTTATTGGTTTTTATTGTTCTTTAATGTTCTTGATTGTTCTTTAAAGCTTTTTCTTGTGTGTATGTAGAATGGTATTTATAAATAAAAAATCTATTTTCCTAAAAAAAAAAAAAATCTATTTTCCTAACCCTAACCCTAACCCTAACCCTAACCCTAACCCCACCCACCTTGAATAGCAGACGTGCGATCAAGGAGCTCTCACTTCCTGGTTTGGATTTTCGTTTTTTTTACCTATTATATCTCTCAGAAAAATTTCAAATTCGGTCAGACTTTGTTCCTAAGGGTACCCCCATCAGGGGGTGCGAATATGGAGCCCCCCCCTCTTGGGGGGGACCCCCAAATTGAGATCGAATTTTTGCCTATAGAAGACAATGGACATCATGGAGAGCATGCTTCCCAGCGTGGCCTACAAGAAAAAGGCTTCAAATTTCATCTGCTGCCATCCGCTTTGGGAGTCGCGCCTTCGGACGCCACAGATGGTAAGAATGTTCAAGGGCCCCTGGGGAATGTAGACCGGACCTCCATTTTCGGGTATCACCCCTCCCAGAAGACCCCTGCCGCTTTTAAGGAGCAACCCTTTTCCCTATTGCTTTCAATGGAACAAGCGACAGTACAGACAGGATTTTGCTCAGAGGGCCCTGGGGATCCTCTGGACCAGGACGTGGGGTGTAAGAGCTTGAATGACACCTTTACTCATGAGGAGACCCACAGCATTCGTAAACCCGTTGCAAGTGGCCCTGCTCTTGAGGAGACCTATTCTTCTAAGAACTCCCTGGCCTCTGGGAAGGCTCTTACACGTGTCCTTACTCACGAGGAGACCTTTGCTGTTAAGCAAGACTTGGATGCTGGGAAGGCTGTTACACGGGTCCTTACTCACGAGGAGACCTTTGCTCCTAAGCAAGACTTGGATGCTGGGAAGGCCGTTACACGTGTCCTTACTCATGAGGAGACCTTTGCTATTAGGCGAAACTTGGATGCTGGGAAGGCTGTTACACGTGTCCTTACTCACGAGGAGACCTTTGCTCCTAAGCAAGACTTGAATGCTGGGAAGGCTGTTACACGTGTCCTTACTCATGAGGAGACCTTTGCTCCTAAGCGAGACTTGAATGCTGGGAAGGCTGTTACACGTGTCCTTACTCACGAGGAGACCTTTGCTCCTACGAAAAACTTGAATGCTGGGGACGCTGTTACACATGTTCTTACTCATGAGGAGACCTTCATAACTCAGGAGGCCCAGAAGACTGAGAACATAAAAATCTATTTTCCTAACCCTAGTAACCCTAAACCTAACCCTGATTGTCCTGATTTTGATCCTAATGTTTCCGAGGATGCTGAAGAACGATCTCGAAAATTTGAGAAATATCTGGAAACTAATATGGACCTAGCTAAGTCTCCTAGAGATGTTAGGAAGACTTGTCAGTCTCCTGTGTTGAGCAAGACAGCTATAGTTAAGATGCCTACACCAGAAAAGGATAAACTTAAGGTATTGAGAGAACAATACCTTAGAATGAAAGAAGAAGAGGAACGTTTGGCCAGAGAATGTGATGAGAAGACGTCATACAGTTTTGACTTGTATTCAAGGCGAGATGATATTGAGGGTGAGATGAAGAATTCTACGGACCCTGAGGAGCGGGCCGAACTGATGGAGGAGTGGAAGGAGGTGGATGCGTTGATGCAAATGGATGGAGGTACAAAGTCTTTAGCATACGAACTGAGTGTGGCTTGTCGTGAGGAACTGAAGCAGTTAGTGAAAGCATACGACCGACAGGAGGAGAGGGCGGCTCGTGAAGAGGCAGCTCAATACCTTGCGCAGAAGAGGATGCGGGTATCCCCAGAGGGTCACCCAGAAAAGAAGAGGATGAGAAATCGGATGACTCAGTCTCCAGTGCCATCCAAGCAAAATGAGTCACCGGTACCCTCTACAACGGGAACAGATACTGATATGGAAACAGACGGGGAAGTTAAAAATGCATCACGAAATACGAGGGAGGCGAATCTGTTGGAAGCCTGGCAAAAAGTAAAGCTGCAACCGATGTCTAAAGCCTTTGACATCCTAGTTCCCAAAGAGATGCAGAAAATAGATCTAGCCAAGTTTTGGGCCTTTCTGGTAGGTCACATGGCTTTGCCTATAGTGGACACTGTGACGTTGAAGAAGAAGAGCAAAGATGTTATGATTGGTATGCTGGACAAGCAGAGGATAGTGCTTGTGGACTGTTTGACCGGGAAGATAGAACCCGAGCCTCAAGCTTTGGAGAAAGCCGCTTACGCTAAATCTCTGACTGTGAAAGTCGTTGATAGGTTTGTTATTGGTCGGAAAGGTCGTACGTCAATGGAAACCTATCCCAATTGGCTGTCTGAAGAAGGACTTAAGGATACTTTGCGGATTTTTCAGAGGTATGCGGAGGAAAGCGTACAGGAAGAGTTTGCGGGCATTTACGACTGCCCCGATGATGAAAACTCTGAACTTACTTATGAGGACTGGGCGGCCTGGTGCGAGCAGGCTTTCTACTGGATCGACGTTCGACTTCGGAAGATGGATCGGGCGATGGAACCCACGGGAACGGAAAACAAGACTGGAGACAAGGGACCATCTGAAGGGAAGGCCGCGGGAAAGACGGATGGTCCGGCAGTCGTTCCGTCACAAGCCCAGATGACCACAATGGCTGAGATACAAGAGGCCCAGCTTGGAATTCAGGGAGACTCTGGTTTACAGGGTCTCCCGGAAACGGGTGAGGTTTTAGTTGCCGTTTCCTTGCCCAGAATCAGCAAGACGCTTTTTACAGAAAAGGGCGGGGGAGGTCAGGGTGGGAGGGGAAGTGGAATGGACGCTGAGGGCACTAGTGAGGATGATGGGGGTTTGTCACGGGTGGAGTCTGCTCCTGCCTCGGATGGGGAACTGGAGGGTATTCCAGCTTTGGAAGATGAACAAAGGGGAGGGAAACAAGATTGGGAAGTGGAAGGACTAGTCCTTGGGAAAAGAAGTGTGCAAGAGTTTCCTGAGGGAGGGTATGCAGAGAGCACAGAAGGACTAGATATTCAAAGCAATGAAGGAGAAGGTGGGTGTGACAGGGAAGAAAGGAGGGAAATACAAAAAGTGGGGGTACCGCGGTTGACAGAGGCACAACCCCCTCGAGGGGTAGTTGATAGGGAAGATACTGGGCCTGCGGGCGTTTTTGCTTTCTCTCTTACAGTTGAGCCTCGGTTGTCACAGACAGAGGCAGGAGGGAACAGAATTTTGGATGGAGCGGCTCCTGACCAAAAGGGACTAAATGGAGCAATTTCTACTCGCGATGAGAGGAACCAAAATAGGATTGCTGACCCTGTGACTACTCCTATTGGGACTGCTGCTCCTGGGACTGCTGCTTCTGGGAAGTTTGCTTCTTTGATTTTGGAAGATGTTGAAAAGACAAATACGATGGAACTGCACGAGACTCGTTCAGGGGAGATAACGGCAATGGACATTAGTTCTACTGCATTATTTTCTGTAAGTAAACTCCATGTGGACCTGCCTGCAAGACCTCTGGGAGCCTTGCAGAAAGAACCTCCCGTGAATAAGGTTAATAATGTTACAAAAGACACAAAGGCTGGGGAGGGATTGAGTATAGGGTCAACTATGATTACTGCAGATGATTTGAACCCCCAGGCAGTTCCAACCACATCAGGTAGAAGCTCTGTGTTAGCCTCAGGGTCGTCTTATGCCCAAATGCTTAAGGGCCCAGCAGGGAAACAAAAAGGGACAACGGGACCAAGGGGAGGAGAGAATATCGGGGAGCCTCTTAGACGTCGGGTAGATTTTGAAAAGGAGAAATTGGAGGATGAGGAATTCCTGGAAGAGTTCTTTAATATGAGGGAACAAGAAGAGTCTGAATTTGATCCTAGGCAGAGATTCGTGGTTCGGTTTAGATATAAAGGAACAGACCCTACAAAATTGACAGAGGAATACATGATGGATGCTCTGCTAGAATGTTTAAAAGTTTCCCCCCAGGACATACTAGCTGTTCTTATGCCCCCTGGTCTGAAAGAAACAGACGTATGCTTTGTGACTGAACGGGCTTATCAATATTTCTGGCAAGTACTTAAGGCTTTCCAAAAATCTGAGAGGAATCCCTTTTCTGACTTTGATGTGGTGCCCCTATTTAGAGGCGAGTCGAGAGTTCTCACTGTTGCCTTTCGGACCACTAACATTCCGGAGGAGGATGTTGAGCGATGGCTTGAGAGACATTGCAAGGTGTTGCTACCCCCCCGGAAAGCCATGAATGCGTGGAATGTGTGGAAAGGGGAGTATAAGGCAGTCGTGTCATTACAGAGGGACCACCGTAGCAACATCAGTCACGTTCCAAAGTACTTTTACTTAGGGGGTGACAGAGGTGTAACGAGATATAGTGGGCAGCCTCCTGCTTGTTTCCAGTGTGGAGGTTTTGATCACATTCGACAAGATTGCACGTCGTCTTTGTGTGCCGCTTGCGGAAGGAGGGGCCACGATTCAATCCGCTGTACTTACGAGGTTACCTGTAATTTGTGTGGTGGGGAGGGGCATACTTATTTACTGTGTCCAGATGCCTATTATAACCGGGCTTACCCTGAGGCTTACGAAAAACTTAGGCTGGCCCATGTCCATAAACAGAAGTCCCCTCGGGATACAGCTACTGAGGAGGAGAGACCCTCTGTGAATCAGGAAAGCACAATGCAAAAACAGAGGCAGGATGACGGGGAGGAGGGAGGATGGACACAGGTGAGAGGATCATCCCGAGGTAAGGTGAGGAGAGGGATATACTCTGTTACCCAGAAGTTAGTACCTAATAACAGAAATAGATTTGGAATACTGGGAGAGTGCGAGGAGATGGAGACTGAGTCACAAGCAGAAGGAGGAAGAGGTGGTGAGATTCAGACGGTGAGGCCCAAAGCTAGAAGGGAGACAAAAAGGGAGACAAAAAGGGAGGCTCAGATTGAGACAAAGAAGTCACTTTTCCGTACCATGGAGGATATGAGTGAGAAGGAACTCGAGGTGTGGCGTAATGAGACTAAGGAGAAGTTGGAGGGAGTGACTCAGAAGCTTCGGCAGTGGGAGGAATCTGGAGGGTCTCAGGAGGAGGGAAAGAGGTTGAAGGACAAACAGCAATTTTGGAGGGATGAGATCAATTTTTTAGCATGTGAAATAGAAAAAAGAATGGAACGAAGGGCGAGAGAAGGTGAATCTTCACAGACACAGGAAGTGGATTTGGAGATGGTAGTAGAGGAACAGGGGGAGGAACAGAAAAGAGGTGGAAACAAGGGACAAAGTAAAGACAAGAAACCAAGTAAAGGAGAGGAAAGGGAGCAAGGAGAGGAAAGAGAGCAAAGAGGTGCCTCAGCAGTGTCATCCCGAGAGTCTTCCCCCTCTGTTAATTTACAAAAGGACTATACGGTGAAGTTCGGACCCTCGCCTCCCCCCCGTAAGACAGGGGAACCCCTTGGTAACCCCCCTGGAACTTAAGTTTACCTTTACCCTTTACTCCTTTAAGTTAGGCCACACCTGCTATGATTTAGTAGGGGGTGGAAATAAAGAGACAGAAGCAGAAAATACAATTAAAGTAAAGTAAGTTTATTCTTACGAGTGTTGAAGTCTTAATGTACTTTCTTTATGTACCTTGTTTTTCTTCAGTACTGTTTTCTTCATTACTGTATTCTTCGTTACTGTAACGTTCAAATTTCAAAGTGTAAAGTGCAAAGTGCAAAGTTTTAATGTTCTTTATTGGTTTTTATTGTTCTTTAATGTTCTTGATTGTTCTTTAAAGCTTTTTCTTGTGTGTATGTAGAATGGTATTTATAAATAAAAAATCTATTTTCCTAAAAAAAAAAAAAAATCTATTTTCCTAACCCTAACCCTAACCCTAACCCTAACCCTAACCCCACCCACCTTGAATAGCAGACGTGCGATCAAGGAGCTCTCACTTCCTGGTTTGGATTTTCGTTTTTTTTACCTATTATATCTCTCAGAAAAATTTCAAATTCGGTCAGACTTTGTTCCTAAGGGTACCCCCATCAGGGGGTGCGAATATGGAGCCCCCCCCTCTTGGGGGGGACCCCCAAATTGAGATCGAATTTTTGCCTATAGAAGACAATGGACATCATGGAGAGCATGCTTCCCAGCGTGGCCTACAAGAAAAAGGCTTCAAATTTCATCTGCTGCCATCCGCTTTGGGAGTCGCGCCTTCGGACGCCACAGATGGTAAGAATGTTCAAGGGCCCCTGGGGAATGTAGACCGGACCTCCATTTTCGGGTATCACCCCTCCCAGAAGACCCCTGCCGCTTTTAAGGAGCAACCCTTTTCCCTATTGCTTTCAATGGAACAAGCGACAGTACAGACAGGATTTTGCTCAGAGGGCCCTGGGGATCCTCTGGACCAGGACGTGGGGTGTAAGAGCTTGAATGACACCTTTACTCATGAGGAGACCCACAGCATTCGTAAACCCGTTGCAAGTGGCCCTGCTCTTGAGGAGACCTATTCTTCTAAGAACTCCCTGGCCTCTGGGAAGGCTCTTACACGTGTCCTTACTCACGAGGAGACCTTTGCTGTTAAGCAAGACTTGGATGCTGGGAAGGCTGTTACACGGGTCCTTACTCACGAGGAGACCTTTGCTCCTAAGCAAGACTTGGATGCTGGGAAGGCCGTTACACGTGTCCTTACTCATGAGGAGACCTTTGCTATTAGGCGAAACTTGGATGCTGGGAAGGCTGTTACACGTGTCCTTACTCACGAGGAGACCTTTGCTCCTAAGCAAGACTTGAATGCTGGGAAGGCTGTTACACGTGTCCTTACTCATGAGGAGACCTTTGCTCCTAAGCGAGACTTGAATGCTGGGAAGGCTGTTACACGTGTCCTTACTCACGAGGAGACCTTTGCTCCTACGAAAAACTTGAATGCTGGGGACGCTGTTACACATGTTCTTACTCATGAGGAGACCTTCATAACTCAGGAGGCCCAGAAGACTGAGAACATAAAAATCTATTTTCCTAACCCTAGTAACCCTAAACCTAACCCTGATTGTCCTGATTTTGATCCTAATGTTTCCGAGGATGCTGAAGAACGATCTCGAAAATTTGAGAAATATCTGGAAACTAATATGGACCTAGCTAAGTCTCCTAGAGATGTTAGGAAGACTTGTCAGTCTCCTGTGTTGAGCAAGACAGCTATAGTTAAGATGCCTACACCAGAAAAGGATAAACTTAAGGTATTGAGAGAACAATACCTTAGAATGAAAGAAGAAGAGGAACGTTTGGCCAGAGAATGTGATGAGAAGACGTCATACAGTTTTGACTTGTATTCAAGGCGAGATGATATTGAGGGTGAGATGAAGAATTCTACGGACCCTGAGGAGCGGGCCGAACTGATGGAGGAGTGGAAGGAGGTGGATGCGTTGATGCAAATGGATGGAGGTACAAAGTCTTTAGCATACGAACTGAGTGTGGCTTGTCGTGAGGAACTGAAGCAGTTAGTGAAAGCATACGACCGACAGGAGGAGAGGGCGGCTCGTGAAGAGGCAGCTCAATACCTTGCGCAGAAGAGGATGCGGGTATCCCCAGAGGGTCACCCAGAAAAGAAGAGGATGAGAAATCGGATGACTCAGTCTCCAGTGCCATCCAAGCAAAATGAGTCACCGGTACCCTCTACAACGGGAACAGATACTGATATGGAAACAGACGGGGAAGTTAAAAATGCATCACGAAATACGAGGGAGGCGAATCTGTTGGAAGCCTGGCAAAAAGTAAAGCTGCAACCGATGTCTAAAGCCTTTGACATCCTAGTTCCCAAAGAGATGCAGAAAATAGATCTAGCCAAGTTTTGGGCCTTTCTGGTAGGTCACATGGCTTTGCCTATAGTGGACACTGTGACGTTGAAGAAGAAGAGCAAAGATGTTATGATTGGTATGCTGGACAAGCAGAGGATAGTGCTTGTGGACTGTTTGACCGGGAAGATAGAACCCGAGCCTCAAGCTTTGGAGAAAGCCGCTTACGCTAAATCTCTGACTGTGAAAGTCGTTGATAGGTTTGTTATTGGTCGGAAAGGTCGTACGTCAATGGAAACCTATCCCAATTGGCTGTCTGAAGAAGGACTTAAGGATACTTTGCGGATTTTTCAGAGGTATGCGGAGGAAAGCGTACAGGAAGAGTTTGCGGGCATTTACGACTGCCCCGATGATGAAAACTCTGAACTTACTTATGAGGACTGGGCGGCCTGGTGCGAGCAGGCTTTCTACTG
Source organism: Eublepharis macularius (assembly GCF_028583425.1). Lineage (NCBI taxonomy): Eukaryota > Metazoa > Chordata > Lepidosauria > Squamata > Eublepharidae > Eublepharis > Eublepharis macularius. The sequence continues at coordinate 26,729,030 of NC_072808.1, read as the reverse complement.
GATCGACGTTCGACTTCGGAAGATGGATCGGGCGATGGAACCCACGGGAACGGAAAACAAGACTGGAGACAAGGGACCATCTGAAGGGAAGGCCGCGGGAAAGACGGATGGTCCGGCAGTCGTTCCGTCACAAGCCCAGATGACCACAATGGCTGAGATACAAGAGGCCCAGCTTGGAATTCAGGGAGACTCTGGTTTACAGGGTCTCCCGGAAACGGGTGAGGTTTTAGTTGCCGTTTCCTTGCCCAGAATCAGCAAGACGCTTTTTACAGAAAAGGGCGGGGGAGGTCAGGGTGGGAGGGGAAGTGGAATGGACGCTGAGGGCACTAGTGAGGATGATGGGGGTTTGTCACGGGTGGAGTCTGCTCCTGCCTCGGATGGGGAACTGGAGGGTATTCCAGCTTTGGAAGATGAACAAAGGGGAGGGAAACAAGATTGGGAAGTGGAAGGACTAGTCCTTGGGAAAAGAAGTGTGCAAGAGTTTCCTGAGGGAGGGTATGCAGAGAGCACAGAAGGACTAGATATTCAAAGCAATGAAGGAGAAGGTGGGTGTGACAGGGAAGAAAGGAGGGAAATACAAAAAGTGGGGGTACCGCGGTTGACAGAGGCACAACCCCCTCGAGGGGTAGTTGATAGGGAAGATACTGGGCCTGCGGGCGTTTTTGCTTTCTCTCTTACAGTTGAGCCTCGGTTGTCACAGACAGAGGCAGGAGGGAACAGAATTTTGGATGGAGCGGCTCCTGACCAAAAGGGACTAAATGGAGCAATTTCTACTCGCGATGAGAGGAACCAAAATAGGATTGCTGACCCTGTGACTACTCCTATTGGGACTGCTGCTCCTGGGACTGCTGCTTCTGGGAAGTTTGCTTCTTTGATTTTGGAAGATGTTGAAAAGACAAATACGATGGAACTGCACGAGACTCGTTCAGGGGAGATAACGGCAATGGACATTAGTTCTACTGCATTATTTTCTGTAAGTAAACTCCATGTGGACCTGCCTGCAAGACCTCTGGGAGCCTTGCAGAAAGAACCTCCCGTGAATAAGGTTAATAATGTTACAAAAGACACAAAGGCTGGGGAGGGATTGAGTATAGGGTCAACTATGATTACTGCAGATGATTTGAACCCCCAGGCAGTTCCAACCACATCAGGTAGAAGCTCTGTGTTAGCCTCAGGGTCGTCTTATGCCCAAATGCTTAAGGGCCCAGCAGGGAAACAAAAAGGGACAACGGGACCAAGGGGAGGAGAGAATATCGGGGAGCCTCTTAGACGTCGGGTAGATTTTGAAAAGGAGAAATTGGAGGATGAGGAATTCCTGGAAGAGTTCTTTAATATGAGGGAACAAGAAGAGTCTGAATTTGATCCTAGGCAGAGATTCGTGGTTCGGTTTAGATATAAAGGAACAGACCCTACAAAATTGACAGAGGAATACATGATGGATGCTCTGCTAGAATGTTTAAAAGTTTCCCCCCAGGACATACTAGCTGTTCTTATGCCCCCTGGTCTGAAAGAAACAGACGTATGCTTTGTGACTGAACGGGCTTATCAATATTTCTGGCAAGTACTTAAGGCTTTCCAAAAATCTGAGAGGAATCCCTTTTCTGACTTTGATGTGGTGCCGCTATTTAGAGGCGAGTCGAGAGTTCTCACTGTTGCCTTTCGGACCACTAACATTCCGGAGGAGGATGTTGAGCGATGGCTTGAGAGACATTGCAAGGTGTTGCTACCCCCCCGGAAAGCCATGAATGCGTGGAATGTGTGGAAAGGGGAGTATAAGGCAGTCGTGTCATTACAGAGGGACCACCGTAGCAACATCAGTCACGTTCCAAAGTACTTTTACTTAGGGGGTGACAGAGGTGTAACGAGATATAGTGGGCAGCCTCCTGCTTGTTTCCAGTGTGGAGGTTTTGATCACATTCGACAAGATTGCACGTCGTCTTTGTGTGCCGCTTGCGGAAGGAGGGGCCACGATTCAATCCGCTGTACTTACGAGGTTACCTGTAATTTGTGTGGTGGGGAGGGGCATACTTATTTACTGTGTCCAGATGCCTATTATAACCGGGCTTACCCTGAGGCTTACGAAAAACTTAGGCTGGCCCATGTCCATAAACAGAAGTCCCCTCGGGATACAGCTACTGAGGAGGAGAGACCCTCTGTGAATCAGGAAAGCACAATGCAAAAACAGAGGCAGGATGACGGGGAGGAGGGAGGATGGACACAGGTGAGAGGATCATCCCGAGGTAAGGTGAGGAGAGGGATATACTCTGTTACCCAGAAGTTAGTACCTAATAACAGAAATAGATTTGGAATACTGGGAGAGTGCGAGGAGATGGAGACTGAGTCACAAGCAGAAGGAGGAAGAGGTGGTGAGATTCAGACGGTGAGGCCCAAAGCTAGAAGGGAGACAAAAAGGGAGACAAAAAGGGAGGCTCAGATTGAGACAAAGAAGTCACTTTTCCGTACCATGGAGGATATGAGTGAGAAGGAACTCGAGGTGTGGCGTAATGAGACTAAGGAGAAGTTGGAGGGAGTGACTCAGAAGCTTCGGCAGTGGGAGGAATCTGGAGGGTCTCAGGAGGAGGGAAAGAGGTTGAAGGACAAACAGCAATTTTGGAGGGATGAGATCAATTTTTTAGCATGTGAAATAGAAAAAAGAATGGAACGAAGGGCGAGAGAAGGTGAATCTTCACAGACACAGGAAGTGGATTTGGAGATGGTAGTAGAGGAACAGGGGGAGGAACAGAAAAGAGGTGGAAACAAGGGACAAAGTAAAGACAAGAAACCAAGTAAAGGAGAGGAAAGGGAGCAAGGAGAGGAAAGAGAGCAAAGAGGTGCCTCAGCAGTGTCATCCCGAGAGTCTTCCCCCTCTGTTAATTTACAAAAGGACTATACGGTGAAGTTCGGACCCTCGCCTCCCCCCCGTAAGACAGGGGAACCCCTTGGTAACCCCCCTGGAACTTAAGTTTACCTTTACCCTTTACTCCTTTAAGTTAGGCCACACCTGCTATGATTTAGTAGGGGGTGGAAATAAAGAGACAGAAGCAGAAAATACAATTAAAGTAAAGTAAGTTTATTCTTACGAGTGTTGAAGTCTTAATGTACTTTCTTTATGTACCTTGTTTTTCTTCAGTACTGTTTTCTTCATTACTGTATTCTTCGTTACTGTAACGTTCAAATTTCAAAGTGTAAAGTGCAAAGTGCAAAGTTTTAATGTTCTTTATTGGTTTTTATTGTTCTTTAATGTTCTTGATTGTTCTTTAAAGCTTTTTCTTGTGTGTATGTAGAATGGTATTTATAAATAAAAAATCTATTTTCCTAAAAAAAAAAAAAAATCTATTTTCCTAACCCTAACCCTAACCCTAACCCTAACCCTAACCCCACCCACCTTGAATAGCAGACGTGCGATCAAGGAGCTCTCACTTCCTGGTTTGGATTTTCGTTTTTTTTACCTATTATATCTCTCAGAAAAATTTCAAATTCGGTCAGACTTTGTTCCTAAGGGTACCCCCATCAGGGGGTGCGAATATGGAGCCCCCCCCTCTTGGGGGGGACCCCCAAATTGAGATCGAATTTTTGCCTATAGAAGACAATGGACATCATGGAGAGCATGCTTCCCAGCGTGGCCTACAAGAAAAAGGCTTCAAATTTCATCTGCTGCCATCCGCTTTGGGAGTCGCGCCTTCGGACGCCACAGATGGTAAGAATGTTCAAGGGCCCCTGGGGAATGTAGACCGGACCTCCATTTTCGGGTATCACCCCTCCCAGAAGACCCCTGCCGCTTTTAAGGAGCAACCCTTTTCCCTATTGCTTTCAATGGAACAAGCGACAGTACAGACAGGATTTTGCTCAGAGGGCCCTGGGGATCCTCTGGACCAGGACGTGGGGTGTAAGAGCTTGAATGACACCTTTACTCATGAGGAGACCCACAGCATTCGTAAACCCGTTGCAAGTGGCCCTGCTCTTGAGGAGACCTATTCTTCTAAGAACTCCCTGGCCTCTGGGAAGGCTCTTACACGTGTCCTTACTCACGAGGAGACCTTTGCTGTTAAGCAAGACTTGGATGCTGGGAAGGCTGTTACACGGGTCCTTACTCACGAGGAGACCTTTGCTCCTAAGCAAGACTTGGATGCTGGGAAGGCCGTTACACGTGTCCTTACTCATGAGGAGACCTTTGCTATTAGGCGAAACTTGGATGCTGGGAAGGCTGTTACACGTGTCCTTACTCACGAGGAGACCTTTGCTCCTAAGCAAGACTTGAATGCTGGGAAGGCTGTTACACGTGTCCTTACTCATGAGGAGACCTTTGCTCCTAAGCGAGACTTGAATGCTGGGAAGGCTGTTACACGTGTCCTTACTCACGAGGAGACCTTTGCTCCTACGAAAAACTTGAATGCTGGGGACGCTGTTACACATGTTCTTACTCATGAGGAGACCTTCATAACTCAGGAGGCCCAGAAGACTGAGAACATAAAAATCTATTTTCCTAACCCTAGTAACCCTAAACCTAACCCTGATTGTCCTGATTTTGATCCTAATGTTTCCGAGGATGCTGAAGAACGATCTCGAAAATTTGAGAAATATCTGGAAACTAATATGGACCTAGCTAAGTCTCCTAGAGATGTTAGGAAGACTTGTCAGTCTCCTGTGTTGAGCAAGACAGCTATAGTTAAGATGCCTACACCAGAAAAGGATAAACTTAAGGTATTGAGAGAACAATACCTTAGAATGAAAGAAGAAGAGGAACGTTTGGCCAGAGAATGTGATGAGAAGACGTCATACAGTTTTGACTTGTATTCAAGGCGAGATGATATTGAGGGTGAGATGAAGAATTCTACGGACCCTGAGGAGCGGGCCGAACTGATGGAGGAGTGGAAGGAGGTGGATGCGTTGATGCAAATGGATGGAGGTACAAAGTCTTTAGCATACGAACTGAGTGTGGCTTGTCGTGAGGAACTGAAGCAGTTAGTGAAAGCATACGACCGACAGGAGGAGAGGGCGGCTCGTGAAGAGGCAGCTCAATACCTTGCGCAGAAGAGGATGCGGGTATCCCCAGAGGGTCACCCAGAAAAGAAGAGGATGAGAAATCGGATGACTCAGTCTCCAGTGCCATCCAAGCAAAATGAGTCACCGGTACCCTCTACAACGGGAACAGATACTGATATGGAAACAGACGGGGAAGTTAAAAATGCATCACGAAATACGAGGGAGGCGAATCTGTTGGAAGCCTGGCAAAAAGTAAAGCTGCAACCGATGTCTAAAGCCTTTGACATCCTAGTTCCCAAAGAGATGCAGAAAATAGATCTAGCCAAGTTTTGGGCCTTTCTGGTAGGTCACATGGCTTTGCCTATAGTGGACACTGTGACGTTGAAGAAGAAGAGCAAAGATGTTATGATTGGTATGCTGGACAAGCAGAGGATAGTGCTTGTGGACTGTTTGACCGGGAAGATAGAACCCGAGCCTCAAGCTTTGGAGAAAGCCGCTTACGCTAAATCTCTGACTGTGAAAGTCGTTGATAGGTTTGTTATTGGTCGGAAAGGTCGTACGTCAATGGAAACCTATCCCAATTGGCTGTCTGAAGAAGGACTTAAGGATACTTTGCGGATTTTTCAGAGGTATGCGGAGGAAAGCGTACAGGAAGAGTTTGCGGGCATTTACGACTGCCCCGATGATGAAAACTCTGAACTTACTTATGAGGACTGGGCGGCCTGGTGCGAGCAGGCTTTCTACTGGATCGACGTTCGACTTCGGAAGATGGATCGGGCGATGGAACCCACGGGAACGGAAAACAAGACTGGAGACAAGGGACCATCTGAAGGGAAGGCCGCGGGAAAGACGGATGGTCCGGCAGTCGTTCCGTCACAAGCCCAGATGACCACAATGGCTGAGATACAAGAGGCCCAGCTTGGAATTCAGGGAGACTCTGGTTTACAGGGTCTCCCGGAAACGGGTGAGGTTTTAGTTGCCGTTTCCTTGCCCAGAATCAGCAAGACGCTTTTTACAGAAAAGGGCGGGGGAGGTCAGGGTGGGAGGGGAAGTGGAATGGACGCTGAGGGCACTAGTGAGGATGATGGGGGTTTGTCACGGGTGGAGTCTGCTCCTGCCTCGGATGGGGAACTGGAGGGTATTCCAGCTTTGGAAGATGAACAAAGGGGAGGGAAACAAGATTGGGAAGTGGAAGGACTAGTCCTTGGGAAAAGAAGTGTGCAAGAGTTTCCTGAGGGAGGGTATGCAGAGAGCACAGAAGGACTAGATATTCAAAGCAATGAAGGAGAAGGTGGGTGTGACAGGGAAGAAAGGAGGGAAATACAAAAAGTGGGGGTACCGCGGTTGACAGAGGCACAACCCCCTCGAGGGGTAGTTGATAGGGAAGATACTGGGCCTGCGGGCGTTTTTGCTTTCTCTCTTACAGTTGAGCCTCGGTTGTCACAGACAGAGGCAGGAGGGAACAGAATTTTGGATGGAGCGGCTCCTGACCAAAAGGGACTAAATGGAGCAATTTCTACTCGCGATGAGAGGAACCAAAATAGGATTGCTGACCCTGTGACTACTCCTATTGGGACTGCTGCTCCTGGGACTGCTGCTTCTGGGAAGTTTGCTTCTTTGATTTTGGAAGATGTTGAAAAGACAAATACGATGGAACTGCACGAGACTCGTTCAGGGGAGATAACGGCAATGGACATTAGTTCTACTGCATTATTTTCTGTAAGTAAACTCCATGTGGACCTGCCTGCAAGACCTCTGGGAGCCTTGCAGAAAGAACCTCCCGTGAATAAGGTTAATAATGTTACAAAAGACACAAAGGCTGGGGAGGGATTGAGTATAGGGTCAACTATGATTACTGCAGATGATTTGAACCCCCAGGCAGTTCCAACCACATCAGGTAGAAGCTCTGTGTTAGCCTCAGGGTCGTCTTATGCCCAAATGCTTAAGGGCCCAGCAGGGAAACAAAAAGGGACAACGGGACCAAGGGGAGGAGAGAATATCGGGGAGCCTCTTAGACGTCGGGTAGATTTTGAAAAGGAGAAATTGGAGGATGAGGAATTCCTGGAAGAGTTCTTTAATATGAGGGAACAAGAAGAGTCTGAATTTGATCCTAGGCAGAGATTCGTGGTTCGGTTTAGATATAAAGGAACAGACCCTACAAAATTGACAGAGGAATACATGATGGATGCTCTGCTAGAATGTTTAAAAGTTTCCCCCCAGGACATACTAGCTGTTCTTATGCCCCCTGGTCTGAAAGAAACAGACGTATGCTTTGTGACTGAACGGGCTTATCAATATTTCTGGCAAGTACTTAAGGCTTTCCAAAAATCTGAGAGGAATCCCTTTTCTGACTTTGATGTGGTGCCCCTATTTAGAGGCGAGTCGAGAGTTCTCACTGTTGCCTTTCGGACCACTAACATTCCGGAGGAGGATGTTGAGCGATGGCTTGAGAGACATTGCAAGGTGTTGCTACCCCCCCGGAAAGCCATGAATGCGTGGAATGTGTGGAAAGGGGAGTATAAGGCAGTCGTGTCATTACAGAGGGACCACCGTAGCAACATCAGTCACGTTCCAAAGTACTTTTACTTAGGGGGTGACAGAGGTGTAACGAGATATAGTGGGCAGCCTCCTGCTTGTTTCCAGTGTGGAGGTTTTGATCACATTCGACAAGATTGCACGTCGTCTTTGTGTGCCGCTTGCGGAAGGAGGGGCCACGATTCAATCCGCTGTACTTACGAGGTTACCTGTAATTTGTGTGGTGGGGAGGGGCATACTTATTTACTGTGTCCAGATGCCTATTATAACCGGGCTTACCCTGAGGCTTACGAAAAACTTAGGCTGGCCCATGTCCATAAACAGAAGTCCCCTCGGGATACAGCTACTGAGGAGGAGAGACCCTCTGTGAATCAGGAAAGCACAATGCAAAAACAGAGGCAGGATGACGGGGAGGAGGGAGGATGGACACAGGTGAGAGGATCATCCCGAGGTAAGGTGAGGAGAGGGATATACTCTGTTACCCAGAAGTTAGTACCTAATAACAGAAATAGATTTGGAATACTGGGAGAGTGCGAGGAGATGGAGACTGAGTCACAAGCAGAAGGAGGAAGAGGTGGTGAGATTCAGACGGTGAGGCCCAAAGCTAGAAGGGAGACAAAAAGGGAGACAAAAAGGGAGGCTCAGATTGAGACAAAGAAGTCACTTTTCCGTACCATGGAGGATATGAGTGAGAAGGAACTCGAGGTGTGGCGTAATGAGACTAAGGAGAAGTTGGAGGGAGTGACTCAGAAGCTTCGGCAGTGGGAGGAATCTGGAGGGTCTCAGGAGGAGGGAAAGAGGTTGAAGGACAAACAGCAATTTTGGAGGGATGAGATCAATTTTTTAGCATGTGAAATAGAAAAAAGAATGGAACGAAGGGCGAGAGAAGGTGAATCTTCACAGACACAGGAAGTGGATTTGGAGATGGTAGTAGAGGAACAGGGGGAGGAACAGAAAAGAGGTGGAAACAAGGGACAAAGTAAAGACAAGAAACCAAGTAAAGGAGAGGAAAGGGAGCAAGGAGAGGAAAGAGAGCAAAGAGGTGCCTCAGCAGTGTCATCCCGAGAGTCTTCCCCCTCTGTTAATTTACAAAAGGACTATACGGTGAAGTTCGGACCCTCGCCTCCCCCCCGTAAGACAGGGGAACCCCTTGGTAACCCCCCTGGAACTTAAGTTTACCTTTACCCTTTACTCCTTTAAGTTAGGCCACACCTGCTATGATTTAGTAGGGGGTGGAAATAAAGAGACAGAAGCAGAAAATACAATTAAAGTAAAGTAAGTTTATTCTTACGAGTGTTGAAGTCTTAATGTACTTTCTTTATGTACCTTGTTTTTCTTCAGTACTGTTTTCTTCATTACTGTATTCTTCGTTACTGTAACGTTCAAATTTCAAAGTGTAAAGTGCAAAGTGCAAAGTTTTAATGTTCTTTATTGGTTTTTATTGTTCTTTAATGTTCTTGATTGTTCTTTAAAGCTTTTTCTTGTGTGTATGTAGAATGGTATTTATAAATAAAAAATCTATTTTCCTAAAAAAAAAAAAAAAAAAAATCTATTTTCCTAACCCCTAACCCCTAACCCTAACCCTAACCCTAACCCCTAACCCTAACCCCACCCACCTTGAATAGCAGACGTGCGATCAAGGAGCTCTCACTTCCTGGTTTGGATTTTCGCTTTTTTTACCTATTATATCTCTCAGAAAAATTTCAAATTTGGTCAGACTTTGTTCCTAAGGGTACCCCCATCAGGGGGTGCGAATATGGAGCCCCCCCCTCTTGGGGGGGACCCCCAAATTGAGATCGAATTTTTGCCTATAGAAGACAATGGACATCATGGAGAGCATGCTTCCCAGCGTGGCCTACAAGAAAAAGGCTTCAAATTTCATCTGCTGCCATCCGCTTTGGGAGTTGCGCCTTCTGACGCCGCAGATGGTAAGAATGTTCAAGGGCCCCTGGGGAATGTAGACCGGACCTCCATTTTCGGGTTTGACCCCTCCCAGAAGACCCCTGCCGCTTTTAAGGAGCAACCCTTTTCCCTATTGCTTTCAATGGAACAAGCGACAGTACAGACAGGATTTTCCTCAGAGGGCCCTGGGGATCCTCTGGACCAGGACGTGGGGTGTAAGAGCTTGAATGACACCTTTACTCATGAGGAGACCCACAGCATTCGTAAACCCGTTACAAGTGGCCCTGCTCTTGAGGAGACCTTTTCTTCTAAGACCTCCCTGGTCTCTGGGAAGGCTCTTACACGTGTCCTTACTCACGAGGAGACCTTTGCTGTTAAGCAAGACTTGGATGCTGGGAAGGCTGTTACACGGGTCCTTACTCACGAGGAGACCTTTGCTCCTAAGCAAGACTTGGATGCTGGGAAGGCCGTTACACGTGTCCTTACTCATGAGGAGACCTTTGCTATTAAGCGAAACTTGGATGCTGGGAAGGCTGTTACATGTGTCCTTACTCACGAGGAGACCTTTGCTCCTAAGCAAGACTTGAATGCTGGGAAGGCTGTTACACGTGTCCTTACTCATGAGGAGACCTTTGCTCCTAAGCGAGACTTGAATGCTGGGAAGGCTGTTACACGTGTCCTTACTCGCGAGGAGACTTTTGCTCCTACGAAAAACTTGAATGCTGGGGACGCTGTTACACATGTTCTTACTCATGAGGAGACCTTCATAACTCAGGAGGCCCAGAAGACTGAGAACATAAAAATCTATTTTCCTAACCCTAGTAACCCTAAACCTAACCCTGATTGTCCTGATTTTGATCCTAATGTTTCCGAGGACGCTGAAGAACGATCTCGAAAATTTGAGAAATATCTGGAAACTAATATGGACCTAGCTAAGTCTCCTAGAGATGTTAGGAAGACTTGTCAGTCTCCTGTGTTGAGCAAGACAGCTATAGTTAAGATGCCTACACCAGAAAAGGATAAACTTAAGGTATTGAGAGAACAATACCTTAGAATGAAAGAAGAAGAGAAACGTTTGGCCAGAGAATGTGATGAGAAGACGTCATACAGTTTTGACTTGTATTCAAGGCGAGATGATATTGAGGGTGAGATGAAGAATTCTACGGACCCTGAGGAGCGGGCCGAACTGATGGAGGAGTGGAAGGAGGTGGATGCGTTGATGCAAATGGATGGAGGTACAAAGTCTTTAGCATACGAACTGAGTGTGGCTTGTCGTGAGGAACTGAAGCGGTTAGTGAAAGCATACGACCGACAGGAGGACAGGGCGGCTCGTGAAGAGACAGCTCAATACCTTGCGCAGAAGAGGATGCGGGTATCCCCAGAGGGTCACCCAGAAAAGAAGAGGATGAGAAATCGGATGACTCAGTCTCCAGTGCCATCCAAGCAAAATGAGTCACCGGTACCCTCTACAACGGGAACAGATACTGATATGGAAACAGACGGGGAAGTTAAAAATGCATCACGAAATACGAGGGAGGCGAATCTGTTGGAAGCCTGGCAAAAAGTAAAGCTGCAACCGATGTCTAAAGCCTTTGACATCCTAGTTCCCAAAGAGATGCAGAAAATAGATCTAGCCAAGTTTTGGGCCTTTCTGGTAGGTCACATGGCTTTGCCTATAGTGGACACTGTGACGTTGAAGAAGAAGAGCAAAGATGTTATGATTGGTATGCTGGACAAGCAGAGGATAGTGCTTGTGGACTGTTTGACCAGGAAGATAGAACCCGAGCCTCAAGCTTTGGAGAAAGCCGCTTACGCTAAATCTCTGACTGTGAAAGTCGTTGATAGGTTTGTTATTGGTCGGAAAGGTCGTACGTCAATGGAAACCTATCCCGATTGGCTGTCTGAAGGACTTAAGGATACTTTGCGGATTTTTCAGAGGTATGCGGAGGAAAGCGTACAGGAAGAGTTTGCGGGCATTTACGACTGCCCCGATGATGAAAACTCTGAACTTACTTATGAGGACTGGGCGGCCTGGTGCGAGCAGGCTTTCTACTGGATCGACGTTCGACTTCGGAAGATGGATCGGGCGATGGAACCCACGGGAACGGAAAACAAGACTGGAGACAAGGGACCATCTGAAGGGAAGGCCGCGGGAAAGACGGATGGTCCGGCGGTCGTTCCGTCACAAGCCCAGATGACCACAATGGCTGAGATACAAGAGGCCCAGATTGGAATTCAGGGAGACTCTAGTTTACAGGGTCTCCCGGAAACGGGTGAGGTTTTAGTTGCCGTTTCCTTGCCCAGAATCAGCAAGACGCTTTTTACAGAAAAGGGCGGGGGAGGTCAGGGTGGGAGGGGAAGTGGAATGGACGCTGAGGGCACTAGTGAGGATGATGGGGGTTTGTCACGGGTGGAGTCTGCTCCTGCCTCGGATGGGGAACTGGAGGGTATTCCAGCTTTGGAAGATGAACAAAGGGGAGGGAAACAAGATTGGGAAGTGGAAGGACTAGTCCTTGGGAAAAGAAGTGTGCAAGAGTTTCCTGAGGGAGGGTATGCAGAGAGCACAGAAGGACTAGATATTCAAAGCAATGAAGGAGAAGGTGGGTGTGACAGGGAAGAAAGGAGGGAAATACAAAAAGTGGGGGTACCGCGGTTGACAGAGGCACAACCCCCTCGAGGGGTAGTTGATAGGGAAGATACTGGGCCTGCGGGCGTTTTTGCTTTCTCTCTTACAGTTGAGCCTCGGTTGTCACAGACAGAGGCAGGAGGGAACAGAATTTTGGATGGAGCGGCTCCTGACCAAAAGGGACTAAATGGAGCAATTTCTACTCGCGATGAGAGGAACCAAAATAGGATTGCTGACCCTGTGACTACTCCTATTGGGACTGCTGCTCCTGGGACTGCTGCTTCTGGGAAGTTTGCTTCTTTGATTTTGGAAGATGTTGAAAAGACAAATACGATGGAACTGCACGAGACTCGTTCAGGGGAGATAACGGCAATGGACATTAGTTCTACTGCATTATTTTCTGTAAGTAAACTCCATGTGGACCTGCCTGCAAGACCTCTGGGAGCCTTGCAGAAAGAACCTCCCGTGAATAAGGTTAATAATGTTACAAAAGACACAAAGGCTGGGGAGGGATTGAGTATAGGGTCAACTATGATTACTGCAGATGATTTGAACCCCCAGGCAGTTCCAACCACATCAGGTAGAAGCTCTGTGTTAGCCTCAGGGTCGTCTTATGCCCAAATGCTTAAGGGCCCAGCAGGGAAACAAAAAGGGACAACGGGACCAAGGGGAGGAGAGAATATCGGGGAGCCTCTTAGACGTCGGGTAGATTTTGAAAAGGAGAAATTGGAGGATGAGGAATTCCTGGAAGAGTTCTTTAATATGAGGGAACAAGAAGAGTCTGAATTTGATCCTAGGCAGAGATTCGTGGTTCGGTTTAGATATAAAGGAACAGACCCTACAAAATTGACAGAGGAATACATGATGGATGCTCTGCTAGAATGTTTAAAAGTTTCCCCCCAGGACATACTAGCTGTTCTTATGCCCCCTGGTCTGAAAGAAACAGACGTATGCTTTGTGACTGAGCGGGCTTATCAATATTTCTGGCAAGTACTTAAGGCGTTCCAAAAATCTGAATCCCTTTTCTGACTTTGATGTGGTGCCCCTATTTAGAGGGGAGGCGAGAGTTCTCACTGTTGCCTTCCGGACCACTAACATTCCGGAGGAGGATGTTGAGCGATGGCTAGAGAGACATTGCAAGGTGTTGCTACCCCCCCGGAAAGCCATGAATGCGTGGAATGTGTGGAAAGGGGAGTATAAGGCAGTCGTGTCATTACAGAGGGACCACCGTAGCAACATCAGTCACGTTCCAAAGTACTTTTACTTAGGGGGTGACAGAGGTGTAACGAGATATAGTGGGCAGCCTCCTGCTTGTTTCCAGTGTGGAGGTTTTGATCACATTCGACAAGATTGCACGTCATCTTTGTGTGCCGCTTGCGGAAGGAGGGGCCACGATTCAATCCGCTGTACTTACGAGGTTACCTGTAATTTGTGTGGTGGGGAGGGACATACTTATTTACTTTGTCCAGATGCCTATTATAACCGGGCTTACCCTGAGGCTTACGAAAAACTTAGGCTGGCCCATGTCCATAAACAGAAGTCCCCTCAGGATACAGCTACTGAGGAGGAGAGACCCTCTGTGAATCAGGAAAGCACAATGCAAAAACAGAGGCAGGATGACGGGGAGGAGGGAGGATGGACACAGGTGAGAGGATCATCCCGAGGTAAGGTGAGGAGAGGGATATACTCTGTTACCCAGAAGTTAGTACCTAATAGAAATAGATTTGGAATACTGGGAGAGTGCGAGGAGATGGAGACTGAGTCACAAGCAGAAGGAGGAAGAGGTGGTGAGATTCAGACGGTGAGGCCCAAAGCTAGAAGGGAGACAAAAAGGGAGACAAAAAGGGAGGCTCAGATTGAGACAAAGAAGTCACTTTTCCGTACCATGGAGGATATGAGTGAGAAGGAACTCGAGGTGTGGCGTAATGAGACTAAGGAGAAGTTGGAGGGAGTGACTCGGAAGCTTCGGCAGTGGGAGGAATCTGGAGGGTCTCAGGAGGAGGGAAAGAGGTTGAAGGACAAACAGCAATTTTGGAGGGATGAGATCAATTTTTTAGCATGTGAAATAGAAAAAAGAATGGAACGAAGGGCGAGAGAAGGTGAATCTTCACAGACACAGGAAGTGGATTTGGAGATGGTAGTAGAGGAACAGGGGGAGGAACAGAAAAGAGGTGGAAACAAGGGACAAAGTAAAGACAAGAAACCAAGTAAAGGAGAGGAAAGGGAGCAAGGAGAGGAAAGAGAGCAAAGAGGTGCCTCAGCAGTGTCATCCCGAGAGTCTTCCCCCTCTGTTAATTTACAAAAGGACTATACGGTGAAGTTCGGACCCTCGCCTCCCCCCCGTAAGACAGGGGAACCCCTTGGTAACCCCCCTGGAACTTAAGTTTACCTTTACCCTTTACTCCTTTAAGTTAGGCCACACCTGCTATGATTTAGTAGGGGGTGGAAATAAAGAGACAGAAGCAGAAAATACAATTAAAGTAAAGTAAGTTTATTCTTACGAGTGTTGAAGTCTTAATGTACTTTTTTATGTACCTTGTTTTTCTTCAGTACTGTTTTCTTCATTACTGCATGCTTCGTTACTGTAACGTTCGAATTTAAAAGTGTAAAGTGCAAAGTGCAAAGTTTTAATGTTCTTTATTGGTTTTTATTGTTCTTTAATGTTCTTGATTGTTCTTTAAAGCTTTTTCTTGTGTGTATGTAGAATGGTATTTATAAATAAAAAATCTATTTTCCTAAAAAAAAAAAAAAATCTATTTTCCTAACCCTAACCCTAACCCTAACCCTAACCCTAACCCCACCCACCTTGAATAGCAGACGTGCGATCAAGGAGCTCTCACTTCCTGGTTTGGATTTTCGCTTTTTTTTCCTATTATATCTCTCAGAAAAATTTCAAATTTGGTCAGACTTTGTTCCTAAGGGTACCCCCATCAGGGGGTGCGAATATGGAGCCCCCCCCTCTTGGGGGGGACCCCCAAATTGAGATCGAATTTTTGCCTATAGAAGACAATGGAGATCATGCAGAGCACGCTTCCCAGCATGGCCTACAAGAAAAAGGCTTCAACCTTCATCTGCTGCCATCCGCTTCGGAAGTCGCGCCTTCTGATGTCACAGATGGTAAGAATGTTCAAGGGCCCCTGGGGAATATAGACCGGACCTCCATTTTCGGGTTCGACCCCTCCCAGAAGACCCCTGCCGCTTTTAAGGAGCAACCCTTTTCCCTATTGCTTTCAATGGAACAAGCAACAGTACAGACAGGATTTTCCTCAGAGGGCCCTGGGTGTCATCTGGACCAGGATGTGGGGTGTAAGAACTTGAACGACACCTTTACTCATGAGGAGACCCACAGCATTCGTAAACCTGTTACACGTGGACCTACTCTTGAGGAGACCTTTTCTTCTAAGAACACCCTGGCCTCTGGGAAGGCTGTTACACGCATCCTTACTCATGAGGAGACCTTTGCTGCTAAGCAGGACCTGAATGGTGGGTGTGCTGTTACACGTGTCCTTACTCATGAGGAGACCATTGCTGCTAAGCAAGACTTGAATGCTGGGAACGCTATTACACGTGTCCTTACTCATGAGGAGACCTTTGCTCCAAAGCGAGACGTGAGTGCTGGGAAGGCTGTTACACGTGTCCTTACTCACGAGGAGACCTTTGCCCCTAAGCAAGACTTGAATGCTGGGAAGGCTGTTACACGTGTCCTTACTCACGAGGAGACCTGTGCCCCTAAGCAAGACTTGAATGCTGGGAAGGCTGTTACACGTGTCCTTACTCACGAGGAGACCTTTGCTCCCAAGGAAAGCTTGAATGCTGGGGACGCTGTTACACATCTTCTTACTCATGAGGAGACCTTCATAACTCAGGAGGCCCAGAAGACTGAGAACATAAAAATCTATTTTCCTAACCCTAGTAACCCTAGCCCTAACCCTGATTGTCCTGATTTTGATCCTAATGTTTCCCAGGACGCTGAAGAACGATCTCGAAAATTTGAGAAATATCTGGAAACTAATATGGACCTAGCTAAGTCTCCTAGAGATGTTAGGAAGACTTCTCAGTCTCCTGTGTTGAGCGAGACAGCTATAGTTAAGATACCTACACCAGAAAAGGATAAACTTAAGGTATTGAGAGAACAATACCTTAGAATGAAAGAAGAAGAGAAACGTTTGGCCAGAGAATGTGATCAGAAGACGTCATACAGTTTTGACTTGTATTCAAGGCGAGATGATATTGAGGGTGAGTTTAAGAATTCTACGGACCCTGATGAGCGGGCTGCACTGATGGAGGAGTGGAAGGAGGTGGATGCGTTGATGCAAATGGATGGAGGTACAAAGTCTTTAGCATACGAACTGAGTGTGGCTTGTCGTGAGGAACTGAAGCGGTTAGTGAAAGCATACGACCGACAGGAGGAGAGGGCGGCTCGTGAAGAGGCAGCTCAATACCTTGCGCAGAAGAGGATGCGGGTATCCCCAGAGGGTCACCCACAAAAGAAGAGGATGAGAAATCGGATGACTCAGTCTCCAGTGCCATCCAAGCAAAATGAGTCACCGGTACCCTCTACAACGGGAACAGATACTGATATGGAAACAGACGGGAAAGTTAAAAATGCATCACGAAATACGAGGGAGGCGAATCTGTTGGACACCTGGCAAAAAGTAAAGCTGCAACCGATGTCCAAAGCCTTTGACATCCTAGTTCCCAAAGAGATGCAGAAAATAGATCTAGCCAAGTTTTGGGCCTTTTTGGTAGGTCACATGGCTTTGCCTATAGTGGACACTGTGACGTTGAAGAAGAAGAGCAAAGATGTTATGATTGGTATGCTGGACAAGCAGAGGACAGTGCTTGTGGACTGTTTGACCGGGAAGATAGAACCCGAGCCTCCAGCGTTGGAGAAAGCCGCTTACGCTAAATCTCTGACTGTGAAAGTTGTTGATAGGTTTGTTATTGGTCGGAAAGGTCGTACGTCTACAGAAACCTATCCCGATTGGCTGTCTGAAGAAGGACTTAAGGATACTTTGCGGATTTTTCAGAGGTATGCGGAGGAAAGCGTACAGGAGGAGTTTGCGGGCATTTACGACTGCCCCGATGATGAAAACTCTGAACTTACTTATGAGGACTGGGCGGCCTGGTGCGAGCAGGCTTTCTACTGGATCGATGTTCGACTTCGGAGGATGGATCGGGCGATGGAACCCACGGGAAAGGGAAACAAGACTGGAGAAAAGGGACCATCTGAAGGGAAGGCCGCGGGAAAGACGGATGGTCCGGCGGTCGTTCCGTCACAAGCCCAGATGACCACGATGACTGAGATACAAGAGGCCCAGATTGGAAATCAGGGAGACTCTGGTTTACAGGGTCTCCCGGAAACGGGTGAGGTTTTAGTTGCCGTTTCCTTGCCCAGAATCAGCAAGACGCTTTTTACTGAAAAGGGCGGGGGAGGTCAGGGTGGGAGGGGAAGTGGAACGGATGCTGAGGGGACTAGTAAGGATGATGGGGGTTTGTCAGGGGTGGAGTCTGCTCCTGCCTCGGATGGGGAACTGGAGGGTATTCCAGCTTTGGAAGATGAACAAAGGGGAGGGAAACAAGATTGGGAAGTGGAAGGACCAGTCCTTGGGAAGACAGGTGTGCAAGAGTTTCCTGAGGGAGGGTATGCAGAGAGAACAGAAGGACTAGATATTCAAAGCAATGAAGGAGAAGGTG
This sequence comes from Eublepharis macularius, assembly GCF_028583425.1. Lineage (NCBI taxonomy): Eukaryota > Metazoa > Chordata > Lepidosauria > Squamata > Eublepharidae > Eublepharis > Eublepharis macularius. Next base: position 26,711,287 of record NC_072808.1, on the reverse strand, counting down.
GGTGTGACAGGGAAGAAAGGAGGGAAGTACAAAAAGTGGGGGTACCAGGGTTGACAGAGGCACAACCCCCTCGAGGGGTAGTTGATAGGGAAGATACTGGGCCTGCGGGCGTTTTTGCTTTCTCTCTTACAGTTGAGCCTCGGTTGTCACAGACAGAGGCGGGAGGGAACAGAATTTTGGATGGAGCGGCTCCTGACCAAAAGGGACTAAATGGAGCAATTTCTACTCACGATGAGAGGAACCAAAATAGGATTGCTGATTCTGTGACTACTCCTATTGGGACTGCTGCTTCTGGGACTACTGCTTCTGGGACGTTTGCTCCTTTGATTTTGGAAGATGTGGAAAGGACAAATATGATGGGACTGCACGGGACTCGTTCAGGGGAGATAACGGCAATGGACATTAGTTCTGCATTATTTTCTGTAAGTAAACTCCATGTGGACCTGCCTGCAAGACCTCTGGGAGCCGTGCAGAAAGAACCTCCTGTGAATAAGGTTAATAATGTTACAAAAGGCGCAAAGGCTGGGGAGGGATTGAGTATAGGGTCAACTACGACTACTGCAGATGATTTGAACCCCCAGGCAGTTCCAAACACATCAGGTAGAAACTCTGTGTTAGCCTCAGGGTCGTCTTATGCCCAAATGCTTAAGGGCCCAGCAGGGAAACAAAAAGGGACAACGGGACCAAGGGGAGGAGAGAATATCGTGGAGCCTCTTAGACGTTGGGTAGATTTTGAAAAGGAGAAATTGGAGGATGAGGAATTCCTGGAAGAGTTCTTTAATATGAGGGAACAAGAAGAGTCTGAATTTGATCCTAGGCAGAGATTCGTGGTTCGGTTTAGATATAAAGGAACAGACCCTACAAAATTGACAGAGGAATACATGATGGATGCTCTGCTAGAATGTTTAAAAGTTTCCCCCCAGGACATACTAGCTGTTCTTATGCCCCCTGGTCTGAAAGAAACAGACGTATGTTTTGTGACTGAGCGGGCTTATCAATATTTCTGGCAAGTACTTAAGGCGTTCCAAAAATCTGAGAGGAATCCCTTTTCTGACTTTGATGTGGTGCCCCTATTTAGAGGCGAGTCGAGAGTTCTCACTGTTGCCTTCCGGACCACTAGCATTCCGGAGGAGGATGTTGAGCGATGGCTAGAGAGACATTGCAAGGTGTTGCTACCCCCCCGGAAAGCCATGAATGCGTGGAATGTGTGGAAAGGGGAGTATAAGGCAGTCGTGTCATTACAGAGGGACCACCGTAGCAACATCAGGCACGTTCCAAAGTACTTTTACTTAGGGGGTGACAGAGGTGTAACGAGATATAGTGGGCAGCCTCCTGCTTGTTTCCAGTGTGGAGGTTTTGATCACATTCGACAATATTGCACGTCGCCTTTGTGTGCCGCTTGCGGAAGGAGGGGCCACGATTCAATCCGCTGTATTTACGAGGTTACCTGTAATTTGTGTGGTGGGGAGGGACATACTTATTTACTGTGTCCAGATGCCTATTATAACCGGGCTTACCCTGAGGCTTACGAAAAACTTAGGCTGGCCCATGTTCATAAACAAAAGTCACCTCGGGATATAGCTGAGGAGGAGAGACCCTCTGTGAATCAGGAAAGCACAATGCAAAAACAGAGGCAGGATGACGGGGAGGAGGGAGGATGGACACAGGTGAGAGGATCATCCCGAGGTAAGGTGAGGAGAGGGATATACTCTGTTACACAGAAGTTAGCACCTAATAACAGAAATAGATTTGGAATACTGGGAGAGTGCGAGGAGATGGAGACTGAGTCACAAGCAGAAGGAGGAGGAGGTGGTGAGATTCAGACGGTGAGGCCCAAAGCTAGAAGAGAGACAAAAAGGGAGACAAAAAGGGAGGCTCAGGTTGAGGCAAAGAAGTCACTTTTCCGTACCATGGAGGATATGAGTGAGAAGGAACTCGAGGTGTGGCGTAATGAGACTAAGGAGAAGTTGGAGGGAGTGACTCGGAAGCTTCGGCAGTGGGAGGAATCTGGAGGGTCTCAGGAGGAAGGAAAGAGGTTGAAGGACAAACAGGAATTTTGGAGGGATGAAATCAATTTTTTAGCATGTGAAATAGAAAAAAGAATGGAACGAAGGGCGAGAGAAGGTGAATCTTCACAGACACAGGAAGTGGATTTGGAGATGGTAGTAGAGGAACAGGGGGAGGAACAGAAGAGAGGTGGAAACAAGGAACAAAGTAAAGACAAGGAATCAAGTAAAGGAGAGGAAAGGAAGCAAAGAGGTGCCTCAGCAGTGTCGTCCCGGGAGTCTTCCCCCTCTGGTAATTTACAAAAGGACTATACGGTGAAGTTCGGACCCTCGCCTCCCCCCCCGTAAGACAGGGGAACCCCTTGGTAACCCCCCTGGAACTTAAGTTTATCTTTTACCCTTTACTCCTTTAAGTTAGGCCACACCTGCTATGATTTAGTAGGGGGTGGAAATAAAGAGACAGAAGCAGAAAATACATTTGAAGTAAAGTAAGTTTATTCTTACGAGTGTTGAAGTCTTTATGTACTTTCTTTATGTACCTTGTTTTTCTTCAGTACTGTTTTCTTCATTACTGCATTCTATGATACTGTAACATTCAAATTTCAAAGTGTAAAGTGCAAAGTGCAAAGTTTTAATATTCTTTATTGGTTTTTATTGTTCTTTAATGTTCTTGATTGTTCTTTAAAGCTTTTTCTTGTGTGTATGTAGAATGGTATTTATAAATAAAAAATCTATTTTCCTAAAAAAAAAAAAAAAAAATCTATTTTCCTAACCCTAACCCTAACCCCACCCACCTTGAATAGCAGACGTGCGATCAAGGAGCTCTCACTTCCTGGTTTGGATTTTGGCTTTTTTTACCTATTATATCTCTGAGAAAAATTTCAAATTTGATCAGAGTTTGTTCCTAAGGGTACCCCCATCAGGGGGTGCGAATATGGAGACCCCCTCCTGGGGGGGACCCCCAAATAGAGATCGAATTTTTGCCTATAGAAGACAATGGAGACAATGGAGACCATGCTTCCCAGCATGGCCTACAAGAAAAAGGCTTCCAACTTCATCTGCTGCCATCCGCTTTGGGAGTCGCGCCTTCGGACGTCACGGACAGTAAGGATGTTCAAGGGCCCCTGGGGAATATTGACCGGACCTCCATTTTGGGTTCTGACCCCTCCCAGAAGACCCCTGCCGCTTTAAAGGAGAATCCCTTTTCCCTATTGCTTTCAATGGAACAAGCAACAGTACAGGCAGCTGTAACCTTAGAGGGGTCTGGGGATGACCTGGCCTTGGACGTGCTGGGTGAGAGTTTGAATGACACCTTTACTCAGGAGCAGACCCAGAGCATTCGAAAACCCGTTACACGTGGCCCTACTCTTGAGGAGACCTTTTCTTCTAAGAACTCCCTGGCCTCTGGGAAGGCTGTTACACGCGTCCTTACTCACGAGGAGACCTTTGCTCCTATGCAAAACTTGAATGCTCTGGAGGCTGTTACACATGTCCTTACTCGTGAGGAGACATTTGCTCCTAAGCAAGACCTGAATGTTGGTGAGTCTGTTACACGTGTCCTTACTCGTGAGGAGACCTTTGCACCTACGCAAGACCTGAATGTTGGGGAGGCTGTTTCACGTGTCCTTACTCGTGAGGAGACCTCTGCTCCTATGCAAAACTTGAATGCAGGGGAGGCTGTTACACCTGTCCTTGCTCACGAGGAGACCTTTGCTCCTATGCAAATCCTGAATGCTAGGGAGGTGCTTAAACGTGTCCTTACTCACGAGGAGACCTTTACTCCTATGCAAATCCTGAATGCTGGGAAGGCTCTTACACGTGTCCTTAATCACAAAGAGACCTTTGCTCCTACTGAAAACCTGAATGCTGGGGATGCTGTTACACATGTTCTTACTCATGAGGAGACCTTTATAACTCAGGAGGCCCAGAAGACTGAGAACTTTATTACACAGGTCCTTACTTCCGAGGAGACCTCTACTCCCATTCCTGATTCTGACGCACCGGTGTGTTGTGATGTGATGGACCCGCTTGCTGACCCAGATGTTGACACGGCTGAACCAGATATGCAATCTATTAAAAGCCAAGATAGACGTCCGATAACAGAGGCTGTGCAAATGGAGAAACAAGGACAGGCCCTTAAACAGATAGGGGGCCCCTCCCACAGCACCAAATTTCAGGAAGACATACGGCAGTCAAGACTCTGCCCCGACCAAGGGAGTGAAGTTGAATTTATTCTTACCTCTGACTCCGACCTCGATCTTGGCCGTGTTTCCCGGGTTGACTCTATTGATGTCGCTGTTATCCAATGCCAAAGAGCAGCTTATAAACAATCGAAGGATTCCTTTGTCCTGGGAAAGGGGGATGATTTTTCTCAGCGGCGTATGGACCGTTATCTTGACGAGGTGATGGATTTAGCTAAGTCCCCTATAGCTTGTAGAGCAAAATCGGAACCTGTTCCTTCGGAGATCCCCGTGGAGAAAGACATCGTCTCCTGTAACACAGACTTACCCCGAGAGCCCGAAGAGGAAAGGCAAAGATGGGCCGAGGGACTACGTAAAGCTCGTTACCAGCTAAAAGAAACGGAAATTTCCATTCAAAATGTTGATAAACACCTAGTGGATTGTCTGGACCTCGAACGGCGTACTAAACTCCTTAAACAGAAGGACAGATTCTTTGATATAATACTGAAAGAGACACAGAAGGTCCACGTTTATGAGGACTTATTCAAACTGGCACAAGTCGATGAAGACTCTTCAAACATCGCCCCTTCCTCCAGAACGAAATATCCTAAGGGTGTCGTTGACCACAGTTCGTCCCCGGAGGAACAACCGGCTAAAAAGAAGCAGAAGCAAGGGCGAGAATCTCACTCGGCCCAAACTTCACAAGGTGCCCGAGAACATGTAGACCAACAGTCTTCCCAGAGTCTTGAACAAGATTGTTCTACACATGTTTATGGACAGCGCTCAGAGGAGAAAAATACGAGTATAGCAAAACAAGGGGTTGGAATCAGGGACTTGTCTCCGGCCCTGTCTGTGGAATGCGGAACCCCAGGGATAGAATCTAATGCTGTCCGGAATGTTAGAGAGATCCAATTGACGAATGCCTGGGAGAAGATAAAGTTTGGTCCCATGTCTAAGGGTCTGGACCTTTTGGTTCCAGAAGAAACTAATCTCGATTTGGCAAAGTTCTGGTGTTTTCTGTTGACTCATGTGGGATGGGTGATGGTACCCACGCCTTCCTTAACTAAGAGAAGCAAGGACTCGATGATAGACTTGCTTGATAAACAAAAGGAGGTGTTGTTTACCTATCTTACTGATGGAGAGGAAACCGGACGAGAGACGCCGTCGCAAAATCTTCTTTATGCCAGATCCCTATCGATCAACATCGTTGATAGGCTTGTCATAGGACGTCGGAGTCGTACTTCGACGGAGACCTATCCCTCCTGGTTGACGGAGGAGGGACTTACGAAACTTCTCAAAGGTATCTGTCGTCGTGCTGAAGAAAGACCGCCGGCGGAAGGCACGGGATTTCTTGACGAACCTGGCAAGAGAGCGACAGAAATGACACAAAAAGATTTGATACACTGGTGCATCCAAGCGTTGCATGTTTTCAAAGTCCGTGTTCAATGACAAAAGGGAGAGGCGGAGACGTCAAATGGAAGGAGTGTCGCACCCAGGAAAGGAAGGCTTGAACGGAAAACTGTGTCTAAGATGATGACGGATACGACTCAGCTGGCTAATCCTGTGACGATTCCATCGCATGCTGAATTATCTGCCATGATAGCAGCACAAGGTGCCCGAATGTGTCGCCAGGGAGACTCTGCTTCGCAGAGTCTTCCGCAAACGGGTGAGGGTCATGGTCGTTTGTGTTCTGTGGATAAGAGGCTCTTTCTAGAAGATGAAGAGGGACGTAGGAAGAAAGGAGAGAGAGGGATGAAAGATGAAAAGGGGGCTGGAAAGGAAGGAGAGGGAGGAGATGAGGACAGCGGGGGGTTATCTGGCTTATCTGGCATAGAATCTCTCTCTAGTTCCGAAAGGGAAGAGGAGGAAGAAGAGGAGATGGAGTTAGCCCCTACTAAGGAAGGTGGATGTATATCAGATAGGTATATTAAGAGAAAGGAAGTAATTTCTTCGGAGGGATGTGGAGGGAAGCCGCAGAGGGAGGGGAGAAGGGAGGGGAGAAGGAAGGAGAGCAGGGAATTAAACTTTAGGGACAAGGCACCCCTGCGGGGGAATGTTTCGCAAGTGGATACTGGGTCTTCGGGTGTTCTTTCTCTTCCCGATACAGCACAGACCAGCCTGTCATCTGAAGAGAAGGGAGAAGCTGTTAGCTTGACCTCAATGACTAGGACTATGAACGAGACAGTTCTACCGATGCAGACAGACATGCAATCAGAACAGGACTCCCTTCTGATCACCGTGAAAGGAAACTTACCTGTGACGACTGAAGATATATCGATAGGGAACTTCGTCATGGACACGGACTCGGAATTGATTGAACTGCGACTTAATACAGGACCTGTGAGTAAAGAAAACATACATGAGACATTTGAGACATATGTAAATCCTTCTGCAGGAACTTCAGTGATCTTGCAGGAGGATCCTTCCAATCATGTAACATCAGAGACAAACGGAAAGCGGGAACGTGATACACAAATATCGGTATGCACGGTTAGGGTTGAAAAGGGAGCCCAAGGTTTAGGAATTGGAGTAGGAGATGCTGATGTGTCACAAGGTACGCCAGTGGGGATAGCATTGGGAAACCAAGGAGAACCTAAGAGGGATTTGGTCCCACCGGTTGCTAGGAACCCGGGAGTAACTGTAACACCACCTAGGTTACCTACAAGTAATACTCTTCCTGACACAATGCCTAAGGTTTCAACAGCAAGTTTTAGAGAATCTTTAACAACAGATTCTAGGGAACCTCTAACAACGGGTTCTAGCGAATCCTTACCAGTCCACACACCTTCCGTTGGGAGCGCCAGAACGTCTTATGCAGACATGTTGAGGGGAACTAGTAGGAGGCCAAGGGACCCGGGATCACGGAGGGAGGGGGAAACGGATGGAGAACCCCCCCGCCGTAGGACGGATTTTGAAAAGGAGAGACTGGAGGATGAAGAATTCTTAGAGGATTTCTTCAATATGAGAGAAGATGAAGGAGAATTTGATCCGAGGCAAAGATTTGTTATTCGGTTCAGGTATAAAGGCTCAGATCCACAAAAGCTCACAGAAGAATACATGATAGAGGAGGTGCTTTTAGGGGTAATGGGAATTCCACGAGGCGACATACTGGCAGTTATCATGCCGCCGGGGCTTAGGAAAACCGATGTTTGTTTTGTGTCAGAACGAGGATATCAGAAGGCTTGGGGAAGGTTGAGAGAAAGCATGAGGTCGACCCCGAATCCCTTTGGTGACTATGACATTATTCCCCTCTTCCGAGGAGAATCGAGGGTTCTGACGGTGGCATTCAGAACGACAAATATTCCAGCAGAGGATGTGGAACAATGGCTGGGCAGATTTTGCAAGGTGTTGTTACCCCCCCAAAAGGCCCTCAATTCGTGGGGCATTTGGAAAGGAGAATATAAGACTGTCGTCTCTTTGCAAAGAGATTTCAGGAGTAAACTACAACATATTCCTAAATATTTTTTTCTGGGAGGAGATAGAGGAATCACCAGGTACAGTGGGCAACCCCCAGCATGCTTCCAATGTGGGGGGTTTGACCATATTAGGCAACACTGTGCCACACCTTTGTGTTCTGTCTGTGGGAGGAGGGGCCATAACTCCACACAATGTACAACTGGAGTGGTCTGTAACCTTTGTGGCCGCCAAGGCCACACGTACCTTCTGTGTCCCGATGCCCATTATAACAAGTGGTATCCAAACTCGTACTCAAAACTCGTTCGCTCTCACCCTCATTTAAATCGAACAGATGAGGATTCATCGACTAGCCAATTTTCAGAGGGTACTACTGCTAAACACGGGGAGAAGGACAGTAACGAATGTTTACATGAAGGGGGTTGGCAGGAAGTAAAGAGGACTTCGCACGATGTCCTTAGAGGCAGGGTAAGACGGGGAGTGTATAACCCGATACGAACAATGGTCAGCAACCGATTTGAAGCCTTGAATGTGACAGAAGAGGAAGGTAGGCAAGATACGCCTCTGGCCTCCTTTACTACTGGATCATGTATCAACCCGAACAAAAACAAAGAGATGACATGCAGACTGATAGAAAGGCGGGATCGGAGAAACCTAAGATGAGGAAAGAGTCAAGGAAAGAGTCGAAGAAAGCCATATTCCGTACATATGAAAACCTTACAGAAAAGGAACTCCAGGTAATTTCTGAAGAACTCAACGAAAAGATCCAAAAGGTGACCCAAGCACTTTCCGCTGCTGAAGGTGCATCTGAGGAGGTACAACTACGTTTAAGTAAAAAGGAGCATTATTGGAGAGATGAGGCATATAACGTGAACTGGCTAGAAGAAGGGACCGAGACCCAAACCTTACCGAGGAACCGTTAAGTGACTCCCAGATGATGATGGTGGAAGAAACGCCAGAACAGGAGGCGATGCTGAACCAGGGAGACACACAGAACCAGGAACAGATACCTATGTATACAGATGGACAAAGACAAGAACAAATTAGAGAGCGAATTGCAGAGATAAGCGAGGACCTTGAAGGAGGGAAGACAGAATCGATGGAGTGGATAAGTGGAATATCATTGGTGGAAAAGAACCCTGTGACAGGTGACCAGTCTGACTCTCCTCCTGACCAGGAAAAGGTTCCTCAACAGCACGAGTATCCTCCTCCTGTTAGCTTACCCGACTCAAGGAGAAACATTTTGATGCCGTGCGCGTCATTTCCATGTAAGGCCACGCCTCCTGATCCGCAGGAGGAAGTGGAGACGATGAGTTTAGAAACTGTAGTGGAAGGCACGGAGGAAGACCGGCGAGGTTTGTAGGAAAAGAATAGGAATAGGCAAAGATAAAATGACAGTCGATAAGTTCAATGGAACTGGATTTAAGATGGCTTATGGTTTTATTGCTATTGCTGCTATCTTATATTCATTAACAATACCAATGGAGTTGAACATACTTACCTGGAATTGTAGAGGGCTACGGCAGTCGGTGAGGAGAGAAGATGTTTATTACCACATTAGGAGGCTAAAGGCTGATGTTTTTGTCCTGCAAGAAACTAATATTAGTACTCCTAGGGAGAGGAGTGCAGCGCAGAATTCCTGGACTTGGGGGCCTTCAATTTGGTCTTTGAAAGAAGAGGAAGGAACGGGAGGTGTCGCGGTTCTCTTCTTATGCAATCCTGATCTTAAAGTTGTGAGGACCATCGATGCTATGCCGGGTCATCTTATAATAGTGGACTTCAATCTTAAAAACCCGGCAAAAGCGTTAGACAGCAAGTTTAGGTTGTGTGCCCTCTATGCTCCTGTGAAGGCAATTCATAGACGACAACTGTGGCAAACATTGGAGGATCATATTGGTACAAAGAGGGCTCTACTCGTGGCGGGAGATTTCAATGTTCGCTCCGAGCGAGAGGATAGAATTAATTTGAGAGCCGGTGCTCAAATGGGAACGTCTGCCCCTGTATTTAAACAGCTGACAATGGAGGAAAAAAGACTGAAAGCCCTTCTTAAAGATCGCCTTGGCTTGATGGATGCGGGGCTACAGAATGATGGGGAATTAGATTTTCTCCCTACGCATCACCGGGCAACGTTCCGACGTAAATTCACAGCAACCTTAGGGTGTAAGATGACTTATTATCACCCTCTGTCGACAAGCAGGCTGGACAGAATATGGGCCCCAGCGGCTCTCCCCCTTACGGGATGTAAGATTATTTTGACGCCGTGGTCAGACCATGCTATTCTTCAAGTATTATTTGCAGGACAACCCAATAGGAGGAAACACAAGCCAGCTTGGTGACTCAGTGAAGCGGACCTCCGGACCTTTCGGATGGAACCGGATATTGTTCTGACGCTTGAATGCCAGAAGCATATAAAGTCTGGAATGGATGTCCTCGATTGGTGGGAAAGGACGAAAGATGCCATACGGTATGCTTCGGTTCGGGCCAGGAGAGTGCAGGGCAGTTATGAACTGTCACAATATCACAGAGCGATCCAGAACGTACTTGCATGCAGATGGAGAATGAACAAGGGCCTTGATGTTGACAATGAACGGCTTCGATGCAATCAAGAAGTTATTAAAACTTACCGCCTTACCCAACGTCGACGGCGTCATATGGCACGGGTGGCTAGAGCATCGGGGCCGTTAATTGAGAAGGGAGAATGGCAAAAAGATCGCCTGCCTCGATACAACCAGACTCTGTCCGCGTTAAAAGGAGGTCCGTCAGATGGACTACTTCAAGAACCGGTCCAGATAGCAGAAGAGGTCTCTAGATTTTATAGAGAATTTTACGCGGTTTCGGAAACCTCTCCTGATGAAGTACACATTCAGTCCTATCTAGAAAGTGCCTTTGGGCAGAAACCGTTACCGCCAAACGAGGAAGATCTTTGCGAACTATCTCGGCCCTTCGAGCAAGAAGAAATCCAGCGAGCCATTCAGGCTGGTAAACGTAACTCTAAGCCGGGACCGGATGGGTTACCGTATGGGTTCTATAAGAACTTTAAAGATCACTTAGTTCCCATCTTGACAGAGGTTTTTAATGAGATGCTGCGTAGGGCGAGGGTGGGACGGAGTTTTTTACACGGATCAATGAGTCTATTGTACAAAGGAGGAGATCCGACTCTGATAGGCAACTGGAGACCCATCACGGTTAACAACACCGATTACAGGATACTAGCAAGGGTCCTCAATAATAGGTTGAAAAAACTGGCTAATGCACTAGTGCAGGTTGGACAAACCAGCTCTGTACCCGGAAGGAGAATGGCGCATACCACCTGTGTTTTTAGACAGATTTTTGACCGGTTACAGCAAGAAAAGGAACACCTATGCATATTGCAGCTGGACCAGAGTAAAGTGTTTGACCGGGTTGACAGAGGCTACATGTGGGCTGTTTTAAAATTCCATGGATTGCCAGAACAGTTGATCAAGCTCCTACAGGCACTTTACATGAACGCGCAGGTTACCCCAAACGTCGGAGGGTGTCGAGGGTCACCATTTCCAGTACCCACGGGGGTTAGACAAGGATGACCTCTCAGTCCTCTCCTGTACGTCTTGACACTAGATCCTCTTCTTAGGGCGTTACAGAGAGATCGGTTCATCAGAGGAATTTTTTCCCACGGTTGTCCGGAGTATCGCATCACCAGTCTAGCCCACGCTGATGATTGTTACGTCATCCTCCGGAACACAGAGGAACTGCTAAAGGTGCGAGAACATTTACGGCGCTACGAAATTGTATCCGGAGCAAAGGTGAACGAGCTGAAAAGTCAGATTTACGACCTCGAGGAGCGGACGGGAAGAATGGAAGTGACTCCCATGGTGCCTACGGAGAAGGATCATAAAGACTGTGATGAGTCGGAAGGACAGGTAGAAGGAAAGGAGAACAGACAGCATGACGATGAAGGAGCAAGCGGGACAGGAACGGGGATGCTGTCTCTGAAGATCCTGGGAGTCACCTTTTCTTTGAGAGCTGATGGCTGGAGGGATAATTGGATTGTATGGCAACAGCGAGTGTTGGAAAGACTGGACAAGTGGAAGACATGGAGATTATCCACAGCACAAAAAGTTCAATATTTTGCCATATATTGCATTCCAGCTGGCAATTACCTAGCGACAGTTTACCCTCCGCCAGAATCTACAGTAACCATCATCACCAGAGCGGTTTTCAAGTGGATTTTCGGGATGCTCCACTTACCTCTTGCGAGAGTAGTCGTTCAGAGAGGACACGGAGAAGGAGGTCTTGGGTTACCGGAGATTGGACTGTGGTTCCTATTCATCTTTCTAGTTTTTAACTGTGAAACTTGGCAGCAGAATGCGACGGACTTGATTACGCAAGAAATGTACACCAGACAGTTCTTTATGGACAGTTGGGTAGACACCAGATGGGCAAAACGATGGTGGAAAGAAGGCTCTCTGCCTACCCGCTTGACGGCTTCGATGAAAGTACAGCTTCCTGACTTTATGGTTGAGGTAGCAAAGGGGATACAGAAACATGGCATCAAAGCCTCAGAAGTCAAGGGAACTAGCCCGGGAACTAAAGGAGTTACTGGAAAGTTGTACTGGACTCTTATGCATCGAAGTCGGTTGGTACCCTATGATGAAGAGAGACGGAAGAAGGAGACGCTTTCTTCGTATTTGAGGAACCAGATCTTTCCTATTCCCACCTTCAGTGACCGTACCATACCTTATGCCCTACGGGATCTTCGTTGGAGGACTTACCATCAGATATTATATGTGGGAAGTAAAAAGTTTGGGGCGACAGAAGACCAACAGCGTTGCCCCAGGGTGCTTTGTAGGTCTTTGAATCCACATACCAACATTCCTGAGACCATCCCCCATGTTGTGAAGGAGTGTGTAGCTGTAAGGAGGTCGTGGGCAGGAGTAGCCAGAGCATTGCAATGGCCTTTTCTGATATCACAACACTGGGAAACGACTGTCTCGGGATTGGAGCCGACAGAAGGTTTTGGGAATCCCAGGGAACAGGGGGGCTGTCTGGGTGAGAAGGCTGGTATTAAAGTCCCTTGGGCCCTGGTTAGGTTAGTGAATCTTATCTTTGTTAGCACTGTGATGAAAAATAGAAGGGAGGAGGTGTATACCAAAAAGGCAGTCCCCCTAGTTGAAACGGTACATACTGTAACCAATTATTTGGCAAAAATTAAAAGGTGGGAAGAAAAGACGATGAAGGGCATGAAGTGGCTGAGCAGGTGGAGGTGGTTTCATGAGATCAACCCCCCAGTTCCTTGAAGTCAGATATAATTGCTTCCTACCTTGACTTCTCTCAGGTTGGACAGACATCTGTTGTATAATTTAATTCTTTTTCTGTTGTATAACTTAATTCTTCTTCCTTTTCCTTTATTTCCTTTATTAGTATAAAGAGGAAAGTTGATAGTTAATAGCTGATAGTTAATAGTTAATAATAGTTAATAATTAATAAAGGTAATAAAGATAATACAGTTTAAAAAGTTAATAAAGTTTGAAACATGAACAGCCTGAATGTTGATGGCTTACATTTCTGTCGATGCATAATGTTAATATTTAATGGTTAATATTTAATGGTAATATTTAATATTAGAAATATTCAGAGGCATATATTAATATGTACATATGTATATATGTATGTATATATGAGCAGTTTAGTTTTTTGTACTTTAACTGTATTTTATTGTTTCATTAGTGATTATGTATCTTGTATCTTGGATTTTGTTGCTTACAGTTTGTTGTAGAATGGTTATTATTAAATAAAAAATCTATTTTCCTAAAAAAATCTATTTTCCTAACCCTAACCCTAACCCTAACCCTAACCCCACCCACCTTGAATAGCAGACGTGCGATCAAGGAGCTCTCACTTCCTGGTTTGGATTTTGGCTTTTTTTACCTATTATATCTCTGAGAAAAATTTCAAATTTGATCAGAGTTTGTTCCTAAGGGTACTCCCATCAGGGGGTGCGAATATGGAGCCCCCCCTCCTGGGGGGGACCCCCAAATTGAGATCGAATTTTTGCCTATAGAAGACAATGGAGACAATGGAGACCATGCTTCCCAGCATGGCCTACAAGAAAAAGGCTTCCAACTTCATCTGCTGCCATCCGCTTTGGGAGTCGCGCCTTCGGACGTCACGGACAGTAAGGATGTTCAAGGGCCCCTGGGGAATATTGACCGGACCTCCATTTTGGGTTCTGACCCCTCCCAGAAGACCCCTGCCGCTTTAAAGGAGAATCCCTTTTCCCTATTGCTTTCAATGGAACAAGCAACAGTACAGGCAGCTGTAACCTTAGAGGGGTCTGGGGATGACCTGGCCTTGGACGTGCTGGGTGAGAGTTTGAATGACACCTTTACTCAGGAGCAGACCCAGAGCATTCGAAAACCCGTTACACGTGGCCCTACTCTTGAGGAGACCTTTTCTTCTAAGAACTCCCTGGCCTCTGGGAAGGCTGTTACACGCGTCCTTACTCACGAGGAGACCTTTGCTCCTATGCAAAACTTGAATGCTCTGGAGGCTGTTACACATGTCCTTACTCGTGAGGAGACATTTGCTCCTAAGCAAGACCTGAATGTTGGTGAGGCTGTTACACGTGTCCTTACTCGTGAGGAGACCTTTGCACCTACGCAAGACCTGAATGTTGGGGAGGCTGTTTCACGTGTCCTTACTCGTGAGGAGACCTCTGCTCCTATGCAAAACTTGAATGCAGGGGAGGCTGTTACACCTGTCCTTGCTCACGAGGAGACCTTTGCTCCTATGCAAATCCTGAATGCTAGGGAGGTGCTTAAACGTGTCCTTACTCACGAGGAGACCTTTACTCCTATGCAAATCCTGAATGCTGGGAAGGCTCTTACACGTGTCCTTAATCACAAAGAGACCTTTGCTCCTACTGAAAACCTGAATGCTGGGGATGCTGTTACACATGTTCTTACTCATGAGGAGACCTTTATAACTCAGGAGGCCCAGAAGACTGAGAACTTTATTACACAGGTCCTTACTTCCGAGGAGACCTCTACTCCCATTCCTGATTCTGACGCACCGGTGTGTTGTGATGTGATGGACCCGCTTGCTGACCCAGATGTTGACACGGCTGAACCAGATATGCAATCTATTAAAAGCCAAGATAGACGTCCGATAACAGAGGCTGTGCAAATGGAGAAACAAGGACAGGCCCTTAAACAGATAGGGGGCCCCTCCCACAGCACCAAATTTCAGGAAGACATACGGCAGTCAAGACTCTGCCCCGACCAAGGGAGTGAAGTTGAATTTATTCTTACCTCTGACTCCGACCTCGATCTTGGCCGTGTTTCCCGGGTTGACTCTATTGATGTCGCTGTTATCCAATGCCAAAGAGCAGCTTATAAACAATCGAAGGATTCCTTTGTCCTGGGAAAGGGGGATGATTTTTCTCAGCGGCGTATGGACCGTTATCTTGACGAGGTGATGGATTTAGCTAAGTCCCCTATAGCTTGTAGAGCAAAATCGGAACCTGTTCCTTCGGAGATCCCCGTGGAGAAAGACATCGTCTCCTGTAACACAGACTTACCCCGAGAGCCCGAAGAGGAAAGGCAAAGATGGGCCGAGGGACTACGTAAAGCTCGTTACCAGCTAAAAGAAACGGAAATTTCCATTCAAAATGTTGATAAACACCTAGTGGATTGTCTGGACCTCGAACGGCGTACTAAACTCCTTAAACAGAAGGACAGATTCTTTGATATAATACTGAAAGAGACACAGAAGGTCCACGTTTATGAGGACTTATTCAAACTGGCACAAGTCGATGAAGACTCTTCAAACATCGCCCCTTCCTCCAGAACGAAATATCCTAAGGGTGTCGTTGACCACAGTTCGTCCCCGGAGGAACAACCGGCTAAAAAGAAGCAGAAGCAAGGGCGAGAATCTCACTCGGCCCAAACTTCACAAGGTGCCCGAGAACATGTAGACCAACAGTCTTCCCAGAGTCTTGAACAAGATTGTTCTACACATGTTTATGGACAGCGCTCAGAGGAGAAAAATACGAGTATAGCAAAACAAGGGGTTGGAATCAGGGACTTGTCTCCGGCCCTGTCTGTGGAATGCGGAACCCCAGGGATAGAATCTAATGCTGTCCGGAATGTTAGAGAGATCCAATTGACGAATGCCTGGGAGAAGATAAAGTTTGGTCCCATGTCTAAGGGTCTGGACCTTTTGGTTCCAGAAGAAACTAATCTCGATTTGGCAAAGTTCTGGTGTTTTCTGTTGACTCATGTGGGATGGGTGATGGTACCCACGCCTTCCTTAACTAAGAGAAGCAAGGACTCGATGATAGACTTGCTTGATAAACAAAAGGAGGTGTTGTTTACCTATCTTACTGATGGAGAGGAAACCGGACGAGAGACGCCGTCGCAAAATCTTCTTTATGCCAGATCCCTATCGATCAACATCGTTGATAGGCTTGTCATAGGACGTCGGAGTCGTACTTCGACGGAGACCTATCCCTCCTGGTTGACGGAGGAGGGACTTACGAAACTTCTCAAAGGTATCTGTCGTCGTGCTGAAGAAAGACCGCCGGCGGAAGGCACGGGATTTCTTGACGAACCTGGCAAGAGAGCGACAGAAATGACACAAAAAGATTTGATACACTGGTGCATCCAAGCGTTGCATGTTTTCAAAGTCCGTGTTCAATGACAAAAGGGAGAGGCGGAGACGTCAAATGGAAGGAGTGTCGCACCCAGGAAAGGAAGGCTTGAACGGAAAACTGTGTCTAAGATGATGACGGATACGACTCAGCTGGCTAATCCTGTGACGATTCCATCGCATGCTGAATTATCTGCCATGATAGCAGCACAAGGTGCCCGAATGTGTCGCCAGGGAGACTCTGCTTCGCAGAGTCTTCCGCAAACGGGTGAGGGTCATGGTCGTTTGTGTTCTGTGGATAAGAGGCTCTTTCTAGAAGATGAAGAGGGACGTAGGAAGAAAGGAGAGAGAGGGATGAAAGATGAAAAGGGGGCTGGAAAGGAAGGAGAGGGAGGAGATGAGGACAGCGGGGGGTTATCTGGCTTATCTGGCATAGAATCTCTCTCTAGTTCCGAAAGGGAAGAGGAGGAAGAAGAGGAGATGGAGTTAGCCCCTACTAAGGAAGGTGGATGTATATCAGATAGGTATATTAAGAGAAAGGAAGTAATTTCTTCGGAGGGATGTGGAGGGAAGCCGCAGAGGGAGGGGAGAAGGGAGGGGAGAAGGAAGGAGAGCAGGGAATTAAACTTTAGGGACAAGGCACCCCTGCGGGGGAATGTTTCGCAAGTGGATACTGGGTCTTCGGGTGTTCTTTCTCTTCCCGATACAGCACAGACCAGCCTGTCATCTGAAGAGAAGGGAGAAGCTGTTAGCTTGACCTCAATGACTAGGACTATGAACGAGACAGTTCTACCGATGCAGACAGACATGCAATCAGAACAGGACTCCCTTCTGATCACCGTGAAAGGAAACTTACCTGTGACGACTGAAGATATATCGATAGGGAACTTCGTCATGGACACGGACTCGGAATTGATTGAACTGCGACTTAATACAGGACCTGTGAGTAAAGAAAACATACATGAGACATTTGAGACATATGTAAATCCTTCTGCAGGAACTTCAGTGATCTTGCAGGAGGATCCTTCCAATCATGTAACATCAGAGACAAACGGAAAGCGGGAACGTGATACACAAATATCGGTATGCACGGTTAGGGTTGAAAAGGGAGCCCAAGGTTTAGGAATTGGAGTAGGAGATGCTGATGTGTCACAAGGTACGCCAGTGGGGATAGCATTGGGAAACCAAGGAGAACCTAAGAGGGATTTGGTCCCACCGGTTGCTAGGAACCCGGGAGTAACTGTAACACCACCTAGGTTACCTACAAGTAATACTCTTCCTGACACAATGCCTAAGGTTTCAACAGCAAGTTTTAGAGAATCTTTAACAACAGATTCTAGGGAACCTCTAACAACGGGTTCTAGCGAATCCTTACCAGTCCACACACCTTCCGTTGGGAGCGCAGGAACGTCTTATGCAGACATGTTGAGGGGAACTAGTAGGAGGCCAAGGGACCCGGGATCACGGAGGGAGGGGGAAACGGATGGAGAACCCCCCCGCCGTAGGACGGATTTTGAAAAGGAGAGACTGGAGGATGAAGAATTCTTAGAGGATTTCTTCAATATGAGAGAAGATGAAGGAGAATTTGATCCGAGGCAAAGATTTGTTATTCGGTTCAGGTATAAAGGCTCAGATCCACAAAAGCTCACAGAAGAATACATGATAGAGGAGGTGCTTTTAGGGGTAATGGGAATTCCACGAGGCGACATACTGGCAGTTATCATGCCGCCGGGGCTTAGGAAAACCGATGTTTGTTTTGTGTCAGAACGAGGATATCAGAAGGCTTGGGGAAGGTTGAGAGAAAGCATGAGGTCGACCCCGAATCCCTTTGGTGACTATGACATTATTCCCCTCTTCCGAGGAGAATCGAGGGTTCTGACGGTGGCATTCAGAACGACAAATATTCCAGCAGAGGATGTGGAACAATGGCTGGGCAGATTTTGCAAGGTGTTGTTACCCCCCCAAAAGGCCCTCAATTCGTGGGGCATTTGGAAAGGAGAATATAAGACTGTCGTCTCTTTGCAAAGAGATTTCAGGAGTAAACTACAACATATTCCTAAATATTTTTTTCTGGGAGGAGATAGAGGAATCACCAGGTACAGTGGGCAACCCCCAGCATGCTTCCAATGTGGGGGGTTTGACCATATTAGGCAACACTGTGCCACACCTTTGTGTTCTGTCTGTGGGAGGAGGGGCCATAACTCCACACAATGTACAACTGGAGTGGTCTGTAACCTTTGTGGCCGCCAAGGCCACATGTACCTTCTGTGTCCCGATGCCCATTATAACAAGTGGTATCCAAACTCGTACTCAAAACTCGTTCGCTCTCACCCTCATTTAAATCGAACAGATGAGGATTCATCGACTAGCCAATTTTCAGAGGGTACTACTGCTAAACACGGGGAGAAGGACAGTAACGAATGTTTACATGAAGGGGGTTGGCAGGAAGTAAAGAGGACTTCGCACGATGTCCTTAGAGGCAGGGTAAGACGGGGAGTGTATAACCCGATACGAACAATGGTCAGCAACCGATTTGAAGCCTTGAATGTGACAGAAGAGGAAGGTAGGCAAGATACGCCTCTGGCCTCCTTTACTACTGGATCATGTATCAACCCGAACAAAAACAAAGAGATGACATGCAGACTGATAGAAAGGCGGGATCGGAGAAACCTAAGATGAGGAAAGAGTCAAGGAAAGAGTCGAAGAAAGCCATATTCCGTACATATGAAAACCTTACAGAAAAGGAACTCCAGGTAATTTCTGAAGAACTCAACGAAAAGATCCAAAAGGTGACCCAAGCACTTTCCGCTGCTGAAGGTGCATCTGAGGAGGTACAACTACGTTTAAGTAAAAAGGAGCATTATTGGAGAGATGAGGCATATAACGTGAACTGGCTAGAAGAAGGGACCGAGACCCAAACCTTACCGAGGAACCGTTAAGTGACTCCCAGATGATGATGGTGGAAGAAACGCCAGAACAGGAGGCGATGCTGAACCAGGGAGACACACAGAACCAGGAACAGATACCTATGTATACAGATGGACAAAGACAAGAACAAATTAGAGAGCGAATTGCAGAGATAAGCGAGGACCTTGAAGGAGGGAAGACAGAATCGATGGAGTGGATAAGTGGAATATCATTGGTGGAAAAGAACCCTGTGACAGGTGACCAGTCTGACTCTCCTCCTGACCAGGAAAAGGTTCCTCAACAGCACGAGTATCCTCCTCCTGTTAGCTTACCCGACTCAAGGAGAAACATTTTGATGCCGTGCGCGTCATTTCCATGTAAGGCCACGCCTCCTGATCCGCAGGAGGAAGTGGAGACGATGAGTTTAGAAACTGTAGTGGAAGGCACGGAGGAAGACCGGCGAGGTTTGTAGGAAAAGAATAGGAATAGGCAAAGATAAAATGACAGTCGATAAGTTCAATGGAACTGGATTTAAGATGGCTTATGGTTTTATTGCTATTGCTGCTATCTTATATTCATTAACAATACCAATGGAGTTGAACATACTTACCTGGAATTGTAGAGGGCTACGGCAGTCGGTGAGGAGAGAAGATGTTTATTACCACATTAGGAGGCTAAAGGCTGATGTTTTTGTCCTGCAAGAAACTAATATTAGTACTCCTAGGGAGAGGAGTGCAGCGCAGAATTCCTGGACTTGGGGGCCTTCAATTTGGTCTTTGAAAGAAGAGGAAGGAACGGGAGGTGTCGCGGTTCTCTTCTTATGCAATCCTGATCTTAAAGTTGTGAGGACCATCGATGCTATGCCGGGTCATCTTATAATAGTGGACTTCAATCTTAAAAACCCGGCAAAAGCGTTAGACAGCAAGTTTAGGTTGTGTGCCCTCTATGCTCCTGTGAAGGCAATTCATAGACGACAACTGTGGCAAACATTGGAGGATCATATTGGTACAAAGAGGGCTCTACTCGTGGCGGGAGATTTCAATGTTCGCTCCGAGCGAGAGGATAGAATTAATTTGAGAGCCGGTGCTCAAATGGGAACGTCTGCCCCTGTATTTAAACAGCTGACAATGGAGGAAAAAAGACTGAAAGCCCTTCTTAAAGATCGCCTTGGCTTGATGGATGCGGGGCTACAGAATGATGGGGAATTAGATTTTCTCCCTACGCATCACCGGGCAACGTTCCGACGTAAATTCACAGCAACCTTAGGGTGTAAGATGACTTATTATCACCCTCTGTCGACAAGCAGGCTGGACAGAATATGGGCCCCAGCGGCTCTCCCCCTTACGGGATGTAAGATTATTTTGACGCCGTGGTCAGACCATGCTATTCTTCAAGTATTATTTGCAGGACAACCCAATAGGAGGAAACACAAGCCAGCTTGGTGACTCAGTGAAGCGGACCTCCGGACCTTTCGGATGGAACCGGATATTGTTCTGACGCTTGAATGCCAGAAGCATATAAAGTCTGGAATGGATGTCCTCGATTGGTGGGAAAGGACGAAAGATGCCATACGGTATGCTTCGGTTCGGGCCAGGAGAGTGCAGGGCAGTTATGAACTGTCACAATATCACAGAGCGATCCAGAACGTACTTGCATGCAGATGGAGAATGAACAAGGGCCTTGATGTTGACAATGAACGGCTTCGATGCAATCAAGAAGTTATTAAAACTTACCGCCTTACCCAACGTCGACGGCGTCATATGGCACGGGTGGCTAGAGCATCGGGGCCGTTAATTGAGAAGGGAGAATGGCAAAAAGATCGCCTGCCTCGATACAACCAGACTCTGTCCGCGTTAAAAGGAGGTCCGTCAGATGGACTACTTCAAGAACCGGTCCAGATAGCAGAAGAGGTCTCTAGATTTTATAGAGAATTTTACGCGGTTTCGGAAACCTCTCCTGATGAAGTACACATTCAGTCCTATCTAGAAAGTGCCTTTGGGCAGAAACCGTTACCGCCAAACGAGGAAGATCTTTGCGAACTATCTCGGCCCTTCGAGCAAGAAGAAATCCAGCGAGCCATTCAGGCTGGTAAACGTAACTCTAAGCCGGGACCGGATGGGTTACCGTATGGGTTCTATAAGAACTTTAAAGATCACTTAGTTCCCATCTTGACAGAGGTTTTTAATGAGATGCTGCGTAGGGCGAGGGTGGGACGGAGTTTTTTACACGGATCAATGAGTCTATTGTACAAAGGAGGAGATCCGACTCTGATAGGCAACTGGAGACCCATCACGGTTAACAACACCGATTACAGGATACTAGCAAGGGTCCTCAATAATAGGTTGAAAAAACTGGCTAATGCACTAGTGCAGGTTGGACAAACCAGCTCTGTACCCGGAAGGAGAATGGCGCATACCACCTGTGTTTTTAGACAGATTTTTGACCGGTTACAGCAAGAAAAGGAACACCTATGCATATTGCAGCTGGACCAGAGTAAAGTGTTTGACCGGGTTGACAGAGGCTACATGTGGGCTGTTTTAAAATTCCATGGATTGCCAGAACAGTTGATCAAGCTCCTACAGGCACTTTACATGAACGCGCAGGTTACCCCAAACGTCGGAGGGTGTCGAGGGTCACCATTTCCAGTACCCACGGGGGTTAGACAAGGATGACCTCTCAGTCCTCTCCTGTACGTCTTGACACTAGATCCTCTTCTTAGGGCGTTACAGAGAGATCGGTTCATCAGAGGAATTTTTTCCCACGGTTGTCCGGAGTATCGCATCACCAGTCTAGCCCACGCTGATGATTGTTACGTCATCCTCCGGAACACAGAGGAACTGCTAAAGGTGCGAGAACATTTACGGCGCTACGAAATTGTATCCGGAGCAAAGGTGAACGAGCTGAAAAGTCAGATTTACGACCTCGAGGAGCGGACGGGAAGAATGGAAGTGACTCCCATGGTGCCTACGGAGAAGGATCATAAAGACTGTGATGAGTCGGAAGGACAGGTAGAAGGAAAGGAGAACAGACAGCATGACGATGAAGGAGCAAGCGGGACAGGAACGGGGATGCTGTCTCTGAAGATCCTGGGAGTCACCTTTTCTTTGAGAGCTGATGGCTGGAGGGATAATTGGATTGTATGGCAACAGCGAGTGTTGGAAAGACTGGACAAGTGGAAGACATGGAGATTATCCACAGCACAAAAAGTTCAATATTTTGCCATATATTGCATTCCAGCTGGCAATTACCTAGCGACAGTTTACCCTCCGCCAGAATCTACAGTAACCATCATCACCAGAGCGGTTTTCAAGTGGATTTTCGGGATGCTCCACTTACCTCTTGCGAGAGTAGTCGTTCAGAGAGGACACGGAGAAGGAGGTCTTGGGTTACCGGAGATTGGACTGTGGTTCCTATCCATCTTTCTAGTTTTTAACTGTGAAACTTGGCAGCAGAATGCGACGGACTTGATTACGCAAGAAATGTACACCAGACAGTTCTTTATGGACAGTTGGGTAGACACCAGATGGGCAAAACGATGGTGGAAAGAAGGCTCTCTGCCTACCCGCTTGACGGCTTCGATGAAAGTACAGCTTCCTGACTTTATGGTTGAGGTAGCAAAGGGGATACAGAAACATGGCATCAAAGCCTCAGAAGTCAAGGGAACTAGCCCGGGAACTAAAGGAGTTACTGGAAAGTTGTACTGGACTCTTATGCATCGAAGTCGGTTGGTACCCTATGATGAAGAGAGACGGAAGAAGGAGACGCTTTCTTCGTATTTGAGGAACCAGATCTTTCCTATTCCCACCTTCAGTGACCGTACCATACCTTATGCCCTACGGGATCTTCGTTGGAGGACTTACCATCAGATATTATATGTGGGAAGTAAAAAGTTTGGGGCGACAGAAGACCAACAGCGTTGCCCCAGGGTGCTTTGTAGGTCTTTGAATCCACATACCAACATTCCTGAGACCATCCCCCATGTTGTGAAGGAGTGTGTAGCTGTAAGGAGGTCGTGGGCAGGAGTAGCCAGAGCATTGCAATGGCCTTTTCTGATATCACAACACTGGGAAACGACTGTCTCGGGATTGGAGCCGACAGAAGGTTTTGGGAATCCCAGGGAACAGGGGGGCTGTCTGGGTGAGAAGGCTGGTATTAAAGTCCCTTGGGCCCTGGTTAGGTTAGTGAATCTTATCTTTGTTAGCACTGTGATGAAAAATAGAAGGGAGGAGGTGTATACCAAAAAGGCAGTCCCCCTAGTTGAAACGGTACATACTGTAACCAATTATTTGGCAAAAATTAAAAGGTGGGAAGAAAAGACGATGAAGGGCATGAAGTGGCTGAGCAGGTGGAGGTGGTTTCATGAGATCAACCCCCCAGTTCCTTGAAGTCAGATATAATTGCTTCCTACCTTGACTTCTCTCAGGTTGGACAGACATCTGTTGTATAATTTAATTCTTTTTCTGTTGTATAACTTAATTCTTCTTCCTTTTCCTTTATTTCCTTTATTAGTATAAAGAGGAAAGTTGATAGTTAATAGCTGATAGTTAATAGTTAATAATAGTTAATAATTAATAAAGGTAATAAAGATAATACAGTTTAAAAAGTTAATAAAGTTTGAAACATGAACAGCCTGAATGTTGATGGCTTACATTTCTGTCGATGCATAATGTTAATATTTAATGGTTAATATTTAATGGTAATATTTAATATTAGAAATATTCAGAGGCATATATTAATATGTACATATGTATATATGTATGTATATATGAGCAGTTTAGTTTTTTGTACTTTAACTGTATTTTATTGTTTCATTAGTGATTATGTATCTTGTATCTTGGATTTTGTTGCTTACAGTTTGTTGTAGAATGGTTATTATTAAATAAAAAATCTATTTTCCTAAAAAAATCTATTTTCCTAACCCTAACCCTAACCCTAACCCTAACCCCACCCACCTTGAATAGCAGACGTGCGATCAAGGAGCTCTCACTTCCTGGTTTGGATTTTGGCTTTTTTTACCTATTATATCTCTGAGAAAAATTTCAAATTTGATCAGAGTTTGTTCCTAAGGGTACTCCCATCAGGGGGTGCGAATATGGAGCCCCCCCTCCTGGGGGGGACCCCCAAATTGAGATCGAATTTTTGCCTATAGAAGACAATGGAGACAATGGAGACCATGCTTCCCAGCATGGCCTACAAGAAAAAGGCTTCCAACTTCATCTGCTGCCATCCGCTTTGGGAGTCGCGCCTTCGGACGTCACGGACAGTAAGGATGTTCAAGGGCCCCTGGGGAATATTGACCGGACCTCCATTTTGGGTTCTGACCCCTCCCAGAAGACCCCTGCCGCTTTAAAGGAGAATCCCTTTTCCCTATTGCTTTCAATGGAACAAGCAACAGTACAGGCAGCTGTAACCTTAGAGGGGTCTGGGGATGACCTGGCCTTGGACGTGCTGGGTGAGAGTTTGAATGACACCTTTACTCAGGAGCAGACCCAGAGCATTCGAAAACCCGTTACACGTGGCCCTACTCTTGAGGAGACCTTTTCTTCTAAGAACTCCCTGGCCTCTGGGAAGGCTGTTACACGCGTCCTTACTCACGAGGAGACCTTTGCTCCTATGCAAAACTTGAATGCTCTGGAGGCTGTTACACATGTCCTTACTCGTGAGGAGACATTTGCTCCTAAGCAAGACCTGAATGTTGGTGAGGCTGTTACACGTGTCCTTACTCGTGAGGAGACCTTTGCACCTACGCAAGACCTGAATGTTGGGGAGGCTGTTTCACGTGTCCTTACTCGTGAGGAGACCTCTGCTCCTATGCAAAACTTGAATGCAGGGGAGGCTGTTACACCTGTCCTTGCTCACGAGGAGACCTTTGCTCCTATGCAAATCCTGAATGCTAGGGAGGTGCTTAAACGTGTCCTTACTCACGAGGAGACCTTTACTCCTATGCAAATCCTGAATGCTGGGAAGGCTCTTACACGTGTCCTTAATCACAAAGAGACCTTTGCTCCTACTGAAAACCTGAATGCTGGGGATGCTGTTACACATGTTCTTACTCATGAGGAGACCTTTATAACTCAGGAGGCCCAGAAGACAGAACTTTATTACACAGGTCCTTACTTCCGAGGAGACCTCTACTCCCATTCCTGATTCTGACGCACCGGTGTGTTGTGATGTGATGGACCCGCTTGCTGACCCAGATGTTGACACGGCTGAACCAGATATGCAATCTATTAAAAGCCAAGATAGACGTCCGATAACAGAGGCTGTGCAAATGGAGAAACAAGGACAGGCCCTTAAACAGATAGGGGGCCCCTCCCACAGCACCAAATTTCAGGAAGACATACGGCAGTCAAGACTCTGCCCCGACCAAGGGAGTGAAGTTGAATTTATTCTTACCTCTGACTCCGACCTCGATCTTGGCCGTGTTTCCCGGGTTGACTCTATTGATGTCGCTGTTATCCAATGCCAAAGAGCAGCTTATAAACAATCGAAGGATTCCTTTGTCCTGGGAAAGGGGGATGATTTTTCTCAGCGGCATATGGACCGTTATCTTGACGAGGTGATGGATTTAGCTAAGTCCCCTATAGCTTGTAGAGCAAAATCGGAACCTGTTCCTTCGGAGATCCCCGTGGAGAAAGACATCGTCTCCTGTAACACAGACTTACCCCGAGAGCCCGAAGAGGAAAGGCAAAGATGGGCCGAGGGACTACGTAAAGATCGTTACCAGCTAAAAGAAACGGAAATTTCCATTCAAAATGTTGATAAACACCTAGTGGATTGTCTGGACCTCGAACGGCGTACTAAACTCCTTAAACAGAAGGACAGATTCCTTGATATAATACTGAAAGAGACACAGAAGGTCCACGTTTATGAGGACTTATTCAAACTGGCACAAGTCGATGAAGACTCTTCAAACATCGCCCCTTCCTCCAGAACGAAATATCCTAAGGGTGTCGTTGACCACAGTTCGTCCCCGGAGGAACAACCGGCTAAAAAGAAGCAGAAGCAAGGGCGAGAATCTCACTCGGCCCAGACTTCACATGGTGCCCGAGAACATGTAGACCGACAGTCTTCCCAGAGTCTTGAACAAGTTTGTTCTACACATGTTTATGGACAGCGCTCAGAGGAGAAAAATACGAGTACAGCAAACCAAGGGGTTGGAATCAGGGACTTGTCTCCGGCCCTGTCTGTGGAATGTGGAACCCCAGGGATAGAATCTAATGCTATCCGGAATGTTAGAGAGATCCAATTGAGGAATGCCTGGGAGAAGATATAGTTTGGTCCCATGTCTAAGGGTCTGGACCTTTTGGTTCCAGAAGAAACTAATAAGCTCGATTTGGCAAAGTTCTGGTATTTTCTGTTGACTCATGTGGGATGGGTGATGGTACCCATGCCTTCCTTAACTAAGAGAAGCAAGGACTCGATGATAGACTTGCTTGATAAACAAAAGGAGGTGTTGTTTACCTATCTTACTGATGGAGAGGAAACCGGACGAGAGACGCCGTCGCAAAATCTTCTTTATGCCAGATCCCTATCGATCAACATCGTTGATAGGCTTGTCATAGGACGTCGGAGTCGTACTTCGACGGAGACCTATCCCTCCTGGTTGACGGAGGAGGGACTTACGAAACTTCTCAAAGGTATCTGTCGTCGTGCTGAAGAAAGACCGCCGGCAGAAGGCACGGAATTTCTTGACGAACCTGGCAAGAGAGCGACAGAAATGACACAAAAAGATTTGATACACTGGTGCTTCCAAGCGTTGCATGTTTTCAAAGTCCGTGTTCAACGACAAAAGGGAGAGGCGGAGCCGTCGACTGGAAGGAGTGTCGCGCCCAGGAAAGGAAGGCTTGAACGGAAAACCGTGTCTAAGACGATGACGGATACGACTCAGCTGGCTAATCCTGTGACGATTCCATCGCATGCTGAATTATCTGCCATGATAGCAGCACAAGATGCCCGAATGTGTCGCCAGGGAGACTCTGCTTCGCAGAGTCTCCCGCAAACGGGTGAGGGTCACGGTCGTTTCTGTTCTGTGGATAAGAGGCTCTTTCTAGAAGATGAAGAGGGACGTAGGAAGAAAGGAGAGAGAGGGATGAAAGATGAAAAGGGGACTGGAAAGGAAGGAGAGGGAGGAGATGAGGACAGCGGGGGGTTATCTGGCTTATCTGGCATAGAATCTCTCTCTAGTTCCAAAAGGGAAGAGGAAGAAGAAGAGGAGATGGAGTTTGCCCCTACTAAGGAAGGTGGACGTATATCAGATAGGTATATTAAGAGAAAGGAAGTAATCTCTTCGGAGAGATGTGGAGGGAAGCCGCAGAGGGAGGGGAGAAGGGAGGGGAGAAGCAAGGAGAGCAGGGAATTAAACTTTAGGGACAAGGCACCCCTGCGGGGGAATGTTTCGCAGGTGGATACTGGGTCTTCGGATGTTCTTTCTCTTCCCAATACAGCACAGACCAGCCTGTCATCTGAAGGGAAGGGAGAAGCTGTTAGCTTGACCTCAATGACTAGGACTATGAACAAGACAGTTCTACCGATGCAGACAGACACGCAATCAGAACAGGACTCCCTTCTGATCACCGTGCAAGGAAACTTACCTATGACGACTGAAGATATGTCGATAGGGAACTTCATCATGGACACGGACTCGGAATTGATTGAATTGGGACTCATTACCGGACCTGTGAGTAAAGAAAACATACATGAGACATTTGAGACATATGTAAATCCTTCTGCAGGATCTTCAGTGACCTTGCAGGAGGATCCTTCCAATCATGTAACATCAGAGACAAACGGAAAGCGGGAACGTGATACACAAATATCGGTACGCACGGTTAGGGTGGGAAAGGGAGCCCAAGGTTTAGGAATTGGAGTAGGAGATGCAGATGTGTCACAAGGTACGCCAGTGGGGATAACATTGGGAAACCAAGGAGAACCTAGGGAAAAGAGGGATGTGGTCCTACCGGTTTCTAGGAACCCGGGAGTAACTGAAACAACACCTAGGTCACCTACAAGTAATACTCTTCCTGACACAATGCCTAACGTTACAACAACAGCAAGTTTTAGAGGACCTTTAACAACAGATTCTAGGGAACCTCTAACAACGGATTCTAGGGAATCCTTACCAGTCCACACACCTTCCGTTGGGAGCGCAGGAACGTCTTATGCAGACATGTTGAGGGGAACTAGTAGGAGGCCAAGGGACCCGGGATCACGGAGGGAGGGGGAAAGGGATGGAGAACCCCCCCGCCGTAGGATGGATTTTGAAAAGGAGAGACTGGAGGATGAAGAATTTCTAGAGGATTTTTTCAATATGAGAGAAGATGAGGGAGAACATGATCCGAGGCAAAGATTTGTTATTCGGTTCAGATATAAAGGCTCAGATCCACAAAAGCTCACGGAAGAATACATGATAGAGGAGGTGCTTTTAGGGATAATGGGAATTCCACGAGGCGACATACTGGCAGTTATCATGCCGCCGGGGCTTAGGGAAACCGATGTTTGTTTTGTGTCAGAACGAGGATATCAGAAGGGTTGGGGAAGGTTGAGAGAAATCATGAGGTCGACCCCGAATCCCTTTGGTGACTATGACATTATTCCCCTCTTCCGAGGAGAATCGAGGGTTCTGACGGTGGCATTCAGAACGACAAATATTCCAGCAGAGGATGTGGAACAACGGCTGGGCAGATTTTGCAAGGTGTTGTTACCCCCCCAAAAGGCCCTCAATTCGTGGGGCATTTGGAAAGGAGAATATAAGACAGTCGTCTCTTTGCAAAGAGATTTCAGGAGTAAACTACAACATGTTCCTAAATACTTTTTTCTGGGAGGAGATAGAGGGATCACCAGGTACAGTGGGCAACCCCCAGCATGCTTCCAATGTGGGGGGTTTGACCATATTAGGCAACACTGTGCCACACCCTTGTGTTCTGTCTGTGGGAGGAGGGGCCATAACTCCACACAATGTACAACTGGAGTGGTCTGTAACCTTTGTGGCCGCCAAGGCCACACGTACCTTCTGTGTCCCGACACCCATTATAACAAGTGGTATCCAAACTCGTACTCAAAACTCGTTCGCTCTCACCCTCATTTAAACCGAACAGAGCAGGATTCATCGACTGGCCAATTTTCAGAGGATACTACTGCAAAACACGGGGAGAAGGATAGTAACGAATGTTTACATGAAGGGGGTTGGCAGGAGGTAAAGAGGACTTCGCATGATGTCCTTAGAGGCAGGGCAAGACGGGGAGTGTGTAACCCGATACGAACGATGGTCAGCAACCGATTTGAAGCCTTGATTTTGACAGAAGAGGAAGGTAGGCAAGATACGCCTCTGGCCTCCTTTACTACCGGATCATGTACCAACCCGGAACAAAAACAAAGAGATGACATGCAGACTGATAGAAAGGCGGGATCGGAGAAACCTAAGATGAGGAAAGAGTCAAGGAAAGAGTTAAGGAAAGAGTCGAAGAAAGCCATATTCCGTACATACGAAAACCTTACAGAAAAGGAACTCCAGGTAATTTCTGAAGAACTCAACGAAAAGATCCAAAAGGTGACCCAAGCACTCTCCGCTGCAGAAGGTGCATCTGAGGAGGTACAACTACGTTTAAGTCAAAAGGAGCATTATTGGAGAGATGAGGTTACCTGCATACAACGTGAATTGGCTAGAAGAAGGGACCGAGACCCAAACCTTACCGAGGAACCGTTAAGTGACTCCCAGATGATGATGGTGGAAGAAACGCCAGAACAGGAGGCGATGCTGAACCAGGGAGACACACAGAACCAGGAACAGATACCTATGTATACAGATGGACAAAGACAAGAACAAATTAGAGAGCGAATTGCAGAGATAAGCGAGGACCTTGAAGGAGGGAAGACAGAATCGATGGAGTGGATAAGTGGAATATCATTGGTGGAAAAGAACCCTGTGACAGGCGACCACTCTGACCCTCCTTCTGACCAGGAAAAGGTTCCCCAACAGCACGAGTATCCTCCTCCTGTTAGCTTACCCGACTCAAGGGGAAACATTTTGACGCCGTGCGCGTCATTTCCATGTAAGGCCACGCCTCCTGATCCGCAGGAGGAGGTGGAGACGATGAGTTTAGAAACCGTAGTGGAAGGCACGGAGGAAGACCGGCGAGGTTTGTAGGAAAAGAATAGGAATAGGAAAAGATAAAATGACAGTCGATAAGTTCAATGGAACTGGATTTAAGATGGCTTATGGTTTTATTGCTATTGCTGCTATCTTATATTCATTAACAATACCAATGGAGTTGAACATACTTACCTGGAATTGTAGAGGGCTACGGCAGTCGGTGAGGAGAGAAGATGTTTATTACCACATTAGGAGGCTAAAGGCTGATGTTTTTGTCCTGCAAGAAACTAATGTTAGTACTCCTAGGGAGAGGAGTGCAGCGCAGAATTCCTGGACTTGGGGGCCTTCAATTTGGTCTTTGAAAGAAGAGGAAGGAACGGGAGGTGTCGCGGTTCTCTTCTTATGCAATCCTGATCTTAAAGTTGTGAGGACCATCGATGCTATGCCGGGTCATCTTATAATAGTGGACTTCAATCTTAAAAACCCAGCAAAAGCGTTAAACAGCAAGTTTAGGTTGTGTGCCCTCTATGCTCCTGTGAAGGCAATTCATAGACGACAACTGTGACAAACATTGGAGGATCATATTGGTACAAAGAGGGCTCTACTCGTGGCGGGAGATTTCAATGTTCGCTCCGAGCGAGAGGATAGAATTAATTTGAGAGCCGGTGCTCAAATGGGAACGTCTGCCCCTGTATTTAAACAGCTGACAATGGAGGAAAAAAGACTGAAAGCCCTTCTTAAAGATTGCCTTGGCTTGATGGATGCGGGGCTACAGAATGATGGGGAATTAGATTTTCTCCCCACGCATCACCAGGCAACGTTCCGACGTAAATTCACAGCAACCTTAGGGTGTAAGATGACTTATTATCACCCTCTGTCGACAAGCAGGCTGGACAGAATATGGGCCCCAGCGGCTCTCCCCCCTACGGGATGTAAGATTATTTTGACGCCGTGGTCAGACCACGCTATTCTTCAAGTATTATTTGCAGGACAACCCAACACGAGGAAACACAAACCAGCTTGGCGACTCAGTGAGGCAGACCTCCGGACCTTTCGGATGGAACCGGAAATTGTTCTGACGCTTGAATGCCAGAAGCGTATAAAGTCTGGAATGGATGTCCTCGATTGGTGGGAAAGGACGAAAGATGCCATACGATATGCTTCGGTCCGGGCCAGGAGAGTGCAGGGCAGTTATGAACTGTCACAATATCACAGAGCGATCCAGAACGTACTTGCATGCAGATGGAGAATGAACAAGGGCCTTGACGTTGACAATGAACAGCTTCGACGCAATCAAGAAGTTATTAAAACTTACCGCCTTACCCAACGTCGACGGCGTCATATGGCACGGGTGGCTAGAGCATCGGGGCCGTTAATTGAGAAGGGAGAATGGCAAAAAGATCGCCTGCCTCGATACAACCAGACTCTGTCCGCGTTAAAAGGAGGTCCGTCAGATGGACTACTTCAAGAACCGGTCGAGATAGCAGAAGAGGTCTCTAGATTTTATAGAGAATTTTATGCAGTTTCGGAAACCTCTCCTGATGAAGTACGCATTCAGTCCTATCTAGAAAGTGCCTTTGGGCAGAAACTGTTACCGCCAAACGAGGAAGATCTTTGCGAACTCTCTTGGCCCTTCGAGCAAGAAGAAATACAGCGAGCCATTCAGGCGGGGAAACGTAACTCTAAGCCGGGACCGGATGGGTTACCGTATGGGTTCTATAAGAACTTCAAAGATCACTTAGTTCCCATCTTGACGGAGGTTTTTAATGAGATGCTGCGTAGGGCGAGGGTGGGACGGAGTTTTTTACACGGATCAATGAGTCTATTGTACAAAGGAGGAGATCCGACTCTGATAGGAAACTGGAGACCCATCACGGTTAACAACACCGATTACAGGATACTAGCAAGGGTCCTCAATAATAGGTTGAAAAAACTGGCTAATGAACTAGTGCAGGTTGGACAAACCAGCTCTGTACCCGGAAGGAGAATGGCGCATACCACCTGTGTTTTCAGACAGATTTTTGACCGGTTACAGCAAGAAAAGGAACATCTATGCATATTGCAGCTGGACCAGAATAAAGCGTTTGACCGGGTTGACAGAGGCTACATGTGGGCTGTTTTAAAATTCCATGGATTGCCAGAACAGCTGATCAAGCTCCTACAGGCACTTTACATGAACGCGCAGGTTACCCCAAACGTCGGAGGGTGTCGAGGGTCGCCATTTCCAGTACCCACGGGGGTTAGACAAGGATGCCCTCTCAGTCCTCTCCTGTACGTCTTGACACTAGATCCTCTTCTTAGGGCGTTACAGAGAGATCGGTTCATCAGAGGAATTTTTCCCCACGGTTGTCCGGAGTATCGCATCACCAGTCTAGCCCACGCTGACGATTGTTATGTCATCCTCCGGAAAACAGAGGAACTGCTAAAGGTGCGAGAACATTTACGGCGCTATGAAATTGTTTCCGGAGCAAAGGGGAACGAGCTTAAAAGTCAGATTTACGACCTCGACGGGCGGACGGGAAGAATGGAAGTGACTCCCATGG
This sequence comes from Eublepharis macularius, assembly GCF_028583425.1. Taxonomy (NCBI): domain Eukaryota; kingdom Metazoa; phylum Chordata; class Lepidosauria; order Squamata; family Eublepharidae; genus Eublepharis; species Eublepharis macularius. Next base: position 26,678,517 of record NC_072808.1, on the reverse strand, counting down.
TGCCTACGGAGAAGGATCATAAAGACCGCGATGAGTTGGAAGGACAGGTAGAAGGAAAGGAGAACAGACAGCATGATGATGAAGGAGCGAGTGGGACAGGAACGGGGATGCTGTCTCTGAAGATCCTGGGAGTCACCTTTTCTTTGAGAGCTGATGGCTGGAGGAATAATTGGATTGTATGGCAACAGCGAGTGTTGGAAAGACTGGACAAGTGGAAGACATGGAGATTATCCACCGCACAAAAAGTTCAATATTTTGCCATATATTGCATTCCAGCTGGCAATTACCTAGCGACAGTTTACCCTCCGCCGGAATCTACAGTAACCATCATCACCAGAGCGGTTTTTAAGTGGATTTTCGGGACGCTCCACTTACCGCTTGCGAGAGTAGTCGTTCAGAGAGGACACGGAGAAGGAGGTCTCGGGTTACCGGAGATTGGACTGTGGTTCCTATCCATCTTTCTAGTTTTTAACTGTGGAACTTGGCAGCAGAATGCGACAGACTTGATTACGCAAGAAATGTACACCAGACAGTTCTTTATGGACAGTTGGGTAGACACCAGATGGGCAAAACGATGGTGGAAAGAAGGCTCTCTGCCGATCCGCTTGACGGCTTCGATGAATGTACAGCTTCCTGACTTTATGGTCGAGGTAGCAAAGGGGATACAGAAACACGGCATCGAAGCCTCAGAAGTCAAGGGAACTAGCCCGGGAACTAAAGGAGTTACTGGAAAGTTGTACTGGACTGTTATGCACCGAAGTCGGTTGGTACCCTATGATGAAGAGAGACGGAAGAAGGAGACGCTTTCTTCGTTTTTGAGGAACCAGATCTTTCCTATTCCCACCTTCGGTGACCGTACCATACCTTATGCCCTACGGGATCTTCGTTGGAGGACTTACCATCAGATATTATATGTGGGAAGTAAAAAGTTTGGGGCGACAGAAGATCAACAGCGTTGCCCCAGGGTACTTTGTAGGTCTTTGAATCCACATACCAACATTCCTGAGACCATCCCCCATGTTGTGAAGGAGTGTGTAGCTGTAAGGAGGTCGTGGGCAGGAGTAGCCAGAGCATTGCAATGGCCTTTTCTGATATCACAACACTGGGAAACGATTGTCTCGGGATTGGAGCCGACAGAAGGGTTTGGGAATCCCAGGGAGCAGGGGAGCTGTCCGGGTGAGAAGGCTGGTATTAAGGTCCCTTGGGCCCTGGTTAGGTTAGTGAATCTCATCTTTGTTAGTACTGTGATGAAAAACAGAAGGGAGGAGGTGTATACCAAAAAGGCAGTACCCCTAGTTGAAACGGTACATACTGTAACAGATTATTTGGCGAAAATTAAAAGGTGGGAAGAAAAGACGATGAAGGGCGTGAAGTGGCTGAGCAGGTGGAGGTGGTTTCATGAGATCAACCCCCCAGTTCCTTGAAGTCAGATATAATTGCTTCCTACCTTGACTTCTCTCAAGTTGGATAGACATCTGTTGAATAACTTAATTCTTCCTTTTCCTTTATTTCCTTAATTAGTATAAAGTGAAAAGTTGATAGTTAATAGTTGATAATAGTTGATAGTTTATAGTTAATAGTTAATAATTAATAAAGTTAATAAAGTTAATACAGTTAATAAAGTTAATAAAGATAATAAAGTTTGAAACATGAACAGCCTGAATGTTGATGGCTTACATTTATGTCGATGCTTAATGCTTAATGCTTAATGTTAATATTTAATGGTGATATTTAATGGTGATATTTAATGCTAGAAATATTTAGATGCCTATATGAATATGTAATATGTACGTATGTATATATGTATATATATATTAACTGTATTTATTGTTTCAGTCGTAATTATGCATCTTGGAATTTGTTGCTTACAGTTTGTTGAAGAATGGTTATTATTAAATAAAAATCTATTTTCCTAAAAAAAAAAAAACTATTTTCCTAACCCTAACCCTAACCCTAACCCTAACTCAGGAGGCCCAGAAGACTGAGAACATAAAAATCTATTTTCCTAACCCTAGTAACCCTAACCCTAATCCTGATTGTCCTGATTTTGATCCTAATGTTTCTGAGGACGCTGAAGAACGATCTCGAAAATTTGAGAAATATCTGGAAACTAATATGGACCTAGCTAAGTCTCCTAGAGATATTAGGAAGACTTCTCAGTCTCCTTTGGAGAAAGCTGCTTACGCTAAATCTCTGACTGTGAAAGTTGTTGATAGGTTTGTTATTGGTCGGAAAGGTCGTACATCTACGGAAACCTATCCCGATTGGCTGTCTGAAGAAGGACTTAAGGATACTTTGCGGATTTTTCAGACGTATGCGGAGGAAAGCATACAGGACGAGTTTGTGGGCATTTACGACTGCCCCGATGATGAAAACTCTGAACTTACTTATGAGGACTGGGCGGCCTGGTGCGAGCAGGCTTTCTACTGGATCGACGTTCGACTTCGGAGGATGGATTGGGCGATGGAACCCACGGGAACGGGAAACAAGACTGGAGAAAAGGGACCATCTGAAGGGAAGGCCGCGGTAAAGACGGATGGTCCGGCGGTCGTTCCGTCACAAGCCCAGATGACCACGATGACTGAGATACAAGAGGCCCAGATTGGAAGTCAGGGAGACTCTGGTTTACAGGGTCTCCCGGAAACGGGTGAGGTTTTAGTTGCCGTTTCCTTGCCCAGAATCAGCAAGACGCTTTTTACTGAAAAGGGCGGGGGAGGTCAGGGTGGGAGGGGAAGTGGAATGGACGTTGAGGAGACTAGTGAGGATGATGGGGGTTTGTCAGGGGTGGAGTCTGCTCCTGCCTCGGATGGGGAACTGGAGGGTATTCCAGCTTTGGAAGATGAACAAAGGGGAGGGAAACAAGATTGGGAAGTGGAAGGACTAGTCCTTGGGAAGACAGGCGTGCAAGGTTTTCCTGAGGGAGGGTATGCAGAGAGAACAGAAGGAGTAGATATTCAAAGTAATGAAGGAGAAGGTGGGTGTGACAGGGAAGAAAGGAGGGAAATACAAAAAGTGGGGGTACCGGGGTTGACAGAGGCACAACCCCCTCGAGGGGTAGTTGATAGGGAAGATACTGGGCCTGCGGGCGTTTTTGCTTTCTCTCTTACAGTTGAGCCTCGGTTGTCACAGACAGAGGCAGGAGGGAACAGAATTTTGGATGGAGCGGCTCCTGACCAAAAGGGACTAAATGGAGCAATTTCTACTCACGATGAGAGGAACCAAAATAGGATTGCTGATTCTGTGACTACTCCTCTTGGGACTGCTGCTTCTGGGACTGCTGCTTCTGGGACGTTTGCTCCTTTGATTTTGGAAGATGTTGAAAGGACAAATACGATGGGACTGCACGGGACTCGTTCAGGGGAGATAACAGCAATGGACATTAGTTCTACTGCATTATTTTCTGTAAGTAAACTCCATGTGGACCTGCCTGCAAGACCTCTGGGAGCCTTGCAGAAAGAACCTCCTGTGAATAAGGTTAATAATGTTACAAAAGGTGCAAAGGCTGGGGAGGGATTGAGTATAGGGTCAACTACGACTACTGCAGATGATTTGAACCCCCAGGCAGTTCCAAACACATCAGGTAGAAGCTCTGTGTTAGCCTCAGGGTCGTCTTATGCCCAAATGCTTAAGGGCCCAGCAGGGAAACAAAAAGGGACAACGGGACCAAGGGGAGGAGAGAATATCGGGGAGCCTCTTAGACGTCGGGTAGATTTTGAAAAGGAGAAATTGGAGGATGAGGAATTCCTGGAAGAGTTCTTTAATATGAGGGAACAAGAAGAGTCTGAATTTGATCCTAGGCAGAGATTCGTGGTTCGGTTTAGATATAAAGGAACAGACCCTACAAAATTGACAGAGGAATACATGATGGATGCTCTGCTAGAATGTTTAAAAGTTTCCCCCCAGGACATACTAGCTGTTCTTATGCCCCCTGGTCTGAAAGAAACAGACGTATGCTTTGTGACTGAGCGGGCTTATCAATATTTCTGGCAAGTACTTAAGGCGTTCCAAAAATCTGAATCCCTTTTCTGACTTTGATGTGGTGCCCCTATTTAGAGGGGAGGCGAGAGTTCTCACTGTTGCCTTCCGGACCACTAACATTCCGGAGGAGGATGTTGAGCGATGGCTAGAGAGACATTGCAAGGTGTTGCTACCCCCCCGGAAAGCCATGAATGCGTGGAATGTGTAGAAAGGGGAGTATAAGGCAGTCGTGTCATTACAGAGGGACCACCGTAGCAACATCAGACACGTTCCAAAGTACTTTTACTTAGGGGGTGACAGAGGTGTAACGAGATATAGTGGGCAGCCTCCTGCTTGTTTCCAGTGTGGAGGTTTTGATCACATTCGACAATATTGCACGTCGTCTTTGTGTGCCGCTTGCGGAAGGAGGGGCCACGATTCAATCCGCTGTACTTACGAGGTTACCTGTAATTTGTGTGGTGGGGAGGGACATACTTATTTACTGTGTCCAGATGCCTATTATAACCGGGCTTACCCTGAGGCTTACGAAAAACTTAGGCTGGCCCATGTCCATAAACATAAGTCCCCTCGGGATACAGCTACTGAGGAGGAGAGACCCCCTGTGAATCAGGAAAGCACAATGCAAAAACAGAGGCAGGATGACGGGGAGGAGGGAGGATGGACACAGGTGAGAGGATCATCCCGAGGTAAGGTGAGGAGAGGGATATACTCTGTTACCCAGAAGTTAGCACCTAATAACAGAAATAGATTTGGAATACTGGGAGAGTGTGAGGAGATGGAGACTGAGTCACAAGCAGAAGGAGGAGGAGGTGGTGAGATTCAGACGGTGAGGCCCAAAGCTAGAAGAGAGACAAAAAGGGAGACAAAAAGGGAGGCTCAGGTTGAGGCAAAGAAGTCACTTTTCCGTACCATGGAGGATATGAGTGAGAAGGAACTCGAGGTGTGGCGTAATGAGACTAAGGAGAAGTTGGAGGGAGTGACTCAGAAGCTTCGGCAGTGGGAGGAATCTGGAGGGTCTCAGGAGGAAGGAAAGAGGTTGAAGGATAAACAGGAATTTTGGAGGGATGAGATCAATTTTTTAGCACGTGAAATAGAAAAAAGAATGGAACGAAGGGCGAGAGAAGGTGAATCTTCACAGACACAGGAAGTGGATTCGGAGATGGTAGTAGAGGAACAGGGGGAGGAACAGAAGAGAGGTGGAAAGAAGATACAAAGTAAAGACAAGGAACCAAGTAAAGGAGAGGAAAGGGAGCAAAGAGGTGCCTCAGCAGTGTCGTCCCGGGAGTCTTCCCCCTCTGGTAATTTACAAAAGGACTATACGGTGAAGTTCGGACCCTCGCCTCCCCCCCGTAAGACAGGGGAACCCCTTGGTAACCCCCCTGGAACTTAAGTTTATCATTTACCCTTTACTCCTTTAAGTTAGGCCACACCTGCTATGATTTAGTAGGGGGTGGAAATAAAGAGACAGAAGCAGAAAATACATTTGAAGTAAAGTAAGTTTATTCTTATGAGTGTTCAAGTCTTAATGTATTTTTTTATGTACCTTGTTTTTCTTCAGTACTGTTTTCTTCATTACTGCATTCTTCGTTACTGTAACGTTCAAATTTAAAAGTGTAAAGTGCAAAGTGCAAAGTTTTAATGTTCTTTATTGGTTTTTATTCTTCTTTAATGTTCTTGATTGTTCTTTAAAGCTTTTTCTCGTGTGTATGTAGAATGGTATTTATAAATAAAAAATCTATTTTCCTAAAAAAAAAATAATCTATTTTCCTAACCCCCTAACCCCCTGACCCTAACCCCCTAAGACCCTAACCCCCTAAGACCCTGACCCTGACCCTGACCCTGACCCCACCCACCTTGAATAGCAGACGTGTGATCAAGGAACTCTCACTTCCTGGTTTGGATTTTGGCTTTTTTACCTATTATATCTCTCAGAAAAATTTCAATTTTGGTCAGAGTTTGTTCCTAAGGGTGCTCCCATCACGGGGTGCGAATATGGAGCCCCCCCTCCTGGGGGGGACCCTCAAATTGAGATCGAATTTTTGCCTATAGAAGAAAAACTTGAATGCTGGGGATGCTGTTACACATGTTCTTACTCATGAGGAGACCTTCATAACTCAGGAGGCCCAGAAGACTGAGAACATAAAAATCTATTTTCCTAACCCTAGTAACCCTAACCCGGATTGTCCTGAATTTGATCCTAATGTTTCCGAGGACGCTGAAGAACGATCTCGAAAATTTGAGAAATATCTGGAAACTAATATGGACCTAGCTAAGTCTCCTAGAGATATTAGGAAGACTTCTCAGTCTCCTGTGTTGAGCAACACAGCTATAGTTAAGATACCTACACCAGAAAAGGATAAACTTAAGGTATTGAGAGAACAATACCTTAGAATGAAAGAAGAAGAGAAACGTTTGGCCAGAGAATGTGATGAGAAGACGTCATACAGTTTTGACTTGTATTCAAGGCGAGATGATATTGAGGGTGAGTTGAAGAATTCTACGGACCCTGATGAGCGGGCCGAACTGATGGAGGAGTGGAAGGAGGTGGATGCATTGTTGCAAATGGATGGAGATACAAAGTCTTTAGCATACGAACTGAGTGTGGCTTGTCGTGAGGAACTGAAGCGGTTAGTGCAAGCATATGACCAACAGGAGGAGAGGGCGGCTCATGAAGAGGCAGTTCAATACCTTGCGCAGAAGAGGATGCGCCTATCCCCAGAGGGTCACCCAGAAAAGAAGAGGATGAGAAATCGGATGACTCAGTCTCCAGTGCCATCCAAGCAAAATGGGTCACCGGTACCTTCTACAACGGGAACAGATACTGACATGGAAACAGACGGGGAAGTTAATCTTCCTCCCCATGGCTCCAAATGATAAATGTATCATTCACAAACCGGAACCATACGCTAGGTTTGTGAGGTGCTGATTCTAGCACTGTTTTTTCAAAATGTTCCATGTAGAAGTTTGCTATAACTGGGCTGAGAGGGCTCCCCATGGCCACCCCATCCATCTGTTCATAGAATTCGTTATCCCATTGGAATTGGCAGAGTAAAATGGTGGTTCACTGGAGAACACCCAAAACGCAGTATACAGGGCTTCAGTAAACTGAGCTCAGAATTTGTAGAGGACACTGATTTTCTCACTGACACCAAAGAAAATCACAAAGCCACCCTCGTAATACAGCAGGACCCCAATATTTTTCACTTTGGTATTGGGCAGGTGTATCTCAATTTGCTGATGATACCAAATTGGGAGGAGTGGCAAACACCCAAGAAGCTAATTCAACAAGACCTGAATACTCTGGAGAAGTGGGCGGTTGTGAACAGGATGCAATTCAACATAGAGAAATGCACAGAATTAAATCTGGGCCACAAAAATGTGAAGCACAAATACAGGATGGGGTAGTACCCATCCTGTACCCATTTCTGGGTAGCAGTTTATGCAAAAGAGGTCTTCAGGTAAGCGGGGACTGCAAACTAAATATGAGCAGTCAGTGTGATGTGGTGGAAAAAAAGGCAAACTCAGTCTTGGGGTGTATCAAAAGGGCAGTTGCACCAAAATCACAGGTCATAGTCCCTCTCTATACTGCCTTGGTCAGGCCGCACCTGGAGTACTGTGTGCAGATCTGGAGGCCTCACTTCAAAAAGGATGCAGACAAAATTGAGAGGGTGCAGAAGAGAGCGACAAGGATGATCAGGGGTCTGGAGACTGAGCCCTACGAGGAAAGGCTGAGGGCCTTGGGAATGTTTAGTTTGGAGAAGAAGAGATTGAGGGGGGACATGATTGCTCTCTTTAAATATTTGAAAGGCTGTCATTTGCAGGAGGGCAAGGAGCTGTTCCAGTTGGCAGCAGAAGATAGGACACAAAGCTATGGGCTTAAATTACATGCAGAAAGGTACCAGCTGGATATTAGGAAAACCTTTTTCATAGTCAGAGTATTTCAAAGGTGGAATCAGCTGCCTAGGAAGGTGGTGAGCTCCCCTTCACTGGCAGTTTTCAAGAAGAGGCTGGATGAATATTCATCAGGGAAGCTTTAGGATCATCCCGCATTGGGCAAGGGGTTGGACTTGAAGGTCTGTATGGCCCCTTCCAACTCTGTGATTCTGTAAATATTGTACTAGTCCATATATTGCCCCATCTTGAGGTCCAAAACAGTATGCTATGGAATGCATGTGTTACAGATCAATATTTCCTTCAATACATTCATAGGATCATATAAAAGTTCAATTTTAGGTTCAAAGCTGCTGTTGTATGTTTTAAAGCTAATTAATTCTTTCTTTGTAGAGCCAAGAAATCAATCAGATGTGACTAGCTTATGGGTTGTCCGGTGCATTTTATCCCGTTTCATTGCTTTTCTCAAAGCAATCACAATGTGAAATAATATCAAAGTAGCTCTAATTCCTAAAAAGACATTGTTCAGCCTCATGCAGGAGCTTTGCAAAGAGGGCGCTTAGCACGACTGAGGAAGCACTCATGCCTGAGGCGAGGGCATCCTGTGTGACTAACATGTCTCATATCAGAACCTGCACAGGTACCCCATCCCCAGAGACTCATACTGACAGGGAGACCATGCACAGCTGAGCAGGGACAGGGATCCACCAGCCTTGGCCCCAAAGTCTGCACCTGCCTCCTCTTTACCCTTTGCATGCATTCTGGGCACTGCCTCAGGAATACAGGGGGCAATCCAAGGCAGCTTCACCTAGCAAAATGCCCCAAGTCATGTGGTGGACAACACTCCCAGGAAAGCATACCTAGGAGGGCTGCCCATGATGGGGGATGGTGGTGGCAGGGATACTGTCTGCCCCGTTCCAGACTGTTAGTGTAACCCCTAGGGTAACTGGTTTAACCCAGTAGGCTGGAGTCTGTAGCTAGAGCCAGGCAGCTGAGGAAGAAGCTGGTTGCTGGGGAGCTTCATAATTAATATGCTGCTATCACCTTGAATAAGGTAATCAGAAATGTTGTATGCGAACAATATGACTACAAGTGGTGTCTGTGTATTGTGTTTGGTTGGTGTACTGTATTATTTTTGCAGGACTGTGGCCATATCCACACATCTTACTGGCCTCTGGATAGTTGCGCAAAACACCCAGAAGATAGCGTCTTCTCGTGCGAAATGACACCAGGAAGATGCGATGTCGCGCAAAACTCCCAGATGATAGCGTCTTCCTGGTGCGATTTCGCGCAAGAAGATGCTATCTTCCAGGTGTTTTGAGAAACTATCCAGAGGCCGGTAGGATGTGTGGAAATGGCCCTTAATTCCCCAAGAAGAGGACAGAAGCCTGGATCCCCATTGCTTCAAATTGGAAGGATTGTGAAAAAGCACTCTATCACTTGATCTGCCAAGCTGAACTGTTTTAAATTTTTTTTTCAGTTTTAAAACTGAAAATTGTGTGAAAAGTTGCTTCCTAAGACCCATAGAACCCATACAAAGAGAAGTTACATTAGCACAGTCCCTTACTAGAGTACCCCGTCCCGCAGGGGCGGGGGACAGGGGGGGCTCAACCAGAGTTTGGGGTCACAAGCAGCTGCCCAACTGCGCTCTGTGGAACTGCTGGCCAAACAACCATGGCGCCTACTGCCCTGCAGAATAGAAGCTCTTTGCAGCAATACCAGTGGATGGAACAGATACAATGGAAGGAAGTGTCATTTGGACAGTTATGGCATGTGCCTCAGGGCCATACCCTGCCAATGGACCACACACACACACCCCGAGAGTAGTGTAGAACCCCGGACCCTACTGGAGCCCTACAGGCACGGCTATATTGGTCGCTGTCACCTCCTCTCTGCCTTTGGTGATTTCTCCACAGCTTACCCTTTACACTTTCAAGGGTGAGCTCTGACTCAGGGAAGTTCATGCAGGGATCAATGTTGTTAGTCTTCATGGTCACCAGATGTCTGTTTTGTTTAGCTGTGAAGATAACAAAAGTCCAGAGATACCTTAACACTAACAACATCAGTTTGACTATGAGCCTTCATGAGTCACAGCTCATCAGATATGTTGCGAATAGCTGCAGCCCAAAAGAGGAAACCTCTGAGACTGAAAAAATCAACGCAATACATCCTTTTCAAATATCTATTTTTAAAGTGCAAGTGCTATAAGTACATGTTTCATGATGAAAGGTGCTATAAGTGCATCACGAAACATGCACTTACAACACTTGCACTTTAAAAACAGGTGTTTGAAAAGGATGTACCTAGTTGATTGTTTCAGTCTCCGACTGAGGTTTCCTCTTTTGGTCTTTAGCTCAACCTCCAGGTCGTGCCTGGAGATCTCCAGGGATTACAACTGATCACCAGACTGCAGGGATCAGTGCCCCGAAAGAAAAAGGCTGCCCTGACAGGTGGCCTGTAAGGCATTATGCCCCACTGAGGCCCCTCCCCAGACTCCACCCACAGACCTCCAGGAATTCCAGACCCCCCCCCCCCAGAGCTGGCACCTCTGCTTTGTTGGGGACCCCAACTGCATTGGGACTGGGGCTTGCGGGGGGTGGGGGGGCTGCGTTTACTGAGGCCTCCTCGTCTGTACTGGCAGCTGCCCGGCTTTCTCATGCGGCCCCTGCTCCCGCCAGGGACCACCCCTTCTTTACTGGGGATCCCTCTGCCTCCACCCACCCCCCTCCCCTGAAATCCCCCCCCCCGCCTTCGCCCTTGGGGAAACCAGCCCCCCCCCCCCCCCCCGTGGTGCCCACGGGCCGGGCTGGTCCCCGTTATCCGCCTCTCTTCAGCCCTCGGCCCCGCCGCGTCTCCTTCATCTTCTTAAACCGGGGGCGGGGCGCGCCTGGCCTGGGCGGTCCCGGCGAAGGGGGCGGGGCGCGGGGCGGGGCACCCGACGTGCCCGGCCTGGAGGGGGCTTGCCCAGCCCAAGGAGGAGGAAGTCGGAGGATACCTGCCGGGGATCCTATTGGCCGGCGCTGCCCGTCTTCGTGCCCTGATTGGTTCTCAGCCGTAGCCTCCGGTCCTTTCGCGTTCTGATTGGCTGCGGCGGGCGGGGGGAGCCAGAGCCGGCTGCGAGCCGAGGAAACGGGCAGGCATAGGGAAAGATGGCGGCGCTGCGGGAGGCGGCCGGGCTGCGGTTTCTACGGCTGCTGCTGGGGCTGGCGGTGGCCCGGGCGGGGCAGGTCCCGCTGCTGGCCTGGTCCAGCCGCAGGTGCGTGGGGCGCTCCGGGCTGCGGGGCGGAGGGGGCGCTGGGAGGGGGGCGCGCAGGGACGACGCTCGGGCTGCCTGGCGGGGCGGAGGCGGCGCGAGGGTCGCTGCGAGAGGCGCATCTGGCGCCCCCCGGGGTGGCCGCCGTTCGAGGGGAGCGGGTCCCGAGGCAGGCGCGGCGAGGTTTTGCTTTCGCGCCGTCCGGGGCGCTTGTCCTCGGCCGCGGAGAGGAGCCGGAGTCTGCGCAGCAGTTGCACGGCCGGGGGGGGGGGGGAGGGGAGGGGGAGATTCTAGAGTGACCCCCACACACACACGCCCCGCGCCCCCGGTCCTGGCGAGCGCTGCCTGAGCCGCGAAGGGTGCAGGATACCCGCGGGCCAGGGGCGGCCGCTTCTGGGGCGGGACCGCGCGTGAATAGGCGGGGGTGGTGGGACGATGGTCAAGAGAGGACCTCTGGTTAAGGAAAGAGAGTCTAAAGGCAGCCCTGTTTGTCTCCCTCTCTCGCGCTTCTCTTTGCTGAGTGCAGCTCCTTGTGGTCCCCATTGGCAGCACCACATGAGGGGCACGTGGTCACCGAAACTCAGCTTGCAGCTCTACTGGACTCAGCACTAAATGATGGGCCCCATAATGTGCTGCTCTTGCTGCAGGACAAAGTACGTATTTGTTGCTTGCTACTTGGAAGGTTCTTCGTTGAGGTTGTATCTGCACTATGGAATATAAACCAGTTTAACGGTGACAACTTCCCTCTGGGGCCCCTTTTCTCCTGAAAGTGATGAATGCAAAGGCCTCCATTCCTCTGCAGGTGTAAAGTTCCAAGAGTTCCTTGGCTTATCATTAGCAGCTCGATGACTTGCAGGCTTGCCACATTAATGTGGGATTACCACATGAATCACCTTGTCCTGATGAATTTGGTCATACATGGTCCTAAATTCCCTTTCCTGTCCTAGAATCATAGAGCTGGAAGGGAGCCTAAGGATCATCTAGTCCATCCCCTGCACAATTCAGGAAATTCACAGCCTACCCCATCAACTCCCTGGGACCCCTACTCAGTGTCCAGAGGAAGGCACAAAACCTCCAGGATCCCTGGCCAATCTGGGCTGGAACAAAATTCCTTTCTGACCCCAAAATGGGTGATCAGCATTACCCCAGGCACATATAAGAAGAGACACAGCTTCTTTGCCTCGGTTGTGCAACCAAGAAGCTTTATGACTTTACATGTATTACTTCCTCATTCTCTTATGCCTCCTTGGAGGTCTCTTGGCTAGTCCTTGGACTTGAATGAAATAAATTGAATCTGGAGTTTAGATTTTGTATGAACTTTTCATTGACATTGGGTGTGGGGGGGGGGTCATCCTGCCCCTAATCTTGCAGCCAGCAGAGTAACCATTACACAGTTAAGCCTTTTTTAAAGTGCTTTGAAAGGATAACAAAATGTCTCCTCTCTCAGCTCAGCGTTGAGGATTTCACTGCCTATGGAGGGGTTTTTGGCAACAAGCCAGACAGTGCCTTCCCCAATCTGGAGGTGAGTAAGAATAACCAGTGGTGTACCAGACTGACTCATTTATCCCCCCCCCCAATATGATTATACTTCCTGATAGACCACATCTCAGTCAGCTGTCAAGAGAGCAAGTAAAAAGGGAAGAACTTGGATCACAATCATGAGTTTAAGTTCAGTCCTTTTCCATTCCTTCTCTTTCCAAGGCATGCAGTGTCCACTGGAAAAATGGGGTGTCCCTTCAATTTAACTCTTATGCATATCAAAATCCCAGTTCAGACCTCACACAAAACCAACTGTGGTTAGCGTGATTGAATACAGGCCACTCCACTGTCTAGGTTGGTTAGAATCACCCAAACCAAGATCTATTAACCGCAGTCGGTCTTAATCAGGGTTTCATGTGCTGTATGAAAGCAGGCCTTGTGGCTTGTGTCAGGCTTAGCAGCAGGAATTCTGCAGGGAATTGCAAATTCTGTCACTGGAGTGATATTTGTTTCCAGGACTGTAGTTTGAGTTGCCTTTCCAACGCACATGAAACATGCAAGTAAGATACTTAATGTTTTTCTACTAATTATTGTCTATTACTAGTTATAATAACTACTAGTTATTTATTTAGAAATTTAGAACTTGTAAATTGTCTTAACCTTCATTTTTCTCATTCTCTGTTTTTACTGCACTGGTGGGGGTCTGGAAAATTTTCCCAACAGGGATAAAAACAAGTGGAGGTGCCAGTTTGAGGCAGAAAGGTGTTGCAGTGAAATGATCTTTCTCCCTCTGCTTGTAGAAGGGACTTCTGCCCATGGAAGAGGGGGCGTTTTTCACTCCCGCCCCCCCCCCACAGACACTGCAGACCCCCCACTTCACATACCCCCATTCTATTCTTGGAAGTCCATCTCTGAGGAAGGATTTTGTGGGCATGGCACATTTATCTGGAAATAAGGAAGTTCACTTCCACAAGTATGCCTATGCTTGCGTAACACCGAATCCAAGACTTTGGCTATATCGGATATGGGGTGTGGGAGGACAGAATAATGTTTGTTTATTTAGTTTCTCATGGAAACTCAAGGAGGAGCAAAGAAATAGAAGGTGATGCAATAAAAGTGGTGCAGTACTCCCAAGGTGTGCAGTGAACTGGCGTAATGCGTACTACAACCAGTGCAAATCCATACCTACTAGGATTACTGAATAAGAATGAGCAGTTGGGGCATAGGTGGACCTACAGTGTTCAGTGCGTGATTCAGTCTCTCTCTTCTCCTCCCCGCCCCGCCCTGCCCCTTCCTGTTTTCCCACTAGAATGCACTGGCTGAAGCGCCATCTTCATTGGTCCTTCCGTCCGTAGACTGGTTTGCAGCCAGCTCCATTCCTGCTTTCTTGAAAGCCAAGCTGGGCATTGCACCACTTCACGTGGATCAGAATACTCTCCAGGAGCTGAAGCTCAACGCCAGCCTCCCTGCTCTGCTGTTGGTACGACTGCCATATACTGCCAGGTCAGTGTCCAGGACTGCCTAGGGTCATAGCCCCCCCCCCCCCCGCCTTACATCACTGAGTGCACAGAAGGGATATATGTTTCTATGCGTCTGCAGGATTGACACATGAGCAAATGTGCTATACAGTCTAGTCTAGGCTTCATGGCTGTTGGATTCGGAGGTTGAGACAGTGCCGGATCTGCACCACAACAACCGCTGCAGCTTGCTGCACCAACAGATGTCTCTCCGGCTAGCTCACGCATCTTAGCAGGCTTATTTCTCTATTCTTCTAGAAATCTTTCTCTCTTCTTCTGCTTGGGGAGATGCCATGGTTCAGTGATAGAACATCTGCGTTGCATGCAGAAAGACCTAGGTTCAGTCCTCCTAGGCACCTCCAGTTAAAAGGATCAGGTAGTAGGTGATGTGAAAGACCTCTGCTGAAGACCCTGGAGAGCAGCTGCCGGTCGAAGCAGACAATGTTGACCTTGATAGGCCAGTTTTTATTTATTTATGTTATCCACCCTTCCCACTGGGACTCAAGGCAGATTGTATAGTGTAAGATAACATGATCAACAACAGGGACGTTCAATAAACAATGCATTCGGGTATATAAATGCAAATATGCAGAAATTGGAAAAGAACAGAAATCCAACACAGAGCTGAAAACAAAAGTGAAACAAGCATAAGGAATTGAATGTTACATTTTAAACAACATAGAAACTACACAGCAGGAACATTCTACAGCAACAGACAGTACTCAGTAGTATAGCCTACAGTCCTTTTCTCTTTACCAATGCAGCTCTTTTAACCGCTTCCTTACTGCACAGCTGTGTAAACAAGCCCTTCTTAATAATTCAGTTTTGCATAGTTTGTGGAAAGCCGGGGGAGTGGGAGCCTTGATAATCTCATCAGGCAGGCCATTCCATAAGGTGGGGGCCACAACAGAGAATACAAGTGTACATGCAGTTGCTGATTTTGTCCATTTGCAGGGTGGCACCTGTAGAAGATTCATGTGTTCAAACCTGTCTTATTTCCAAGTTTGTTTCAAATCCCCCCTAACATTTCAAAGAATCCCTCATACTCATCTTAATATTTGAGCTGTTAGAGTGGCATCCATTCTCTTGGCTGATGTGCTGGTACATGAACTTCTGTGCGGTTTCAGATGCCATGGAAACAATCACCAAAACCAACCAGGGAGAAACCGATAGTTGTGATGGACGCTAGTTTCACACTCTGAAGATTCTTAACTAATCCACCCCTTCCTTTCTTCCCCTGCCAGCTCCAGCCTCATGGCCCCAAAGGAAGTTCTCACCAGCAACGGTAAGTGACAGCCACAGAATCTACTTCTCTGATGATAGCGAGAGTCAGGCGGCCGGCCTGAAGAGCCTCTCCATGGCAGAGTAATATCCCTAGGTTTGTGTTATGCTGACCTGGGGATTGGGCTTGCGTTGAACTTTCTGGACAGGCACTCGTCATCTGACAGTTTAACAACTGTATGTTACTGCGTGAGCACTAATGGTCAGGTGTTTATTACTCAAGAAGGGGCAGTTGTCCAGTTGGGAAGTTCTGCAGGGGTTTATGAGGAAGGGGAGCAAAGAATAGACGGGTGAAGAGGGTTGGATGTGGAGGCTGTTCATGGGACCTGCTGTGGCTGGGACCTTGGTGTAGAAATTGTCTGTTTTTTTCTCTCATGCAATTTCTCCATGCAGACGAAATCCTGGGACAGGTTTTGAGTGCTCTCCGATCAGAGGACATCCCCTACACAGCCATCCTGACTGCACTGCAACCCTCTCGGGTATGTGGTCCTTTTCAGAGGCCTGTTCAAGCTTCCTGGAAGTCCTGCTCTGTTTTCCTTGTTCTGAGCATATACCAAACTGACCTGTCACTTCATCAGTTTTATTCATTCCGTTTACGTCAATTTTCTGGCCCCAAGCAGGGCTTCCAAGACGGCTTATAATATAAAAAACATACAGTATGTGCACTGAACACAATACAAATGCAATTAACCAGAACAATGCTAAATTGTAAGTCAGTCTGATCTCAGAACCAGAAGCATTATCCAGATGCTTTGGATAATGCACTTCGGTAAAAGGCCCGAGTCTCGGTAGTGAGACTTAGGTGGGCCTCCCAAGGAGGGAGAGTTGAGAGGACAGGTGCCGCTGCCAAGAAACTCCCTTTTCTTTGTGGCTGCCAGCATGGCTTCTGGTGGCTGCTGCTCCCTGAGCAAGGCCTCCCAATAGGATTTCAGTGTTGGGGTGGGCGCACGGTACTTCTTGAAGCAGCTCAGCATTCCACAGATCCACTCACTAGCGACAAGTTTTTTTCTCTCTTTGTTGTCCTGGTGACTTGGAAGCAGAAGCACATACAGCTGCTTTTGACACAGCAGAGACAAAGAAAGTCTGCAGTCTGTTAAGGTTCAGGCACACGCCGTTGGGTAAGGGCTGCTATTAGGAAGACATAGACTCTGGTATTTAATTGATAGGAATTACATGGTTTCTTGATGCACTACAAAAGCATGATAAACAAGTCCATGATAACTAAATAAATAGCAAAATCCTGGATAAATGAATAAATGATTAAAGACAAAGAAGTAGGATCAGGTGCTTTGATTTGTCCAGCCTACAGGCAGGAGCTTATTATTGTTATGAAGACAACAAGAAGCCTACAGAAGCAAGATAAACTAAACCTATGCTGGTGGGCAGGGTGGACCTACGGTTCCCAACATCCTCGGCGGCCCTGGAGTTATCCTGGAATGACCTGATCTCCAGAGACAGCTTCAGAGGGTGGCTCCTGGCCTTGCCTCCTGCTGAGCTTCCTCGCCCCCCCAGATTCTGCTCTCTCCGGGAACTACCACCCTAATCTCCAGGAATTTTCCCATCTGGAGTTGCAAATCCTGATGGATCCTGGGAATCCCACAGAAAGTGCAATCCTGCCTGCCCCTTGATCTCTTCCTCTGATTCTTCCTCCAGAGAGCCAGTTTGGTGGCGTGGTTAAGAGTGGTGGGACTCTAATCTGGAGAGCCGGGTTTGATTCCCCACTCCCCCACTTTAAGCCAGCTCGAGGACTTTGGCTTAGTCACAGCTCTCTCAGAGCTCTCTCAGCCCCGCCCACCTCACGGGGGTGGTTTTTTTTTTTAATAAAATTTTTATTAGTGGGAAAACGGAGGAGGCTTTTTGCAAGGAGGTGTAGAGGGATGTTTGTAGTTTCCCCTAAGCCCCTTTCCTCTTTTGGAGGGGGGGATGTACAATGAGAGCCACGAGAAGAACCCCCCCCCCCCCATTTTTCATGCAGATGTATGGGTGGCTGCAATTTATCTTTGCTCTTTTCTGCCTGTCCCCAAAATCCCTGGGTTTTCTGTCCCTTTCTATATACCCTGAGGCTTGAGTTTTTCACGTTTCCTTCTCGTTTCTCTCTCCTTCACTTTCCTGTTTTAAGCTTTACATTTTATTTGCTTGTTTGTTTTGGCTCCTTATCTCTTCTCCCTCTCCCCTGAAAGCTCTGACTTTCATTTCTAAGCCTCTCCACCTTTCCTCTTGCTGCTCCAAGGCCTTTCTTTTTTTAAAAAAAAATGTTTTTCATTGCAACTATAGGCAACTCTTCGTTTCTTTCCATCCTTGAGGACAATTTCTAGCTTTCATTTTTGCTCTTTTTTTTTTTTGGCTTCATCCTGTTCCCCCTTCTGGCTCCTTTTTTTTTTGGGGGGGGGGGAGGGTCCCATTTCCTCTTCATGTTTGTTCCTCTTTATGCGGAAGGTGGGAAGAATTCATTCAGATCAAAGCCTTCATCATACTTGTATCCTGCCTTTCCTCTAAGGAGCATGGGTCTGGCTTGCATGTTGCCCTCTCCCCCTTTTTATCTCTCAACAACCTTGTGAGGTAGGTGAGGCTGTGTGAGGGGCCTGAATTGCCCAGACAGCTTCATGGCTGAGTGGAAATTCCAACTTTCTCTTTCCCAGGCCCTTTGCAGGGGAGCTGTCCTCAGACTCCAATCGCAGCTTCCCTCAGTTTGAAACAGGCTTTTTGAGTAATACTGCAGTGGGACTGGACTCAACACCTGACTAGTCCAAAATGCCACATTTTACCACACTGAGCCACAATTTGTGTGTCCCCCCCCAACAACGTAGCACTGACTCCTCCCAACCTTGTCTCTTTGCCCCTCCCCCCCTCCAGGTTGTCCGGGATGCCTCTGACGCGTCCCCTGAAAGAGTGGGTAGGCAGCTGCTCCAGGCGGATGAGGAGCTTTCGCCACTCCAGTACCCGAAATCTGGGGCCCCAAAGATCCTCTTCTGGGCCAGCAACTTCTCCGTGGCCATCAATGACACGTGGCATGACCTTACTAACCTCACATTTCGGAACAACAGCTCGGTCAGCGTCGATGATTCCGACTGGACCCCAGATGCTTCCCTGTGAGTTGGAGGGGGTTAGGGTTGTCTCCGAGTGTAAAGTTGCCAGAAGAAACGGATACAGGGAAACTTGGAAGTGCTCTTACAGGTTGTATAGGAAGGTTGGAGTTGACCTGATGGCTAGTGCAGCAGAGGATGCTAACGACTCGGGCGAGTCTCTATGACTTGGCACAAATAAAAAGTCAGATTCTGCTCTGAATAAGTTTATGAATGTAGGCGTATAGTCTCCATGTCTTGATCACTAAAAGTTGTTCTCTGCTTCATGCCTGCCTTCTAGGATCTCATCTAGGCCTGCTTACATGGTTGCAGTCTTCTCCCTACAGTCTTAAAAAAATGTATCTTTTTAAAAAAAAAACCTTTAAAAAAATCTCTGGTTCTCCAGGTGAATTTGGTTTAGTTTTGTGCTAACCACTAAACTCTGCCTTGCATGGTTGAATTTATTTATTTTATTTATATTTCGCCTTTCTCACTGAGCGCCAAGCTACAAGTGACTTTTTTCATGTGGAGAACACTTGATTGTTCTCGGAAGTTTTCCTGGGAACCGAAGTCCGAGTGTCCTTCCCCTCTCTGTTAGAATCACTGCCTGAAGAGCCAGAGTGTGGGGTGTTGGGGCCATATTCACTTTTGTCTTCAGCAGATGATGGTCTGACCATGGTTGAGGCCAAACCTCCGATGCTGAAACAAAGTTTTCTCTTAGAGGCTCAGTGCAAAGTATTAAGTCTAGTGTGTGACCTCTTTCATGTGTAGGGCCTGACACTATCTGAGAGGGGCCCAGGGTTGCCAGGGAAGCTATAAATTCCGGAGCCGGTCCTGACTTTGAACTCTCAGCACGGATGTTGAAGTCTCTCAGAACAATAAGTCCAGGTGTTTCCAACACCATGTCTGCTAGCAGCTCTGCCAGCTCAGAAAAGGTGCTTATGTGGGAGCTGGGTGGTCTGCAAATAAGAAGGATACCCCCAGTCTGTCTTTAATTCCCAGAGACAGGAACATGCAGTCAATACCAGGTATAGCTTGTCCTGGAGATCTGCGGAAGTTGAAGGACTCACGAAGAATGATCACAACTCTTCCTTCCTAGCTGCCACAATGAGGTTGAATTGCAAATATGCAAACAGCCGTGGCTGAACGGAGGGTTGGGCAGGCATGGCTTTTAAAAAGTGAAGAGTGAGAAAGGAGATACAGTCTTCTGGGATGTATAGACTTCAGCAGATGAAAATCCATGGCTTTATCATCATCTCTTTTGGTGTTTTTCTCCCTATTTCAGGTTGATTTTGAAGTATGGAAATGTGGGTGGCAGTTCCTTGACAGTCAGGTATGTATTGTGAATACAGCCCCTCTGATCCTGTTCTTATTCCAGCAAAAATCATTTCTCAGTCGTTTATTTATTTTTCTTAAATCTGTGGAAACAAATTGCTGGGTTGTTTCTTTCTTTCTCTGCAGCAGGACTGGATTCTGTCTCTCAGCCCAAGTTTTTGAGATGCGATTTCTTGTCTGTTAACATGTTTGCATGACTTGAAACTTCTATACCAAGACACTTCATGACATTTTCCAGCAATTCTGTTTAGGGGTTGTGGACAAAATTAAGCAGTGTGGTTAATCTTCAGACAGCTGTGGTTCAGAGTTTGTCTCTCTTCTCTCTACCCTTCCAAACTCTTGACTCCTAGCACCAGGGCTTTTTTTCTGGGAAAAGAGGTGGTGGAACTCTCTATGTGCGCGTGCAAAATGCGTGCTCCCAGAAATGAAGACATCACTTCCAGAATTGACACCGCTCCCTGGAACCCAGCACAGCACATTACAATGAGATAAATGTTAGTAAGCTTGGGAAATTACACTATTATAAGAAAGGGTTTGTTTCCTTTCTGTATCCTATACAAAAAGTGAAATCTTCCATTTCCTTTCCCAAACATTTCATTTCTTTGGAATCATATTTTAAAATATGCAGGAAGGAGGGGGCCTCTAAAAATCCAAACCCATCTCACAAATCTAAATTCTAACAGACTCCATCAGCGTAGAAAAAAAATTCCCAAATTCTTTCTCAGAATTCCACAGTCTGAAATTCCTAATCTAATGAATTTTCAAGGAGGGTTTGGCTTTACTGGAGCAATTCAAAATTAGATACTCAACTTTAGCTGCATTAGATTTATACTTAGTTTAAAATGACTTTTTTGTTGTTGCCTGCCAACTCTACCAATGTTATGACATTGTGAAATGTTCATAAATATTCCAATGCCCCAGACAAACAATATTCATAAAAACTTCCTTAACATCCATATGTCCACTGCAATTTCAGTGATGTTAATCAGCGGAGGGCGGGGAGAACCATTTGAGTTACAGCTATTAAGACATAAGAACACCTGTATACTGATGAATTATATTGATGAAAGCCTTCTGTGACTTGGACACAGCTCTCCATTCCTAGCATAAAACTGGAGTAACCATAACTGATATTTTAACTAATACAAATAACCGTAACTGATATATTTAACTAACACAGAACCAATCTGCATTCCAAAGCTATGGGAACCATAACAATGTCAACTTCAGTCAACAAAAGAATGGAAGCAACACACACACACATGCACAGTCCCACCCACCCCCATGAAAAGAAAGCAAAATGAACTCAAAGCAGCATGCACACACACACACAGCTCCCACCCCCATGAAAATAAAACAGAATGAACTCAAAGCACACACACACACAGAAACCCCTGAATGAAATGCAGAATGAACTCAAAGCATCTTAACGTCCTCTGGAGAGCCGGTCCCAGCAGCTCTGCTTGCACTCTCTCACTCACTGAGGAATGAAAAAAAAAGCAGAATGAACTCAAAGCAGTTTAGTCTCCTCTGCAGAGCTCCACCAGCCCCCCCTCTCTTTCACTCACTCACTCACAGAGGAATGGGAAAAAAGAATGAACTCAAAGTAGCTTAGCTTCCTCTGCAGAACCCGCTCTGGGCCCCAGCTCTCTCACGCTCACTCAAGAAAGCAGAGTGAACTCAAAGCAGCTTAACCTCCTCTGCAGAGCCGACAGGGCTAAAGGAGGAAGGAATCACGTGGGCAGATTCTAGAGCTGCTGGAATGCCATTCCAGAGCGGTCCCCCTCAAAAAAAGCCCTGCCTAGCACCATATGAATATATAGAATCATAGAGTTGGAAGATGGCCTTACAGACCATCTTGTCCAACCCCCTGACCAATGCAGGAACAGCCTAAAGTGTCCCCAACACGTATTTGTCCAGCTGCTCCTTGAAGACTGCTAATGAGGGGGAACCCACCACATCCTTAGGCAGCTGATTCTAATGCTGAATTACTCTTAATGTGAAGAATTTTTTCCTAACGTCCAGCTGGTACCTTTCCTCCTGTTTAAATCCATTGTTTCAAGTCCTATCCTCTGTTGTCAACCGGAACAGCTCTCTTCCCTCTAAGTGACAGCCTTTTAAATACTTCAAGTGAACAATCATGTCTCCAGCCTCCTCCAAAGTGCGCATCCCCAAGCCCCTCAGTCTTTCCTCATGGGGCTTAGTCTCCAGGCCCCTGATCATCTGTTCCAATTTGTCCACACCCTTTTTGAAGTGAGGCCTCCAGAACTGCACACAGCGCTCCACGTGGCGCCTGACCACAGTATATAGAGGGACAATGACAGCCTGTGATTTGGAGGTTATGTGAGATTCCATTCTAGAACGAAAGTAAAGGGGTTTAGCTACTGCTAAAGAGGAGTTGTGGGTTATACAATATTTGAAAATATCAGCCAGTGGGTTGTACTCGGGCAGCTGGGTTATATCTATGACATTTCTACCCTGCCCGTTGAAGGAACTTGGCATGGAGAGTATGATTTCCTCCTGCATTTTAACCTCACAGCAGCCCTGTGAAGTATTAATTGGCTCAAGGTTGTCCGGTGAGCTTCATGGCTGCGTGGGGATAAAGAGTCTTGCTGCCCTTCGCCTGTTGTGATGTGTGTGTTCCTCTCTGTGCCTCACCACCTTCCCCCCCCAGGTTCCACATAAGAAACCGCTTGTTCAATGTTTCTGGCCGGCACTGGTTTAGCCTCCACACCGTGCAGCTGATCAGAGGCGGGGGCTCC
This sequence comes from Eublepharis macularius, assembly GCF_028583425.1. NCBI lineage: Eukaryota > Metazoa > Chordata > Lepidosauria > Squamata > Eublepharidae > Eublepharis > Eublepharis macularius. The sequence goes on along the minus strand of NC_072808.1, from coordinate 26,655,959 downwards.
CCAGTTAACTTCACTGCCACCCAGATCACAGCGCCCAGCAACTACTCTTTCAGCTGTGCTCGTGTCAGCAGTCACCCAGCCTCCGGGGCCCTCCTGACACCCAGCGGTGATCAGCGTTGGAAGGTGCTGATGACAAATTTTCAGGTATGCTGGGATGGGAGGGGTGGGTGGGTGAAAGACCCTTAAGAGGTTCAAGCCTTTAGGAAGGGCCATTCACACAACTGTGTGATTGAACAACTGAGGAGCTGAACCGAGAGAATCCTCCCCATTTGCCGACTGGAGAAATCTCTGCTGTGAAGCAACGTAGCGGGTTTCCAACTGGGGCGGTGTTGGTGACCCTGAAGCCAGTCCCTGTCGCTCACTTGCGCGCTTCACACCCTTCAGATTCAGAGTTACAACGTGACGGGACCACGGTTCTCCTACGCCAGTGACTGTGCCGGCTTCTTCACTCCTGGAATCTGGATGGGGTTGCTGACCTCCCTGCTGCTTGCTGCCATCTTCACGTATGGCCTTCACATGGTCATGAGCCTCAAGACCATGGACCGTTTTGATGACCCCAAGGGGCCTACCATCTCTGTGCCCCAGACAGAATAAGGGTGGCTGTGTGCATTCCCTGCCCCGGGACCCTCGTGCTGGTCCTGTTCTGGCCATTCCAGCTCTTGCTGCTTCTCTCACACCTGTAGCTCAATGCACTGGATCTTTTTCTGGCTCCATCCCTTTTCCTTTCTTCCTTTCTATCCTTTCCCTCTCCCCAGTAGCTGCTTTCCCAGTAACATTGCCTGGTCATCTATTCTCTCCCTTTTAGTCTCCTCTTCCACAGCCCCCTGAATTCAAAGGGACATGGCTATCTACACTGGGGGGGGGGGCTTCTGTGTGAGGGAGGGGCAGATCCTGCAAGTCCCCCTTCTGCGTCCAAGGAGAGCATCATCCTGCTTCCTAGTGTAATGCGGGGTACATTTCGTTCAGGGTTTTTTGTCGTGGTGTTTGAATGTTTCTTTTTTAGCTTGCCTCATCATCCTTGGTTGCAGCCTCTTTTGTGCTGTTATTCTTCGTGATCCTTCCCTTCTCCCCTCCCCCCCCACTTATTTATTGATGTGATCCCTGTGGTTAGTTTTGTTTACAGTGACTCAGTATTTGGGACTCCGTGCTGCTGCTGATGCAGTGCAAGTGAGGATCCCTTCTGGTGACCCTTTGCTGTTCATCAACTTGAAGGATGTGAATAAAAGAGGGGAAAGTGGCGTCTTTGATGTGTGCTGATGGTGACCTAAGCAAGAGGAGAGAACCCCCAAGGCTCAGCCCATGGCTCCCTGTGCCGTATGGCTTGATAATGAGCAGTCGTCCACTATACTGACATATCACGTCCTCTCTCCTCCCTGGGCCCCAGGGTGATATTGCAAGCAGCAGTACAACATATTGCTAAATTAAATTAGTGGCAGGTAGAGGCCCTGCATGGAGGGTATGATAGTTTCACATGGGTGGCATGTCACCCACTGCCACATGGGTGGCAGTGGGTGACATGAAAATATCTTACTGTTTTTTTTTTAAGCTGTGTGAAGAGTGGAAACTAGCAAAGGTCCTTAGAATAGTGGAGAAACAGGAATTGGGTTACAATCCGAAAGGGAAATTTCTAGCTTCTATCCTCAAACTCTGCACTGGGGATTATTAGTAAAATAAAAAATAAAATGGCCAATATTGGGTAGATCAAGGGTGCAGCCTCATTGGAATAGTCTGTAGTATTTTGATCACATTCTCTCAAGGTATTGCAGAGGTGAAAAAGTGTAGAAGAAGGCAACTGAGATGATTAAAAAGGACCTTTCTTATATGTTCAGAGGAGTTAGCCGTGTTGGTCTGTAGTAGCAAAATAGAAAAGAGTGCATCTGACGAAGAGAACTATGATTCGCAAAAGCTTAAGCTACTTTAAAGTTGGTTAGTCCTAAAGGTGCTACTGGACTCTTTTCTGCTTTCTTATATGGAAAGGCTAAAGGCAGGGGAGGGCATAATAGAGGATTATAAAATTATACATGGAGTGGTAAATGTGGATAGAGAGAACTTTTTTTCCTCCCTTTCCCGTAAGACAGACATGGCCTCCAGTGACGGTGATGAGCAGTAGATTCAGGATGACAAAAAGAAGTACTTCTTTACTCACTGAGTAGTTAAATTCATTAGCAGTGATGCCTGCTGGCGTGGATGGTTTTAAAAGGATTTGTCAGATTTGTGAAGGATATGTTCACCAGTGGTAACTAGTGGTGTGCGTAACAAAAAAAAATGAGCCAAAATTACACAGAAATTGCTGGTTTGGCTCATTAAAGTGGCTCCTGGAACAATGGAACAAATTCTGGAAACAATGCTGTAATGGCTCTGTGCCAAACAAATGTGTGTGTTTTATTTCAGTTCTTACACAGCAAGCCGCACAGGCAGGCCAGGCAGTAGCGGGCCATCCGGCAGCTCCTTCTTTTCCGTAAGAGCACGTCTGTGCTCATCATACAACCAATTAGATCGAAAGGGGAGAGACAGAGCCCTTAGCATTAACTCCATTGGCAGGGAGGAGATGTGCATGGCGCGCATGAATGCATGCATTTTCGCTTCCCGGGGAATGGCTCATAGGACTTGAATCTCAAAAGGTTTGCTTTGCATTGGGGAGGGAAGCAGCAGATGGCGCAGTGCTAGTGGCGCCATCACCATCCCTTCCTTTTTACACACACTGCAAGGGAAGGCCAGTAACATCCATGCCGGTGTGCACTTGTGAGTTTGAGGGGGGAGGCGTCTCCCTCAGCCTGCAAGTCCCTGGCTACTGCAAGGCCACGAAGGCTCACGCTATGCAGATCAGGGTGAAAATTGGAAAGAAAAGGCCATCGTTGAAGAGGAGCTGCAGCAAGGAGGTCCCGGGCACGTGGAGCTGGTTCGTGGCCGTTCCGTGGCCTTTGGATGCTGCTGTCCCTCATTTCGGTGCCATGGTGCTAGTGCCACCACTGTGACTTTAGAAGTCCTCCACAGATCCTGGGTCAAGGAGCACCAGGAGCAATTTTATCTCGCCCAGAAAGCCTTTGCTTGATTCAGCAGAGTTTTTCATATGTTATGCCAGAGTAGCTCTTCGGTAACCTACACAGATGCAATGGAAGCAAAAAAAACCCCGTCTCGCTAAGCAACAGCTGGAAGAGCCACACTGTGTAAGTCTCTGTTGGTGCCCACTAATGATGGAGTAGCAGTCTGATGAACTGCTAGCCATATGTGGAAGGAACAAGCCCACACTGAGTGATGCTAATACATCTCTATTACATCATTCCTCCCTATTTATAGTGTGAGAATTCATAGTTCCCCCTAGCTAAGGATTCCAGTCTCTCTGGCAAGGGGAACTGATCTATTGGAACAAGCAATAAGACACAGCTGCATGTTCTCTTGAGGCATCATGTTTGTCATCTCTTAGGGTGCTGGGGAAATGCACTGAGAAGGGAGATAGACAATTTCATCCTGCTAGTGAGAAATGTAGGATTAAGGTAAAACTCAGTTCAGAATAGATTGCAATAATTGTAGCAACAGCAAAACTGGTGCAGGCATGACTGGAACCCACACCTTGATGTGCTGTGATTCCTATGCAGCCAGAGGACGTATTGGATGTCATTTGGAATCCTGTTGGAAAACCTAAGCCTTGTGGAACAGCAATGACTCGAAATGCCTGAGGTCTGAGTTCTATACCCTGTATGAGGACTGGGAAGGGCCTTAGCTCACAGGTGAACCCATAAGATTGCACCTGTCAGTGGCAGTGGGTCACCTAAACCACGTCGCCGCCACTGCCTTTTCATCTGGTTTCCTACTTTTCTTTAAATCTCCCACGATTCTGTTTGGAAGACCACCAAGCTTCCCCTTGCCAGAGCAGAAGTCATAATGGTGAGGACCCCCTGCCAGTGAGACCCCCATCCGGAAGCCTACTGAGGTGAGGAATAACAGTGAAACAGATCCTTACCTGTTAAACCCTATCAAGCAACAGCTGTAAAACAATCCAGACTCTCAAAAACAGCGTTGGCTACTGAGTTTGGAAAGCCAGTAGAATGGTGGTAGAAGTGTACTTGGTCCATTGGGAAGCTTGTGTAAGATCATAGGTAGAGAATTCCCTCACTGCGTGCACGTAATTTGTATGGCATTACTGGCCAGTTAAGAAACTTGAAGTGGAACAGCAGTCCCATTGGACCAAGGGAACTGGCAAACCACCCCCAGCTGGGTGTAAACTGGTCACTACAGCTGTTGCTTTTGCTGTAGTCATTGAGGTCAGTAGGAGCCATCCCTGCCTCCCTGGAAAGAGTCATGAAAGACAATTCAAAGCAGCAGTTACATGCTGACATGCTACAGCAGTGTGTGGTCTCATGGCTGAGAGTGGTGCCACTGAGCTGCTGTTCCATTGCTGTGGCTCATATTTAATTTATGTCGTTTACAGTCCGCCTTTCTCACTGAGACTCAAGGCGGATTACATAGTGTGAGATCAGTACAATCAGGAGCAAGGACAAGGGTAGGCATTTCCATACAGCGTCAAGAATATTTCCATAAACAATGTCATAGGGTAGATGAATACAAGTTTACAGAGACAACATTAGTAAGGATCCAATACAAGGTTGAAGGATTGCTGAAACAGAACATAATACATTCTAGGATTGACATTAGACAACATGAAGCACAAGCAGTATATACGAGTACATATTCAAAGCAACAGATAATATGTAAAGCAACATAATGGTGGAGCCCATGGTTCCCAACTCATTGGTGAAACATCCAAGACCCCCTCCTTACAATACCACCCTCTTGTCTGAGTAAAAAAGCCTTTTTGAATAATTCAGTTTTGCATTGTTTGCAGAAAACCAAGAGCATGGGAACTCTCCTGACCTCCTCAGGCAGGCTGCTCCATAGAGTAGGGGCCACCACAGAGAAGGCCCGTGTACAGGCTGCAGTTGATTTTGCCCATGTGCAGACCGGCACCTGCAAGAGACCCTGTTCGCATAAGTGAAGCTGCCATGGAGGGACATAGGGAGGGAGGCGGTCCCACAGGTATGCCGGGCCAAGGCTATGAAGAGCTTTGTATGTAATAACCAGTACCTTGAACTGAGCACGGTAACAGGTAGCCAGTGGAGCGACTGCAGGATGGGAGTGATGTTCATGCTCCTGCTCGCTCCTGCTAACAGCTGAGCTGCAGCATTTTGCACCAACTGGAGCCTCCTAGTTAACTTAGATGGAAGACCAACATATAGTGCATTACGATAGTCAAGTTTTGATGTTACCATAGCATGGATCCAGGTGGCCAGGCCAGCTGTGTCAAGAGGCCATCTTCCAGGCTAGAGTGAGGTTGCAGAAAGCATTTTTTGCACCTGCCTTGTTTTTTCTAGTAGTAGCACCAGTATAACCCCTAGACTCTTAACCGAGTCAGCGAAGGTCAAACAAACCCCATCCGAAGTGGGGAGTGCAATGTCTTTCGGAATATCTGACTTCCCAACAAGCATCAGTTTGGTCTTGTCTGGGTTTAATTTCAATTTGTTATTTTTCAGCCATTTCACCACGGCTGTCACTCCCTCACACATACGGTGTTATGCTCACTGTTGGGGAACAGCGTGTGGTAATTGAGACAATATTCTGTCAGAATCTCAGTGGAACTCTGCAACTTCTGTTTGTGGTGCTTCATGAAGGCTAGGCCCTGATCCCGTGGCAAAAGGGGTTATGAAGGTTTGACCAGTGCTAGCAGTGCTTGAAGTGCCTGGCTGATTATCGTCACTGATAATCAGATTGCCTGTATTTGGGTTTCGTGGGCCACACACTTTCCACCCCACCTTTACAATATGCATACTTTCCCTGTCTTCTACAGAGAGGTCATGATGCTAGCAGCTGGGGCGGGGAGTGCTAAGCAAATACTGTAGCCACGTATTGTCAGGCATGGGAAAGCCCCTCCCTGTGGACCTGTGTGAGTTTCTTCGTTCTTCTTTGGAAGATAGAGGTTCCTGTTCCATGTTGGGTGGGTGCCTGTAAGAGTTCTGAAAAGGTGAGCATTAGCAGTAAGCTACACGTATCATAAGTTCTGGTTGTTGGTGGCGTCTTCTTTCTTGAGCTCCTGCATGATATGAAGACAGAGAGACGTCATCCACACACACAGGGCTTGCTGTGAAGAGAAAATGGAGGAGAACAATGAGCCCCCACTGGGCAGAAAGGGTATAAATGAAGTAAATAAATGTGGGTGGTATATATGGGGCTGATACATACTTCTTTAGGTTTACTGTGATTGTGTCAGGGTCCTGGCCCCTGCCATACTCTGGGGGTTTGGGATTCACGGGTGTGCTGCCGGCCTGATCCACTTTGGGCTTCTTTAGGAGTATTATTTGGCTCTTTGACATACTTTGGGAGAAGCTCTGGAATGCAGAGAAGGCCGTTATCAATGTTATCAGGACAGTTATCTCAGTTGCCAAAGAGATGAAGAGGATCCAACTTTACTTTCTGCAGCTTATTAGGAATTAGCTTAGAGCTTAGTTTCAGGGGGAGTAGCAAAATCAAAAAGAGTCCAGTAGCACCTTTAAGACTAACCAATTGTAGCATAAGCTTTCGAGAACCACAGTTCTCTTAGTCAGATACATGGAGGGCAGAAAGAAACTGGTCAAATATAGAGGAGGGGAGGAGGGATGTAAACAACTCCAAGGGAATCTACCCGGATAGTAATAAACTGTAGCAAACAATTCCGGGAATATTAAGTTATCAATACTTTATATTCAGTGCAAAGGTGCAAAGTGCAATTATATAAATATACAAATTGATAAATATACAATAAATACAAAAGGAATATCTGCTTTCTCTGTCCCAACGTGCAATAAATATTACTTATTTTTATCCTTCGTCCAAATCATTATGGAGAAGGTTTTCAGAGATCAATGTCCGTAAATGGTATATGATGGAAATTTAGCAGCATACAAAGTTGTAAATGGAGAGTCCTGATGTGGATGCTGGGTGACTCCAGTCCAAACTGTAAATTGTTCCAAAAGTGCCGACGGGATTATGCGTGCATATTTATCCAATTCCCGTTTCGTATATTACATACTTCTTCCTGGGCATGATTAAACATGGACTGTGGGCAAGAGTATAACATAGACAAATTCACTTTAACATCCATTAAAATCCATTAAAAATTCCATTAAAAATTCAATTTCTCATATATGAATATCTACGTATATGTTGATCTATGCGTGTAATGTATTGAAGCTTGGAAAAGAAGGTATAAGCAGCAATAATTGTGTCACCAGCATATTGGGGACCGGTGAGTGGATGAAATAGACGTAGATATTCATATATGAGAAATTGAATTTTTAATGGAATTTTTAATGGATTTATATTAACTTAATATTCCCAGAATTGTTTGCTACACTACAGACTAACAAACTCCTTTGAACCTTTACACAAGCAAACTGATCCCCACATCAAAAGAAGCTGTTTGCATCTCCATATCAAAGGAGTTGTTTACATCCCTCCTCTCCTCCTCCCCTCCCCTCCTCTATATTTGACCAGTTTCTTTCAGCCCTCCATGCATCAGACGAAGAGAACTGTGGTTCTCGAAAGCTTATGCTACAATAAAATTGGTTAGTCTTAAAGGTGCTACTGGACTCTTTTTGATTTTGCTACTACAGACTAACACGGCTAACTCCTCTAGAGGGGGAGTAGCATGGGCAGTAGTAAAGTGGGTAGTGCCTGAAGAACTTAATGCTTAATGGGGAGGGGACAGCCGTTCCAATCAAGAAAGTCTTTCTGTGCTGAACTCTTGGATTATTAAAAGCTTTAACTCATGCATCTTTGGATTCATGCAGTGAAGTTGAGATCTAAGGGGGCAGTCTCTGACAGATTGGCTGCAGAGCTGGCTCAAATATTACGCTCCATCAGGGCTGTTATCCTGGCATAGCGGTGTGGTGAGTTTATTCTGGCACTGGACCACACAACTTCAAGTGTACCAGCACTGGGGACTTAAAATGGCACACTGGTTTGCTGACTGGTCTGATACAATCTTTCTTACTTATTTCCGGCCTTTCTCACTAGGATTCAAGACAGGTTGCACAGATTAAAATGCAATCTGTTATCAGTAGTTGATAGAACAATGGGACTGGCAGAGTTGAAAAGCACTGCAGGTTCAAAAGCCATCAGTCTTTTATGAAATACTTTTATCAACCTAGTTCATTACGCAAGCTTTCAAAAGCTCTACAAGCATTCTGTTTGAAATCCAGTGAAAACTGAATCTGCAAGTTTCATGATCATATCCAATTACCTTTTGCTTGTCTGCCAAGGGTTCAAAATAGCTTGAAAATATCTTTAAATGTTGTCTTTAGCTGCTGGGATCTAGGTGGTCTTCCTGGCAAATTATCTGATGTGGTCTTCCCTGCAGTTATTTGTAATTCGGCTCTCAGAATGCGAACAAGGAATGGATATGGCGTTAAAACGGTCCGAGTTTCTTTAGCACAGCTACACTAGCTTGAAGCGCTGTTATTGTTTAACGTGTCACAACCCTGTGGATCTGAGCCTGTGGATTGATGCCATAAGGCTCAGTAGGTAATATTGATAAAAGTCTAAAATAATATTTTTTAATTTATGGTGTTATGGAAATGCTGTGGTTTTATTGTAAATTTTAACGTAGACTATGTTTCATTGCTGTAACCTGCTCTGCGCCTGCTTGTGGGGAGTGTGGAACAGCAGCTCAATAAATAAATACAAATGTTTGGAGCCCCTCTAAAGCGGTGCCATCCTTGATACCCGGGGGGGGGGGGGGCGGCGGGTTGTGCAAGCATGCAGAGCTGACTATAGGTGGGGGGTGGGCTGGGCAAAACCCCTGCTGTTTGGCAGCAGTTCCTCCTCCTCCCTGTCCACCTGCTCTTCTCCAGCAAAGTCAGCTGAGGCCAAATCCTCACTGACTTGAACGCCATGGTCTTATAAAACGAAGGGATGATGTGGAGAGGTGCTGGACTATCGAGCTGGTAACTTTTGAAATAGAAGTTCCTGAAATGCAATGCATTACACGGCACCAAATAATAATTCCAGACGAGGTCCCTGGGTCCCATCTGTTGCTGCAAAAATACGCAGGGGGCACGGGGCCGCCGCAGGGCTCCAGGGGTTCCATTCCAGCTCGAGCTTGTGCAGGCGCCAAGAGCCCGCTTCTTCCTCCGGTACGAGGCGCGGCGTGCAGGAGGGTTTTTATTTTGAAAAGAAAACCAGTACCGAGGGGCCAAAAGCATCACAAAACACCGCGGGCGAAGAGGCCGGATTTCCAGCACGGCAGAAGCGCCCGTCGCCGGCCGCTCCGAAGGAGAAACGACGCCTCGGGGCGGGGCAGGACAGGGCGGGGCGGCCTCTGCCTTCGGAACGAGCCGCTTTCGGGGCCGGGCTCCGCTCTCGCCCGAGGGCGCCCCTGCCGTGGGGGCTGCCGGGCGCGAGCACGGCGGGGGAGGGGGGCGAGGCGGGGGGCCGCCCCTCCCCTCCCCCCGTCGAATACAGCCCCCGCCCCACTCCCCTCCGCCGCCCCCCCCCGAAGCCGCGCGCGGGAAGAGGCGGCCGAGCCGCGGGCCTCGCTGAGCCAGGCGTGCAGGGTTGGGGGGGGGGCGGCGGGGGCGGCGCGCGTTCCGGCCTGGCTCGGGAGCGGCAGGTCCCCTCAGCGCGGCGGAGCTCGCGGGCCTCTTCGCCCCGCCCCCCGGCCGCCCCTCAGGCGCCCCCCGGGAGGCCTACTTTCCTTGGCGGAAGTCTCTGGAAGGGGGCCGTTTCGAGACGCTTTGCTTCGGGCGGCGGGATCTTCCCCCACAGGCCTGACGATCTCGGTGAGAAGGCAGGACGACACCCCCCCCCCCCCACACACACTCCCCCCCCCCCTCCGTACAGGCAACTCAGATTCAACCGGCGAAAGAGCAGCAGCATTTCCTGCATCTGACGAAGAGCCCTGTGGTTCTCGAAAGCTTATGCTGCAGTAAAGTTGGTTAGACTTAAAGGTGCTACTGGGCTCCTTTCTATTTTGCTACTGCAGACTAACCCGGCGGAACGCTCTGGATCTGTTTGCTGCATCGCGCGGAGGTTGGAATGAATGAGGGGAGGGGCGGGGGAGACCCCTGGCAGCCCTTTGATGCCACGATGCGCAGGAGGGGGCGGATTATTTTCTTCGGCAAAAGGATCCGACGGTGCTGTGCTGGTTACCAAGGCAAAAAGGGAGGGAGGGGCTGGCCGGAGCTGGGCGCCCTCCCCCGCGGAGAGCAGCGGCCGAACCGGGACTTGTTTCTCGGCGCTCGCCTCCAACCCCGAAAAGCGGCGCGGCGCGTGCGCACCAAAGAGCGCGAGCGGACGGGGCGGCTCCCTGCGGCGGAGGGATCCGGCCGGGCGCAGAGCGCGGCGACCCATCTTGGCTCCGCTGGGGCGGCTCCGCGGCGGACGCCATGGACGAGGCCTACGATGTGATCGTGCTGGGCACCGGCCTGACCGTGAGTCGTCCCCGCGGGGCCCCGCGCCGCATCCCGGCCCGGGCCCGAGATCCCCCCCCCGTCGCGTTGCCTGCGGCCTGGCCGCTCCCTCCGCGCTCGAGGCGGCCCTTCCTCCTCCTCCTCCTCGCGGCTGACGCGCCCGACAGGCCCCGCCGGCACCGCGCCCCCTCCCGGCCTGGGGCGGGCAGCCTCTTCGCTGGGTTCTGTCGCAGGCCAATGGAGACCCGGCTCAGCCGCCCCCCCTCCCCGGAGTCAGCTGGTCCCTTCGGGGGGGGCGGCTCTCTTCAGCCCCCGTGCCCGGTGCGCCCATCCCCCGCGGCCTCCCTGGTCGGCCCTGCGGCCCCAGCGCAGGCCGGGGGGGGGGCGGTTGCGGCCCCCGCTCGCCGCCTCCCGTGGCGCGTCCCTGTCGGTTGCGCGGGTGCCGCCTACCCCTTCCCCGCTGTGGATACGCGCAGCCGCATTCCTCCTCTGCGTTGAGAATCTGGCACTTGATAGCTGTGCATAAAGGTCTTGCCAGCGAAGTGCGCTTCACCGTGAAACACACTTCTCCTTTTCTGGTAGGAGAAAACGTAGTCCACATTTCTCCAAGCAGATCCTTGTAGAGTAGGAAAAGCTTACTAATGATCTTTTAGGGTCTCTATTACGTCAAGATTCTTTTGTTCCTTGCAAGCCTCCTTTTCTCAGCTCTGGCCTTTTTATAATCTTAGACTTGTGGCATCCATGGTACGTTGCAGAACTGAATTAATTAATATTACTGTTCTGCCTGCATGGTATCCCTTGGTATGATCTAACAGAGAGCAGTAACCAGCCCCAAGTATATGTTGAATGTTCCCCTTTCCACATTGCTTCTGGAGGGACTTTCTACCATGTAAACCAATTCAGGCCACTTTTTCCTGCCATCATTAACCTGGAATTATCCAGGAGTCTGGATATGGTTTCCTGGATCAGATCTGGGATGCTCTGATTTGATTCTTGAAAGCTGGATTGGCAGAAATCCAGCTTTTTTCCCCGAATCCCAGATCTAGATCGCGCTCCCCTACTACACCAGAGCGCGTGATGGCGTGGGCAGAGAGAACAGCAAGCAAGAAGGCAGTCAGCCTCTTCCACAGGCACCTGAATCTCAGGCTGTTGCTTCTGTTTGGGGGGCTTCTAGGACTGTTCCACAAAGGCTGCAGTGTGGGAGGGGCAGACTCTGAACTAATAATCTAGAGAGGCCATAATCTTCTACTCCTTCTATTTTAGGAATGTATCCTTTCGGGCATTATGTCTGTGAATGGGAAGAAGGTCTTGCACATGGACAGGAACCCCTATTATGGTGGTGAGAGCTCCTCGATTACCCCCTTGGAAGAGGTAGGAGATCAGCAGTACTTTGTATGTATCAATATGGCAAGTAGGTCAGAGAGGTGGCATGCTGCAGACTAAGCACATAAATATTTCTTGTACCATGAACTTGATAGGTGTGGTTGCTCATGTCTCTTAACTAGAGATGCTTGCGGAACAAAAAAAAACTGAACCAGGAGGTTCGTGGGTTTCACAAACCACGGACCACGGAATGGACCAGTTACGAACCAGTTCATGGTTCGTGGAGTTTAAATGCCCCTTTCAGGCCTTAACAGCGGCAGGGAAAGGGGCATTTAACAGTTTAAAGGGCGATTCCTCCTGCCGCCTGCCAGCTGATAGTTTAAAGGGACCTGCCCTTGCAAGTCCCTTGAAGGGGCAGTTTAAATGGCCATTTCCCTGGGGAAATGGCCATTTAAACTGCCGCTGTAAATATGACCCAACGAACCAGTATACAGTTTGTGGACGTTCTGTGAAAAGGAGCTTCCACGAACCCTGGTTCATGAACCCCGAACTGGCCTGGTTCGTGGGGTCTTTCGGGTTGTGTTGAGGTTGGTGTCCATCTCTACTCTTAACTGTACACCTTCATCTCCAGTGTAGCGCCTGGCAAATAGTGCTGACTTACCTTTTTCAGAGTTGCTGTAAGGGTTATTGTAACAATGTATCGGGATCGCTGTGAACGCCCCAAAGGACTGTATGCATATTTAATAGTCGTATTTTATGTTGCAATCATTCATATTTCCCAGGAACCCTTTTCCTGGCAAAAAAACGGAGTGCATTTTACATGCCAGAGTTATCGCTAAGTGCTAAGTGTTCTAAATGCTAAGAAAACCCATTGTTTTGCACTAGCGAGCCGAGAAAATTGTAGTGGTTAAAGCAAGATAAGTTTGGGTGATGGGGTAGGGAGAACTCCCTTATTGATAAGAGATTTTCTTTTAGGAAATTTGTATCTCATCTTTCTATCTGTACAACCATCATTGTATTTGACATATATATGCTTATATATATATATATATATATAAGTAAAATCAGATTTATCTAAAACATTTATATTCTGCTTTATTTCCTCAAAACTCAAGGTGGCTAACAGTGCAACAGCACAGTTCATTAAACACAGCTACAGAACATAACAGCGCCATAAGGGCTCAGGGCAAATGTACAAGGCAGCTAATTCAAAGGCTCTGCAGAGTCGGTGTGTCTTTAGGTGGCAGCAGAAGGCCATAAAAGATGCTGCCAGTCCTTTCTCCAAGGGGGAGGGAATTCCATAACCCAGGGGCAGGGGCTGAAAGTTTCTGTCATGGGTTGCCCTCAGCTGTGCTCCTGCAACAGAACACCAACAGACAACCTCTGAATTCCAGGCTGGTTCATGAAAGGTGAGGTGATCCTTCGGGTACCATTTGGGCCTTTAAAAATCAAAATCAGCACTTTAAATTATCCCGGAAAGAGCTTGGGGGCCAAAGCTGCTGGTAACGCACTGGTTTTGCATGTTCATCACAGCAAGTTCCAGATGAAGGATGTGCATTTTTTACCATCTTGTCCAGAAAGCATAAATGAGAAACTGACGGCTTCCAGTGATAGTCCCGCATAGAGTGTAGTGTCTGATTGTTACCCAAGCCACATGCGACAGTGACCAGATCTACTTTCTCTAGGAACAGCCACATTTGGTGAACTAGCCTAAGCTGGTTAAAGGTGTGCCTTGCCACTTCCACAACCTGTTTATCCAGTGATGGATGCAAAGGAGCACAATGAAACAGCAAGTTTGATCTTTCAGGTAGATGGAAAGAGAGAGAGTTGGGTATCGTTAGTGTATTGATGACCACCCCAGGTCCCTTGATGATCTGTCAGTGGTATTACGTAGTTATTAAACAACATGGGAGACAAGATAGCACTCAGTGGTATCCCAGCAGCCATGGAACATAGGACATCAGCCTCCTGGCCCATCTCCCACCCAAGAAGGAACAAAGTCAGCACTCCCAGATCCGTCCCATCCAAGGTATCCAGAAGTTTGCCATGGTCAGTGATACCAAAAGCTTCTGAGAGAACTACTGAGGATGCATTCCTTTTGTTGGCCGACTGGTGTAGGTCATCAGCCAAGAGAGTTTCTGCCATATTTGGGCTGGAAATCAGGCCCAAAAGGGTCTTCGTAACGTGTTTCATTCAAAATGACCTGGAGCTAAGAAGTGACTGCTCTTCATAATACTGTGCCCAGAAATGGCAAATGAGAACCAGGCCAAATGTTGCTTAAGTACATTTGGATCAAGTGGTCAGGGTAGGGGTTAGACAAAGCCTTACAGGTGCATTTTTAAGGCTTCATGAGGCTTCTTTACAAAAGACCTCAGTCATCTGACTCATCCTTTGGGCTAATCCCCAGGAGGGCTATGAAGATCGGGTGGAGGCTTTCCCAGCTCGCAAGTGTTCTGTCTACATCCTTGGATGGTACTAACTGAAAGGTTATGCCTATGAATGTGACAAGTGGAAATTTCATCCCACTTGTAATTAATTCTACCAGGTAATGAGGTATATTATTCCAGATGACTCTGCTGGTCACCAATCTTGAATCTTGTGCAGAGCACCCAATGGAGGATGGGGTCAGCTGCATGTGTAGGGCTCAGTGGCAACTGAGGGAGTCCTCTGGCCTCGGCGGACAGCATAGTCTCAGCATAGATACTTAAGTCTCCCAGAACTATAAGTCTGGTAATTGAGATGGAGTTGTACACTATGGCAAGCCACTTCTCCACCCACCCCCCCAGTCTAGTGTGCTTTTCCACTGAGAAACCTGGCAGGCTCAGTTGCAGTAGTTCAGCTCCCCCTCCTTCCTTCAGTAAGGTCTCTGTAAAGCACAGTACGCTGGCTTAAATCGTGGATGATATTTGCTACTGTTCTCCCAATTGGCATTCAGCAGCAGAACATCAGATGACTTACTGCCAAGGGTCAGAAGGGAGACAAGCTCACAGTTGTCTAACTTTCCTTCTCCCAGTTTGGCCTATCCAGTTCCCATCATGGTTCCTGAGTTGCCAAATACACCAGAGGTGAAGCTACTCCCAGTTTTGAGCATCATCTCTCCCATCTCCTCATACACATATTACTCTGAGACCCCAAAACATACTAAAAGCTGCAAGAACCAAAACAGAGATAAAAACCATCTTTTCCCACTTGAGAGGCGTATGAAGGGGGAATATTGAGGGCCTGTTTCTGAACCACGAGGTTTTAAGAGTGTAGTGCCATCCCAACTGGCCCAAGCTAAATCCACTAAACCAAAAGGACCTTCTCATCCAGGCCAAAATGTTCTCCCACAGTGCCATCATTCTGGTTGCGGCTGCAAGACAGGAGGCCTTGGAGGGAATAGGCAAAGGTTTTAAAGGGTCTTCTAGAAGATCTGACAGGTGCTCACTGTACCTTCTGTCTTACGGGAACTAGCTACATCCACTGTTGTAAGGGGTAACAACTTTTCTCTGGCTGATACATCACATTTTCTTGGGCTGATTCATCTCCTACTGTTGGGCTGCATTGACATTTTATGCCATAAGGTATTCCTGAATTGAAATGTGTGTGTGCGTGTGAGTGTGTGTGATGCACTGTCTCTCCTTGATCACCAGCTCTACAAGCGCTTTGAGATTGCTGAAGGCCCCCCTGAATCTATGGGCCGCGGCCGGGATTGGAATGTTGACCTGATCCCTAAATTCCTCATGGCAAATGGTAAGTCCAACTGGCTCAACTGTCCTGAGACAAGGCCCATTTTCGTAAAGGGAAACAAGGATGAATTGAAGGAAGAACATCTCCATAGGAGGATGATACACAGAAGTGTAGGCTAGACCCCCTGTTGCAGTGTTTCGAGGTGCATTAGTGTGGGCCAGAACTATGTAGATAATTGGCTCGCCTACCTCACAGGATAGCTATGAGGAGAAAATAAAGGAGGGGAATTCCTTGGAAGACAAGCAAGAGCGAACTCATAATAACAGACCTAGTAAGTAACTGAAGTCCTTGAAGTTCTCTTACACCTCACAGTTCCTCCTGTGCTCTTCTGTTCCGACAAACCTGTCTATTTGGTGAGCTGATAACCTCATAACTGCAACTTCCAACGGAACAGTCTTTATACAATGAAACATGAGCTACGTATGGAGCATCATTGCCTGATGTGGATAGCCCAAACAAACCCGATCTCATCAGATTCCCGAAGTTATGCGGGGTTGGCCTTCGTTGGTTATGGGATGGGAGATGTCCAGAGAAGACCAGGGCTGCTATGCAGAGGCAGGCAATGGCAAATGACTTCTGTTAGTCTCTTGCCTTGAAAACTCCAGCAGGGGTCGCCACAAGTCAACCATGACTTGATGGTACTTTCCTCCACCACCAGAAGGGTTTAAGGGCCCAAATGAGGTTTTTCTTTCCCCAAACAGGTCAGCTGGTGAAGATGCTGCTGTATACAGAAGTGACGCGCTATCTAGACTTCAAAGTGGTGGAGGGCAGCTTTGTGTACAAGGCAGGGAAGATCTACAAGGTGCCATCAACAGAGACTGAGGCTCTAGCATCCAGTAAGTGGGCCTAATTTAACATACAACCAACACAGAGTTCTGCTGTCAGACCTCCAAGAGACATCTTTGTGTGCATCGATGTTAGTTTTTAAAGCTCCTGATTCGTTGTACAGCCCTGAAATGGGCCTTCCAGCTTTAAAATGGTGAAAAAATAGACATTCTAGAACAACTATAAAAATACAGTGGTAGCCTTTGCAAAGCCATTCGAGAGTAGAACTACTCGCTTAAAAGAAAGCTTGCGCTGAGTGAGAGCTGGGGGTAGATTTCATTCTCACACCAGCAAAGGCCTTCCTTTCGGAAGGTATAAAAGTGAGCTGTCCATCCCAGAGGAGCTCATCCTGTGTACATCTGCATAAGTCACCGTGCTGGGCCTGGCGCCTCGTGAGGGCGAGTGGTTGCGCTGCACCTCTGCATAAAGAGCTGCTGCCCGAACGAAGTGAAGCAGCAGAATAAGCTGCCCTGAGGCTGATTGGGGAAAGGCCAGGCCAGAGACATGAATGATTCAGAGACACTTGGGGTGCCCACTTGCATTTGCAGGAGCCTTGATTTGTCTCACAAATGGAAGCCTTAACAACAACAACAACATTCGATTTATATATCGCCCTTCAGGACAACCTAACACCTACTCAGAGCGGTTAACAAAGTGTGTTGTTATTTTCCCCACAACAATCGCCCTGTGAGGTGGGTGGGGCTGAGAGAGTAAAGTCAGGTCCCTATTTTATTTATCCCAAGTGTGATCTGGGGTTTGGGAGTCCAAGGAGTGACTTGATTCTAATCTTTATGCCTACTTTATACCGAAGACACCAATATAATACTGGTAAATCACCACTGGGGGCAGGGGGCTGACTCAGTACTCCTCCCTTCTCCCTGCGAAGATACCATAGTAGCACATTTGAAGTTATGACGGACGGTGTCAGCCCACCGGTCCATCTCACACAGTGGGCTCTCCAAAGCTATTTTGCAGCCCTGCTATATAAGATCCATTTAATTAGAAAATTGAGGGGTGAAGTTGGGACCTTGTGCATGTGTTCTGCCACAGACACCCCATTATGCCTACCCCCCCCCCCCCCCCGCTTTTATAACTTCAGCTCCCTCACTGTCTTGCAGATCTCATGGGTATGTTTGAGAAGCGCCGCTTCCGCAAGTTCCTGGTCTTCGTGGCAAACTTTGATGAGAATGACCCGAAGACACTGGAAGGGGTGGATCCACACGGCACCACCATGCGTGAGGTCTATCGACGCTTTGACCTAGGCCAGGATGTTATTGACTTCACAGGTCATGCACTAGCACTCTACCGCACTGATGAGTGAGTGATCTGTAGGCTTGTAGCCCTGGAATGTCTGCCCTCCCCAGCTCCCTCCATGCCCCTCCCTCCTGGTTTAGCTGCTGTCCAGCATTGCTCAGCTTGTGCTGTAGCCTGCAACGGAGGCCTGGATGGATCATCATAGGCTTGTCCCACACTAGGTTTTACTCCAATTAGGTGTCCACACTGAGCAATTGTGGCCTTTTTAAGGATCTGCATGATGTCGTCCCCTAGAGAGACATTTTTCTTGTTTTCCTGTGATCTTTCTCAAGACTGGTTTGGTATGATGTTTTTGAAAAGTTCTCAGAGTGTTTTTATATGCCATATTGATGGGAAAGTGTGCATTTGTGCAAGTCCTGACCGTATACCACCATTTTCCATGCTTTGCCTACCACCACCCCCCCCCCCCCACCACCATTGGAGAGGTTTTTTAGTAGTTGATATATGACTGTAGCAGTGCATTTGCCAGTTCCTTTGAATTCCCAACTTTCATTTTTTTTAAAAAAACCCAATTTCTAGCCCTTTTCATAGTAAAGTTATGCATTTCTCCTTATATTTCTGAAAAAGAATGGACTAGAGGCTAAAAATAAATGAAAGCTGGGGATTCAGAAGACTTGGTAGGTACATTGTTATGGGGTTATAAAAACCTGTCAATTGTTGGGATTTTTTTTTTAAAAAGTCCTCTGGTGGAACTGGGAGGGGAGTGAACTGCAGCTGTGGGGAGTTCAGACAAGAAAGGGGTGGGGGGAAATGGTGTGTGGGCGTTCTGTTGCAGGGGTGGCCAAATGGTGGCTTGTGAGCCGCGTGTGGCTCTTTGAGCCATATTTTGCAGCTCCCAGAGGCAGCCCGCCCTCCCTCGCCATGCCAGTCGTTCCTCTGCGGGTGCCACGCTCGGCCAGCCCCACACTCGCAGCACCACCACCTTAGCACTTGGGAAGAAAGGGAAGGGGACTGGAAGCAGGAAGGAAGCGCAGTGGTAGCCCCGAACTTCCTGCTTGTGGTGGCGTTTGCATTGCTGCCTTCAAATCTCGCGATTGGTGCGAGGAAGGTCCACACATGTGCCGCCCCTCGCGTGCCGAAGTTCAGCGGACGTATTGCTGCGGCGCGTTAGCTTGGGTGGAAGCCCTGTTCACGTCGCAGAGGACTGGCTTGCTTGTAAGTGCGTGTGCACAGGACTGCTGACGTGGAGGGGCATGTGCTTAAGACTGTGTGGCTCCGCTTTCTGATCTCTCAAGCCTTCAACCATCATACGCCCCCCACACCCCCTTCAGCCAACTAATCCCAGATTGGGGGCTGGCCTGGGTGGCTGGCCTGGTGGCGGCATTCGCATTGCTGCCTTCAAATCCTGTGATTGGTGAGTGAGGAGGGTCCATGTATGTGCTGCCCCTCACATTGAGTGTGCTAAAGTTTAGTGGGCTTACTGCTGGGGTGTTAGCTCGTATGGAAGTCCCATTCGCTGCACGGAGGACTTGCTTACCTGTAAACACGTGCATGCAGGACTGCTGGCGTGGAGGGGCATCTGCTTAAGACTGTGTAGCTCCACTTTCTGATCTTTAAGCCTGAAATGTTGTGAGGGGCAGTTTTCAGGACCTGTGCCAACATTCTAAATGCAATTTAGTGTAGTCTAAAAACTGGCACACAAGCACAGTGTATTTAATAATGTGTCTGTCTTTCTTTTCTTTTTCTCTTTCCATGCCTTTCCCTCCCTCTCTTTCCTTTTTTTCTTCCTTCTTTTCATGTCTTTCATATTTTCAATAAAAATGTTCAGGTTGCCAGGTCCAACTCGGAAAATACCTAGGAACTTTGGGGGTGGGGCTAGGAGACTTCGGGAGCGGAGCCTAGCAAGGATGTGACATCACTTTTGTGATGTCACTTCCAGATCAAAGGTCAGGTGCTAGCACTTCTCAAGCTCCACCCCCTTCCGATGATGTCACTTCCAGCATATTGACCAAAATCTCTCACCTTCCTGCGATGTCTCTTTCAAGGCACAACCCCGCCTCTCCCTCTGAAGTCACTTCAGTGCATCTTGTCTTGCAGCTCTCGGGTAGCTGAGATTTATTCTAAGTGGCTCTTACATTAGGGAAGTTGGGCCACCCCTGTGAATGCCTCTGCGTTGACTGAGGCAAGGAAAGCTACACGGAGAATTGCTGCCTGAGGAATGAGGCACCCTCAAAGATATTCAGGGGTTCCTTTTAACTTGTTTGGGAGATTTGGGGAAAGTCCCATTAGACAGTGATCAGGGTTTTTCTTTTTAAGGGGAAAATACAAGGATCAAATTACAAATTAAAGTATGTTCCAGATAGATATTTATTATCAGTGTACACAACGTTCAAGTTAAAAACATAGGGTCTGAATAGCAGGCTACATACATATGTTTAAAACAGGTAAACCGTTTTCCGTACACAGGTGATGATATGGTCAAATGACCACCACTATGACCAGATGCATTTCAGCCCCAAGACCTTCCTCAGTGGTCAGTTGTGCAATATTTATGGTAAACAAACACACACACACATCCAGAAACCAGTATAAAAATGCTCCTGATACTCTTACCTAAAAATGCAAGAGGAAAAAGGAGGAAGAAAAAGTTTTTAATGTTAGTAACCACCATACTTTAAAAATATTTTTTAGAAAAACAAAGAAGTTTTACCTCTTGTATTGTATGGTGTAATACAGATTATTGCAGCAGGCCATGGACAGCTTCACATAGTGACTGCACTCACACAATACTCTTCATTTGATATTCTATAAAACAAAAATTACAAATGAACTAAATATTCCATACAAAACTTTTTAAACCCCGCAGGGCTCTGCACAGGGCTCTCCAATCTCCCTTACAAACCTGAGGCTTGGTTTCCAGTGTTTCTGAGTGTGTTCCATCAATCTGCAGTTACAATCAAGTGGTACTTTAATCTCATGACGTTCAGCTATATGAAAAAATAGAAGCGTGATGCAAATCTCTGGCACAGCTAGGGGCTCAAATTTGCCCCAGAATTGGCTAATCTAGAAAACAAGTACATCTTTCTAGAGGGGAATACCTATAGAAAGCATATTGTTTTTATAAAAGACTCCTTCTTAATTTGGAACAGAACTAAAGAAACTGGTGGATTTTGGTTCATTCATAAATATTGTACAATTGACCACCGAGGAAGACCTTGGGGCTGAAATGCCTATGGTCTATTTTAGTGATGATCATTTGAGTGTATCATCATACGTGTATAGAGAACAGTCTACCTATTTTTAAAACTTTTTATTTTTGAAATTTTTTTGTTTTTATACAAAGTTAAACACTACAATTCAAACTCAACTTTACAATATAACAAGAAAGCAAAAATAAATGTAAGTGAAACAGTCAAGTATATACACAGGTTAGGGAACCTACAGGAGATACATCACTGAAGTGTCCGCAGAGCAAGTTTGGGAGGGTAGTTCATATCTTGAGGTAGTCACTCAATAACTGAAAGGGTCCACTGGATACAGTTTGCATGGTTTTATATCTTGGCTAAGCATATAGTCCAGAATTGATATCCCGTCTTCCCAGAAGCTTGATTCGTGACT
The DNA here is from genome assembly GCF_028583425.1 of Eublepharis macularius. Lineage (NCBI taxonomy): Eukaryota > Metazoa > Chordata > Lepidosauria > Squamata > Eublepharidae > Eublepharis > Eublepharis macularius. The sequence continues at coordinate 26,634,771 of NC_072808.1, read as the reverse complement.
TACTGAGTTTGCTTGTCTAAGTTGATAAGTTATTTTTTTTCCGTGAAAAAATGGTCCCAGATTTTGTTATGCCACAATGTGATTGAAGGGGGCTTGGAGTTTTCCCACAAGGTAGTTATAGTAGTCTGAGCTGTGGCTAATAGTGAGGCTATTAAATCCCTCGGCCCTCCTGGTCGGTCTTGATTGGACCAAAGATCCAACTAGCAGAACTAGTTCAGGTTTGGGGGGAATTTCACATCCTGTGATTTGTTTGATGCATTTAAGTACAGTTAACCAGAACTTCTCGACGACCTTACAAGTCCACCAGCAGTGAAAAAAGGAACCTGTATCCCCACATAGCTTCCAACACTTTGGGGAATTAGATATGTTTATGTAGTGGAGTTTGGGGAGGGGGGTAAGGTACCACCTTGTCCGTAATTTAATTGATTGGGTTTTGATATTTATGAACCTGGATTTGAAAATTGTTGAGTTCTGTCCCCCATAGCTACAGTTAGGGCTAATAATATGAATTCATCTGACATCCATATATCAAGGGAAACTATGCAACGTTGCCCTCTTTCCCCAATTTTGTTTGCCATTGCCATGGAACCTCGGGCCTTTGCTATAAGGACAAATCCTGAAATAAAAAGTACTACAATTGACAGACAGAAATATAGGATCAGCCTATTTACTGACGATATAGTCTTACTATATAACTGAGTAAGCGTATTTCAGACAACTCACTTTATTCCCTGGTGGACCACCAGAGGGCGCTGCCATGGAGGGAAGCCTAGGCAAGGCATCATGTCCCTCCAGAAAATGTGCCATGGTGGGAGGCCCAGGCCAGGAGCAGGATGGGAGTAGGTGGCAATCCCCGCCAACCGCCTTAACCCAGCTGGTATTAGGAGCGGAACAGATGGCAATGCCCACCCAACCCCACCTTAACCCAGCTGGTATTAGGAGCACAGCAGGTGGCAATGCCCCCCCCCCCCCGCGCATTAACCCAGCTGTTATTAGGAGTGGAGCAGATAGTAATGCCCATCTCCCACCATAACCCAGTTGGTATTAGGAGTGGAGCAGGTGGTAGTGCCCACCCACCCCCACCTTAACTCAGCTGGTATTAGGAGTGGAGTAGGTGGCAATGCCCTCTCCCCACCTTAACACAACTGGTATTAGGAGCAGAGCAGGTGACAATGTCCACCGCTCGCCTTAATCCAGCTGTTATTAGGAGCAGATCAGGTGGAATTTCCCGCCCTCCTTCACCCAACTAGGATCAAGAGTGGAGCAGATGACAATGCCCCCGCCTTAACCCTCCCCCGCCTTAGCTGGTATTAGGAGCTGAGCAGGTGGCAATGCCCATCCCCCACCTTAACCCAACTGGCATTAGGAGTGGAGAAGGTGGCAATGCCCTCCTCTGCCTTAACCCCGCTGGTATTAGTGGCGGAGCAGGTGAGAATGCCCACCCCCCACCATCACCCATTTGGGATCAGGAGTGGAGCAGGTGGCAATGCCCACCTTGCATCTTCACCTGGCTGGGATCAGGCGCAGAGCAGGAGGCAATGCCCTTCTTCACCGAGCTGGGATAAGGAGCAGAGAAGGTGGCAATGCCCACCCTCTTCAACTTAACAGAATAAGCCACTGAGCACTGAGGCAATGTCCACCCTGTCTTCACTCTACCGGAGTCAGGAGCCAAACATGCAGCAATACCTGCCTCCCCTTCAACCTGCCGGAATCGGGAGCAGAGCAGGTGGCAATGCCCGCACCCCCTTCACCCAGCTGGGATCAGGAGCAGAGCAGATAGTAAAACCCGCCACCCACCTTCACCTATCTAGGAATCAACATTCCTCTTAAACTAAGTGAAATTTGGAACCAGATTTTTTTTTTAAATTTTTTATTTTAGTAACAGTCATAACAATACGAAAAGAGATAAGCAATACAATACAGAACAGTTCAAAACACATATAACAAGAAATCAGCAATAACTTGCAGTATTCAAAAGGAACTCTAACGATAGGGTCAATAAACAGTTATTGAATGAATCTCAGCTTCAATTGTTTCTTTCTCCCTCTCCCTTTATTTTTAGTGATCATAACATATATATATAACCTTAAGGTGCAAAACCTGATGATTGGTTTGAGGTCTAGATAATAATAGTCAGTGGGTTAATTACTCTATGTCAATTGTCAAATAAGGATTGGTGTAGGTGGCTAGGTGCCTGCAACTCATGCTCTGCGGTATACTTATAGAATAACATCCATTTTTCATAAAATCCTGAGCTTTTATTAGGGTTCTCCATATTATGCAAATTATTAGTAATCTTTTCAATAATAAAGAAATCCCAGACCTTTAGTAACCATTGATTAGCAGAAGGCTGGTGCTGCTTGTTCTAGTTTAATGCGACTATGTTTTTTGCTGCTGTCAATAGGGTCGTAACTAAATCCCGTTCTGGTGTTGAAAACTTTGGCAGGTTGGAAAAAAATTAATCTAACCTGGCTGGAAAAAATTAATCTGATAAAATCCATAATCGTCCCCCAAATTTTATTTTTAGAGCCCTGCCCATATTAATTAGGCCTACGACCTTGGAAGCATGGCACAAATTATTAAGTTCTTTTATTTGGGACAGGAAAAAACAAAGGATTAGACATTTTGTCATGTGTGGTCATATTATGTAAGGAAGACTAGGCATGCCTGATGTCAAATTATACTATGATACAACACACTTTACATATTTATCACTTGTGCTTAATCATAAATTTCATTTGGACTGGAAAACTATAGAATGCCATTTTATGTTTCCAAAGCTGCAAGCAACCATCCAGAACAACGCATCTGAATGCCCTCCAAATGTCACGAAAAATGTCTTTTTACAATCTGCACTGGAAGCATGGGATAGAAATAGGTCTGATTGGCACCTTCTGTATCTCCTCTCTCTCGCTTTACGGGCCGAGCTTGGTTTGAACCAGCTATGCACCAAGAATCTTTTAGCACTTGGAAATTAGAAAATTTAACTAGGCTTTTTTCCAAGCAAAAAATTGAAATAAAACTACGCAACAAGGTTCTGTGGTTTCAATATTTTAAAATTAATCATCTCTTTAAGCCACCCTCCATGAAAAAAAGCATTGAACCGCAAGACAACTGAATTGGAGTTTTTATGCTTGAAAAGAGCAATTGCAAGGGTTTTCTGTTCTAAAATCTATAGATTATTGCTCCTAATCTCTAAAACTAAACCCTTCTCCTATCTAATAGCTTGGGGGAAAGATTGCAATATTAAATGTTCAGACACCCATTGGTCCAAAATTTGGAATTCATCAATCATAAAGTCCAGATCAATCAACATTAGAACTCAGTCTATTAAGCTTTTAACAAGGTGGTATATTACTCCACAAAAACTCAATTATTGCAATAGCATCTCAAAATGTTGGAAACTACGTGATGAGACGGGTTCTTTTTATCACTGTTGGTGGACCTGTAAAGTTGAAAAGAAATTTTGGATAGAAATGCTTGAATGTATTACGCAAATTACAGGATACGAAGTCCCATTTAAACCTGAGTTGATCCTGTTAAATCTTTGGACGGATCGAGACGTACCGTCGGGCTCCAAGAGGCCTCATGGCATCTGTTTTCTGCAGCCCAAACCCCCATAGCGTCTGTGTGGAAGAACCCTCAACCCCCTTCCTGCAATCTGGCACAATAAAATTTGGGACCTTTTTTAATGGAAAAAATATCCTACCAATTAAGGCAAGCCGACTCGATTAAATTACTATCGAGCTTTTGGGAAGACTGGCTACCAGTCTTGGACTATATGATTGCCCATGAGATAAATCCATGTAACCATTAGATCCCTTCAGTATCTAAAAAAACTGCTTTGATTACATACCTGTAATATATTTGTTAAATATAAATGTCTGGTTCTCTTGCCCTGCCTACACCCGTTCTGTTTTCTGTTTAGTGGGACTGAAGTCACCATTTCTCTTTGCTTTCCAGTTACATGGACCAGCCCTGCTTGGAGACCATCAATCGCATCAAACTGTACAGTGAATCCCTGGCCCGCTATGGCAAAAGCCCCTATCTCTACCCACTCTACGGTCTGGGGGAGCTCCCTCAAGGTTTTGCCAGGTACTTCATCTCCTGTGGCATCTCCTGCTTTTTGGCCCATTGGGACTGAGTACTTGTTACTGATGTTCACTTTTTTCTCTCCAGATCTGTTACCAAGGAATTTAAATTTTAAATGGATTTGCCAAAACGGTTATCTACAATTTTTGCAAGAAGCACATACTTTATTCTGAACTTAGTGTTTCCTATTGTGCATAATCTTTGTTGTTGTAGACATTGCTTACAAGGGGTAATAGAGGTGGAAAAAGGAAGACTAGTATACGAAGGATGAGGGGGATTCTTCCCTTGAAATAAAGGCACTGCGAGGGAAGTGTAGATACCGAGGGGGAGCACAGGTGTTGTTCTAATAAAGCGTTATAAAGCCTGTCTGCATTCACAAGTCTACAGACTAGACATTTGGCTTTGTTTTAATACACAATGTAAAACTGGCAAGGATTTGTTGTATTTGATACTGTATTTTTGTTTTTGTTGTGAGGTACTTTAAATGGTTGTTCTGTATTTCTGTGGAAATGTCCAGATTTTTTTTTTAAATCTTGTAATTAGTACAAGATTGATTTTATCTTGTACTGTTGCGGTGGCTTTCTTCTAATGAAAGGGTGGTGGTGGTGGTGGTGGTGATACCAGGTAAGGAACACAAACTCCTTGTTGTAGTTGGAAGTACCATGAAGACGAAAGCCTTGGAGGGAAGTAATCCTTATACATGTTGGATTGGCAAAGCATCTCCGCCTTTGCAGCCAAACCGCCGTCTTGTTTGTGTTTGGAGGTGCAGGGAATAATCTGATGAATGTCCCCTTCCTGTCCCGCTTGCCCACAGGCTCAGTGCTATCTATGGTGGCACCTACATGCTCAACAAACCAGTGGATGAGATTGTCATGGAAGGTGGCAAGGTTGTCGGGGTCAAATCAGAAGGAGAGGTGAGGATGGGAAGCTGGCCACAGAAAGCTAGTAGGGGGCGACTGGATCACTCACAGACATTGCCCATCGGAGCCGTGGTGGCAGGGAGGCTGCACTGACTTGTCAAGTGCCACATTTTGAAAGAAACACTTTCAGTCCAAAAACTCGTTTGAATTCCCGTTGCCTGCATCCTGCTGCCCCATCCTGTGCTAATCTAGAGAGCTCACGTGAACTGGCAGCAGCTGCAGTGGGAATTGCCCTTCCACAAGGCGTGCGTTCATGCCAAAGCCTAACACAGCTATTTCCCCAAGATGCTGGGGTAACTAGCTGGGGCCAGACCTCCTTCAGGCCTTCATTCAGCAGAGAGGGGCTAGGTCCGCGCCCTGCCACTGAGCCTTTCTGAAGGCTCCTGGGTGCAGCAAGGGTTCCTCTTTCTCTCTCTCTGACTCATTCTCTCCAGCTACCTCCCTGTTTCTGTGGATTTGTTTAAATTCACAGAGCATGTGGTCCAGAATGCATTGACATTATGTGTTTGTGTCAGAAAATGTTTTCCTAATGTCTCTCTTTAGGATCTATACCAGATAGACCATTTGTGAGCTCTAGATTCTCTTGAGCGTCCGACTTCTAGAATCTCATGTGGTAACATGCAGGGCAAGAGGCTGGACCTCTTCTGTGTCCCTCCTGATGATGCCAACTCCCTTGCCTAGGTGGCACGCTGCAAACAGTTGATCTGTGATCCCAGCTACGTGCCGGATCGAGTGCGCCCAGCAGGGAAGGTTGTCCGTGTCATCTGCATTCTGAGCCATCCTATCCGTGGCACCAACGATGCCAACTCTTGTCAAATCATCATCCCCCAGAACCAAGTGGGGCGCAACTCAGGTGAGTTCAGAGAGGGACTGAGAGGAGCGTGTGGGGAAGTGGCTGGCGGTAGGGGCAGGACAGCTGTGCCTTTTGAGCTCCTGCGGCCTCCGGCGTGGTGGTGTTACAGCAGACCGGCTGCCCTGACAGTCCTTCTGTTTTACCCAGCCAAAGTGGGAGGAAGGGCCTGGCAAACTTCTAGGTGGACCAGGAATTTGAATCCGTGTTTCGAGAAGTCCAAAGCCCCTCTGGCTTTTACGAGAAGGGACTTTGCCATTTTGAACATTCATCGAGGCTTCTGATACTTCCTTTGTTTTCTTCATGTCACAGATATCTATGTCTGCCTCATCTCCTCTGCCCATAATGTAGCAGCTCAGGGCAAGTACATTGCGATCGCCAGCACTACCGTTGAGACTGACTCCCCTGAGAGCGAAGTGCAGCCGGCTCTTGAACTGCTTGAACCTGTTGACCAAAAGTGAGTTGAGCAGGGCAGGCAGGGCTGCCTGATTGCCCGCACTACCCAAGCAGCTGAGCGCACACAGTTCTGTAGTTCATGTTGGTGCCAGCCGGCAGAGGGATGGGAGCAGGCAACAGACATAGCCATGGATCGTCACCCCAGCCCAAACTAGTGTAGTCACTGCCCAAGTCCAGAGGCCTTCTGCAGAGGCTCAGGCAGCCCCACTGCCTTGCTCCCTGGTGGGACCATTGGAGCTGTTGGGAAGGGCTTGGTTTGTACCTGTTCTTGCCTTCCAGATCTGCGCTAGTTGGGGTAGCCAAATGCTTCTGTCCAGCCCTGCAGACAGGAGAGTGGGACAGGGCTTAAGAGAGAGTCTGTTACAGCAAAGCAAAAATCTAGTGGCACCTTAAAGACTAACAGCACTTTCTTCCGCATGAGCTTTCGTGAGTCACAGCTCCTTCAGATATGTGAAGGGGAGATCATTCTCATGGGGAAGATGGAGGGGTTGTTGGAATTTAATCATAAATCTTTCAAGTGCAAGTTCTCTGTTTAAGGAGGAATTGAGGTAGATCAGTGTGGATCCCCCTCATAAATCAATAGAATTAGCAGTTGCGCATCATGGAAGATGAGAGAGGGTTAGCAGTCTGAAGAGATAAGCAATGATGAAGTCGGATAAATAAGGTAAATACTGCTCAAGGAGAAGTGATCTAAAGTTTAATTAAAACTAACTGATATAGGTACTAGGTTGTAGTCTGATAAAACACGTTAAGAACAGCCAAATGTTTTTCAGGATGATAGCCACAAATGTGCCAAGGGTTTTAATTTTGGATAATTCATATTGTAAACTGTAAACACAGGATGTAAATAAAGAATGGGAAGGGAAAGAAAATGAATATATGCAAACACTTGAGCATAGCAGCACTTCATCAACCGTTGCTAAAGGTGGTTCTCCACATGAGGAGCGTGTTAAGAAAGAATGCCTAAAAAAAGTTGTGTCCTTGGGGACTCAGCCAAAGAAGCAGGGAGAATGTGCCAGGGAGCTTGTGCCTGGCAGCGCCACTTCAGGAGGGGCTTTATGTGATCAGATGCTCCTTCCTACGGAAGGGAGAGGGCATCCTGTCACGTTTCTCCTGTGACGTGCTCATGTTCTATGTGTCGGAGCCCATAGGGTTAGCATCAGCTGTGCACAGCAATGCTCTTGCGCTATCTGGGGTACACAGTGTGCCATGTCACAGCTGGCCCCACCCACCATATCATGCCACCTCTTTTGGAGGGAGGTCAGGGCCAGCCCAAGCCAGCAGGCTAGTCTTGGTGAATTTCCTTCACCAAACTGGAAATCCAAATGGTTGCATGGTACTGTTGTTTCTGCTCTCACATTCTGCATCCGTATCCTGCCCTCATTGCTGGCAGCCAAGTCAGTAGGCCAGAACATGGGTGATCCACAGCAAAGCAGAATTTCTGATGTTGGCACCAGCTGAAGCTGGATTTTGCTTATAGTAAAGTAGGCTTTTGTGAGTTCAGGTATTGAATCCGGCCTGTGGTTAGTTGACTTGGCAGAGCTTCGCTCATCTGAACAGGGTCCCCTGCAGGTACCAGGCTGCACACAGGTGAAGTCAGCAGTAGCCTGTACACGGGTTTTCTCTATGGTGGCCCCTATCCTGTGGAGTGACCTGCCTGAGGAAGTCAGAAGAGCCCCCACTCTCCTGGCTTTCTGTAAATGATGCAAAACCGAACTATTCAAAAAGTATTTTGACTCAAATGGGAGGGCTGCATTGTAGGGATGGGGTCTCAGGTGCTTCACTAACAAGCTGGGGATCATAGACTTCATCATTTTTGCCGCATGTATATTACCTGCTGCTTTAAATATGTACTCCTATGTACAACCATTGCTCCATGCTGTCTAATGTTAGTCCTAGAATTGATTATGTTTTGCTTTAATATTTTCTACTATGTCTTGGATCCTTGCTAATCCCATGTCTTTAAACTTGTATATGTTTACTTTATGGTATTGTATTGAAATGTACTTACTTGATACTGATTGTATTAACCTCATACTGTGTAATCCGCCTTGAGTCTCATTGAGAAAGGCAGACTATAAATGACATAAATTAAAAAAAAATAAGAGAGAATGGGACCAAAGGGGTGTGTAGGTAATTCTCTTATATGTCTTTCTTCCTGTTTAGGTTTGTGGCCATCAGTGCCCTGTATGAACCAACCGAGGATGGCACTGAAAGTCAGGTGAGAACCAGGGGGAGGGGCGCATGTCTCGGAGAGGGCGAGCATAATAGCCAGGGGCAGAGGGGGGGTTCCGGAGAGCGGATGTATCTTTTCTGTTCATACTCCTCTCCTCATCTCATGCACTTGGTTTTGTTTTTCTCTTCCCTCCCCCCCCCCCCCCCAGATATTTTGTTCACGGTCATATGATGCCACCACTCACTTTGAGACGACATGTGATGACATCAAAGACATTTACCGGCGCATGGCAGGAGCTCCCTTTGACTTTGAGAGCATGAAACGGCGCCAGAATGATGTCTTTGGCGAGGATGAACAGTGACCACTTCTCTTTTCCTTCCCCACCCTGCCCCAGTTATACCCATGCAAGGGACCAGCCTCCCACTATGGACTCCCACGTGTCGTCCAAGACTGACTCTCTTCCGCCCCCCCCCCCCCAAATCCTCACCTGTGCTAGACTTTTCTCCACTGGGACCAGTCACCTTAAACTAGAGGGAGGAGCCCTGTTCCCAGCTTGCTTTTCCTTCCTGCCCCTCAGCAAGGGTCTTTTCTGCCTGTCAGAGTCAGATTTCATAGCGGCTGAAGCTGGGTAAGAGTTGGTAAAATTCGGAGTCCTGTAGGGATCCACCTCCTAAGACCCTTCCAGAGCCTGCAGAGATTTAGGGCTAGAGCTGCCTTGGCCAGAATTTAAACCCCAACAGCTCCTTTTCTCCCCTAAGAAAAAGTACGGGTGATTTAGAAGGGGAAGAGGGTAGGAGAACAAGTAACTCCACCACCACCACCTCTTTGCTTTTCGACGTCAACACTCCCCTTCCCCCCTGGTTTTCTCCCAACTGGGTTCCAGAAGCATGTTTTTAAAGACAGTGCTGCACACTTGGAGGAAGCGGAAGAGGGCGAGTCACGACAGAAAAGCAATGGGCATTCACTCTCACTAGAAAAAGAAACCACTGGGGATACACACACAGCCGCCCACAATAAAACGCATTCTTTGGTCCTTACTCCGCCTGCTAATCTCCAACCATCACCTCCTCCTCATCTCTCCCCCCTACGCTTAACGGCTGTGCCCCTATTATTGTGTGCATTGCAAACCCCCCACCCCCGATCCCAGTGAACTGGCTGCTTCCTTTATTGATGGCAAACTCTTTCCTGACCAGTGTCTGTATAATGAGCCTTCCTTCCTATCTTTGTTTCCTCTGATCATGTTGTGAACACTTGATTCCTCTGTGGCAGGAGGAGTCTGGAATGGCAGCTTCTTTTGTATGAGGATCTGGGAGCATGAAGAAACATTTTGGAACATCTTCTCAGCCACGCGTGCGCCTCAAGCCAGTTCCCCAGCCTCCCCACCCTGACCCGTTCGGGTTCCCACATGCCTCTCTGTCTTGCGCCCGTTTTGTTCCCTTGACCCCTCTTAGTTCCTTTTAGCCTACAGTGTGAGAAGATTTGTGTGTGTGTGTGTGTCTGTATGTCTGTATGTCTGTCTCGTGTGTTGGACATAGGGACAGGGTGGTGATTCTGTCCCCTCGCCACTTGCTGCCACCTGCTGTAACTTATTGTAACTTATTAATAAAGCAGGTCAGATTTTGTCAACACTCTTCACCATTAGCAATGTTTGGAAGGGGGTTCAGCCCTGGCACAAGTGAAGAGTCTGGGGGCCTGCCCTGTGTCAGAGGCTGCCTTCATCCCGAAGCTGGCTTCATGGTTAACAATCGGTCTGTAACTCTAGGGGGCTCTGGGGGGGGTCATCTCCCTCTACCCCGCAGCTGCTCAGTTGTCTCAAGATAATAAATCCATTTAGTCTGTTTCTGGCTCCTGTGTGGTACTGTGGTCATGGAGGTTAGAGGGAACGAAGGGCTGGATCTGAACGTCTGGCACAGGCTGCTGCTGCGGAAGTCCAGCTACAAAGTAAGATAGAAGTTTGGTCGGTGGCACCTTAAAGACTAAAAGCACTTCTTCCAGCGTCATGACCTGGTCACACTCAGGAGAGAAGGAAAATCTCTTGCGTGGAATAGGGGAGGAGGGAATGTTGGGGAGATGCCAACTCTCTACAAAAAGAAAACTGGCAGCCAGAAAAAATCAGCGATGAAACTGGCTTTATTTTTAACTAGATCCAGCCTTGCAAATTGAGACTTCCACTCTCTCTCTCTCTCTCTCCTGCTGCTGAGTGCCACGATTTCAAATACTGGGAGGACGAGCTTAGTATAAAGCAGGAGCATGAAGGTTTGCCAAAGAAATAGAGTGCAAAGATGCGTACAGGTCTTCAAAATATATTTTTCCTGCTCCACAACCCCAGGGAGATGTGCCCAGATACAGCTCTAATTGGCTTTTGAGAATAGAACTGGTTCTCCCACGCAGTCTCTAGCGACATCTAACATTAATAACATCCAATGTATATACCTCCTTTCAGGGCAACTTAATGTCAACTCAGCAGTTCACAAAGTGTATTGTTATCCTCACAACAATCACCCTGTGAGGTGGGTGGGGCTGAGAGAGCTGTGACTGACCCAAGGTCACCCAGCTGGCTTCAAGGAGTGGGGAATCAAACCTGGTTCTCCAGATTAGAGCCCTGCCACTCTTAACCACTTCACCAAACCAGCATCAAACTTACTTTCATTATTTGTAGTCCACCATTCTCACCGAGACTCATGGTGGATTACACAGCGTGAGTCAGTACAGACAACATATATTAATCCCCAATGTTCTTAATATAACTCTGACCACGTTTTTCCTCCATCCTCAGCCTTTTGGGGGATCTATTTGGTGCTGGAGAGAGACTTTTGATCAACCAGTGTTTATGTTTTCAATCAGAAGCTGCCCTTTCCCCCCTTCCCGCAAAGCAGAAGGTACAACAGGAGAGTGGCTCCGTCCAGCCGTGCTTTCCCTGAACCTCGCCCCCTTCCCTGCTTATTTTAAGCATTCAGCCTGGTGAGTTCTGGAGACCTCTCACGCCTGTGGATTTTTGTTGTGTTGGATTATCTGTCTTCCCACTCCCTCTTGCTGGAAGGTGCCTTCTCCAAGCTCTGGCAGGTGTTGAACTCTCGAACTCAGCTTGCAGGAGACCATCTCCTAACAACCCTGCCATTCAACGAGCTGGGTTCCTATCAGGCATTCAGCCATGAAAAGGAAAGAGCTGATTCTTACACCATATTTCAGAAGTTCAGGCATTAGATCACACTTTGAAATTCAAAATACTTACTTGCATGTTCAGAAAACCGATCAAGATTTTGTGTTTTGCAAACAGGCAGCACTCCTGTCTCTCTTAAAGCCTCGGCAGAAATACAACTGATAGGGATACAGTTAGGGTTGCCAGCCTCCAGGTAGAGGCTGGAGATCTCCCGGAATTACACCTGGTCTCCAGGCCACAGAGACCAGTTCCCCTGGAGAAAACGGCTACTTTGGGGGTGGGGGGCTCGATGGAATGATGCCCTGCCAAGGTCCTTTCCCTCCCCAAACCCCACTTTCTCCAGGTCTCACCCCCACCCCCCAGATCTCCAGGAATTTCCCAACACGGAGCTGGCAGCCCTAGATACAGCGCTTGCCGTCAACGCGTGTGACTGAACGTGCAATTTAAATCCCGCGTTCGTTCCGGGTTCCATGGAAACCTCGGCGCGCGCTTTCTGACACCGCGAGCCGAACAGAGTCGCCTTCCTTCACTGCAACGACAGGGCGACGTTTCACCGCTTCTAACGTACAGCTGAAGCCTCCACGCAAAGTGCGGCGCTCTAGCGCCACGGAAGCCGAGGAAGCGCCCACTCGGCGGGCGGAAAGCCGCGAGCGGCCTTCGAGGCTCCCCGGAGGTTCCGGTCCCATGGGGCCGCTCCTGCTCCTTCCTCTCTGTGGCCGGAAGAGGAAGGCGGGACGGGAGGTCAGCGCGCCGTCGCGTGTGGATGACGCACTGAAGCCGTCGCCGCAGGGGAAGGCGCTTCTCCGTTGCCCTTTCTCGGGGAGGGGGTTCTCTGTGGTCTGGAGCAGGTAGGAGCCCCCCCCCCAATCCCCGCGGCGCCCCCGCTTCCCTCGCCCCCGCGGAGCCCCGCCCGCTGCTTGGGGCGGGTCTTTGCTTGCCTCGAGCAGCGGGGCGCGGGGCGGTTCCGAAAGTGATCTGGGAAACAAGCCCCCCCCCCCCCCCGGCAGCTCAAGGCTCCCCCGCCCCCCACACTGGCTATTGCTTGGGACTTACAAGAGCCAGTCCAGGATCCCGTTTGAAAGCACGGCCCAGGCAGCTGCGGGAGCAAATGCCGCTTGAGACGGATTAGCGCCCCGCTCAGAGCGGTGAACAAAGCCCGTCTTACTCTTATCCCCACAATGCAGCTGGGAGCTGGGCCGAGGGCAGTAGTGGGATCAAACCCGCAGAGTGCTGATTCACAGCCCAAGCCCTTAAGCACTGTGCAGCACAGCTTTGACACGGTTCATGAAAGCAGGCCAATGTGAGGAGGGACCTCCTTGGTGTGCTATTCCAGCAGGCTGGAGCTGCTTGCTGCTGATAGGGAACAAGAACCAGTATGAAACTGTGGTTAGCATGTCAGACTAGCATCTGGGAGACCTGGATTCGAATTCTTACATTGCTGTGAAGCTTACTGGGTGGTTTTGGGATAGTCTGCTCTCTCAGTCTAACCTATGTCACAGGGCTGTTGTGAGGATAAAATAGGGCTGAGGGAGCCGCGTATGCCACCCTGAGGTGCTTGAAGAAAGGGCGGGTCAAAAATGTACTAAATATGTATAATGAGCCAAAGCAATGGTCCACCAAATAGTTTTCAGAGAGACCTTTTAACAGGCAGAAACTCTAGGAAGATCTGAGGTGGTGCTCAGGTTCACAGCAGGAGAAATGATCATGCATATGTTTTAGTAGTGGTTTTATTGCACATTTATGCTTTTTCAAGTTGTTTTGGGGTGCACATGCAAAAAGAAGTAGCCTGGAAACATTTTGTTTGAGTATCTGTTTACTTCATTTATACCCCACCTTTCTCCCCAATGGAGACCCACACAACTTATGACATTCTCATTGTTATCTTCACAACAGCCCTATGAGGTAGGCTAGCCTGAGCATGTGTGACTGGCTCAAGGTCATCTAGCAGAGTGAGGATTTGAACCTGGGGCTCCCAGTCCCTCGTTCGACACTATCCCACTACAGAGGCTATCGAAGCCTAGTACATAAATTACAGTAAATGTGAACATCCTCCATGCATGTATGTAACCTGTTTTTAAGGTGTGTGTGTGGAGGGGGGAACTAAAACCAAGGACTGGGCTCTGGAAACATAGGGTTAAAAGTAGCATGTTCACACACGTACATTCCTTGAATGTTATGCAACAGTTATTCAATTCATACCAAAAAAGTTACACGTATACTGTATGTAGATTGTATATGCCTGTTACAGAGCTCTTATAAAAAAGCTCCTCTCTCATCTCAAGTAACCCATTAGGGAAAGAACTGTGTCTGAAATCCTCTTCTGGACCAAATGGATGGTACAGACCTAGATGGGTGCAAGGCAACTTCTGGTGTTCTGTTTACTGGATCTCTTTATGCCTCACAGGCTCATCTGTAGCCATGGCGCAGTATAAAGGTGCTGCCAGTGAGGCTGGCCGGGCACTCCAGCTGATGAAGAAGAGAGAGAGGCAGCGGGAGCAAATGGAGCAGATGAGGCAACGCATTGCTGAGGTGAGGAGACATCTCCATGGAGGGAAGAGACAGGGACAGGGACTGGGATGGAAGGAGATGGATATTCTTGCAGAAGGTGATAAAGGAGATGAGGGAAATATCAGGCACTTTTGTGAGGATATAGGCATCACTTGGATGCAGGAGCAGGTTTGAGAAAGAATAAGAATAAAAATGGGAGGTGGGGGAGAGCTTTTTTATTATTTGTTGTTGGTTATTCATAAATGGCAAGGAAGGTGACTGCTTACTATAAAGCATGTTATTCCTAAAGACTCTTAAGTAATCTTTAAAACTGATGATGTTTCACACACAACATCAAAAGGGCCTACACATATGATTGTTTGTATACAGATGTGATTCTTACAGGACAGGAAACAGAACAGACACATTTATAACGTTTTAGCAAATATTTGATATTCCACTGAATTCTGATTTCTAAGAATGCAGTCATTTGTTGTCCATCTTCTGCCACTCATGGATAAGAACACTTGCTTAAGCAAAGCCCTTCACTGAGCTTTGGGTCTGTTTTTTTGGCAAGCCTGTCCTTTCTTTCAAGGACCTGGATCTTTTTTCTCTTAGAGGGAATGAATGGGTCGTTTTGTCTGGTTCCTTTCCCAAGATATGATTACTGGAACCTAGAGCATCCTTGAATGCTTTTCTATGAAAGCCTCTCTAGAAAGATTTTACAAGCTCTCATTGCCTTGTTCTAATGCTGGATTCCTCTTGCAATTTTTGTTTGTTTAGTTGGTTGGTTGGTTTGTCTCGATATATTTCTTCTGTGCTGTTCTTTTTATCTGCACTACCTTTCTTTTCAGACCCTCCTTTTTTCCTTTGTCTTTCTGAAACAAGCTATAACCCTCAAAAAGAATACCATGCCATTCTTGAGTGCTCTCACATTAGGTTCGGGAACGGCAGCTGAGATTTTGACAACTTTTAGACCACCTTGCATTTTCTTCTTGTCTCTTTGTTAGTACACACGCAAAATGGTGTTTACTTTGACCACTTGAAAGTCTCACAGGGCTCTCTCATTACCTCTTCTTGGGCCTTGCTGTGGTTCTTCAGAGTGGATGTCACTTCCAAACAGGATTCCAGATCCTTCTCAGCTCTTGCCTTTTGGGTATATGACACCAACCCTGTGTAAGTGATAGTTTAAGGACGATGCCAAAGCACTGCTCAGAGGTCTTCCTGTCTGTGCCTGTCACTCCTTCCTCAGGGAACGTGGCTCCTCAGGATCAGGGAACCTGCTGGCAGCCTCAGCCAAATCACCAAGACACCTGCTTGAGCATTTTTCTTTCCCCAGCTGAATCTTTCCCCTGGACACGGATATTTTGTTTTTCTTCCTCTCTTTTCTTTTAATGGTAGAAAATGTATAATCTTTTGAGATAAGGTGGGTTATAAATCTGCAGCAGTTGGAAACTGAAGATAAGGGGAACAAAGTTGATGGACTCTTGGCTTCAGCTAGAACTGGAAGAAAATGTTTTTTTCAGAGTGGAGTATTGGCCAGGAGTTCAGTTAGCTTATAAAAAGCAAATTCTCAGGACCTCTCAGAAAGGTCCTTCCTAGGGCAGCAGGATCCATGCAGAAGAACAGCCACGCGGGTGGGCAGGCTGGAAGGAATGAAATGGCTCCCTCCCCTCAGTGGAGCTACACTTGCAGAAGAGGAAGGTGGACCATTTGTAGTTCCTTGCCCTTTCCTTTCCCATTGCCCCTGATCCTTTTCTTGGCATGTCTCCTGCAACCCCAGAAATTATCTTTATGAGTTGTAGGGAGCTGCAGCCATGGAGAGGGCTGTAGGGAAACCGCACCTTCCACACTCAAAGTGGCTACCCAGCATCTCCTAGATTTGTGCAGAATGTGGGTCGGTGTTCCCTAGTCTCTGCCTGGCAGAATTGTAGATTTGGGAACAGTTCAACTGAGAAGAGTGTCTTGGGAATTCGAATCAGAACGTCTCCAGAGTCTTTTGTTTCATGCGGTAGACCTCAATCTCCTCTCTCCTGTGGCAGGAGAACATCATGAAGTCGAACATCGACAAGAAGTTCTCGGCCCATTATGATGCTGTGGAAGCGGAGCTGAAATCCAGCACCGTGGGTAAGTGTGGTGAGCTGGGGAGTATATCCAGGAGTCCTGGTCTCCAGTCCCTTTGCTTGAATGAGTAGATCCTACTTCTCTGCAGAGTGCTCAAGGGATCCAACCCAGGAGGTCTGATTCCCAGCGCATTTCCTTCTGGCAGGTCTGGTGACCCTCAACGACATGAAAGCCAAGCAGGAGGCTCTGGTGAAGGAACGGGAGAAGCAGCTGGCCAAGAAGGAACAGTCGAAGGAGCTGCAGCTGTAAGTCATGGGAATCTGAACTCGTGTTCCGGGTGGGCAGTTTATAAGGCACGTGCAGCTGCCGCTGCAGGGGACACTCCACTCCCCTTCTACATCTGAGCGTGGCGAGGCAATGCGATCATTTGTCTTATTGCTTTATCGTGTTCTACTTTTGAATCACGGGACAGGCCTTGTGGCAAAGCAGCATATACATTTTTGAACAAATTCAGTAAATTAGAGGTAGAGCAGATAGAAGTGCTTCTCCGTGCCAGGCACAATTAACTTCCAGGATTCAATTCTGCACACTTTGGGAAGATTTAATTAACCAATTTAATTATTATTTATTTGTTTATTTATTGGATTTGTTGTTATCCACTCTCTCCATAAATGGGCTTAGAGCGAATTACAACATGGAATAAATAAATTACAATTAAAACAGCATTAAATTAAACCATAAAATACAGTAACAATACATTTGAGCGGCAGCAACCCAAGTTACTCAACCCTCATCCAAAAATATTCTATGAGGTGGGAACGGGCAGGAATATATTAACATTTCAGTGGGAACCAGGGTGAGGGGGTTTCACCACCCACGCACCCCCCAACAGGAGACCAGCACGGAAGCCCACCCGAGGAAGCTCGACCTCAGCCATATACCTGGCAGAATATCTCCATCTTACAGCCCGGCAGAAAGATAGTAAATCTTGCTGGGCCCTCGTTTCGGAGGACAGAGAGTTGGCGCCATGACCGAAAAGGTCGAGGCCAGGCAAGTATCCTTGGGGCTGGGGCCCACCGGCAGCTGTTCGTTGGCTGAACGGAGCACCACGGAACACATGGCGAGAGACGTCCTGCAGATATGCTGGTCCCAGTCTGCAGAGGGCTTTATACTTTAAAACCGAAACCTTCAGCCTAGTCCAGAACTCCACTGGGAGCCAGTGCTGCTGATGCAGAACCAGTGTTATATGCGCCCGGTACGGTGTAGCTGTAAGGATGCACGCAGCCACGTTCTGGACCAGTTGTAATTTCCGGAGAAGGCCCAGGGGAAGCCCTGCGTAGAGTGAGTTACAGTAATCCAATCTGGAGGTGGCTGTTACCTGGGTCACTGTCAGTAGGTCATGGGGTGAGAGGTAAGGGGCCAGTTGCCTAGCCTGTCGCAGATGAAAAAGGGGCAGATTTGGCAACTGCTGTGACCTGGGCCTCCATTGATAGGGAGGCATCCAGGGTCACCCCCAGATTCCTCACCATCAGAATGGGCACGTGCCACCTTATCGAGGGTTGGGGGCTGGATCCCTGAACTCAGCAACCCACTACCCAAGTGCAGGGCTTCTGTCTTTGTGGGGTTCAGTTTCAGTGGACTCTGTTTCAGCCACCCAGTCACACCTCAAAAGCTCTAGCCAAGGCATCCAGGGCGGAGTCGGGCTGGCTACCCATCCACAGATACAACTGGGTGTCATCGGCATATTGATGACATCCCAGTCCAAAACGTCGTACCAGCTGGGCAAGGGGATGTGTATAGATGTTAAACAGCATCGGGGAGAATATTTCCCCCTGTGGGACACCGCACAAAAATGGGATTCATGTAGGATAGGTCTGTTGAGGACAGAACAGAAGCTCCATGTTCAGAGAGGCAGCATATCTCTGGAGGCTGAAAACACACTGGGTGGCTGCTGAGTTTTCATCCCCTGCTTGCGTGAGCTTTCCGCCAGCTTCTGGGTACCAGCGGCTGGATAGATGGACTCTGAGGCACAGGCGAGCGGTCTTTGTGCGCTTAAGCGGCTTCATCCATGAACTTACCAGGTGGCTTTGGGCCAGCAGCTGCTCTTTCAGCCCCACCCCAGTCTGTATTAAGAGGACAGTAACACTGGTCTACTGTGCATGGCTGTTGTGAGAATTACTGTGACAATGTAAGTGAATGTACTTTGAATGCTCTGAAGCATCGTAGGAAAGCAAAGTAGTGGTGATGGTGTAGGGTGGCTTTTTTCCTGACTAGAGGAGCCCTTCTGTGAACGTACGGTCCTCTTTTGCGTTATAGCATCAGTCGGTCTTTCTCTTGGTTTCCAGATTTCATGGCTGTTTTTGAGCTCTCGGCTGCTTTTCAAGATACAGGAATGGTTCATTCTTGTCCCTCTCCCCAGAACGTTTCTGGCTGTATAGTGGTTAGAGCGTTGGATTGGGATCTGGGAGAGCCAAGTTCAGATCACCCGCTCTGGCACAGAATTCACTGGATGACCTTGGATTAGTCGCCCTCTTTCAGGCCAGCTTAACTCAGAGGATTGTTCTGAAGGAAAAATGGGAGAAGGGAGATGCCAGAGGTCCTGGAAGGATGGGAGCGATGGAAGTGTACTAGATAGATGGATAGCTAGATTTCTGTCCCCAGGAAGCTGGAGCGGATGCGAGAGCGAGAACGGAAGCAGGAGCAGAAGCGCAAGATCTCCAGCCTGTCCTTCACCCTGGATGAGGAAGAGGAAGAAGACGGAGCAGAGGAAGAGGAGGATGAGGAGGCCGAGCTGGAACGGGAAGGTGAGGCATTGGCAGATGGAACCTGGCCTGGGGCAGTTGTGAGAAGGTTCGGGCTGGGGTGCACGGAAGAGCTGGCTGTCACGTTCCGGAGTGGAATTTAGGGAAAGCAGAGAGTGCTGCAAAAAGGAAAAGCGGTATCTACCTGTGAAGAGGGGGCTGCACTACCCATCACAAAAGGGGCGGGGAGACACCCTGAG
Source organism: Eublepharis macularius (assembly GCF_028583425.1). Taxonomy (NCBI): domain Eukaryota; kingdom Metazoa; phylum Chordata; class Lepidosauria; order Squamata; family Eublepharidae; genus Eublepharis; species Eublepharis macularius. The sequence goes on along the minus strand of NC_072808.1, from coordinate 26,615,565 downwards.
AACCCGTGGGTGGTTCTCCTGCTCCCGCATCATTGCCACTGCTTCAGGGGCTCACCCGGCGTGCCAAGCAAAACAGTCTGTCGTGTGGCTTGTTCAGGATTGTCTAACCCTGGGTTAGGATCAGGACTGGATTATGGCATCGTGAGGACCTAAGCCGTACGGAACGCAAGAGGCCACAAACTATGCCCCCCTCTCCAAAAGTTCTATTCTAACATTGAAATCTAGTTGGGAAAAATTACATTTAGAGGCCCCTCGTAATCAGCAGCCCTAAAATGTAGCTTCTTTAGTTTGTATGTCAATCTGGCTCTGGTTAGCATTTTGCTTCCACCCACTTGTGCCCCCCCCCCCCTCCAGAACTGCCTGCCAAGAAGAGGAAACTGGGGAAGAACCCTGACGTGGACACCAGCTTCCTGCCCGATCGTGACCGTGAGGTACTGTGTTTCGCTGCCCCCATGGCCCCCACTTACTTCCCTCCTCAGATTTATTTAGAAAATGTACATGCTGCCTCTTCACAGACTTCCAGCTAATTCTAATAATTCAAAAAATAAAAGAATCCGTAATTCATATTGAAATAATCCTTCAATAAAACTAACCTTCCCAGCCTTGAAATCCATTTAAGCTGCAACTGATACTCCCTCAACACCAGCAGAGGAAGCTGGAAAATACCAGGCAGGTGGGAATATTGGCCGTAAGGTCATTAAAAAGAACTAAAACAGACAACAAAAAGTGTGATACATTTTATCCAAGCATCTCGAGAAAGAGAAATCGGTTTATCTTTGATGCCTAGATGCCAACAGGACAGGTGCCCGGCCAGCCTCGAAGGGTGTGGCGTATTCAACATGTGCCAGCACTGAGGAAGTCCTCGGCTTGACCTAAAGGTGCCATTCTGTCAGGTTGCCTTGGCAGAGTGGCACTTCTGTTGGCAGTGCAGGGAAAGGCTATTTCTACCAGTTTCTCCCCTGCCACCGCAGACCTTCATTTTGCTGTCCCATATCATTTCTGAGGGTCCCTCGAGTCCCACTCTGCTGGCTTGACGCTTGGTAGTAATTTGAAACCGGCCCTATCATTCATCCCCTAGAGCACCCGCTGCCCTGCCCAGCTTCTCCTCCTGAGGCACTGAGCCCCACTCCCTCTCCCGGTAGACTCCCCCCGTGTCTGAAAGCATTTCGTCCACCTGGTTTGCCCTGCAGGAGGAAGAGAATCGTCTTCGAGAGGAGCTCCGCCAGGAGTGGGAGGCCAAACAGGAGAAAATCAAGAGTGAGTGAAAGAATGCAACTTGGGCGGGCTTTGCCCACTGGGGTGAAAGGCCTGCCCAGATCCTGAGGGGGAGAGTTAAATCAAGACATTGGAGGTGTTCATGTTGGCCTTTTAACCTTTCGCTCTCTGGCCAGGTGAAGAAATTGAAATCACTTTCAGCTACTGGGATGGCTCTGGACACCGCCGGACTGTCAAGGTGACCTTTACTTCCCGCCAATCTAGGGGGAAGGAGGAGCAGCAGAACTGGGCGGGGGGCGGGGGGCGGAACGTGTGATGCAAGGAAGTCATCCTTGCAGGGGCTTGACTGCTTTTCCTTCTAGGCTCAGGGGAGGCCACTTTGCCGCCCCAACTCCAAGGCAAGGGGGCACCTTACGTGACATTTTCTGTCCAACCACTTCCAGGTTGATGGAAGAAAGAAGATGAAAAGCAGTGGGGCTCTGGGGGTCCCCCGCCATGAACAGCAGCCACGGGGAAGAATTACGCTCGGGGCGGATCTGGGATCTCGAGCTTGTCTCTTGTCTCAGGCTTCCAGATCTGCCCCTCTGAGTCCAGCTGGGACGTTTCCGTCCTGCATTCGAACTGAGCACCTTTTACCTGTTCCCATCTTCTTGGTGTGGAGGGTAAACAGAGTCTTCTGTGGGCTCTGCTGGGCACGAGTATGTGGATGTGGCCAAGAAAGGTTCTGTGTTTCTCTTCTCCTTCCCAGTCTGCAACCATGAGAGCCAGTTTGGTGTAGTGGTTAAGAGCAGCAGGACTCTAATCTGGAGAGCCGGGTTTCATTCCCCACTCCTCCTCCACTTGAAGCCAGCTGGGGGACCTTGGGTCAGTAACAGCTCTCTCAGAGCTCTCTCATCCCCGCCCACCTCACAGGGTGTTTGTTGTTGTGGGGATAATAATGGCGTACTTTGTAAACTGCTCTGAGTTGGTGTCAAATTGTCCTGAAGGCTAATATATAAATCGGATGTATTATTATTATTATTATTATTATTATTATTATTATTATTATTATTATTATTATTATTAACCTTCGAAATGTTTTAAAAACTCTGTAGCCCCACTGATTCAGAAATTGCCCATACTCCTGAACTCACAGCACCTTCTCAGGACCCAGTTGCAAAGCAACTCCATGCTGCTGTAACCCTTTCTCAGCAGGATTTTCACGTCAGTTAACACGGAACAGTTTTTTGTGTTTAATATTTATATAGAGATAACTGACTGGATACCAGACTGTAAAGCGTCCAGTAGCACCTTTCAGACTAACCAGCTTTATAGTAGCATAAGCTTTCGAGAGCCACAGCTCTCTTCGTCAGATGCAAGGAGGGTATGAAAAAACTGGCCAGGTTCAATCCCTGTTCAATCCCTGCCATTTTCATTAGCTCCCGCCAAAAGTTGGCAATGAACTGTACTCCCCGGTCAGAAATTACTTTCTCCGAAAAAGAGTACAGCCTGACTACGTGCTGCATGAAAAAGGTGACCAATTTTGGGGCAGTCGGGATTTTGGAACATGGGATGAAATGGACTTGCTTGGAAAATAAATCCACTACCACCAAAATCAGTTTTCCTCTTAGAAGAGGGGAGATCAGTAATAAAGTCCATTGATACTGTTGCCCACGGCCGGGAGGGGGTTTCCAAGGGTTGTAGTAGTCTGGGTGGGTTTTTTTCCCATCAAGCACACTTGGCAAGAAGATACGTACTGAAAAATGTCCCGTCTCATATTGGGCCACCAGAACTGTCTTTGCACAAGGTGCAATGTTTTCACATACCCAAAATGTCCAGCGAGCTTGGAATCGTGACAGTTCTTTAAGACTCCCCCCCCCCCCCGCCCACCTCAGGCTAGCTGGGATGTACATTTTACCTTGCCTGTACCAGCTGCCATTTTCTCCTTTTTCCAGTTCATTTTTCGGTAGTTCCTCCCCTTCTTTTTCTGCCTCCCTTTTTACCTTCTCCTCCCACACCTTCTGGTCAGTATCATAGTTTGTGGACTTTGCCTGGCTCCGAGTAGTCACCGCTCCCCGCAACTGCGCCAGTGAGAACATGGTGTCCTCCCTTTCCTCCCTCAAGCTGTCATGTTGGGGCATGCAAGAAAGGGCATCCACTAGAAAATTAAATTTCCCTGGGAGGTGTTGTAACACAGAATTGAACTTGGAGAAGAACTCTGCCCATCGCAACTGTTTGGCACTCAATCTACGTGGGGTCCACAGAGCTTCTACATTTTTGTGATCTGTCTATACTTTAAATGGCTCTTTAGAGCCACTCACGTGGAGTAGTTAGTAGCCAGTCCTTGTGATTCACCCCAATTTGGGAATCGCTCCCAGTCCTCTCCCCACAGAGGCCAGCGTCTGTAGGATGTTGATGGTAGGCTCTTTTGGTTTCCCGTCAGTTCTCTCATCCGCTGCTTCTGCCATGGTGCAGGTAGCAGCCTCAGGAGATGAGGTCTAAGGATCTAAAGGACTTCTGCCAAAATGTCAGGTTCTGGCCGTTAGATCCCCATAGTACTCCACTGCACACACTCCAGGATATGAGTTAGAGTTACTTTATTAGAGATCCATCAGCAACAGCATACACAGACAAGGATATTGGCAGAAGCGGCATGTAGAAGTTTGGAGGGGTTAGTTATAGGGAAAGTTCCCGCCTTTAGGATATGGACAGTCAGGATTCTGGTGCGAAAGAGCCGGGGGAGGGGGAGGGGGTTTGAGACAGGAGGAGAGAAGAACTGGAGGAGAGAAGCAAAAATGAAGTCGTCTTTCAGTTCCCAGGCTCAAGCCAGCACTCAAGGACACATTCTCGAGTGGCTGCAAAAACGAAAGTAGATACCACAGTAGGCACCTGTAAGATAAGCAGCTCCCAGCCAAACAGGCCACCGATATGCAACTTCACGTACTCTCAGAGGATCAGTACAAAGCACAGAATACAGAAAATACTCATGGCAGATACGTAGGCAGACATATTTTACATTTACATGACCCTCACTCCCTGCACCCTCTCTCCTCACCACCTATGTATCTCTGGCCAGTTTCTTCATACCCTCCATGTATCTGACAAAGAGAGCTGTGGCTTTCAAAAGCTTATGCTACAATAAAGTTGGTTAGTCTTAAAGGTGCTACTGGACTCTTTGATTTTGCTACTACAGACTAACATGGCTAACTCCTCTGGATCTAATATCAGACTGTGTATTTCATGTCCACTTAGCTGAGGCAAGTCCAGGTTTGCCATCAAGCTGCCTCTCCCCGTTCACCCTCCTCCTCCTCCTCCTTGGCCTCAAGCCCCACCTTCAAGAGAATCCCAAATGAATTTGAGTCCCAGCACAGTTTTAGAGTCACTGTGCTAAAACTGCAGTTGACTAAAACACCAATTAAGGCTTAAAGCTCTAAATGTATATCCATGTAATAATAATAATAACAACAACAATAACAACATTCAATTTGTATATCGCCCTTCAGGACAACTTAATGCCCACTCAGAGCGGTTTACAAAGTATGTCATCATTATCCCCACAACAATCATCACCCTGTGAGGTGGGTGGGGCTGAGAGAGCTCTGAGAGAGCTGTGACTGACCCAAGGTCCCCCAGGTGGCTTCAAGTGGAGGAGGAGTGGGGAATGAAACCCGGCTCTCCAGATTAGAGTCCTGCTGCTCTTAACCGCTACACCAAACTGGCTCTCATGTAGTATGTGAGATGCTGATCTTTATGATTCCACGGCTTCTTTTTGAGTTGTGTGTGAGCTTGAGGGGCTGGGGGACGTAAGAGAGAATTCCCGCCTGACTCTAGTTTCCCTGCAGTGCAGATGAAGAAGGGGAATACCATACAGCAGTTCCTGCAGAAGGCCCTGGAGATCTTGCGCAAGGACTTCAGTGAACTCCGGTAAAGAACTTGGCTGAGAAGTGTTAGGTCAAGTGGGGAAAGGAGGCGGCGGCGGGGGGGGGGGGGGGGTTAGAGAAGAAAGAAATTATTTGCAGGACACTCTCTCTTTTTTTTAACTGTAAGGCCCTCTCAGAGCTGACCCTGGAGGCTGGTGATGTGTTTAGATCACTTTACCAACCTCTGATCTCTCCCTGTAAAATGGAGGTAACAATTCTCTGATCCACAAGGAGTCCGTAAGAACAAACAAGAGAGTTATTTGTAACGCAACCGGCATGTATAAATTGAAATTGTGTGCAGTCCTCAGGAGAAACTACGGGACTTGGAGCAACATACATCTCTTCCCCATTGTATCTCACGCCTGCCCTGTGAAGTAGGCTAGGCCACGAGTGGCTGAACCCAGATCCCCGCAGTGATCCCTCACGTAACGGCCGTTGCTCCTATTTCCTTCCTCCCCAAAGTGCATCACTCACCCTGCTTCCCCCCACCCCCCACCCCATAGTGTTGGAGCAGGAGCTGCTTCCCAAGAGGCTTTGGGTCTGTAGGGAGTGCCTGTTCAGAAGCGTCTGTCTCTGTCACAGGAAGATGCTTGACTTGCAGCCGCCCAACATTTTGTCTTTGGCCCCATACCCTGGGCGGCCGTTTTATGGTGGTGCCAATTCCCATGCCCCAAATCCCAGAAGCACCCTCAGGCTCAGCAGGATCGGAAGCCCTTGGGTTCAACTGCTGCGCCACGCTGGTGGCTGTCCGGTGCGAGTTCGTGTAGATGTCACGTTTTGGTAGGCGCATCCACAGGATTCCAGGTGAAAGAGTGGGCGGCTGGATTTATTGATTTATCTCCTTTATTCTCCGCCTTCCTCTCCGCTGGGCTTCCATCATTCCCCTCTCCACCCTTTCATCCTCACAGGAACCCTGTGAGGTAGCTTAGGCAAAGGGTATGTGGCTAGTGCAAGGACATCCAGCGAGCCTCCATGGCAGAGGGGGCACATGAACCCGAGGCTCCCGGATCGCAGTCCGACAGTCGAACCGCTACACCGCTTCAGGCTGCGTTTGTCTCTCTCCTCCCTCCCCCTCCCAGGTCTGCTGGTGTGGAGCAGCTCATGTACATAAAGGAGGACCTGATCATCCCTCACGTGAGTGTGTGCCGCTGGCTGTGTCCCTCCACACACTCCTGCTTTGCCTCTGCCATTCTCTGCAGGGCCTCCTGAACAAAAGCTGAACTTCTCCGTCTTTGTTCTCATGGTCTGGCGAGCGACCGTGGTGCCGGAAAGCCCTAAACCAACTCGCCTTCCTTACCTTGCCCCTGCTGTCAGAGGAAGGGAGGGATAAACAAAGCTGGGTGCCCCTGATTCCTCAAGGTGGCCCAGAGCACAGTGAGGCGCTGCTGCTGCTTCCCTGGGATGTCCCCTTGGCTGGACATCCTCACTGGCCTGAGGAAGGGCCAGACAATCCTGCCGTGAGGCAGGTCAAGGCGGCGGATTGGAAAGGCCACAGAGGATCTCATGATTTTGTCCTATAGCTGACCCGCTCTGGGGGCTGTGGGGGAAGGCTACTATTTCCTGTTGGGATTCCTATTGGCCCTCGTGGCCTGAGTGCAAAGGGCTGGATTTGCAATCTCCCCCTCACAGTAGGGTGTGGGGAGGGGGAGGTTGCCAGTCTTGAGAATGGTTCCGGAGGACCTCTGATGAAGGCAACAGAGTTGCTGCCTCAGGCCGGCCTAAGGCAAGTAGTTGCGCGACGCTTTTCGTCTGTACACAGGCCTGCCGAGCCCAATTGAGTCTAAAGGGGACTGAGCCAATGAAAGCCCGTTCTTTACTTTCTGGAGGGAGGGAGGGAGAAGCCTGGGTTACACCTTCCTTTTGTTCCAGCCTGCTGCGGTAATTGCCATCAGCCACAAATATAGTAAATCCACCAGCAGGAGCCCAGGGTGTGGTTGGGGAATATTTCTGAGACTTTTTGAAACCTTTCCCCCCACATTTCTGTCCATCTAGCATCACAGCTTCTATGACTTCATTGTTACTAAAGCCCGGGGGAAAAGCGGTGAGTCATCTTTGCCTTTCATGAATTCAAACTTGCCGTGGGGGGTGGGGGGTGGGCAGGGATTCCTTCCTTGTCCTGGAGTTGCCACACGCATGGCCCAGGGCTGTACTAAGCCCCTTTTCAGGCATTAAGTTTCTGGCACTCTGGTGCTGTGTTCCAGGAGAGCACGCGATAGGGAATCATCTCACTACGTCTAACGGACTCCCCTGACGAACGGGCTCGGAGTGCCTGAAAAGGGGTTAAGTCCTGCTCTGGCCCACTCGTGTGGCAACTCCAGGACAAGGATGAGCAATCACTGTTTGTCTGAAAAGGATAAGTAACAGGATGCTTGAAGTGGAAGAAAAGGCAGGGGGTGAAGGTCTTGGAGGGGGAGGGTCTTAGGGCAGGAAGGGGACAGACGGAGGTGGATTGACTGAAGGACTGGTGGAGGAGCGAGAGATTAAACCGAGACACAGAACGTAATGTGTGGCTAACACACAAGTGAAGGGTGAAAAATGGTATTCGGGCTGTGTGGGAAACTTAGTGCCGCAGCATGCATCTCTTGTGTGAACTTTCCAAACCAGGGCCACTCTTCAATTTCGATGTCCATGACGACGTTCGGCTTCTGAGTGACGCGACAGTGGAAAAAGATGAGGTGAGGGGGGGGGGTTGCAGCCCAGTTTGGCCAGGGCCCTGGATCCTGCCTGCTTCCGAGGGGAAAGGGCGGCCCTGTTGCCTCTGGCAGCATTGCCAGGCAGCGGCAGCACAGCTCTGGTGTGTTCTTCACATCTTCAGCCATTCGGAGGAAAGTCGAAGCAGCAGTTCCCGGCCGGAAGCCAGGCCAACTGCTCCCGGGTGCTCGGAGCAGGCCTCGTTCCTCCCTGAGCACCCCTTCTGAGCCAGCTGGGAAGACATGGGTGGGCAGTGTTTCCTGACCACAGGTGGCCTTGACCCCTTTCCTGTGCTTCCCCCTCAGTCCCACGCCGGGAAGGTTGTGCTCCGCAGCTGGTATGAGAAGAACAAGCACATTTTCCCTGCAAGCCGATGGGAGCCCTACGATCCTGAGAAGAAGTGGGACAAGTACACGGTGCGGAATGGGGAGGGGAGGGGAGGGGAGGGGAGGGGGGAGAGCTCGGTGTGAGGGAGGGGTCTGTGGGACGGGGGGGGGGGGGCGTCTCCAGGATTATGACGGTGGGTGTAGAATTGTCATGCTCGGTTAAGCCAGCAGGGGCAGAACGTGATTCTTTCTCTTTGTTTCAAAACGCTTCATGTGCTCTCTTAATCCTTAAAAAGAACAACCTGTAAGTGAGATCGCTACGGTTATGCCCCCCCGCGTGCTTGGTGGCCGTGCAGAGGGCTCATATCGGGGGTCAGATTTGAATCAGGCGCTTTCTCGTTGAGAGTCCCTTCCCTTAGCTGTTCTTCTCGCCAGCCATCTGCCTGTTACGTTTTCCTCCGGCCCGTCTTCCAAGGAGCTTGAAGCAGCCTGGGGAAGCTAGGCTGAGAGCAGACAACAGCCTTCAGCCCTTGTGAATGAGTGGCGATTTGAACTTGGGTCTGCCTGGCCCTAGTCTTGCACTCTAACCATCACGTTACGTGAGTAACCTGCAGTTTGCTTCCGATAGGCATCAGTGGTTTAGCTGTCCATCCCATTCGCCTGAAATACACTGTCCCCGGAGGCAGGAGTTCTGTTTCAGACTAGAGTCCATTGAGAGGGCTGCCCACCCACCCCCGCCCCCTGCTCCATGAGCACTGCTCATTTTTTTCCAAAAGCCCTTTGCCAGTAACCAGTATCCTGTGGCAATGAGTGACTTTGTGCTTGGAGCTTCATAGCCATAATAATGACCCGTAAGACCCACTGGCAAACGTGCCTCGGCAGAATTCCTTGGCGGCAGCCCCGCCCCCCGCCCCCAGCCTGTGCTTGTGCTCCTCCCATATCGAGTTTGGGCTTTCATGCGGCTCCTGCCCGCTGCAGCCTGGTGCGGAAGAACAGCCTCAGGGCTCGTGCCCATTCCAAACTATACAAAACATAAACAATTTATTTTTAATGTATTGAAAGAATAGTAAAACAAAAAAGTATACCCAATTCTATAAAATCTGGCTACATATTCATTTAAGTTTTTAAAAAGAAATAAATCTGAATTGTTTGCAGTTGATGCTGAGTAAAACAACCTTTTGTGGATATTTTGGTTTCTCCCGTTGTGTTTTCTTTAAAGTCCTTTGGGTGGGGGGGGGGGGGTTTGGCGGAATAAAATTGGGTCCCACAGTCCTCATCTGACCTGTAACCATCTAACCTCTGTGGTGTGGTGGTCAGAGTGTCTGTTCTCCTGCTCCACAGGGTTGTTGTGAGGATAAAATTGGAGGATGTATGCTATCCTGAGCTCCTCAGAAGGAAGGGACCAAAATGTACATAATTAATCAATGAGTATGAGGGTAAAGAGCAAGAGGCGGGCCTCCACACAAGCCCCGCCCCAGCTCTAAGCATACATTTTCTCATGTTGTCCTGGGAGTGCCGTCCGTGCCACTGCCTGGGCGGGAAAGGGAGCAAACCCTTTCCTTGAGTTTCCAGCCAGCAGGTCTCTCCCCACTACCTCCCGGTTGGTCACTCGTCTGCAGCATTTACATCCCGTATCTCGGAGCGGTTGCAGCCCTAACTACAACTGTCCAGACCCAGCCTAATGCCAGACACCCAGCTCACAGCAGCCCAGTATGCTAAGCAGCCACAGCCCGTGCAGAAATCCTGCCGCTTGGCTGTCACGATGGAGGAAGGTGGGGGTGATTTCTGCCAGTTGTGCCCCCTCCCGCTCCAGACCCCCCCCCCTTTCCTCCTTACACTGTACCTGAGGTTCCTCTGATCCCACAGGAACAAAACTGGGGAGGGCAGGTTCGTAGAACTGCAGTGAGACCGGGAGCAGGGGAGGTCCTTCTCAGCAAGCAGGTCTTATTGGAGACAAGTGTGCAGGTTTTGCCCCCTTCTGCAGAAGGCTGCTAAAGAGGAACCTTACTAGAGACGCTGTGCCCCTGAGCAGTCATGGCGGAGGCCTCGCTCCTCACAGAGAATGCCCTCCTAAGCAAAGGCCAAATTTGGGGGTGGGGTGGGGCCGAGTGGTCCCCTAAGCTCAGTGAAACTCCCTCTGGGCACTAGATGGCTGGCAACGAACAGGATGGGAGATCTTTTTCATGCCCATCTCATCAGTTCCCAGAGACGCTGGCCTGGATACGTACGTGCTGGAGTGCTGGAGGGCTCGCTGGACCTGGGTCTGCTCTTTGCAAGGAAACATTTCTGCTTCCTGCTCTGGTGTTTTGCAATATTAGGAACAAGTTCGTGGGCCAAATTCAGCGTGGCTTCCAGCTGCACAGAACTCTTCTGCAGCATTTCCTCTCTGGCAGAATGGATATAAGTCACAGCAGAGGCGGCAGGAGGGCTGCTTAACTTTTCTGGCTGATTTTCTGCTGAAAAACCTTTCCCTCATAAGGTGAACAAGAGCTTAGGATGGTGGCCATTTTAAGCAGGAAAATGGCAGTTGAACAGCCTCCCCTTGTGCAGTCTTGGGGGTTGTTTGCAAAAAGAAAAAGGCCCAGTCCGAGAAAGGGGACGATGTGCATAGCAAGCAGTTTGTCTCTGCCTCCCCCCTAGGGACTGCTGCCACCTCCCACTGGGGCATGCTGTGGGAGGGTCACTAGGCTTTAAAAGAGAGATTGATAGAGGAGTCCTCCGTCATTGGCTACTAGCCCTGGTAACTGAAGGGGGCCTCCAAACCCAGGGGCATCAAACCTCCAAACACCAGTCCTGGGAGGCGGCAGCAGGGAGGGTCCTTGGCATCTGTGCCTGTTTGTTTGGTCCTCTAGGGCAGCTGGGTAGCCACTATGTGAAGCGTGTGCTGGGCTAGATGGACCTTCGCTGGTCTGATCCAGCAAGGCCCTCCTTAGGCTGATACAAAGAATTTGTGTCTTGGGATTCCTTGGGTTGCTGTGTTCCATTGGAGGCTTGTTGTGCTCAAGCACGGCCGTCTGCATGCTCTCTCTCTCCTACCAGATTGTTTCCAGCAGACTTTCCAGCCACTAGCAAAAGTGATGATTCTTCGCCCACAAGACCACAGCCTTGTCCATTATTAAATTCCTCTGATAACTGTGGTCCATGAGGTCATCCGCATTAATCCTGTATAGCTATCAAGGGAGTTTGCTTTCTGTGGTCCTCATAAGCACAAACACAAACTTCTGGGGATAAGCCCAACTGAGGGCCTCCCCTGTTGGAACTACCGCTCTGCCACACTTGGGGTACGGGACAGATTAGGGAGTGCTGCGCAGTGCTTTTGAACTGACCTGAAATAACTCCCATCTTCTTCTCCCCCCCCCCCTGCAGATCCGCTGAGCAGCTAACGGTGAAGTTTTCTGTGTCATCCACGGCTGCCTGTTAGCTTTCGAACCTTCTGCTGCACTCCTTTTTAGCTGGAACCAACTCTCCCGACCTGTGCAACTGAACCCCTTCCATACCTGTGTCAACTGTTTGGTGAAATAAACTTTGCTTCACCTGCCCTGGAATTTCTCTTTATACTAAACCACAGTGGCCTATTCTACTTCCCGCTCAAATTATCAGAACTGAGTTTGAGCCCGAGGTTAGCACCAGAATCAGCTTTCAGGGATAGGGCTTAGCTTTCTAAAGCAAAGGTAATAACAGAGTGCTCTTGCGCATGTGCAGAGGGTCCCTCATTGCCGCTCAGTACAATTTGCCTCCCAACGCAGCTGCCATGAGAAGCGTACAGTCTTGAGTCCCTTTTAATCCCTCTACTTCTTCATTTCAGAAATTAAGTGTTAGGGCTCTGTACAGTTCCTTTTGTGATAAATTGGATGAATAAACTCTGTGTTACCTCCGGCCAGGATCCCAGACTTCCTTCCCAGGGTTTGCCATGCATAGGAAGGCCCAGTTCTGCTAACAAACCTTCCCTGTCATTTAGAATAGCCATCCATATAAGTCAACAAAAATAACCATCCTGCCAATATTTTCCTAGCCCTCCTCGCAAAAGCCTTATTTATTACGTTAAGGGCCTGACCTCGACTCAGGGAGAGCTCTCTTCTCCCATCCAGTTTACAAAAGCATCTGTGTTTATAACATTCGATTTCCATACCACCCTTCAGGGCAACTTAATGCCCACTCAGAGCAGTTTACAAAGTATATTATTATTATCCCCACAACAACAATCACCCTGTGAGGTGGATGGGGTTGAGAGAGCTCCGGAGAGCTGTGACTGACCCAAGGTCACCCAGCTGGCTTCAAGTGGAGGAGTGGGGAATCAAACCCAGCTCTCCAGATTAGAGTCCCGCGCTCTTAACCACTACACCAAACTGGCTCTTTAATTAGCTGAAAACAGTCCTTATGACCAACTGTTGGGTAACTGAGTAACTTTCGAGCCTGGCCGAGGCTGTATCTGCATTATTTCATCTGATTTAAAACTGTCTTTCTCAGAAAAAAAGACTAATTTAGAACAAGCTTTTTGGCTCAAAAGTCCCCACAGCACCTAGCAAAATAAAACCTATGTATGCATGCACACATTAAAACCTGGGCATTTTAGCTCCAGGAAGGAGAATAAAGGCTATCAAATTCTCGGAACTCTCACATACTTATAAGTCCTTGGGTGTCTTGAGAAGACCCACGACAGGCTTTAAAAACTACTGAAGTTGTGACATAGGCAGCGTTCATCTTCACAACAGCCCTAAGAGGCAGGTCACATTGTTCTCTGTTGTACAGAGGGAGTTGTGATGGAAGTCAAATTGCACATTTAGAAGAATTGTGTGGTATAGCCCTCCTAATTAGCCCCTCCCTCATGTCAAAAGCTTCATACCTGTGGAAAGGTTTAGGGGAAAGGCTTCTAGCCTAACCAGGATACATTGGTTTTCTGTATACAAATTTATAATGCCATAAAGCCTCACCCACTTTAGCCAATGCATGAAGTATTATATTCTGTTGACAAATGTACATATGCCAAAGCAACACACAGTAGAAGGGGGAGGGGACCAGAAGGAGGAGTTTCCCAGCTGTGTTATATTACGTTGCAGAATACAGATGCGAATGGAACCTGAATAAACAAAATCCATTGCAGGTAGATGTAGATTATTCCCCACTGTTTGAATTAGCACTAAGTTCTGAAAGCGTTGCCTTCCCCCGATTACTGAGCTGGGGGTAGACTTCCTTGTCTTCTCACACTGAATCCTCTTTTGTTACTTTTGCTGTCAGATGACGGGGAGGGCTGTGAAGCGAAAGGACATTTTTAGAACATGGGAAGGGCTGGTTTCATAAGCAACAATTCCTTTCCTGGACACTAGGTGGCACTGCCGTAGTCCTAGCTCTTATTTTGAAAAAGGGTCCCCTCCATAGAAGGGCAGAATTTGTGCTATTCGCCTTGGGTGCTGCCCCACCGCATTGGGGAGGAAAGGAGGGCGAGTCCCTTCCTAGTTGGATGGCTTTGCCTGATCAATGGACCTTGTATTTTACCACCTCCAACGCTTCTCCCAGCTTAGATCGTTTCTAGAAATTCAGGTTAGGAAAAGTCATGTATAAAAAATAAGTTTAAAATCTCCCTTTGCTGTTGGTTGGACAGTTACTCCCTATTAAATTTGGACAGCCTATGGTAAGTTGTGCACCTGTGTATGTGGAAGATAACTCACTTTAAGACTACTAGACTTATCTAGAAGGCTAGGGCAGTTGAAAGTGGCTGGAGATGGAAAAGCCATTTATGAGAATGAGGGATCATTTATTGAAACTTGGGATTCCAGGCAGCAGAGATCATACAGTTAAATCACTAATCCATATATTAATGACACGTTGTAGGTGTGGGACAGTTGAAAGAACAGCTCCCTTCTGGGATCCTCCATTCTGAAGGCTCTCAGCTTTCTGATTTGGGGCTCAGCTGAATCAAGTAGGTCCTGAGGCAGAGAGATTCTATCTGATAAAGCAAAACCATTAAAAAGATGGCAGCCTAACTGGATCCATCTCAGAAAATTCTCAACAAGCAATTAAATTTTCAACACAGAATCATATAGCTGGAAGTGACTCCAATGGTCATCTAGTCCAACCCCCATTCCTCCAATGCAGGAAATTCACAGCTACCCTCCACCTTCCCCCGGTGACCCTTGCTCAGTGCCCAGAGGAAGGCAAAAAAAAAAAAACCCTTCAGGATCGCTGGCCAATTGGGACAGAAGGAAAATTCCTTCCTGACTCCAAAGTGGCAATAGGCATTGCCGTGGGCCATATAACAAAAAGGCCTTGAGAGCCAATCACTGGCTCATCCCTTCCTGCCCTCCCTGTCATAATCTGACTGAGTAATAGAATCAGCATTACTGTCAGACGGCCATCTCGCCTCTACTTAATAACCTCCAAAAAAGAGAGCTTTCCACCTCCCAAGGAAGCCTGTTCCACTGAGGAACTGCTCTAACAATCCGGAAGTACTGCCTGATGATTAGTCAAAAACTTTTGGTTTAATTTTAACCCATTGGTTCTGGTCCAACACTCTGAAGCAACAGAAAACAATTGTGGTGGTAAGCTGCAGTACTGCAGCCCAAATTCTGCTCAAGACCTGAGTTCGATCCTGGAGGAAGCTGGGTTCAGGTAGCCGGCTCAAGGTTGACTCAGCCTTTACATTTATCTCAATTGAAATTCATTCTGTTAGTTTTAGTCCAGTTTTCCAGCCTGTCAAGATCACCTTGAATCTTGCCTCTGTCTTCTACTCAATTTGCAACCTCTCCCAATTTATTATCATCTACGAATTAAATGAACACCCTCTCTACCCTTCACCCAAGTCATTTTAAAAAAGGCTGAAAACACAGGGCCCAAACCAAATCCCTGAAGCACTCCACTTGCCGCCCCTCTCTAAGAAGACGAGGAACCATTTACAAGCACTCTTTGGGTATGAGCTGTCAACTAAGTACCAATTCATCTAACAGTAGTAACAGACACACCACAATTGATTTTTATTTGTTCATTCATTCATTCATTCATTCATTCATTCATTCATTCATTCATTCATTCATTTATCGTCCACCTTTCTCACTGAGACTCAAGGCGGATTACACAGTGTGAGATTTCAAGAATGTTTCAATAAACAATGCCGCAGGGCAGATAAAAGTCAATTTTACAAAGACATAGCTTTAGTAAGAATCCAATACAGAGTTGAAGAAATGTTGGAACAGAACATAAGCAATTCTAGGGCTGACATTAGACCACATGAAGCACAAGTAGTTCATAGAAGCACATATTTAAGACGACAGGTAGTACGTAAGGCAACAACGGTGAGAGCCAGTTTGGTGTAGTGGTTAAGAGCACAGGACTCTAATCTGGAGAGCCGGGTTTGATTCCCCACTCCTCCACTTCAGTCACGGCTCTCTGGAGCTCTCTCAGCCCCACCCACCTCACAGGGTGTTTTGTTGTGTGGATAATGACATACTTTGTAAACTGCTTTGAGTGGATGTTAAGTCATCTTGAAGGGCGGTATATAAATCGGATGTTATTTTTAAGTCTATGGTCCTTAACTCATTAGCAAAACATCTGAGAGCCCCTCCTTACAATACAAAAGTCTTTTTGAATAATTCAGTTTTGCAACATTTGTGGAAAGCTAGGAGAGTGCAGGATTTCCTGACCTCCTCAGGCAGGATGTTCGAATATCATGTGGGACTGTTGATGGCATTCCCCTGATCCAACAAAGTAGTAACTCTGTCAAAAATAAGGAGATAAGGATAGTGTGACATGACTTGTTCTTGAGGAACCCATGCTGGATCTTGATAATCACAGCCTTCTTTTCTAAATGTTCAAGGTCTGATTGCTCAATGATTTCTTCTAGACACTTTCCAGGTATGGACATCAAGCTAACAGGGTGGCAATTACCTGGATCCTCCTTTTCCCCCTTCTTGAAGATGGAGGTATGTGTCCACCTCCAGTCTTCTAGCACCTCGCCCGTTCTCCAAGAATTCTCAAAGATGATAGAGGGCTCTGCAATTATATCAGCAATTTTCTTTAGTACCCTATGATGCAATTCACCTGGCTTTAAGACCTTGACCTCATTTAAAGAAGCTAGGTGTTTACGAGCCACCCTTATGCCTCTCCTAGGCTACACCTCCCTTTCTTCATCATGTGTTCTCTTTTTGCCAGGTTGAGCACACTTCCCCTTGCAAGAGAAGGCCAAAGCAAAATTGGAAAATCCATCCTATATGCCTGTGTTCAGCTTTCGCTTTCCCAAGATTTCCCCTGCTGCCTTAGAATCATAGAGTTGGAAAGGTCATCTAATCCAACCCTCTGCACAATGCAGGAAATTCACAACTACCTCCCGCCGACACATACCCAGCGACTCCTGCTCCATGCCCGGAAGAGCAGGTGAGAAGGGGCCACGAGAACCAAGCGCTGCTGCAACCCTAACCCTGCCCTCCCCCTCATGATCTGCCCAGGTTCACAGCATCAGCATTGCTGTCAGGTGGCCATCTAGCCTCTCCTTAAAAACCTCCAAAGGAGGAGCGGAGAAGCCTGTTCCACTGAGGGAGCGCTCTGCCGGGAGGTTCTTCCTAATGTTTAGCCGAAACCCCATTGGTTCTGGTTCGACCTTCTGGGGCAGCGGAGAACAACTCCGCGCCATCCTCTGTGTGACAACAACCCTTCAAGTACTTGAAGATGGTTATCACATCACCTCTCAGTCTTCTCCTCCCCAGGCTCCTTCAACCTTTCCTTACAGGACTTGGCCTCCAGACCCCTCCCCATCTTCGTTGCCCTCCTCTGGATATGTTCCAGCTTGTCCTTCTTAAACTGTGGTGCTCAGAACTGAACACAATACTCTAGGTGAGGTATAACTAGAGCAGAGGAGAACGATACCATCACTTTGCGTGATCTAGACATAGGGATTCCCCACTCCCACCTCCCCCCCCCAATTACCTGGCCAGTGGTGGAAAAGGTGGGAAATGGGCCTCCCTGGCACAGTCCTGGGGCCAGAGCAATGATGCCACTGATGGCATCAGGCCACACTGAAAGCCTATTCGGGTCCATTTGGGGTCCAAATTGGCCCACTGCAAAGCATGTGCACACTTCTCAGCCTTGTGCAATGACATCACTTCCCAGAAGTGACATCATCACGCCAGCGTGGGGCCATGCACACGAAAGGGAAGGGGACCTGGCAATCCTATCTGAACACTATACTTCTGTTCATAAAGCCCAAAATCTCATTTGCCTTTTTAGCTACCACCTCACACTGCTGACTCGTGTTCAGTGTATGGTCTACTAAGACCCCAAGATCCTTTTCATACATACTACTGCCAAGTCTCCCCATCCTATAAAATTATGCCTTTGATTTTTCCTACCTAAATGCAGAACTTTACGTTTATCTCTATTGAAATGGGTACAAATGACCTAAATAAATAGATAGGACTATACTCTTTGAGTGATGCCCTATCATGGGGACTCTTCTTACTGGAACAAAGATGTGTGCCTCATGAAACTCTGGGCATAGGGATGGGGGCGTATACTGGGATAAAACATTTACCCCTCTGAATAGAAAAGCACTGAAATTCCAGAACAGACGGCATTTTCCTGTTAGCAAACCCGAACGAGCAAAACGTCCGGATTGGTAGGCCTCAGGCAGAAGTTCCACTCTGCACTTTAGGGGTCTCGACTGGTTGGTTGACTGGGCAAAGAGTCCCCGCCGAGCACTCAGGTGGTTGTGAGGTTGGTTTGGACTAAGGGGATTGATTGATTGATGAAACGGACCTCGACCGAAGCACTTTCTTCTTACAGGAAATGGGTGCGTGTGGAGGAAAGCAAGGCTAGAAGCCCTCCCTTTGGCATGCTAGACCTTTCTTTGTGTGGAGGTTCTGTTTTTTGTATTGAGAAACTCCTTTGAGAAAGCAACTTCTACGCTGTGCTGTTGATGGATTTGAAATTTCAGTTTTAGATACAACAGAAAAGAACCTTCCACAAGCAGTTTGAGACCTTCTGCTTGTCGACAAAATTGCCTCCCAAACAGGGGAGGGGGGAATGACAGAGATCACAGGTTCGCATTTATGTGTGGTACAGTGAAGATGAAACACAATTCCAGTCCCAAAGCACCAAGATTGTCATTTATGTAAACTGATTGAACTACAAGTTCTTGCTGTGGAGGGAGGAGCAGCGCTCTGTTTAACACCAAACCTTGCATCATCCAAATATTCCTTTTCCTCCAAATTGATGCCTGCTTTTCTTCTTTGATGTTGCCTACCGCTACACTTTGGACACAGGGCTGGCTGGGGGTGTCCCTTCTTTTAAAAAGACTTCGGCATAAACCCCGATATGTTCATCACCCCCGACTGGAGAATATCTCAACCCCAGCACCCACGGCCCTTTGTCACATCTGAGCCCCATCCACGCCGATACTGATGCTGTTTAAATCAGTAGTTCATGCTGTACCTTGATACCCTATTACCAGTGTCATAAATGTTTCCTCTGTTCAGTTCTCTCACAGAATGATTGAAGGTTAGGGTTAGGGTCTAACAAGCTATAGAAGCTTTCAGTCCTCATGACCTTGCACACTACCCGCTCCTGTTCATTGCTATGTCTTGCTTTCCAGTGACTCAACTTGATAGTACAAATATGCGAGATGTTCTCACACAAAGTGCCCGCCAAGATCATGTTTATCGTTGAGAGGGGGAAGGAGCAAACGTGTGTGTTAAGAGGAAGGGTTTTTCCACAGGTCCCCATTCCTGTCAATTTATTGCTTAGTGCTTAGATGCTCACCTTGCTTCTGAGTAATCCTATGGACATATATATGGAAATGATTTGATTTCTGAATAAAACCATTTAACCAAGAGCCTGGACTTCTTGCTACAACGGTACAGGGATCTGTCGGCCATATCCTTTCACCCATAGCCTGACACCCTTGATTATTCTCTGAAGTGTTTGCACCATGCTTTATTGCAGGGTTCTCCAGCCTGGTGCCCATGAGCACCGTGGCACCTGCAGACATCTTTCCTGGCACCTGCTAAGTATATTTAGAAAGTAGGTGGGGCCAGGTGGGACTTTTGCCCAGCAGGGCTTCTGATTGGCTACTGAAGAACTGATGGGCTATGCAGATTTTTTAGAAGTTCCTTTGGCAGCAGCTGCCATCATAACACTGAAGATAAGCTGTGTGTATGCAAGAAAATATTTTTAAACAACATCTTTGCTTTAAAAGGCATCCCGTTAAACAGGACATTTGCGTGAAATGTTGAAGAGCCCTAGGGTGATGTGTGACCTCACGCCCTGAGATTTTGTGGCTGGCACCGCTTCTGGCGGCAGCCACTTCGTCCTTCACCCCCCCCCCCACCCCCAGTGTCAGAATTCCAAAGGGGCCTGCAGGCTCAAAAATGTTGGGGACCCCTGGCTTATCGCAATGGGCACTCTGTAAGTATGTTATGCAAAATCTGTTCTTTAATAACCCTGTCCCTTTCCATTTTATGTTTAATAATAACTGTGCTTACCTATTTTCTTACCTATTGAACAATTATTAGTCTATTCACGGTAACAGCAAGCCAATGATTTTAGGTTTTGCTCAGAGTTGTGGGGGGAGGGAGGGGGCAGCTGGCTCTCTGCCCAGGGGGCCCAGGGGGGCTTCGGCAGCCCGGCTTGCCTGCAGCAGCACAGGCACCTGGTTCCCATCAGAGGCCGGAGGCCTGTGGAGATGCAGCGGTCTGCGGGCCTCCGTGGTGCCAGGCCACCCCCCACCCCCCGACTCACTTCACCCGGCGTGGGACAGGGCCGCTCCTCCCCTGGAGCTCCGGGAGACACGCGACGCACACACCGCGGCTCGTCGTGACTCATCGGGAGCGCTGAAGCGCCCCCCGCGCCCCGCCAGAAAGGGCGTCCGCCCTCCCGTCACTGGCCGCGCCCGCCTCTCCCCGCCACCGACGGGGCGTCCATCAGCTCTCATCTCCCGGCGCCCGTTGCCATGACAACGTGCCCCGGCTGCCAGGGCCCGGGCCAGGGGACGCGGTGCGCGGCCGGGGCGGGGGGCGGGGGGCAGTGCAGCCAGGGAAGGCCGGGGCAGGGGCGGACGGGGCGTCCAGGCGCGCTCTCGGTGGCTTCGGGCCGCGCCCCTGGCCGGCTCCCCGCTGGAGGGCGCTCTGCGGCCGGAGGAGGGCGCGCAGCTCGGGGGCGCAGCTGGGGAGGGGGCCGGCCACGGGACGCGCGGCCGGCCAGCCAGCGGCCTCTTCAAGCCCGGAGCAGGGCGGGCGGCTGGGCGGCTTCTCGGGGCCTGAGCCCGCCGCGCGCCTCCGTCCCCCCGGCTCGGGGGTCGCGCTGCGCCGGCAGGAGGCGCCGGGCGGGGGGCTGGGCGCGGCCCCCTTTGGCTGCCTGCAGCCGCTCCCGGCCGGCCCGTCGGTGTCCCCAGAAGCCGCCCGCATGAAACCCCGCCGGCCTCAGGGCTGAAGGGCTGCCCGGCCGACCCCACTGGAAGGGCCGGGAGGAGCGCGCACGGGCGGCAGGCGCGGGAGGGCTTCTGCCGCCGCCGGCGGCGGCGGCGGCAGGGGCTTGCGAAGGGAGCGGCGTCGGGGGCTGGCCGAGAAAGAGGCGCCGCCCTTCCGAGCCGCTCGCTCCCCCCGCGCGTCCAATGGTCTCGGCCGCGTTTAAAGGGCTCCGAGCGGCTGGGGCGGGAGCAGAGGCCGAGCGGCGGTCGGAGGCGCGGGCGAGGCGCAGGTAGGGGCTGGATCCGCGCAAACGCCCGAGGGCCGGCGGGCGGGCGGGCGGGCGCCCCACCCCTCCGCCCCGGAGGGCGCATCTGAACGCAGGCAGGAGACCGGCGCGCGGCGGCGGCAGCAGCCCCAGCCCCAGCCCCCTGGCGCCGGTTGGTACCCCCCGCTGACCCCCTGAATGGCCCCGGCTCTTGCTGTGCCCCCCCTCCGCCCCCCCCCCCCCATTTTATAGACCGCCGTTCAGGGAGGCGGGTAGCTTTCCTCGCTTGCCTGCGGGCGAAAGACTGGCGAGGGAGATTTTGTGGCAAGTGGGGGCGCCGAGGGAAGGAGCGGCGGTGATGGGGAGGAGAGCAGGTAGCGCCATGTAGTCTTGAGGGGGGCATGGCGAGATTGTGCCCGCCCGGGTGGTTGCGGGGGGGAGATCAACGCCCCCCCGCACCCCGCCCCCGGCTTGGCTTCTTACCCAGGAAGAGCCCGTTGGGGGGGGGGGGGGAGAAGGCGGGCTTCGCCCAGCAGACCGCAGCTGGGGTTGAGCTCTTAGTGGGAGGGGGCGAGAGGGTCGGTAGACATCGCTCATCGGTCTCTCCCTCCCCGCATCGGTCTCTCCCTCCCCGCAGCCTCAGAGCCTGTGGTTGGGCGCGATTTCTCCGGCGCGACGCGGGTTTGTCTGCAGTTGGCGTTTTGCTTTTGTAAAAATTCTTCCCCTCTTGGAAGCCGAAATCTTTCCTTTCCGAAGACCACTGCCCTAATTGGGGTTGGGGGGGGCTGTAATATGCATGTGTGTGGGGCGGGGTGGCTTGTGCCAGGCTCCGGAACGGCTCTCCCCGTATCGTTTTTCCCCTGGGCTTATGCCCCCGGGGTGTGGGATCTGAGCATTTAGAGGAGGGGGCGCCCAACGCTGGGAACTGGGTCAGTGCGACTGATGGTGGTGTATTCTGGAAAGCAACAGTCTGTGTTCTCGCCTCGTATTGGATTGATTGCTTACCCCTTTGCCTTGTTTCATCCATTCCTTCAGTAGTGCTGGGAAGCAAATCGGATGAATCACATTTTACAAATAGGGAATACTGAGGCCAAAAGCACCCTGGTGAATCGTGACTGGGAGGCAGTGTTGGACTCAGGTCTCAGAGGCCCCAGGCCAGTGCTGTAACCTGATGGTGTGTGTGTGTGTAACAGGTTGGCCTCTTCAAGCAGGAGTTGACCGCGCGCATGCATGCATGCATGCATGCATGCATGTGTGCGTGTCTGTCTGTCTGTCTGTCTGAATGTCTGTTTTGGAGGAAGAAGCAAGCAGAAAACTGGGGAGAAACCTTGGACCCTAGAATGGGAGTGTTTTGCAGAGCAACGGGTGGTCAGAGGGAGATTCATTGTGTGCCCAGAGGGGTGTAGCTTGGACAGGGGGCATGCCATGGGAAATGGGAGAACACTACCTGGGGGCGCATGCCTAGCTGAGTGGCCAGGACTGGTCTGCATCACTGCGGAATGATTGGGTGGCGTGAAAAGGGCAGGGCAGCTCTGCGTGCACTGGACAGAGGAGGGTTGTGGAGCAGAAGTGTTAGAGAACCTGAGGTTTGTGTGAACTTGTTTATGTGGCGTGAGCAGAGGAACATGGTCATCAGCGTGGAGGATTCCATGTCTTAACGTGATGGGAAGGGAAGGCAGCAGAAAGCCTGTATTGTGTTGATTGCAGGAGAAGCTGTTATAAACTATCTCCTGGCATGTGCGTGTGCGCTGTCTTGATCTCTCCCTCTGTGCATGTACATATTTGCTCTGGTTTGGCTGTAGATTGGAATCAAAGTTGCTTCACAGAAGTGCTTTTAGAAACACTCGTTCTCAAAGTCCTTTCCAAATACTGCTAGAAAACCGTAAAACAGGTGGCCGTTCCCACACACAGCTGCAGATGCTTCCTTCTTTTTAAACGTGGGCCATGATTCAGTGGCAGGGCCAGGCTGCATCCCGACATCACTAGTTAAGAGACTGTGGGAAACAAGTTTGCTGCCGGAGGCTGTGAAGGCCTAGGGATAGGCAGAGGGAAACAATTCAGGGCGAGACGGCCAGCCGGGATCCTGTTTGTTTTGCAGGCCATGTGAACTGGGCAAGGTGCAGCACACACGCATCGAACAGATAATTTTGGATGGGGCCAAAACAGGTGGCGAGCAGGCTTCCTGCAGACGATGCAGACCTGAATTATTCAGGGGGGGGGGGTCTGCTCAGTTAAACAGGGCCGTGCTGTAAGAAATGGCTCTGACGGAAGCCTTGTTGAAGGTACCAGGACCATAAACTCTTCCGCTGGGCCCTGCCTGTTGGTATAGGCATGCTCCTGCTGGGCACTTCCTCTGTCTTTACTGATGTCATGTTTGATTACTTGCGCTTTGTTTCAGCCGCGTTTCTTCTCTGCGTTTGGGTTTCTGCTCGTTTTCAGCCGATGTCTGTTGTACTCGTTCACTGAATATCCCAGCAGTTGATCGCATTTACTTGCACTGTGTGATCCACCTTGAGTCTCCGTGAGAGATGACATAAATAAATATTAGTGGGATGAGTTCTAAGCTGTGCACCTGTGTGTCCACTTTTTTGTATCCTCAGGGCTACTTTATTCTTTAGCAAGGACTCTGTGACCAAGTTTTCAAGCAGCTACTAACTAGGTTAAAGCATTGTATTTTTAAGAATTCTAGAAAAATGGAAGACTCTGTGGTCTCTCTCTTTCTTGCAATTAGTAAAAACACTGTTTTCTTCTGCGTGAAACTGAGCAGAATGCTTGCCGTGCCTTGAGTAATGTTTTAGGGGCCGGGGGAAACGCTTAATCCTCTGATTTTCATATCCCATCCTTCCACCAAGGAGAGCAGGGTGCCCTGAACAGTTCTTCACTCCCATGCAATCTTGTGAACTGGGTTAGGTTGAGAGAGAGCGCATTGGTCACCAGAAAACTTCATGGCAGAACCAGAATTTGAACTCGGGTCTTCTAGATCTTAGTATGGCTAATTTGTACACCTAGTCTCCAGGCCACCAATTCATTCATTGTCATGTCAGTGTGGCCAGCCATCTTACTTTCAGTCAGTAGTGAAAGGGTAGATTCTCCATCCCTTCCTCCCACTGTTCACCAAGAGTCCCAGTTGGTTTTGTTTCTTTTGTTAGTTTGTTTTAACACAGTATTTCTGAACCAGAGAACAATATGAATTCTCTTTGAAGTGTAAAAGGTGTGCCTGTGTTCAAGACTGCTTTCCACAGGCTGATAGGTATCCATTTGTTATTGGCGGGTATCGCACATCCCTAGATTCTCCTCTGGTGACTCGGCCCCTGAGCACTCTTGGCTGTATGTGTGACGTGTCAGGAGTGGGCACCACAGTGTCTGAGGAGAGTGTGAAAAAGTGCTGACTGATTTGCACATGCCAAGTCAGCACTAGATGACGGGGCCTTCGCGGGAACGATGTGCATGTGTGGACCCACCTTTGACTGCCTGTTTTAAACCTTGGGTGACAGGACAAGAAGCGCTTACCAGTGTGTCCTTGTACTTACTTAGTGTCTTCATTCAATGGGTCCCGCAGCCGCCATAGTGACATTGGTGGCTCACCAGGGATCGGAAGCCCAGGCAGCCACTGTGCTGGCCCCGTTTGAGGGAGATGTTGAGCGTGAGCAGTGCCGCACAGGTCAGCTTTGCCTGCATGTATCATGTTTAAATTGGACTGAGACGATTTGCATTAAGGTGGCTTTGTCAAGAAAAGCCTCTCTGGAGTGTCTGTTTGGGAAGAGCTCTGAGAGTTGCAACAGGGTTAACCTCGTGTCTATGCCATCTTTGTTCCTTTTGTGTGACAGGTGGCAGCTTTCCTTTGCTTTTGCAGGTGTGTGTGTGTGTGTGTGTTTGCTTCTCAGTCCTGCAGGTGCTGCTTTATGCTGTGTATTGCGGGTGTTAATGAGAAGCTGGGAAGGGTGTTGGAAGAATATGGAAGGAGAAAATCAGGTCTTGGGAGGGACCCCTGGGAAGTGTAGCTTCAGCGAGTGTGGGATTCATTTAAAATGAACTCACTCGAAGAGGGTAACTTTGATAGACAGCGCACAGCCAAATGTACTCTGGAACCTTACAGCCCTGCGTATTTATTTGGAAGTCCGACAAATTCAGTGGGACTTACTCATTTTAGAGTATGACGGGTTTGCTCAGGTACTGTGAAACTGTTTGCTTTTCGTCATGCAAGGCTCGCATGTCCCTGAACTTCCTCTTTGCATTTTCCTTTTTTGCAGGCTGGATGATCTGCCTGTGTCTGACCCGAGCTGACCTAAGGCCACTCCCTGGTGATCATGTGGCAGCTGCCTCTTGCCATCACCACGGTTGCTGTGGTTCTTCTCGCCTCATTACTACTGGTCTCAGGTGGCTTACCTGTACGTGCCATCTTCACAGTCTCGGACGTGGCCCTAACTCACCTGGCTGTACACCATGACACGGGTGAGGTCTACCTTGGCGCCATCAACCGCATCTACAAGCTCTCAGCCAACCTGACTCAGCTGCGGGCTCACACCACAGGCCCGGTGCCTGATGACCCCCGTTGCTACCCTCCACCAGGGGTGCGGCTCTGTGCCCACCAGCTGGCTCCTGCTGATAATGTCAATAAGTTGCTGCTGATTGACTATGCTGGCAGCCGGATGGTTGCGTGTGGCAGCGTCTGGCAGGGAGTATGCCAGCTCTTGCGCCTCGATGATTTGACCAAGCTGGGTGAACCACACCAGCGCAAGGAGCACTATCTTTCTGGTGGGCGTGAGCCAGATGCCATGGTGGGCGTGATCGTGGAGAAACTGGGGCAGCCCAGTCGGTTCTTTGTGGGCACGTCTGTTGGAGGTCGCTCAGAATACTTCCCCACCCTCTCCAGCCGGCGCCTGAGCCCGGATGCCGCCAGTCCTGAGATGTTCAGTCTTGTGTATCAGGATGAGTTTGTTTCCTCCCAAATCAAGGTGCCTTCAGACACCCTCTCGCTCTACCCGGCCTTCGATATCTACTATGTGTCTGCGTTTGTGTCTGGAGGCTTTGTTTATTTCCTGACCTTGCAGCTGGATACAGCCCAGACCCCTCTAGAGCCAGCGGGGGGTCCAGTGGGCCCAGGCGTGGCTGGTGGAGAGCGGTTCTTCTCATCCAAGATTGTGCGTCTTTGTGCCAATGACACAGAATTCTACTCTTACGTGGAGTTCCCCCTGGGCTGCTCCAAAGACGGTGTGGAATATCGCCTAGTGCAGGCTGCACAGCTGGCTAAGGCGGGCCACCAGTTGGCCCAGTCGTTGGGCATAGCTGAGGGGCAGGATGTACTGTATGCTGCCTTTTCACAAGGCCAGAAGAACCGGGCAGCACCACCCCGGGAGAGCCTTCTCTGCCTCTTCACTCTGGATGAGGTCAATCAGCGCATCCGTGAGCGCATACAGTCATGCTACCGTGGAGAAGGACGCCTCTCTCTTCCGTGGCTTCTTAACAAAGAGCTGCCCTGCATCAACACGGTACTATGTCTCTGTCCCCCACAGTTTCCAGGTGTGGACTGAGACCCTGAAATGGCCTGGGGGCAAGCTGAGTTGAGTGACCTGGGCCCTGTAGCACTGCGCACTTTGTTCAGCTCTGGGCTTCAGCAAGAGCCTAGAGAGAGGCCACTTGGCGCAGCTTGCTCCCGACCACCAGCGGCTCTCCGGGGCAGTAGCCCAACTGGAAGTTTTCCCAGCAGGTTAAACAGCCCTGCCTATTTCTACTTGCTGGCTTCCATTTTTCTAACAAGTAGAACCAGAAACTGCATCCCCAAACCCTCCCACCCAGCCTCGGGTTCCTTATTCTTGCTCTTGCGATCAAAGCTATGAGACCCATGCCTCTCCTCCTTATTTAAGTTTGGCAGACGGGAGACACACCCAGTAAGGTCTGTGCTGCTTGGGGGCAGAGTGTCCTCAAGGCCTGAGAGCTGGAGCATGACCCCTTTTGGTGCTGACCCTTCCCCTCCCCTTCTCTCCTTATTTCCAGCCCATGCAGATCAATGGGAATTTCTGTGGGCTGGTGCTAAACCAGCCATTAGGGGGGCTGCAGGTCATCGAAGGGCGCCCCCTGCTGGAGGAGAAGACTGAGGGCATGGCCAGTGTCGCTGCCTACACCTACCGCGGCCACTCTGTCGTTTTCGTAGGAACGCGTGCTGGCAATCTTAAGAAGGTAAGATGTTCTTGGGGATGCGTGAGGCGGGGGAGGTGGTAGCCACAGGCGGGATCTGGCAGACTTCTGGGCTTCTGCCCGTGCCGTGGGAAATGGAAAGGCCCTCGCTGGAGAGGAAGGGTTTCGTGCCTCCTGTGCATTCTTGTGGTCCCAGTGCACAATGGGGTCACCAGGTTTAAGAAAATTGCCGTGGGGGCAGAGTAACTTTTGGAGCAGGAAGCTCCTTTTCCCGTTTGTGGAAACGGCTTGCTTCTTCGGCAGTGGCAATTCTGGCCATGGATGCTTGGAAATACCCCCAGTGGCACTCTGCCCGCAAGCGGGAGGGCTTTTCCCCTTTCCCCTCCCCCAGTCCCAGCTGTGGCACCAAATGCGTTGCTCTTTGATCCCTCCAGACCCCTTTTAGTGATTGTATCCCAATCCCGGGTCTGTGGGACATTAATTCAGGGGTCTAAAAGAGTTTCCTGGACGAGAGGGTTCTCCCTGGGCATTGCTGCCGTTTTATCCAGAAACCTTTTCCTTGCCACTTAACCCTCACTAAGAGGAATGAAATGCAGCCCTCCAACTAGACTTGCAGATGCTTCTTGCAAGACAGATGCTTAATTTCAGCTTGGACTCGCCCTGTAGGGTTTTTCTAATGTGTGGCAAGTTTTAGAACTTTTAAAATATTTTTGCTGAGGCTGTTAAAGAGGCCAAATCTGTAACCATGCACAGAATAAGTACCTGCCCTTCACCACTGAATCTCCCAAGCCGAGCCCCACACGCCTGAAGCAGTGGAGGGGGTCACGTGTTCCAAGAAATCTTAAACCTTGGTGTATTGGCTTGTAAGTGGTGCACGCAGGAATTAGGCCATGCCCAAGGAGAGAGCCTCCAGCCTTGCCTCTTGCCTCCTCCAACCCTGCCTGCCGACAGGGACAGTTCCTGAAGGGGAAAGCCCCTCTCACCGAGCGTAGCGGCTCGGAAGGCGCAGGCAGGCACGGCCAGCGCTGGTGTCTCCCTCCCCAATATGTAAGGCTAAATACTCTGGGTGTGGGGGGGGGGGTGTGGGGAAGGGATGTGTCTGAGCAGGCTTGAGGGGCCCTCTCTTCTTTCAGCTCACTCCACCTCCCCAGTCGCCTGCAGAAGTGTGTGCCCAACAGACTTGTTGCATTAAATATTAACTGGGCAGTGGGTGAGCTGGCGCATCCCTCCTCCATCTGGCTGGGCAAAGGGCGGGGAGCCCCTGCTCAGTAGCAGAGGAGGTACCCCGGATATCATGGTTAGAACTCGGGGTTAAGGGATAATGCTCCCAGGGGGGGCAGCTGCTCCAGGGCTAATAGCCGCCCCCCCCCCCCCCCCCGCAGCCAGACTGTGTTCTGAAGGCAGGCATTTCCCTGCCTGTTTTTTTGCTGCCTTTTGAAGTTTGTGTCTCTGGGGGGAGGAAGGTGGTGAACGTGAACTAAAGCTTTGGGAGTGGTTTGTAATTCTTGTATCTAGTGTTTGGCCCCAGAACATATTGAGGTGCCAGGTCCTGTCCTTTTACTGGAATGCGTGATGAGTGCCTGACTGCAGAGCACACTTGTCCCTTGCCAGAATTAAAACACTGAGAACCCACGTTTGTGTGTCAGATGAGAGCCTGGAAGATTTCCGGTCCAGTCTGGGTGACTCTAGGCCAGTCACTTTTTCTCAGACCTACCTCACAGGATTGTTATGGATGGCAAACAGGAGGAAAGGAGAAACACGTAAGCCTCCCTGAGCTCCTTGGAGGTGGGAAGCCCTCATTCTCAGGCAAGTGGATCGAGTGGAGCGCGAGTGGAGGGCAAGTGAACAGGAGAAATACGCTTGCCGTTCAAGTGCCATTCGTCACTTGTAGCTTGGCCCTCAGCACAAAATGGACTGGGTTGGGCACACAAGCCTGAGCCCTACGCTTCTTGGAAACGAAGTGCTGGTTTGGCTGTAACAGCCTGAAGGTCTGTTTGGCTTTATTGATGTGCTCCAGACCAGGGGTGAGGGTTCAGCTCTGCCGTTCCACTGGTCTTGGTTGCTGTTTTAAAGAAAGAGGTTGGGGCGGGTGTGGATTTGAAGCGAGTGCTTCAGGGGCTCCTTGGCCAAGCTTGATTGGGAGAGGAAGCGAAGCGACCCAGTGGCCACCTCCCGTTCCCCCACCCCTTTCCAACAGAAGCGTAGTGTGGGGGGTGGGGTGGGCTGACCCCAGGGGGGCCTTGGGGTCTGGCCTTTGGGGCTGCTACACAGAATTTAGTTGCAGATGGGAGCAGGGGTGGGGAGAAGAGAAATGCTGTTTAAACTCTTGAACCCTTAGCAGGGGGCAGGAGGGGAGGTCATGACCCCCTTCTGTTCCTCAGGCAAACCGTGGTGATTCAATTAGGTTGGCAGGAGGCAGGGAGGTAGCCAGTCCGTCTGTCTTGGGTGTTCCCAGCTCTCGTTCTGCTGCCTTGACTACACTAATTGCCTTGTTGTTGCATCGCCTGGAGCCTCGCCCTGGGGTGACCCCCCCCCCCTGGAAGGGGAAAGAGGGAAATGTGGTGACCTGCCTGATCCCTCCTCCAGCTCTGAAAAGGGCCATTATACCACCCTTGGGGGCGACTGTATCTCCATCCCTAGCGCGGCAACAGCACTGACCCCCCTGGGCCTGGTTGGTTTGTGGGGGAGGCTCAATGGGGCTTTGTTGGCCCAGATGAAAGACCCTTTGAGATTTCTCTTTGGCCATGGGCATGTGTGTGGAGCCCTTCCCATTGCAGTAGATACCTTCTTTCCAGAGGAGTGAAAAGGAACGCAGCTCAGTTCTGTTTTTAGGGCCGTCAGCCTCCACGTGGAGCCTGGAGAAGATCTCCCAGAATGCCAACTGATCTCCAGGACAGAGAGATCAGTTCCGTTGGAGGGTGGACACTAGGGCATTATACCCTGCTGTGGCCTGTCCCTTTCCCTCCCCAAGCCCACCCTCTCCAGCCTCCCCCCCCCCAAATTTCCAGGAATATCCCAACCTAGAGCTGGCAACTCTATTTCCACCTCTTCCCCCAGTGACTGTCATGCCTTTGTGGGGTGATTCGGAGCAGAGGGAAGTAATTGGGTGATATCCGACTCCTGTCGTAGTAGGATTACCAGGTCACCTTGCCTTCCTGATGGAAGGGGGGATACAGGAAGTGATGTCATTGTGCAGGCCCAGAGGTGTGCACTTTGCATCAGGCCAATTTGGGGCCCAGATCAGCCTGCTGCGAAGTGCAGAAGTACCCTGGGGGTGGCATGATGAGGTCACTCAAAGGAGTGATGTCGTCATGCCATCCTGGGAGTGTACACGGGAGTCCTGTTTTCCTCCCTGCCAGCCAGGCAAGCAGTGGTAGGGGGCAAAAGGGTGGGAGCAGGGGATCCTCTGCCTCCACAAGTGGACCTGAGACCCCCATGTTATAGGGAAACTAGGCTCTTGGAAATTAAAAACGCACATCTCGTGTCGTTTTGGAGTAGAATCACAGAATCATAGGACTGGAAGGGTCGCTAGGGTCATCTAGTCCAACCCCCTGCAGAATGCAGGAAATTCACAAGTACTTCCCCTCCCCACACCCCCGGTTACCCCTGCTCCATGCCCAGAAGGTGGCAGAGCACCTCCAGGATCCCTAGCCAAACTGGCCTATGGAAAATTGCTACCTGACCCCAATGTGGTGATTGGCATTATCCTGGGCATGTGAAAAGAGCCACGAGAACTTAGCACTGATGTAACCCACTCTGCCCTCCCTCTCATGATCTGCCCAGGTTCACAGAATCAGCACTGCTGTCTGATAGCCATCTGGCCTCTGCTTCAAAACCTCCAAAGAAGGAGAGCCCACCACCTCCCGAGGAAGCCTGTTCCACTGAGGAACCGCTCTGTCAGGAAGTTCTTCCTAATATTTAGCTGAAAACTCTTTTGATTTAATTTCAACCCGTTGGTTGTGATCCAACCTTCTGGGGCAGCGGAAAACAACTCCGCACCATCCTCTATATGGCAGCCCTTCAAGTACTTGAAGATGGTTATCATATCACCTCTCAGACGTTTCCTCTCAAGGCTAAACATTCAGAGCTCCTTCAACCTTTCCTCATAGGACTTGGTCTTCAGACTAGACATGGGCACAAACTTAAAAAAACCAAACCACATGATTCACGGTCCGTCGCATTCCGCGAACCAGAAACCATGAACT
The DNA here is from genome assembly GCF_028583425.1 of Eublepharis macularius. Lineage (NCBI taxonomy): Eukaryota > Metazoa > Chordata > Lepidosauria > Squamata > Eublepharidae > Eublepharis > Eublepharis macularius. Next base: position 26,584,440 of record NC_072808.1, on the reverse strand, counting down.
TCCACAGCCTTTTCCTAGGTCACGAATCGGCCTGTGGTTTGTGGAATTTCAAACACCCAGCCCCAGTTGCTGAAGCTGGCGCCAGGCGTTTGAAACAGACAGCCCCCTTCTGCTGCTGCATTGTGATTCGTGCCCACCTCTAGACCCCTCACCAGCTTCATTGCCCTCCTCTGGACACGTTCCATCTTGTCTATATCCTTAAATTGTGATGCCCAGAACTAAACACAATACTCTAGGTGAGGTCTTACTAGAGCAGAGTAGAGCAATACCATCACTTCACATGATCTAGACTGTGCTGCTGTTGATATAGCCCTAAATCACATTTACCTTTTTAGCTACCACATCACACTGCTGACTCATGTTCAGTATATGGTCTACTAAGTATGTAGATAGATGAGATTCTTGAGGTTCATGAAACTGGAGTAGGAAGGAGAATTACTTCTTTCTCTTGCTTCCTGGTGCATGCGTATTCTCTTTGTTGTTCCTCCTGCAAGACAGATACCCATGCTGAATTATTTTAAATAGTAGGCCCAGCCTCCCTTATCCTAAGGTTTCATTTAACCTTGCATTAAATTTTCAGCCTTTAACTATTAATTTGGGTTTTACTTTTATTTTAATCAACAGATTATGAATACACACCATCAAATAGACTGTAGATTTATTGGCTGTGCACATATTTCTAGTTCTTCTAGTGTGATGCTTGTGACACAATGGCACAAATCTGGAATATGGCAGGGTGAGGGTGAGGGTTAGGGTTCCTGCCCTCCTTTCAGCTAGATGCCTGTGAGGGAAATTTGTAGTTCACATAGGTTTCAAAAGTGCTGTTTCGTAGCTCTGATCTGTATAGTGGGGCTATAAAGGCAAAGGAGGTTGGTGCTGTTTGGATGCAGACAGACAATCTGGAAGGGGTGAGGGGACAGACTAGCCAGGGAACACTAAGGGGTGAGTTTGAGGCTCAAGGAACAGGGCCCCTTCTTGTCTTAACTCTGAAAATACCGGGATGCTATGGATCTAGAGTTGCCAATTTTGGGTTGACAACTTTCTAGAGATTTGGGGGAGGAGCAGGGTTACTTGGCCAGCGGGGGGTGGGGGGTGGGGGCCGTGCCTCCTGGGTGCACTCCCATGTGGCGGGGCGTGCTCCTGCGCACCGCAGCAGCTGGATTTGGGCTGAATCAGGCCAGATCGGGTTGCTGCAGAATGCTGCAGCACTCCTGTTCTCTGCAGTGGCCCAGATTGGGCCGGATTCAGGTTGAATTTGACCGAAAGCTTATGCTACAGTAAAGCTGGTTAGTCTTAAAGGTGCTACTGGACTCTACTATTTTGCTACTACAGACTAACATGGCTAACTCCTCTGGATCTGTGTACCTAGAGACTGACAACCCTAGTTGCCACCCTAGTTTCCAGCCTTCAGGTAGTGGCTGGAATCTCCTAGAATTATAATTGATCTCCAGACCATAGAGTTTGGTTCCCCTGGAAAAAATGGCTGCTTTGGAGGCTGGATTTTATGGCATTATACCCTAATGATGTCCCTGCACTCCTCAAACCCTGCCCGCTCCAGGCTTCAGCTCCAAAATCTCCAGGAATTTTCCAACCTAGAGCTATCAACCTTACTGGCAACTCTATATGGATCAGTCCTAGAAATGGTTGTTTTAGGGGTATTTTTTTTTTTAAAAAATTAAAAATAACCATGCCAGGAATTAAGATTGATAAGGCTCGCTGAATATTTGAAAGATGAAAATATAGCATGTAATAGTTCACATCTTAAATTGCAAAAGAAGCGTTTTCTCCCCACCTCAAAAAAAAATACTATATTGCGATGACCCGAGAATTAGCCACACTTCTTCTTGCACAAAAACCATGTTGATTAGCTTCTGTGAGTCTCATCTTGCCACCAAAAGTTGACTATTTTTAATTTCCACAGAGCAAATTTCAATAGAGCAAAATGGCAAATATTCGTTAAACCTCCCTATCAAAAAGAAAATATTTTTGCTGGTCTAGGACCGTAATGAATTTGAATTTGAAGAGAAAATGTAAAAATAGGTATATTTCTTAGTTCCTTCCTCACGCTGCCCCATGGTCTTCCAGTATAATCCCATTGTCATGGCCACTGTTCTCTCTAAACTCCAGTGTGCCTCTGTGTTGTCAAAGAGGCCCTTAGATCTAGCTGCCAAACGCTGGTCATCGCTTTATATGATAGGTAGGCAACAGACCCATTTGTTTCAAAACAGGATTTTCTTAAAAAGCAGATTTACCTTGTGTTGATAATATTGGTACAACGTAATAGTCTTCCATTTGAGCAGATTAGGACCCATGGATCTTGGTACCCAGCTGAAATTATTTTCTGCATATGTACATCTTTCTTCTTTTCTCTGTAGGGTGCCTGCAACAAAGGAAGATATCAGGGCCCCAATTGTGTAGAAAAAAGAATTTCATTAGCTGCAGCTTGACATCCAGGGACGAGAAAAGCTGCACCTCTTGAAATGTCTCTGTTACCCAACTCTCAGGAAGACTGAGGCCCTTGTCCTCTTCCGCCTCTGATGAGAACTCTGTCTCTCATAACAAAAGGCGAATGGTGGTGGGCCCCCTTGGGTAACCCACTCCCCACTTGCATCAGTGATGTTGTTGAGGTACAAATAAATAAGATGCCCACAAAAACCCTCTCAAGCACGCAGGGTTATTTCCCCCCTAATTTAACCATGAACATTTTTTATAAATGGCTCTTTGGATCTCTTCCTGCTCTTCAAAATGGTGGCACTAAAGGCCATGCTTCTCACTTCAGATAGAAAAGGCTGTTCATCTCCTGTGAGGAATCCCTTGGGGAATCTGGTATATAATCAACGCCCAAGCCCCCCTCCCCACCCCCAACGCGAGGGCGTCCTGGGAGAGAGCAGCAGCAGCAGCCCACCCCGGAAGGGTCTTTGGGTGCCCTCGCCTCCAGCAGGCTTGTGCCCTGAAGAAGGATTTGCGTCTTCCGCAGCTCCTTCAGAGCGCACGCCCTGAGGCGCAGCTGTTTCTCTAGGTCCTTCCCGCTTTCTCCTTCCCCTTCCCCTTTGCTTTCTTCTGTCATTATTCCGTCCCATCCCCCAGTCCCCCCAAACAAACATCACTTTTCCTCCGCTCCTTTCCAGTTTGTGAGGCGACAGGCAGGAGATAGGTGGGAATGCTTGGCGTGCGTGCGTCCTCCCAGCCCTCCCGCTCAGTTGCTCCGTGGCACCCCCCCCCAGTGTTCTGGAGCAGGTTCACTGGCTTTCTGCTGGTGATGGGGATCCCCCCCCCGCCCCCGCCAGCGGTACTTCCTGCTGCTGCCCAGCTGAGTGGCAAGAGAACAACCAGGAAAATGTGAAGGAGACGGGGAGGGTCTTGGTGCAGTGATGTCACTTCCTGTGCACCCAGAGGTAACACCAGTGCATCACCCGTGAGTGCCCCCCCTCCACACCTAGTAAGTCTCCCACTGCTTGCCGGCCTTGCAGTGGCGTCCCTACTGGAGAGTTACAAAGACCATACATATGTGCGGCACATCCATTTCAAATGCAAGCCACTGACCCGTTGCTGTTTGCCCTCATGTGCAAAGAAAGATGTATAATTGAGCAAGGGGGGAATTCACAGAAGGCCCAAGGTAGCACAGGAGAAGTCATTCTGGCTGTTACTACTTCAGGGTCTCATTTAAACTTTTACTGGTGTTAGGTTAACAGAAGGTAGGCATTTTTAGAAAATCCAGTGTGTTTTATTGTATCTTCATCAAAAGATTATATGTACATTCAACAGACTACAGAGTTACTCGATTAGCCTTTATGGAGATTCGCGTTTTGTGCTTAGGAGGCATTGTGCTAGATTGAGAGTAGTGTTTTCATATCATCTATGGGGGCCAGCATGCTTCTTGGGCTCCCTAGTATGTTACTGCCACCACCATCCCTCAAATTATGGGGCTGTGTCTCAAGCAACTTTTGGCACAGGGGGAGGAAGATAAATGGCAACTGACCTAATTCAAATGGGGAGAATAAAGACTCTCATGTAATCCTATACTCCGCAGGTGCGTGTGGACAACCCAAACGAAGCTCTTCTGTACGAGTCTGTGCCAGTGATGCCTGGAGAGCCCGTACTGCGTGACATGGCCCTGAGTCCTGACCAGCGACACCTCTATTTACTCGGCCAGAGACAGGTCAGCCTGGGCATGGTGAGGTGGGCTGCTAAGGTCTGCGATGTTGGAAGTTCTGTGACTGGCTCTTTGGGCGAGGCTTTTGGCTGGAAATTCAGTAGGAGAAATCCCTCTGGGGATCTGGTCATGTCACTGGGGAAGGGAAGGTTTGTCTTCTCCCCTTTGTGGTATTTCTCCAATCCAAAATGCACCCATTGACTGCTTTGGGTCACCATAACAAACAGAAAGGCCATATGGGCCGCGTTGTGTCTGTAGAGCTTTAGGAGCCATTTTTGATCAAGCAGGGCTTGTGTGTCCTCTTGCCTACCCTGCCACCTAAATTACACACTGGGGGACCCTGTTTGCTGATCCACATGCTGTTTGACCCTGAGGCTGGCAGAACTACAGAGCAGTTGCTGTGGTAAGTTGATTGGAAAGTGGGTGACAATTGAAAGACACCCTTGTGGACTTGGATCTTGGGATGTAGAAAGGAAGGGTGGTTATATCCGACAGAGCTTGTGATTTGAGCCAGGTCTTACCCTGGGAATATGGCAAAGGGGGCCAGTAAGGGCTTAACTGCAATACAAGACCCTGTCGTCCCCGTCTCCCCTCCCCACCCCACATTTTCCACTGGTCCTGTCTACCAGACGTGCCCTTGGAGTTCCATGCTTGATTCTGAATTTTGAAGAGTGCAATGGGCCTCATTTGGCTCAGGACTGGGGCGTAAAAGCCTGCCCTCCCCCCACATGCTAGTTTCCTGAACTCGCAGCTCTGGGCAGCATCTGTTTGCCCCACTGTAGGGTTGCCAGGTCCCTCTTGGCAACAGGTGGGAGGTGCTGAGAACTTACTGGGGCATGAATACATGCCACTGTCCCTCACCTGGAAATGGCAGTGTAGCGCTGGAGCTGATTCTTTAACAATAAGGTCTGGGTGGAATTGAAGGTCTCCTGGAATTACAACTGATCTCCAGGCCAGAGAAATCAGTTCCCCTGGAGAAAACGGCTGCTTTGGAGGGTGGACTCTATGACATTATACCCTGTTTTGATTCCTCTCCTCCTCAGACACTTCCACACCAAAATCTCCAGGTATTTCCCAACCTGGAGTTGGCAACTCTCTCAACAATCAGCCAATAATAAGATTTTTGACCAAAAATGCTATATTTTTGGCTGATCGTTAAAGTATCCGCCCTGGCACAATACCATTGCTTCTGGGTCACACTCGAAGTAATGTCATCAGCCAGGATGATGGGCATATGCGTGGCAAGCAGAGGCACAGATTGCTGGGAGAATGCCCGCCATAAGTGGGCGCCTGGCAAGCCAACCCACTGGAGAACTGTATGTCTGCTCATTGGGTTACAGGAATGTTTCCCTGTTAGGCAAAAGAGCAGCTCGCCAGGGCTGTTTAATGTCAGGGAAATGGGACACAGGCAGCGGGGGGTGCAGGGATTGAAGACCCCTCCACATCAGGCCCCTTCCAATACATGCCTAGTAGACAGGGCCTGAGGCAGACGGGTGGGTGTTTTAAAGGGGTTTGGTCTGTATGATGTAGTTAGGTTGCTGGGCCTTAAGTCTGTGGTGAATTCCTTTCCTTCTGAATCATCATTAAGCAATCGCAGCCCATATTTCTGAGGGTCAGGGAGCAGTGCCTTCCACATGGGAAGGCATGACCTCTTGGGCCCCCCTAGCCTGTCTTTAGGAAGGAAAGGCGTGCCTGGACCCAGGTCGTGGTAGAGATGCCTGTGTTCAAGCAACCTGACAAAATTGCCACCCAAATGTGTCTGAGCTTTTGGGGAGGTGTGTACTTTCCAACACTGAGGCAAGGGGCAATTTGACTCTGCATATATTTCAATGTGTTAAAATATGACAATAAATAGCTGCCACTTATTTCATTCCTTTAAATGGAGAGGCAAAGTCCCACGCAGTGGTGTGGGGGGTGACCGGGCACAGGAGCTTGAAAGAGGTGTTGGAGGAAGGGGGTCGGGAGGGTTAGGGTTAGGGTTAGCGTTGCCAGACACTGAGAAAAAACTCGGACAAACAGATGTGGCCATTTTCTAATTAAGAGGTTCAAGAAACAGGCCGTTCTGAAGGAATGGGAGTCTCAAGGGTTAAAATAGAAAAGAAATGAGACAATAAAGGAGCAAAATAAGAAATCAGACCCCAGAGTTTGGTCATGGAGGACGGGCTGGTGGCAGGCTGACTGAAGCTGGAGCGGGGTCGTTTCCCTTCTCCCTCACCTGGACGGAGGAGAAGATGCACCTCGCCCTCCTCCGGCAGCAGAGTGGTTTCTCCCCCTCTCTGGAAAGGAGGCCTCAGGCCCAGGGCCCATGTGTGAGGGAGGACTCGTTTTCTGGTGGGCCGTTCCCTTTTGCTCATTCAGGTGTTGTTCCCTTTCCCCTTCTCACCTGAGGAGCTGCTTTGCCTGCCCACCTCACCCACCCCCTCCAAGCTAGCTTCAAGCTGGCTCCATGGTTGGGGGGTGGGAATAGGCCATTTCTCTCTTTTCCTCTCTCTCAGTGAGAGACAGCTGCAAAAAAGAGGGGGGGGGAGTGGTCGAAGCAAGTGCTGGGAGCAGGCAGGATGAACAACTTATATTCCTGTTTTGCCCTATAACAGTGGCTGGCCTGAGCGCTGCCCCTCCCCCCCAGGGGGGGGGCAGGAGGAATTTTCACTGCTCTAAAAATCAGTGCAGCAGTTCCCAGATTCACTTCAGAGGGCATTTTCACCCCGGAGAGCTAGTCTTATTTTTCCCGTTCTGCCCCTTGCCCCCCTCCCCGCTCTCGGCCATCGTTTGCAGCCGCTTCCCCCCCCCCGAAGCCTCCCCGGCCTTGACTCCAGAGGTGGCAGGATGGGGGGGAGGCAGGAGTCACTTTGGCTTACGCGGCTTAGTGGTGTAAATATTTATTTACTTCATTTATACCCCAGCTTTCTCCGTAAAGGGGACACAAAGTGGCTTACAACATTCTCCCCTAGTTCGTTTTATTCTCACAATAATTCTATAAAGTAGATTAAAATCAGTAAAGGTGTGGGCAGTAGGGTTGGAAGGGGTCGCAGAGGCCTAAGCAGGAGGGCAGGGGGCTGAGAGGCGGGGGACAGTGGGGCACTTGCCTCCCCCATTCACGTCTAACATGCACACACTCCCATCCTCCTCCTCCTCCCCAGAGGAATCCCCCAGAGGTACACTGAGTGAAAAGCACCCCTTGGGAGGCAGTGTGCACACGCCACAGCTCCTTCGTTCATCCCATTTGAATGTGAGTGTGACACAGCGGGATGAAGGAAGGGAGCCGTGGTGTGTGCACACTGAAAGTGAAAACTGCCTCCCAAGGGGCGCTTTTCACTCAGTGTAGGAGCGCAGGTGCCCACTTCTCCCCACCCTGTGATTCCCCCCCCAGCAGGCCAAGTGAGCAGGGCCAGAGGCGGGGCAGGGGATGGCGAGCCTAGGGGGCCATCCTTGATTTTTGCCCAGGGGCCCAGAATCCCTAAGCTGGACCTGTCTGGCGGGAGATCTGCCTGCCCGCATTGGTGTGGCTTTTCCATAATGAAAGTTGATTTTTTCCCCCTGAAGGAATAACAAATTACGTGGGATTGCTTAAAACCTGCTGGGGTGATGGGCGAGATATAGATTTGTCACTCCCCCCCCCCATCCTGACAAGCTGCTGGTATCTTTAAAAATTGCAGAAATTCAGCAGGTTAAGCCTTCCCCATCACTACCTATTTCTACAATGAAGCTGTGTCTGTTGCATTGGCCTGTTGCTGTGAAAAGCACAGATACTTTGTTGTAGGGGGAAGTTGTTTGCATCTCTGTCGGTATTTGGGGACAAGCGAGGGACAGGAAAGTTTTTGTGGCCCAAGAGCTGTAGCAATTTATGCCTTCCCACAGGTCGTGCGGCTTCCAGTGGAGAACTGTGAGCAATACTCGTCTTGCGCTGAGTGCTTAGGCTCCAAAGACCCACACTGTGGCTGGTGTGTCTTGCACAACAGGTGAGCTCATCCAGAAAAGGCAGGGCGAGAATTCACGACCCTTCACTAGACCCATATCTCTCCTGCCCCTGAGAGGCATCCAGCTGTGAGATTCTCCCCTCTTCCCCTTATCTAGACTCTGCAGAAGCTTTAATCCATTGCATTTCCCAGCAGTGAGCTGACTAGGAGGGAGGAACGGAGCGGGGATAGAAGACATCAACCCCTTGAGCTGGGGAGAGCGGGAGGTGTGGCATGTTATCTCTCTCCCCTCCCTCCCAAAACCCATTGCTGGTAGTGGTGGGGGGTTCCTATGAAAACTCTGGTATTCATGGAAACACGAGGGCCGGTTCCCCTCCTGCAGGCAAAAGTCTCCCTTGTACTTCTTTTTCTGCTCAGCAGGGAGGCAAAATGGAGCTGGGGGAGCTTCCTCCCAATATGTCCCTCTTCCAGGAGATGTTTTTCTGCCTTTCCTTACCCCCTCCCAGTCTCCAGTCGCTGTCTCAGCACCTGCCACCAACAACTTGCACTTTCTAGCTCAATATAGAACTATGTGATAATATTGGGGGAGGGGAGTGAGAACGGAGGTGACACTCCTCCCCATAGCTGTGGCGGGGGGTGGGGTGGGGGCAGGATAGAGGGAAAGTGAAGAACTGCAAATCATCTGCTTTCCGGAGCAAAATCTTTTCCTCCAGTTACAGTCTCAGGTTCTTGGTAACAGTCTCCCGTGCTCAACAGCTATCCCTTTGCCCCCCAACCGTGCCTGTGTACCTCACTTTTCCTTGTTAGCAGTTTTGTTCTAGTTGGTTCTCCATTGAGTGGCTGCCTCTCATTCTTACTGAAGCAAGCTTCTCCACCCCCAGCGCCCCAAGCGTCCTTGGATCTAGCACGAACAAGCCTCCAGGGTCCAGAGTGGAAGGTGCAGGTCCATATTGCAGTCCCCAGACTGATTTTCTCCCCCTCTCTGCCCCCTACGCATACACAGACCCACACATGGCCTTCTTGCAGATCTTACCATTTCTTTTCCCCATCTCCTGCCTCGATCTCTGCTCTAACAGTTTTCCCACTGCAAGACTTCTTTGGGTCTGAGGTTCCAGGTAGTCATGTGAGTCCAAAGTAAAACCCAAAACCAAAAGCCATGTCATATCTTTTCTTAAGATCAACTAAAGTGACACAAAACAGCATGCAAGCTTTCATGTTCTCCAGAGCTTTTAATTAGGCCGAACGTTAACTAATGAGGGAGGGGGAGAGAAAAGATGTTTCATGATCTTAAGGCCTGTGTTGAACGCAAAGGTAAAAACGATAGAGTAGTTCCAGTATCAGGATGTACCTTTTGGCTTTCTGGAAAGAAGGAGCAGAAAATGTAAGCACCCCAGATCAGAATCCAGAGGCTGTCAGCCCCAAACCAAGTGTCGCGAGCTTTCCCCTAAAGGGGTCTCTGATGCAAGTCCTGTCCCAGGGCAACTGTGAGCTTCTGTTGGCAGTGGGGTGAGGGGGGGGGCTGCTGCTGCTGATGATGATGAGGAGGAGGAGGAGGAGGACTGCTGTGAAGGCTTCGTTCCCTTTCCCACCCCTCCTTGCTTCTCCACCCTCAGGTGCTGCAGGGAAAGCGAGTGCCCTCGTGCTGCTGAGCCTCACCGCTTTACAGCAGGGCTAAGTCGGTGTGTGCAGCTGATTGTAGAGCCTAATAACATCTCTGTCACAGACCCCAGCATTGTGGTAAGTCCTTTTCGATCCCCAGCGTAGTGCCAGTGGGGGGGGGGGTGGCCCCCACTGGCATGCTGGCTGCTGTCCATCTGCTGCCTCCCCAAATCTGAGAGCCAGTCCTGACTTTCCAGCACCGCACTGGAGCAGGAGGGGCTTCGGAAGAGCCCCGGAGGCAGTGGCTGCCTGTCCGCACGGAGCCTCCGTCGCAGGAGCATGCTTGGCTCGGAACCCCCCAATATTTTGCTCACCATAATGGCACCTGTTTTTTAGTTGGCTATTTTGTGCCCTTTGCCTGTTCTCAGAATTCCCGAAGTGCCCACAGCTTAGCAAGGTTAAGAACCTCTTGACTAGACTTTCTAGTCTGCTTAAGCAGCAGAAGGGCGGTTAGTCTTTATGAGGAAAGTAATTATTGAAAGGGAAGTGTGAATTTATGATAATCAAGAAATAAAGGGAGTGATTGTTACACTGATAATATGTTTCAACGTGTATATGTTACAATACAATAAGTCCTATTATATTAATTAACAATATAGTCCTATTATATTAATTAATTAACAATGTCATAATACCCCTCTGCCAAAAGAAGTGGTAATTCCCTCAGTGCTGCTGGGCTGTCATGTGTCTCTGGTACGATTGAATTTATGTCCCTCCCCCCTTTTTTTTTTCCTCTGGGAGATTAAGTCATGGTTATTTATACGTTTGCCTGCAGAATCCAACATCACAAGAATCTTCTTTCTTTCTTACTTTTTCTTGCTTGCTTGCAAGTTTCTTGGTTCAAGGTTGAGGAAGTTGCCCTTCCCCCAAATGCCGTCCTCCAACTAAATTAGCCCAGAAGATTCCCCCCCCCCCCCCCGCATTTTGATGTGGCAAATCTGGCCACCTGGATCCCCGCCATGGTAATATTGAAACTAGACTATTGTAATGGTCTGTCGTCGAAGTCAACTCAGAATCTCCAGCTGGTGAAGAACGCCAGAGCTCGGTTATTATCAGGAGCTAGGTGGAACAGGCACTTCACTCCCATTCCGCAGACACTCCACTGGCTACCCATCCATTACCTGGCTCAGTTCAAGGTTTTGGGCATCACATACAAAGCCCTTCACAGCCTTGGTCCTTCATATCTCTCGGACCGCCTCTCCCCCTACGCTTTGCCACAGCGGCTTCGCTTATCTGAACAAGGCCTTCTGCAGGGACTAACCTGCCAATGGGCAAAATCAACAATTGCCTGTACATGCACATTCTCAGTGGTGGCCCCTACCTTCTGGAACGGCCTGCCTGAAGAGGTCAAGAAAGCTCCCACTCTCCTGGCTTTCCACTAACTATGCAAAACTGAATAACTCGGGAGGGCTTTTTTACACAGTTAGTACTTTGCTGTAAGATGTTCGGAAAGGTGCAGGATAGAGAATGTAGACCGCACTACTCTGTACAGCAAGTATGCTCCTACTGGATAGTTTTTGCACTGTTTAATATGTCATGTTAAACAGCTTATGTTTTGTTTCATCATTGTCTCAGCTCTGTATCAGATTTCTGCTCCTTTTTTTAAACTTCTGCATTCCATGGCATGGAGGGGGGGGGATCAGAATAGTGGAAAGAGGACAGGAAGTGAGAACTAGTGAGGGGAGCGTAGATCACACACCCCTCCATGCAAGTCTTTGCATGTTCTCTGCTTATATACAATGTAAAGCACAAGTAGGCCCCCATTAGGGCCCGCTCTCCTTCCTTCAAACCAGGGTGAGATTCGTGGCAATCCAGTGACTTCCCTCTCTTGGGGTATGTTTCCAGCTGCAGCTGACCCTCCACAATGCCCCAGATCTGACTGCCGGTGTGATCTGCTCCTTTGACAGCCTCGGAGAGAGTGAGGGACAGCTGCAGAGAGATGGAGGAATTCGCTGCCTTTCTCCTACCTTGCGAGATGAGCCGCCTGGGGAGCACGGTTAGTGCCGGCGGGTGGGAAGGGTGGGAAATCCACATGAAGAGCTGGTGTGGTGCAGTGTAGTGCTCCAAGAGGCTGAACGACAAACTGTGAAGCTACTTTTGCCACAAACTAACTCGGAGGCCTCAAGGCGCACCACTCACTCACCACCACAGCCCCCAAGGTAATGATCCTGATGTCCTTCGTAGGATTGTTTGCAAAGACTGCAAAAAGATCATGTATGTGAAGCACTTTGCAGGCTCAAAGGTGCAAAGTGGTGTCTAATGATAGAGGTCAATAGGGATTATGGCCCAGAAAGCATTTGGCAACATTGGACTGAAATCTCCAAGACTGGCTGCTAGGGTGGCCAGGTCCCCAAAACCTCCCAGTGGGAGGTTGGAGGCCCAGCACTCGCTTTGGGAGATTCTCTTCGCATGTGTGCACAGCGCATGCGCTCCCAGCCTGCGTAATGATGTCACTTCCTGGAAGTGACATCATTGTGTAGGCCACATGCGGCCCTGGGACTGCTCCTACGCTCCGCAGGGGGCTGAATCAGGCCCAGTTTGGCCTGATTTGGGCTCGAATCAGGCCAAATTGGGCCCAGTTCAGCCCGAATGAGGCTGCTGTGGAGGGCAGAAGCACTCCCGTGCTCCACAGTGGCTAGATTTGGCACAATCTGAGCCGGTGTTCTGCTTCAAGCAGGTGCCGGCGTCTGCAGGGAAATATTGACTGATAACGAAAGCCGGGTGTTAGGACAGGGGGCCAGAGGCAGAATAACCAGAGTCCATAATTCGCAAGAGTTGTCGAAAGCAGGCCAAGGTCAGTCATCAGGAAAATAGTCCTATAAGAGCAGCAACAGGGGCAGGCAACTCAGGGAACACGTTGCAGCCACGCTGAAGGGCCCCTCCCTCACACTCTTATGCGCTGCATGAGTTACGTCAGCTTGCAGCAGCTGCTCCAAGTCTCCTCTGAAGAAACCCCTCCTTCCTCTGTAACGACCAGCCTTTCTGGGCTGTGAGGCATGCTGATCGACGACGTCTGGCCTGTAAGTCTCCTCTATACCTTTGCTGTCATTGCTTTTGTGAGTCTGCAGATCCTGGGGCAGACAAGGCAGCTGGCCAGACCTGAACTCTTGGCTCTGGGCAGGGAGGGGAAGCCTCCAGGTTTTCTGGCTGCTCTTCGCCAGAGGTTTCAGAGCTATCTGCCAGCCGTGGCAGTTCCACGACGCCCCTGGATTTGGCTCGAATCGGGCCACTGCGGAACGCAGGAGTGCTCCCGCACTCTGCAGCAGCCTGATTCGGGCCCGATTTGGGTTGAATCCAGCCGCTGCAGAGCCCAGGAGCGCTCGCATGCTCTGCAGTGGCTCGATTCTGGACGAATTGGCACCAATTCGGCCCGAATCTGGCCCGATTCAGGCCAAAACGGGCCCAAATCAGGCTGCTGCAGCACATGGGAGCGCGCCACGCCACCCGGTTGCACACCCCAGGAGGTGCGTTCCCCCCTACCAGCCAAGTAAGTGGGGGTAGGGCGTGGAGGGTGGGGGTGGGGGACTGGCAACCCTACTGGCTGCCCTTTCCTTCTGCTTTCCGGTTTGCAGAGGTGATGCCAGCATAACTGTGCATCACAAAGGCACATTTGGTCAGTCTGCAGACACGTGGGAGGGACTTCAGTCTCCGTGACTATTCTGAATGAGGAACTGAAGGTCAGGGCGAAGGAAATCCCGCGGGGTACGTAGTGGTTAGAGTATCAAACTAGAATTTGGGAGATCTGGGTTCATTCATATCTTCGTTCTGCCAAGACAGCTCTCTGGCTGATTTTAGTCCAGTCGCATATTTTAAGCCTAATCCACCTCACTCAGTTGGGGGTAAAATAGAGGAGGGGAGAATGATATTGTGAGCTGCTTTAAATCCCCATTGGGGAGATAGGTAGGGTAACAATATGTAAACAAATAAAAGTTGTTTGGGACTCATCTAGAGCGCATCCTCACTGAGGCTACTCTCTAGAGCCCCTTTCCCCAAAACTGTTTCAGGTGATGTCCGTACTGTTCAACTCCGACTTCTCTCCATGGAGACTGGTGTAGAATTTGCTAGCACAAATTTTGTCTTCTACGACTGCAGCCTTCTGCGCACGTGAGTTTTGATGTTGTGGTAATGCCCCTGTTCTTCAGTCCTCAAATACACATAGAATCATAGACTGCGCCTGTGGCGTAGAGTGTTAAGCGGCAGTACTGCAGCCCAAGCTCTGCTCACGACCTGAGTTCGATCCCAGCGGTAGCTGGGTTCAGGTAGCCGGCTCAAGGTTGACTCAGCTTTCCATCCTTCCGAGGTCGGTAAAATGAGTACCTAGTTTCCTGGGGGTAAAGGGCAGAGGACTGGGGAAGGCAATGGCAAACCACCCTGTAACAAAATGTCTGCCAAGAAATGTGACGTCTCCCCATGGATCAGTAATGACTTGGTGCTTGCACAGGAGACTACCTTTACCTTTTACCATAGATTTGGAAGGGTCCTTGCAGACCATCTAGTCCAACCCCCTGCCCAGTGCACGAACAGCCTAAAACATCCCTGACAAGTATTTGTCCAGCTGCTCCTTAAAGACTGTCAATGAAGGGGAGCCCACCACCTCCCTAGGCAGCCGATTCCATTGCTGAATTACTCTTAATGTGAAGAAGTTTTTCCTAATATCCAGCCAGTACCTTCCCTCCTGTAGTTTAAACCCATGATTGCGAGTCCTAGCCTCTGTTGCCAACAGGAACAGCTCCTTTCCTTCCCCAAAGTGACAGCCTTTTAAATACTTGAAGGGAACAATCATGTCTCCCCTTATCCTCCTCTTCTTCAATCTGAACATGCCCTGAGCTCTCCTCTTTGCTTAGAATTGGGTTCAGGGCCTTGTTTTAGTGTGCTGTGTATGAGGAGGACAAACCTCTTTCCTGAGGGGCAGATGCAAGGGTTAAGCGTTGCTCTACCCGATGGTTGTATGGTTTTGTATGGTTTTGCATTGTATGGTTTTGCAGCTAGGGCTCCATAGGCCAGCTTTTAGTATTATGTATGTTGGGATGCGGATTGGGGCATCAAAAGAGCCCTAGCGCAAAGTGAGTCAAGTGGCCTCTGTGAGAAGCCCTGCTGGGTTCACTTGGGTGTATCATGCCAAGAGTTATGGGGAAGGACTGTTCAGGTGTGAGAAAACTGTGTCAACCAGAGCTGCCAGATAGGACTGAGTGAAAGCAGAGGGCTTGGCCCTTGTCACAGCCAGATCTGTCCTGTCAGGAGTTATGGGAAAGGGCTTTATAGGCCTGAAGGTGTGAGCCAATTGGGTAGATGTGGGCCTTGTCAGCTGTCATTTTAGAAACCGAAGCACTGAGGTGACTTGGCAACACAACAACAGCTCTGCGGCCTAGTTTTTCTGACAGGATTTGGCATGTCACCTGTTTACTGTTTTTGTTATTTTTTAATTGGAAACTGCATACATCTCGCACTAACACTGGAGCCTCCGTTCAGGGGCATCCAGGCTTACACCATCCAGTCAGTTTGTGGCATTGGCTTCAGTCAACATTCCCTCAGGGCCTCTCCACACTCGGCAGATGGCTTTGGCAGGAATGTAAGGAGCCGATTCAATCCCCCTCTCCCTCTCCCCGCTTTTCTTCCCCTCCCCATGAGTTCCATATCCTCAGGCACAAGGATGAGGACAAGGGAATAGAGCTCTGGGGAGGGAGTGGCATTTGCTGAGGAAGGCTGCTTAGGTGTCCTTTGGGGCATCGCCCCTCCTTATCGAACGCCTGTTTTTATTTCCCTCACCCCTACAGGTGTTTGTCATGTGTCAGCAGCCGCTACCCTTGCCACTGGTGTAAATACAGGCACGCTTGCACCCACAATGTTGCCAAGTGCTTCTTTGTGGAGGGACGGGTCAACACCACGGAGGTAAGGAGGCTTCTTATCATGCAGGGGCTCTCCAGATCCCGCCAAGCCTCTTGAGAAGAGTGCTGAATACCAAATTCCCAACCCCCAGTTCCGTCCCCAGTAGGGTCCCTTTTCACGGCTGTCTGAGAATGGGGGAAATCTATAGGGCACAATCTGTTAAGCCAGAACGACTCCTTTCCCTGAGGAGTTGGGGGCGGGGGGAGGGGGCTCCAGAAACGTGGCTTGGCCTCCGACTTACATCCGTTCCTTGCCTCTCTCAAAGGCTCTGTGATTCCTGCATAGCAACAATAATACATGCAGTCTCCCCTTGTGTATATCAAAGGGCACTAAAGTACAGCAAGAAAATTGTTGTTACTCTTTCAGATTTATGGAAATCATGATACTTTTAATTGGCACATTTAAAAAAACGGCTATTGCAATATTTCAGGATCCTGTAGAATTCCGAACGCATTGCTCTTTACAAGTGAATCCCTTTGAATGCCCAGTTGTGTCTTTGTGATGCGTGGGTGATGGACAGTATAGCCTGTGTGTTGTTGTTTTGTAGTTACTGTACAGGAGTCGGAGGTGAAGGAACTACTCCTTTCTTAAACAAGGTACTAGACCGATCAGTAGAAAAGCTGGTGACCCTTTTTCTTGGGGAAATGCATATGTTGCCAGAGATTTTTTTTTTAATGTAGCTATTGAGACTAGATCTTAGATGCTGAAAGAACTCTGTTAACCAAGCATGTACAGGTGTTGTCATTTGTTTTAATTACTGGATTACTGAAAGGTAATAATAAAGATGTTGATCATGAGAACGTATTGCTTTGGGGTAGCAAAGGCAGAAGAGGACAAGAAAGTTCAAAAGGTTATAGGATCTATCAGAAAGGACAGAATTCTCTCGGCTTCTACCTCCCCCAACCACTGGGAAGTCTCTTTCTATCAAAGCCTGACAGTATCAAATGCCTTTTTTCAACCATGAGATCTTTAAAAACAAATGGGGAGAAATGTGGGCTATAAATGAAGTAAATAAATAATAAACCATGCTTGCACCAAGGACTGCCTTATAGATGTGTGTGTCTTCAGGACTGGGGATCCCAAGCAGTCAGAGGGGGAAGGTCAACAGGGGGCAGAGCAGCAGTGCTTAGTGCTGCTACTTGCTGCCAGTGGGCCCATGCCAGGCAGGGGACAGAATCAGAATGAGGAAGGGAGCTTTGCTTGCTGGCAGCGGGGCCGGTTGCTCACGATCAATCATTTGGTCTGGGCAGTGGGATCAATAGCCCTGGAGATCTGGGGACTCTTTGCGGGTAGGTAATTGAAAGCAGCTCTCTCGGAAGGTCACCATTTGGGTTGTGGTTGGATGTGTTGGCTGGAGGTGGGAGTGGCCAGGGTGGTGAGCAGTGAGATCCTTGTAATTATTGAGGCCTGAGAGGCTCTGGCAAAACTGAGTGCCCTTAGGACTGTGGAAAGGAGGTGTGCCCATTAGAAATGGGATAACTAGAGCAGGCCTGGAACTCTCAAGCCCCTCTTCCCTGCTCTGCCTCCGCCTTTTGTGTTGCTTCCATTGTCTTAGGTCAAGACAGGAAGTTATGCCTGAGGCTTGATTGTTCTTCAGGTCAGGACTGTTTTCCTCTATTGCTTCCTAGAGTGACTAGCCATGTGAACAGAGCAGCCGGGCCCATATGCCTTCCCCCTCCCCTCCTTTTGGTACCAAGGAGCAATTAACCAGGCTCTGGTTTCCATGGCAACTCACAGCGCCCAGCGCAGGCTCTTTCCTCTCCATCTTTCTCAAGTGGCTGCTCCAGGCAAAAGGAGGGGCTGGATGCTGGGGCTCCTGGGCCTGTGGAGTGTGGAAGGTCATGTGGCTGTGTGCGTTGTGAAGAGGAAGAGCCTTTGTCCAGATTTCTGAGAGAAGGGGAAGGATTATATTCTGTCCCCAATGGTGACTAAGGCTACAGTCAGAAGTATAGCCAAAGCCATTTGGTCTGTCTTCTGAGTAATCCTGAATAGGGCTGGACTGTAAAGATGCATTTTTATGTATTTCCAACGTCTGTTAATTCAAATGTAATGCCTAGGTTAGCTAACGTTTAGCTAGGGTTAAAGGTACATGTAGTGCTATGTGTAAATATGCCTTGCATCTCTTCCTCTCTCTTCTAGGGCTGCCCAGAGCTGCTCCTTGGTGGGGAGATTTTGATACCAGTGGGGGTCTTGCAACCTATTACTTTGCGTGCCAAGAATCTTCCACAGCCTCAGTCAGGCCAGAAGAACTATGAGTGTGTTTTGGGCATTCAGGGTCGGCAGCAGCGTGTCCCGGCTGTGCGCTTCAACTCGAGCAGTGTGCAGTGCCAGAATACATCGGTGAGAGCTGTGCCATATTGATTTATTAAGAAAATGTGTATCCTGCTTTTCTGTAGTGAACAAGTCTGCTTAAAGAAACAAGTACTAAAACATTACGTATAGTAAAATCTAAAATAGTTAATAACAAAGGACTAAAATAGCAGTCAGCCAGATTTCTAAAATGCAGGTGAAATAGCATTAAGCCACAGTAAAAATAGAATAATAAAAGCTGCAAGCTAATAAAAAGAGTAGTTAATAATAACTTAGCGGTGATAAAATCAGCTAGCAACAGCAAAGACCATCAGTGCCAATTAAAGTGCCATTAAATAAAGTCAGGTGAAAACCATATTAAAAGCCTTCTGGAATAAAGAGTCTTAACGGCTCTTTGGAAAGCTAAGAGTGCTGAAGGGGGCCTGGCAAAGTCTCCTGGGGCAGAGAGTTCCACAGTCTGGAGGCAGTCGCAGAAAAAGCCCTGCTGCACAAGCCAGTCTCCCAGGGACACGCCTATGATCTAATGGCAAGTTTTGTAAGTTAATTATGAAGGAATACCTTCATCTATCTGTCCTAAACCAATCAATTTCAGTGAGCAACACCAAAGTCTAATATTTTTTTCTTTAGTACTTTGCCGTTCCCAGAGTGCTGTGCAATTATTACATACACCCAATTGATGTCATATGCAGGGGCGGCGCACCTATTGAGGCCAGGTAGGCGGTGGCCGCAGGTGCGGGGTGCCGGAGGGAGCGCTGGAAGAGGCGCGGGGGGCGAGAGCGCGCCCCCCAAAGGAGAAGCCTCCTATTCCTCCCACCCCACGCCACCGCCGCCACCAGCACAAGCCCCCGGCCGGGCGCAGCCACCGCGGGCAGGCATCTGCTGCGGCGGAGGCAACCGAGTGGGAGAGCTCGGAGGCCGCCCGCCGCAGCGATCAGGCCAGCGGCGGCGCGTGCGCTCCCGTGATGACGCCACGCATGACGTCATCACGCAGGCAGGTGCGCGCGTGCTCGTGCGCGCGGGGGGGGGGGGCGCTTGGCCGGCCAGCCCTAGCACCGCCCCTGGTCATATGAACATCCAGAAAGGAACCAAGAGGCCAAGATGATAATAATAATAATTGTGTTCACCCAGAGCGGTGAACAAGCTAGTGTTATTATTATCCCCACAATACAGCTGGGGAGCTGGGCTGGGAGAAGTGGCTCACCGAAGGCCACCTACTGAGCTCATGGCAGTAGTGGGATTCGGACCAGCAGAGTGCTGATTGGCACTTAACCACTGTACTATAGCAGCTCTGCGTGTTCTCAGCGCATTCTCTCTCACACACACCCCTTCCCCTTTTTGGAGAATCTCCTAAGTCCAAGCATCAGTGTGCTTTGGGAACATCCAGCCAATTTCTAGGAGCAAACTGTATAGGCGCTCTTTCATAGCTCAGGATGAACTTAGCAGAAACGTAGGGAGCGTGGTGGCCCCTCTCCTGGGGTTCTAATCTGTGGTACACCAAATCCATCTAAATGCAGACACGGCATAAGAGAAGTCAAGTTGCATGGCTGGCGTGGAGGTTGTGCTGGCACAATCCTTCTGCAGTGATACTGCCAGTCCCATATACTTTCAATATTTTTATGTTACTGGGAGGAATAAGATAGAGCCATTTTACTTTATAATGTGATCATTTAGCTATTGTCTCATGATTTTATGAGTTTGTTCAGGTGTGTTATGCTGTCTAAAATGTTTTGAAGGAATGGAAGGCATGGAAAAAGAAATGAAATGCTGAGTTTTACCCTCTTTCTTTATTTTTTCTTGTTTGATGTGTCCTAATTCCATTTCTACATTGTCATCAATTTTACACAATGCAAAGATCAACCTTGAGGAGACTCAGCTAAGTAACAAAAGGCCGTTTGTCCGAATTTCTCTCTCTCTCTCTCTCTCTCTCTCTCTCTCTCTCTCTCTCTCTCTCTCACTCACTCACTCACTCACTCACACACACACACACACACACACACAAAGAAAATTGGGGTTTTCTGATCGTTAGTTTGTGGTGGTACTTAAAATAAATAAAAATGTTATGCCATGTTCCAAGTTCTGTGAGTAAACACAAACAAGGATGTAGGATACTTTGATTATGTTTCAGCAGTTTCCTAAAAGAAAATTTAGCTTTTAGGCTTGAACTTTTAACAGAAAACTTTATCATGCATCTTAATCCCAGCTCACTGGAAAAAAAAATTTTTTGAGCCCGATAAAAGTCTTTCCACTGGCTTTGTCTTCCCTATTGGTTGGCTTCTGTGCAGTTTGCTGTTCTTTCTTGGAAATTTCTGTTTCTACCAATTTTGGTATTTGGCAAGCCTCTCTCTCTTATTTTGCACATTTTATTGTAGTGCGGTTGGACTATGTTTTTGTAAGGTTTTGCTCTGTTCTTTGCAGTGTCATACATTTCTGCTGTAGCTGCTGATGTAGCATTTTCAGCCTGAGGAATGACAATCAAGCCGAGTGCCTTTATGTGTGTTTTGCATTTGGGGTTAGGTTTTGATCCTGTAGCACTTTGCTGAAAGGGAATGTGGGCTGACTGAGTTCCAAGTGTTGAGTACTAGTGAGAAACAGGCTTGGTTTTGGCAGGCAGCCACTGCTGCTGGTTTTCCTGTTCATGTGGAGAGCATTCAGGGAAAGAATTCTGATTTGGTAATCAAGCAGAATCTGGTACCAAATCTTGCTTCCAAGTAGGGTGTTTTGGGGAATTTTTGTGAGTGCTTCTGCTTCAACACACATCTCCATTGGGATTTGTTTTGTCTTGATCCGGCACAGGGGTCCTGTTCAGACATTTGGGCCCATATCGCAGTGTTTTGCAAAGCCCAGGCCTCGGAGTGTGTATCTTCAGCACCACTATAGCTGTTTGCTGTGCAGGGACTATCTGGTTCAGCTTCTAGCACAAATGAGGTCCAGATACCAGATTCTACAAACTTATGAAAGGGGAGGGGTGGATAGGCCTGCTTTGGGGCCTGTTCCAAACCAGTGATTCAGTGATCCAGGACAAGAACAGGTTGCTTTCTCCCCACTCCCCTTCCCGCTTTAGTTGATGCTGCTGCCCCTTTACGTGCAAATTGGTACTGGGGTACTGATTGAAGGGAATGTGGGGTTCCATGTTGCTTTCAAGAAGGATTAAAGGGTCTTAGATTGAATAGAATTAAGCAGCACAACTGTCCGGAGCTCTGCGAACGCTTGTTTACTTTTAACATGCATTCATGATGTGAGAAATGATGCAGCGACTCCAGAGGGGGAAGGAGTCGCTTGTGTGCAGGCTGTGCAAATCATTCCTGCTAGCAAAGCACAAAGGGGGCTGCAAAGGAGGGCGAAGATGCGTTGGAAAGCCACCAGCCAACATCAGCCAAGTATTTGGTGATGCTACTGACTAGTTGGTACCAGCAAATAAATGCTTGTATTGCAGGGAGGAGACAAGGATCGTTGTACGTGGATGATGCCAGCTAGTATTGCCACAGATCCACTGGGAGGGGGCCGGGGCCAGGATCCCCATCCTGTCTCTCCCACGGCGGCTTTTTTGGCATGACTATTTCTCTGCCTGTGGCTTGGCAAGAGGGTGGGGCAGCTGTCAGGAAAGCAAAAGGCATGTGGGGAAGATCAGAAAAAATTGCCGAGGATGGCTGTGGACCCCCAGATGAAGTTTTCCCCCCACCCTGCATCACCCAGACCCAATGTAAACATTGCACAGTAGACACACCTGCACCACTCAGACCCAACCCAAACATACCATACAACTTGCTCAGCTCCATGGGTCCCCCAGGGTGATCTGGTCCCCAGGCCTTATCCCCTAGACTGTCCCCCTTCGCAGCAGCCATGGGGAAGGGAAAGAACGATCCTCACGAATACCATAGTTGTTGAACGGCTAGCAAATCCTCTGTATGTTTAATCCCGACCACCATATTTCAGGCGGAGAGGAAAATGACAATCGCTTGTTTTCCAACTTGATCAAAGCAAGTGCCCTTAAGTCAAGAAAAACCCACTGTTTGCATTCCCCTAAATGAAAGTAACATGCAGCAAGATGGTTGGTCTGGCAGAGCAGTGGCCAAACCCGTGGCCAAATCCCAGGGGAAAGCAGGTCACACGTTCAGGAGGAAGAGTGACGGAGAGACTGCACCCGCCCACAAGGCGCTGAACAGTTCCAGTAGGGTGGGCCCGGATGAAGAAGCACCAAGGGACTTGCAGTACAGCCATAGTGGGCTGCCCGGGTGTTTAGGATTTGTGGCTCCTGATCTAGTTGCGATGGCATACTATCTGTTTGCAAAGCTAATCTGAAGCTTCAGTCAGTACTGCCTGTCTCCCCGGCCCATACAGTAACAACACCATCATGATGCTCTCGATGCTAATGCCGTGCAACTTGCCTGGACTGCATCTGTTAGCAGAGACAATCCCAAAATCAAGAGCCTTGCGCCCCTTAATGAATAACATTTGCTGGTGTGGGTTAGAGCTCACTTGGTCAGATACACCAAGACAAAGGGGCCCTCTTGTTCACAGAAGCTTAGGCGGCCACGATAAATCGGTTCATCCCTTAGGAGCCAGATGACTGGGGCAGTGCCCGTGGGAGATGCTGCCGTGGGCATTCTCAGCATGGCTTGGCCTGCCCCTTCTATAGCCGCCGGAACCAGGAGGAGGGAGTGAGGTTCCCACTGAGGAGGGTGCAGATAAACAGAAATAGTTTGTGATGTTTTTCATGGCAATAGTCTGTGTATCCCTATAGAGGCTGCCCGGCATACTGAGAGCCCAGAAGCCACTTAAGATGGGTTGGGTGCAACTATGAAGGGGTTTGTAAATTCACCTGCCATTCTAGGCTGAATAAATTAGTATATGTTTCCTTCTCATCTGTGATCTTGATGAGCTCTCATTAATGCTTATATTGGAGTGAGCAAATGTGGTGGTATATCCAGGTTTTTTTTCTGGGAAAAGAGGTGGCAGAACTCTCGAGAGGGAAATGAGGAAGAAACACACGGGATTCTTGGAAATAATATTATTTTCACGCATTATTGCCAAGTATTTTCAAGAGGTGCCGGAACTCCGTTCCTCTGCCTTCCCGCTGAAGAAAAGCCCTGGGTGTATCTGTCTGGTATGTTTCTAACCTGCCCTTCCTTCAAGGTGCTTAGGGAAGCACACAAGGTTCTCCCACCCCCATTTTACTCTCACAACAGCCCTGTGAGGTAGGTTAGGCTGAGAATGGCTGGCCCAATACCGCCCAGAAAGTTTCATGGCAGAGTGAGGCGTTGGACCTGGGTCTTCCGGATGCTAGTCTGACACTTTAACCACCGCACAGCCGTGGCTTGCTAGTGGGACAGAGAAGACCTGAAGTGGGGCCACTGTCAGGCTTAGCTAACGGCTGTTTGGTACATCATTCTTGGGTGATGAAGCACTTGGCGCTCCCTTCGTAGGCTGATCATACTCTGCATTTTCGTAACGGGTGACCCATCTTTTTCCGCAGTATTGGTACGAGGGAGAGGAACAGGGAGAGGTGCTGCTGAACTTCGATGTCATTTGGGATGGAGACTTTGCCATTGACAAGCCACCAGGGTTCAAAGGTACCACCCTCTGTTTTATAGCGCAAAGTAGGGGCCTGAAGCCTGATCTCTGGTCTTCCTTTTTCGCTGCAGGGATTGTGGCACATCAATTCCCGGGGCGGGGGGGGGGGGCTTTTACTTATTAATGTTAAAATGTTTATATCCTGCCTTTCCACAATGCCCAAGGGGGCTTACAAAATATAAATATGCATAAATAAAAAGATAATTAAATGTACAAATTGAAATACATCAAGTTAAAACTACAACATTGTCACTTCCAGTGGCTAGAGATATTCTTTAGTTATTTTCACTAAGTTGAAATAATTCTGTTTTGCACCTTTTATGGGAGGAAGAGAGTATAGGAGCTTTCCATCCCATGTCTGGCAGGCTGTTCCAGCGGGTGGGCGCAGCCACTGAAACAGAGCACTTGCGGGCTGTAGCTGAACGGACTTCCCAAACACGAGGCTATGATCTCATAAAGGATTTCCTGAGATGTATGGGAGAATTTCTGTCTGTGGTGCACAGCTTTGTCACCTGCAGCCTCAAATGCCCCTGGAATGCTGTGCTTAGTGGAAAGGGGATCCGGGCGGGGGGGGGGGGGAGGTCTGCAGCAGGAGAGGGGGAAGTCTTACCCCTACCGCACCTCTGCTTCTGTCCATGGACGTCTTCTGCTGGATTCAGAGTACTTTTAGGCAGCAAAACAGGTGGTGTCTACTAAGTCAGGGCAAACCAGGGAAAACATAAGTCTCCTCTAGTTTGGTAGATATCAGCCTAGATATGTTGAAATGAAGTAGTCAAAGTGAGAATTCTTTATCACTTGACCAGAGGAAAACTGACCCTCTGGGCATGCTCCAGGGTTTAGAGCACAGAGAGGCGTCTTAGCAAAGGAGCTGGGTAGGCGTTTATCTCAGGGGAATCGTTGGCAGCCACCTCTGCTTAGGAGAACATGGTGTTGGCCCTGCTGCTTTATCTACAGCCTCTTCCCTCCCTCTCCCCAGCTCTGTTGTACAAGTGTTCGGCCCAGCGCTCTAGCTGTGGGCTGTGCCTCAAGTCAGACCCCCGTTATGAGTGTGGTTGGTGTGTCCCTGAGCGTCGCTGCCTCCTACGCCCTCATTGCCTTGCTCCCCGGCAGAATTGGGTACCACCTGGTCGAAGGGGGGCCCGCTGTGCCCACCCCCGCATCACCCAGGTAAGGAAACCCTGCCTAGCCCATCCCTGCTCTTCCTCTCTCTGGAATGGAGGAGATGATTCCAACCCAAAGAAGAGCCCTGCCCCGAAAGCAGCGTGTCTGCCTGGCTCTACAGTTACTTCCCTGCCGATACGGCTGGTAACGGGGCACGTCTGCATCGCCACACTGGAGCTCTGGGTGGGCGTAACTGTTCCACATCCACCGTTCCCACCTCACAGTTGTGCATTCGGCCTCATGTTACATAGGAGCCTATGTGGGTAGACCCCATAGGACCGGTACACCTCAAAATTGGATCCCGCGTGCACATGGCATTTTCTGAGTGTCGCTCTCATGCCCACATGAAATCCCATGCCACAGGCTGGGTGGCTCAATCTGCACTTTCCAGTGTGTGGGTCTCTGGGTGGCAATGAAGAGAAGAGGAAAACGCAAAGGGGCACAAGAAGTGCTTGGTCTTCACGTTCAGCTCTCCCCGCTACTCACTCCAGAGGATTTCTGCCACTTGTTTCACTGATTTCTGCTGGATTCTTATGGATTCCATGTTTACTTTTGTGAGCATGTGGGATTTTTCTCTTCCTGTTCTCCACACCAGCAGGGGGTTTCAGCTAGTTCTTGGGCTGGTCGTATGGATACCATAATACTGCATGTGGGCACTCTTACGGCACTTCCGAGTCTATAGTGTGTACCACCCATCATGGTAAGTTCTACCACCTGCCATGTCAAGCAACTTGGGGGAAGGCCTGCTTCAGGGACCGGAGATGGATATATTTCAAATTTCAACAGCTAACTTTTTGTTTGTTTTTGAGCCCCAACATAGCAGAAACTTTCCTGGTGCGCCACCAACTTAATCACTCACACCCACGAGGAAAACTGAGATGGTTTTTTCCTACCAGGCATGGACAAAATAAATTATAGAAAAGTGTTCTTATTTATAAAAAGCCTTCTCTGAGGAGCTCTCCGTTTGGAGTCCTCCATGTTGAAACACTGGAGCATCCCTGGTGCTCCCCAAATAAATGCCCTTTCTTCTTCTCCGTCCCTGTTCTTTCCGCAGGTGTCACCACTTACAGGCCCCAAGGAAGGAGGTACACGGGTGACAATTTGGGGCGAGAACCTGGGGCTTCATTTCCATGAGGTGGGGGTGCGTGTGGCCGGCGTGCGCTGTAGTTCCCTTCCTGCGGAATATGTCAGTGCCGAGAGGTGGGTGAGGGCTGGGCTGGGGGACAGCCAAGAAGTGGGGAAGTGGTGCCTTGGGGAATGTCAGGGGGCGGAACTAGGAGTGAAGGCAGAAGCAGAAGTTTCTAGAAAGAGCTGTGTATACAGTTCATAGGGTCTCCATTCACGGTGCTATTTGCTGTGTCAGTTCCTGAAGGTTGGCCTGATTTGTCTAAACCAAAAAAGTAGCATGTGAAAAATACAACCTTTCACTTAAAACTGAGGTTCCTGAATGTGTTTCCACCGTCCCCTTTCTGTCTTGTGATGAAGTTTCACAAATGGCAATACCTCCTCTTCGGCGAATGCAGCCCTAGTGTGGCCCCCTGGCCTTCTGTCAGTTTGTTTTAGCCAGTCCTGGAGCCTGTTAGCACAGACCCTTCAGTCCCAGGCAAGAGCAGGAGGATATTCCACTGACTGACTTTGCAGCACCATCGCTTGGTGAAGAGCATGCCTGTACTAAATCCTGCTAGCACCAGAGGTGTAGCGTCAGTAGTTTATGGCAGCTCCTTTGCAGTACCAGATTTGCAGCCAACCGTCATAGCCAGCTCCACCCACAATGTGGCAGTCGAGTACGCGTTCTAGTTTCTCCCGTTTTTCTGTCTGTATGCTTGGTATCGTAATTTGCACCCAGATCCTTGCCTGAACTTCAGAGCCACCTCTCACTGGCGACAACAAAGTCAGTAGGCAAGGACACCGGCCCCTCCTCTTGAGGATCTGCACGCCCTGGGATGGTTTGTTTTTGAGCCTCAGTGCGGCAGAAGGTTTCCTGGTGTGCTGCCGGCTTGCCCTATATTGCCCTGTAGCCATCATTCCTCCAGACAGCTAAAGGCAGCACATGTGTCCGTCCTCCTCACGTATTTGTATCCTCACAAGCAGCTTGGGAGGTACTTTGGGCCTGTGATGCTCTGTCAGGCAAAGGCCATCCTGTGCCCGAGGCTGGAAGGGTGCCCTTGAATGGCAGCTTCTCTTCGTGTAATTCCTGTGGGGGAGCTGTCATGGAGGGCAGGGACGGCCAGATTCTTTGCCCACTCAGTCTAAACCTCTTGAAACTCAAAGCACCTGCCTGCAGTTCTCTCTGCCTCTGCATCCCACCCCTTCATGCTGCTGGGCAAGGATCTGGCCCCTACCCAGAAGGAGCTATTTGGTGCCCTCACCCAAGCGGGGGTGCTGGCACTGCCTTCAGCGAAGATGATGGGAGGGGTGATTGCGGCCGCGTCTCTTCTGGGTGGTCGGCGTGAATGCCCCGGAGGCCCGGCCGGTCATGCTAAAGTAACGAAGGGGACTGGTGGCACCTTAAAGACTGGCCCATTTGTTAGGGCAGAAACTTTCATGGGCCAGCACTTACGCCCTAATAAATTTGTTAATCTTGAATGTGCCACGAGATTCCTCCGTTGTTCTGGCTGCGGCAGAGCGACACAGCTGCCCCTTTGGTCCCTGCTCCTCCTTCTGACCCTGCTAGAAAACAAACACACCCCAAGAGGGTGACCCCAAAGTATGTCTGTGTGTGTGTGGGGGGGGAGCCCCCGCTGGCCACGTCGCCAGCAGGGCTTCCTGAGAAGCTGCTCTTTCGTAGCCCTGCCCCGGTTTTGTCCAAACTGGAGTAGGAGGAAGACAGTGGTGGGCCACGGTGGGGGGGGGGGGGTCCGTGGGCCCCCAGTTTCATCATCTTTGGGGAGAGGGAGTTAACTGCCTCATCTGGGACAAAAAGACATGGGATGGGGGAGCTGTTGGGAATAAGGATGAAGAGCCTGGGAGGCAGGGGGGGCTGACCGGACCTCTCTCTGCCTCCTCCCAGGCTGGTGTGTGAACTGGAGCCGTCACAGTTGCCTGATCCTCCCCCTGGCCCCGTGGAACTCTGCATAGGGGACTGCAGTGCTGACTACCGGACCCAGTCGGAGACGCCCTTCGTTTTTGTGGTAATCAGTGGCAGGGCTGGATTTCATGCTTAGCGGCTGTGAGACACATTTAAGTTCTCGCTAGCAGTTATTCAGAGCATTTGAGCGGGCTTGGGGGGGGACAGACTTTGGGGTCCAACCACACCCCCTGCGTTAGTTAATCCATTTCTGGGTAGGTAAAAATGCTTGCAGCGGTAGTGATCCATTATTGATTTATTCCTGATCCCTTGCTCAGAACCCCAGTTTTCATGGGGTGGATCCAGAACAAGGCCCTGCCTCTGGTGGGACAAGAATCAGCCTCCTGGGGACCCACCTGGATGCCGGGAGCGATGCCAGTGTCACGATCCGTGGAGCCCCGTGTCGGCTGGTCAGGTACAGTTAGCAGTTGCATTCTGGTTGCGATGGCAGGTGGGGTGGGAGAAGCAAAGAAGCACTCTGGGGGAGGCTCAAGATTAAATGGCAGAAAAGCAATGCCCGTTGCTTTCTTAATATTATGTGCAAGGCTGCCTTCTGCGGGGTCCGACCCTGGATCTTTCACGATCGGGCTTGTCTACTCCAACTGGCAGCCGCTCTCCAGGGCCTCAGGCAGAGGTCTTCCCCGTCACCTACTACCTGGCCATTTTTAACTGGAGATGCTAGGGAGTAAACTTGGCTCTGTCACTGAAACACAGCCCTTCACAATAGCTTATATTATTTGTCTGTTGACTGTATCTATAGTCTGCCTTTCTCAAAGCAAGTGCAGGTTAATAAAGCCAAAATGAAAACACATCCAAGAAGCAATGGATCTGCATTATAGAAATCAAAATAAGCATGGCATAGTAGACATGATATAGCGCGCAATATAGCATGATATAGCGTCTACTCAGTGCTTGGACAGAGTTCCTAGGAAGCCTCCTACAAGCAGCCCTAAGTTCCATTATAAAGGGAAGGTGGAATAGAGCCAGTGTGGCATAATGAGTGATTGAGAGTGTCAGGCAGAAGGCCACAGTTTGAATTCCTGTTCTGCCACGGAACCTGCTGCGTGGCCTTGGGCCTGTGGTGCGCCCTCGATTTAACCTGCCTCCTGGGGCTGTGATGATCACGTGGAAGAGAGGAGAATGACGGAAGCCGTTTTGGGGCTCCGTTGGGGAGAAAGGCAAGATGTAAAAGAAGTAAATAAAGAATACAAACACAGAAATCCTAAATATGTCAAACAAACAGAATAATCTTAGCTCATTAGTATGGCAAAACTCTTGTAACGGCACCTAAATGATGGCATAAATTATTACAGCGAACTGCCGCTTCCTAAGTAATAGCTCAACATTGCGTTTGAACAATTGCTTAGAAACTGTATAAAACTAGGCCCTAAAGTTTTTTCCCCTGGCCTATGCTCAGACATTAAATCAGAATAGAAGGGATAACAAAGGATCTTTAATATTAGATCTTCTCTACACGTAGCAGTTTTTAAAACTATGGGCAGTACTGTCTGGTAGCACAAAACTGTTCAAGTCCTCAAATTTGCATGCATTTAAGTCAGCCAGATTATTCTCAGTAATGAGGCTTTTTTAAAAATTAAGATGCAGCCATATCTAGACTCTCAAGACCCTGCACCATAGGGGGGCAATCTTGCCTCACAGCGTCAAAAGTCCTTAATAAAATACATGTTAATCCTTTTATTGGTATGCAGTTGCTGAAATCTTTTCCATTTCTTTTAACCGCTCATTCTCACGTGTTCTATAGCATGAGTTGTGACTTATTTATTTACTTATTTATTTAAATATTGCCTTTCTCACTTTCTCAAAGCATGCAGATGTGTATATATATAATATATATACAATATACAAATATGATGCAGACAAATAGTATTACATCAGTAGAAAACAATGATGTGACAACAATACAATACAGCTGCAAACAGATAATACGTCTTAAAACACAGTGGTATCACCTGCCACTCCTTCCCCTTTATAAAAAGCACCTCCTTGAACCCTTCTGTTATACTACGGTCCAGTTACCTTCATAGAAAAGCCCTCCTGGCTAGTTCTGTTTTACATAGTTTGCAGAAAGACCCCGGACCACCGCCCCTCCCCTCAACCTTCTCAGGCCTGCCATTCCACAAGGTGGGTGCCACGGCAGAGAAAACATACGAATGGCTGGCAGCTGATATTGCCCAGTTGCAGGACAGCACCCGCTGAAGGCCCTCTTCTGTGAACAAAGCTGTCGTGGTGGAACGTAGGAGGAGAGGCCGCCCTGCAGATATGGGAGTCTAAGGCCACACAGGACTTTTTATGTGATGGTGGTGGACATAGGGAGGAGGGCTGGCATGGGGTCAGGGATCCCAGTCCTCTGGGGTTGTGAGAGGTATGACAGTGGGAGCTGGTCTCGGTTGAGAAGGGCACGGAGATACGGAATGGCTTGGTGCCCTTCTAACCTGCGTCCCATCCTGAGAAATGCTGGTGATGGAGCTAGGAAAAAGAACCTTCCTTCGACACTGATGTTGTGCAACGCCAGGTCCATAAACAATAAGACCGCAACACTGCAACATCTCTTTGCAGTGAGTGTTGTGGACCTGGTATGCATGACCGAAACCTGGGTGAGGGAGGGTGAAACAGTTGCCCTGGGGCAACTGCCCCCCCCTCCAGGATATTCGGTCCTCCACCAGTCCCGAAAAGGAGGTTGGGGGGAGGGGTGGCAATCCTTGCCCAAGAGTCTTTCTCCTTCAGGCCACTCCCCGCCCCTGAGATCTCTGGCATTGAATGCATAGGTCTGGGGTGGGGTGCTGAGGAGATTTGGCTATCTGTCTGGTGCACCGACCGCCTAGCGCACCAGCAGATACCCTGTCGCGCCTGCCAGAGGTGGCAGCAGGGTGGGCCTTGGAGTACTCCAGACTGATGGTGCTGGGGGACTTCAAAATCCATGTCGATGATGCCTCCTGTGTGCAGGCTGCGGACGTGGTGTCTTCCATGGCAGCACTGGGACTCTCCCAATTTGTATCGACCCCTACACATCAAGCAGGCCACACTCTAGATTTGATCTTTGGGATGGGGTTAAATATAGATCTGGAAGTGGTAGAAACGGTGCCATGGTCAGACCACTCGGTCCTGAAGGCTCGGCTGGGGATACCACCACCACCCCTCGCAAGGGCAGTGAGCTGATTTATGCTCACCCATAGAGCTTATGGACCCAATTGGGTTCCAGAATGCTTTGCGGGATCCAGTGCTCCACGGCTGTTCATTAGATAAGCTGGTGGAGGACTGGCAGTGCCAGCTCTCCAAAGCCATCGACAAAACCGCCCCCCATTGCCCTCTTTGCTCCCATGCAAGATGGGTTCCCTGGTGTACAGAGGAGCTCTGATGGAAGAAGCGGGAGCTAAGACGGCTTGAGCAAGTGTGGCGACCATCTCATGACGAAGAGGCAAGATCATCTTATAGGACGTTTATGAAAGCCTATGAGGTGGCGGTGAAGGCTGTGAAGAAAGAGTTTTATGCAGCCTCCATTGCGTCAGCTGGCTCACGCCCGGCAAAATTGTTTCATGTGGTTCTGTCATTGGTCTCCTTGCCAGAGGGAGGCCATCAAATTTTGAATTCGGATATTAGCTGTGAGGCTTTTGAGAGCTTTTTTGCTGATAAAATCTTGTCTCTCCACCGCGACTTGCCAGCCACAGTTGATTCAGTGAATGAGCTAGAGACCCCTTGGCTGTCTTCGGGGCCAATATTTGATCATTTCAGCCCACTCTCTGGGGAGGAAATTGACCGGACCCTGCGATCAGTTAGGCCCACCACATGTCCCTTGGACCCATGCCCATCGTGGCTGGTAAAGGCCAGTGCCGAGGGGCTGCGGTCCTCTCTGGAGGCCATTGTTAACCTATCCTTAGGCTCTGGGGTTTTCCCTGGGCCATTAAAGGAAGCTGTGGTGAGGCCCCTTTTAAACAAAACCATCACTGGACCCCCACTGACCTGGTCAATTACCACCCGGTTTCAAACCTCCCATTGCTGGGAAAGGTGGTTGAGCAGGCGGTGATGGAACAGCTGCAGGGCTTCCTGAAGGATGTCTTGGCCCTAGACCCCTTCCAGTCCGGTTTCCGTCCGGGACATGGGATGGAGACATTGCTGGTCACCCTCATAGACAATCTTCGTAGACATCTGGATTGAGGTGGCACGGCGCTGCTGATATTATTGGATCTGTCGGCAGCATTCGATACAGTCAATTACAATCTTCTGACTCACCACCTCACCGATGTGGGGATACGAGGGACTGCCTTGGCTTGTGGCTCGTCTCTTTTCTCCACAGTTGGGGACAGAGGGCGGTGCTTGGGGAGAAATTGTCATCCCGCCACCCTTTGGTGAGCAGGGTCCCACAGGGAGCAATACTCTCCCCATTATTGTTTAACATCTGTATGCGCCCCCTTGCCCAGCTGGTGCAGAGTTTCGGACTTGGGCATCATCAATATGCAGATGACACCCAATTGTATCTGATGATGGACGGACGGCCCGCCCCCACCCCAAATGTCCTGGAACATGCTTTTGCAGCCGTGACTGGTTGGTTGAAGCAGAGTCAGCTGAAACTGAACCCAACGAAGACGGAGGTCCTGTACTTGAGCCACGGGGGACTAGGTTTGGGACTCTGGCTCCCGGCCCTCGATGGAGCACCGTTAGTGCCAGTTCCGAAGGTTAAGAGCCTGGGGGTGATCTTGGATACCTCCCTTAAAATGGAGGCACAGGTCACAGCGGTTATCAGGTCCTCTTTTTTCCATCTATGGCAGACCAGGCAACTTGTCCCTTACCTGTCTACCCATGACTTAACTACAGTGATCCAAGCAACGGTCATCTCTAGGCTAGATTACAGTAACTTGCTCTACACGGGGCTGCCCTTGAGCCTGACCCGGAGATTACAGCTGGTACAAAATGCAGCGGCGCGTGTTATTACGAGAGTGCCAAATAAGGCGCATATAACACCATTCTTACATGAGCTGCATTGGTTGCCAGTGGAGTACTGGATCAGATTCAAGGTTCTGATATTGACCTATAAGGCCCTGTGCAGACTGGGACCAGCGTATCTACGGGACTGTCTCTCCCAATATATTCCCTGGAGGACACTCCGATCAGGGGACACACAGCTGTTGGTGGTCCCTGGCCCCAAGGAGGCCCGCCTAGCCTCGACTACCCTCCTGGGCGTGAGGTCATCGTGCCACCTCAGGAGCATGCTCCGGGGGGGGGGGGGGCTGTTCCCATGCCTTCCCCCCACCAGCCAGTGCAGTGGTGGCAGGGGAGGAGGTTGGGAACGGCACCCCTACCTGTAACCTAACCCAGAGATTCAAGTGCTTTTGAGGAATAACCACATAGCCAGAGACAGTGGAGATAGCAAAGCAGAGTGGGAGAGGAGGGTGCCTGTGAAGGGGGCTGGTCCTTCGGCATGGAGTTTGTCATCTTTGGGGTGAAATTGTACACGTGCCGTCTTTTTAAGGACGGTGGTTTTAACTCTCCTTTCCTCCTCCTCTGCCCATCATAACTTTTCCCAAGGCGTAGCTCAGGGGAGATTGTCTGTCTGACTCCTCTCTCCATGCTGGGCCCAGGCCCTGCCAATCTTAGCCTTCGCATCGACCGCGCCAACATCAGCAGCAACAGCACCGTCTTCTTCCGCTACAGTCCCGACCCAGTCATCACAGCGATAGAGCCTGCCTGGAGCATTGCCAAGTAAGAAACTAGCCTGTGACCGTCCCGTGTTGCCAAGAGAACCCCATGAATGCTTCCCTGTGGAGCATCTGTCATGCCCACTGGATGGTCTGGCATTGGGGGTGCAGAATAACCGAAGGAAAGGCGCTCTGTTTTAAGGGCCGTGGTGACTCCCCTTCCCTCCCCACTGTTTAGAGGCAAAGATCCTGAAGTTTTTCCTCTGCCCGTAAATGGAAGTTAAAAGGTGCTCTCCATTCTAACCTGCTATTGAGAAAGGCCAGCTATGCCTGGGCAGAGGGGGGGAATATCTTGCTAGCAGGGCATAAGAATCCCGCCACTGCTTCTGCTGGGTCTTACCCTTTTCCCCTTTGCACTCCAGCCCGGATCATGTGGCTTTTGCCCCCACAGATTCCATGATCCCCACCATGGGATTTGTGGTAGTCAAAGGGGCCCTTGTATATCTGTTGCATTAATGTTGATTCTTTTACCCAGTTATTTTTATACTGGCTTATATTTTTATGCCTTTTGTTCCTGAGATACGTGGGAGAAAGGCGGGTCTATACGCAATAGAAACAAACAGGTTTCTAACTCTTGGCCCTCAATCTGCTCTTGTCAGCTTAGATTTTGCTGTTTGCGCTTTTTTAAAGTATATGCCATCTCCTATTTCACAGACGAATGCACTATAATTAGAAGTAATTGATAGTTCTGTGCAGCATGTTGCAAGTTAAAGAACATGAAGACAGATGGGAAGACATATAAGGATGTGTATAGATGTTTTGTCTAATATGTGGTCATGCATACACACAGGATTGAATCAGGAGAATATCAGAATGGTTAGGACACATCCCTTCTGCCTGGAAGCCTGTAATGCCAAGCTCAGGCACAAACCCTTGGAAACCCAAGCCATAAAATGCAGGGCCACGTTTCCATCTTCTTCCTGGACTATTTTGCAAAGGACCGGTTGTATCTTCCATGTGCAGCTGTGTCCCAGGACTCGTTTGTCATGAGAATACTCCTGATAGCTGCCTGCCACCATCAAATGAAGGCAAGCAGAGCTGGCATGGTGTGTGCCAAACCAGAGATTTCTCTTTTCTCTCCAAGTTTTCACCCTATAGGTCATACTCTCATGTTCCTGGATTAATTTCCCCCCCTTTTCTGCCCCACTTCTTACAGCGGTAGTACCAGTCTCACAGTGAGTGGAACTCACCTACAGACCATTCAGGAGCCACGAGTTCGAGCTTCCTTTGGGGGAATTGAAACCATCAATGTGAGTTTCCCATGTGCATCATTCTCTGTAGGGCAGGGGGAGAGAAAGGAGGGGCTGTTGCCAAAAGTAGAAATGGAGGGATTATAAGCCAAGGGCATCACCTGACTCAAGAGGCACCATCCCGTGCTCTGTGTTAAGAAAAACTGTCACTAGTACTTTAGAAGTGTTCTTCCTTAGGTTTTAGGGGATAATATACATGCCATGGCAGGAACCGCGTTAAGAGGCATTCTGTTCTATGCGAGAGAGTAGGGGGAGAATGCCTCTTCTCACATGGTGACTGCAAACTGTGGCTTTTGTAACTGTTTGTCTTAAAAATAATTGTTTCTTTAGAAAGTCTGCTCCCCAGTTAATTGGAGATATGAATGAAATTTTAACCTACTATGAAGGAGAGGAAGAAGTGTGACCCCATCCCCCCCCCCATGAGTTCTAGCTCAGACCTGGAACGCTAGATCAAGGAATGCCACATCAAGAGAATCGCCTCTTTTTGGACGGTACCCTTTTAGACTGCAAGTGGAAGGAATAAAAAAAAAAGGCACGGCCAGGGAGCAGAATCCTAACTAGATGGAAAATAGAAGACAGTAAGCCCCACCGAGCTGTGCCTCTGGCCCTGCATCCTGTGTCACGCAGTGGCCAGCCAGTTTCCCTGAAGGGTGAACCAGCTGGGCATGGAGGCCAAGCCCTTCCCTGGTACTGCCTCCTCCAGGCACTGGTGTTCAGAGGCTGGTTCCCTTTATTCATAGAGGCGGGTAGCCTTGGCGTACCTCTCCTGCCCGAATCGGATCCCCTCTTAAAGCCGTCCTGAGTGGCTGTCACTGATAAAGCACTGCCCATTGAACGAAGCGTTTCCTAATGCCCGTCTTAATCGGGTGTCTCCGAGCTCCAGTCGTATGGGAGAGGGAGCATTCGGATATTGGATCCCTCACTTGCAGTCTGAATGGGGTACAGTTCAGAACTTGTGGTCTCCTCGTGGTATGGTCCAGAAGGAGCTGCTGTGAGATTTTCTTTCCTGACTTGCATTCGTATTCTATGACACAGTAGAAAACCACCAATATATCTAATTCTTAATGTAGACTGGAGCCATGGGTAGACAAGACAGATTTTTCTACCAACCTGAGAAAAGCTCCAAGTTTGCAGAAAAATCTAAAAAAAAAGAAATACATTGGGGGTTAAAAATGCAAATGATAAAAAATAAAATACAAGATAAAATTGAAAAGTCCTCCATTAACAGGTTGATTCAACATTGCCTGTTTTTCTTTTTTTTTTGCCTTTTTAAGTTTTTAAAATTCTTATCTTTTTTCTTCTATCACATATGTTTTTCTTTCTCTGTTTCCTTATGTAACTTTGGATGTTATGTCTGTGGCCTGTGTGTGTTATGTGCCATCAAGTCATTTCCGACCTATGGCGACCCTATGAATGAAAGACCTCCAAAACGTTCTTTCTCTAACAGACCTACTCAGATCCTGCAAACTGGAGGATGTGGCTTCCTTTATTGAGTCCAGCCACCTCATTTTAGGTCTTCCTCTTTTCTTACTGCCTTCCACTTTTCCTAGCAGTATTGACTTTTCCAGAGAATCTTGTCTTCTCATGATGTGACCAAAGTACGATAGCTTTAGTCTTGTCATTTTAGCTTCTAAGGAGAATTCCAGCTTGATTTGATCTAGTACCCACTTATTTGTCTTTTTGGCTGTCCATGGTATCTGCAAAACTCTCCTCCAGCACCCCATTGCAAATGAATCAATTTTTTTCCTGTCAGCTTTCTTTACCGTCCAACTTTCACATCCATACATGGCAATGGGGAATACCATAGTTTGGATTATCTTGATCTTGGTTCCCAGAAAGACATCTTTATCTTTAAGGATCTTATCTAGCTCCCTCAAAGCTGCTCTTCCAAGTCTCAATCTTCTTCTGATTTCTTCATTGCAGTCCCCCGTTGGTTGATGATTGAGCCAAGGAATAGAAAATCTTGAACAACTTCAATTTCCTCATTGTCAACTTTAAAATTGTGTAGTTCCTCGGTAGTCATTACTTTTGTCTTC
Source organism: Eublepharis macularius (assembly GCF_028583425.1). Taxonomy (NCBI): domain Eukaryota; kingdom Metazoa; phylum Chordata; class Lepidosauria; order Squamata; family Eublepharidae; genus Eublepharis; species Eublepharis macularius. The sequence goes on along the minus strand of NC_072808.1, from coordinate 26,547,719 downwards.
TTGATGTTCAGTTGTAATCCTGCTTTGGCGCTTTCCCCTTTAACCTTCATCAGTAATTGTTTCAAGTCTTCCCTATTTTCTGCTAGTAATGTGGTGTCATCTGCATATCTCAAATGGTTAATGTTCCTCCCACGAATTTTCACTCCACCTTCTTCTAGATCGAATCCAGCTTTCCTTATGATATACTCTGCATAGTGTTTGAACAGGCAGGGAGATAATATGCATCCTTGTCTGACACCCTTGCCAATTGGAAACCATTCTGTTTCCCCATATTCTGTCCTGACAGTAGCCTCAGATGTTGTGGATCTCCCATTTCTTTTAAGACTCTCCATAGCTTTTCATGATCTACAGAGTCAAAAGCTTTGCTGTAATCTATAAAACAGAGGCTGATTTTCTTCTGAAATTCCCTGGTATGTTCCATTAGCCATCGTAAATTTGCAATGTGATCTCTGGTGCCTCTTCCTTTCCTGAATCCAGCTTGAACATCTGGCATTTCTTGTTCCATATATGGTAAGAGTCTTTGCTGTATAATTTTGAGCATCACTTTGCTTGCATGGGAAATTAACATAATTGTCTGATAGTTACTGCTTGGCATCCCCTTATTTGGGGATTGGAATGTAGACCGAGCGCTTCCAGTCGGTGGGCCATTGTTTTGTTTTCCGTATTTGTTGACATATTCTTGTTATGATTCTGATGGACTCCATTTCTGTGGCTTGAAATAGCTCTATTGGTATTCCATCTACTCCAGGTGCTGTGTTTCTCTCAATTGCTTTGAGTGCAGCTTTTACCTCACTTTCTAGGATTTCTGGTTCTTCATCAAAAGATTCTTCGTCAAAAGTATCTGTCATCCTTTCATCTCTTTTGTATAGTTCCTCAGTGTATTGTTTCCATCTTTCCTTTATTTTGTCTTGATCAGATACTGTATTTCCATGTTAATCTTTTAGCATCCCAAGCCGTGGCTTGAATTTCCCTTTGATTTCTCGGATCTTTTGCAACAAATCTCTTGTTCTTCCTTTTTTGTTGTTCTCGTCTATTTCTTTGCACTGGTTATTATAATAGATTTCTTTGTCTCTGCGTGCAAGTCGCTGCAAAGCTGCATTTAGAGTTTTGTCCCTATTTCTGTTGCCTTTTGTTTTTGCTTCTCGTCTATCTTTAGCAATTTTAAGAGTTTCCTCAGACATCCATTTAGGCTTCTCCTTTCTTTTGGCTACAGGGATAGTCTTTGCACATTCTTCCCTGATAATATCTCTAGTTCAGCCCATAATTCTTCTGGCTCATGATCAATTAAACTTAGTATTGCAAATGTGTTCCTTACCTAGTCTTTAAATTCTTCAGGAATATTATTTAGATTGTATTTTGGCACTATGATTCTTTTAGTGTTTCTCTTCAGCTTTATTCTAATTTTTGATATTAACAACTCATGATCTGTATCGCAATCAGCTCCTGGTTTTGTTTTCGCTGAGAGAATAGATGTTGTAATCATGAAAATTATTTTTTTAAAATGCAAATGAGAAAAGGAGCATATTTAGCTTTAAGAAATGAATATCCTCCATTGCTAGGCAACCATTACAGTATTGCTGGCCTTCAAGCCTTAGTTTCTGTCAGTAAAGGCAGGGGGAGGGGTCAGGGCTGTTTTGGCCATTGAGGGAGGACTCATCAGATCAGGGCTGTCCTGGCAGCAACCACCAGGTAACTCACTACCCAATGACTTGCACATCTCTGGTTGCTTGTTACTCTTCAACAGCAGCCATCCCACTGAATCGAGGGTAGTGTTGTGGTGGTCGGGGTTCAGACTAGGATCCAGAAGACCCAGGTTTCTGCCATTGTGCTCACTATGGGTGATCTTGGGCCAGTCACACATTCTCAGCCTAACCTACCTCACATGGTTGTTGTGAGAATAAGATGGAGGACAGGAGAATGATGTGATCTGCTTTGAGACTTCATTAAGGAGAAAGGTGGGGTATAAATGAAGCAAGTAAATATTTATTATAGCTGAAGATGGAGGGGGTAGATAAAAGGTGGGTTGGCTGGTGGCTGGGAAGAAGAAAAAGCAGCAGGAAAGGGTGAGGATATGGGGTCTGCTAGGAGGAGAGAAGGAGGAAATAGCATGGGAGGGGGGTACAGGGGGACACGGTCCGCCTCTCATGACTCCTCGCAGGTTCCTCTCTGTGCACCTGGGCCCAGTATGGTTGCTGACACCATGCAACTCAGCCGGAGCTCTCTGAGGAAGAGGGAGCCAGGAGGAGGAAAGGAGGGGAAGCTGAAGACGGGGGTGGGGGTGGGGGTGGGGGATCAGGGCAGATTGGGAAGGAGAGAAAGAGGCAGGAAAGACGAGAGGCTGTGGGGGCTTTCAGGAAAAGGCAAGATGAAACAGCAGGAGTGGGAATGAGATCCCCCCCCCCAATTCCTTGGGGATTCCCTGCTTGTCAAATCTTATCTGTAAGTATATCAGAATCCAAAGTAAGGGAAAGAGGCCTGGGAACTTGGGAGGAGCACAATCTCTCAGATCCTACAAGGGTAGATTTTGTTAGCGCTAAGATGAAAAGCAAGCACTGCAGATAAGAAATCAGAGTCGATGGTCTCTCGAATATTAAGAGGGTGCTGAAGGTCAGAAGCGAAGTGCCCCTCCCTCACTTTCCTGTGCATATTTCTTCCTACAGAGTTGCCATGTGTTGAATGACTCCGTGATGCTGTGCAAGGCACCAGGCATTGTACTTGGGGAGCAGGCACTGCCTCTTGGGGGTGCTAACCCTGATGAGTTTGGCTTCCTCTTGGATGACGTGGCTGCCCTGCGTACCCTGAACCGCTCAGCTTTCACCTACTACCCAGATCCCAGCTTCGAGCCGTTTGGTCCCAGTGGCATCCTGGAGATTAAACCTGGGTCCCACGTAGTCCTCAAGGTACTGAAGCCGTTTGTGTCGGGGGCATTTCAAGTGTAATTGTAATAAAGCTCCCTCAGTCAAGGATGTGACAGTGCACTTTGAAACCAAGATCAGGGTGTCATTCTGGGAGAATTCTGGGTGGCTGATTTACTCCTTGCTTCAGCTGTGTCTCGAATGGCATTTTTCAGCTTCAGCTGATCTGCTCGTTGCGCCCTATGATGGAAAATCAGGATCTTCACTGTCACCCTTGCCTTGGTGACCTCTATATTAGATTACTGTAATACACTGCAGCTGGAGCGGCCCTTGATCACAATTTAGAAAATTTCAGCTGATATGAAATGCTAATGCCAGGTGCTTATCTGGCAAAAGCAAACAGAATAATAATTCTGCAATACTAGAACAGCTGCTCCTGGCTTCCAATAGAACACCCTCCCAAGGAAGATATGCCTTCCTCCTCCTTTCAAATTACTATTTCTAGAAGAATTAGAAACAGTTTTAAATTTAGAATGATGTTTTAGTCACTACATTTTAGCTTCCAAGTGCCAGTTTATTTGATAATGACTTCTATATGGCATTTCATAATAATTTATTACAGTTGTATTCCTTTAAAATGTTTTTTTTAACTATTTCAGTTAAGAGTTTCTGTATGCTGCTTTGGAAGTTGCTGAAAAGCCACCTATAATTCTGGGTGGGTGGGTGAGTTTTAATTGTAAAAAATGAATGAAGGGCTGTGTATTTTGTGACTGCCATGCAAGTGCAAACTGATAACATGTGTGGCAGTGAGCATCCTTATGCTTTCATTTTGCTTTTTAAAAACATGTTTCTAGTCCATGAGTACAGTTTGGTAAAATCCCAAAAGGAAGCTGGCTGAGGTGCTCTGAGGACAACTTCCACTGGTTGAGTTTGATCACTTACTTCCTTACTTCCTTACTGATTGCTTCATTCATATCCTAGCAATTTTAAATTAAGAACCATATTTTATGTACAGTATATTTTATATCTATATATCCTATATTTTTACATTTATGACCCGAATTTAATGTATATGTCTCAATGACTTTGATGTTGACTTTGATTACGATCTCGAATCGTAACAATAAACTATACTATACTCCTTTATATCCTGCCTTTCTCCCCGATGGGGATTCAAAGCAGCTCACATTGTTTTCCTGTCCTCCGGTGTATCCTCACAACTGCTCTGTGAAGTAAGTTAGACCAAGAGTGTGTGACAGGCCCAAGGGCACTCAGCAAGCTTCTATGGCACGGTGGGGACTCAAACCTGGGCATCCTCGTCCAACACTGTAACCAAGTACTACACCACACTGGCTCAGTTTTGGAGACTGGCTTCAGGGCACTGCATCGATCTATGCGTTTCTCCATAAAACAAAGAATTTTGAAAAACGGGCAAATACATGTAAAAGGATGTGTGTGTGCATACCTGTTTTTCATAACTGATTTGTGTCATTCATGAAAGTAGGAAAACCAGGCCATCTGTAGACAAGGTAGGGGTGACTACATGCTCACGGCCTTCCTCAGTATATAGAAAAATATGACTTTATATGTTCTAAAGAAAAGAACTGTCATATGAGGACAGTTTCAGGAAGCTGAGAATATTGAGAAGACTTGAGAGTCAGTTATAAGGGGAAAGGAGGTGGTGGGGAGTAGAAATTAGTCTGTTCAAATTCTGGAGAGCTGATAGAATCCTGGAGTGAGAGATTTCCAAATTATACCCACCCCCTCATAATTCCTTGAAGTCCCCCAAAGTATTTATGATGGTTGTACAATATAGCTTCGTTGGCCGAAAGATGGATTTACATTTGTAAAGAATATTTTTTTAAGTGCAGACCATGTGCAGGACTTCAGAGGAGGAATGTTGAAGCAGATGCATTCTGCAAGCCCAGGCAACGCTTTTCTGTCGTGGCCGGCCTGTGCCATTTCCCATACCTCTCTCACAGTAACACATTCTGCTTCATTCATTCACTTTATACCTCATTCATTCACATTGCATGCAGAGGAGCATTTCTTTTAAAACTGTTATAAAAATATTGACATGACCCTGAACTAAAATTTTGGGGGGAGAGGCAATACAGCCCGGAAAACCCACAACAACCATCGTTCTCCGGCCATGAAAGCCTTCGATAATTTCTAAAAGTTGCTCTGTTTTATTTACATAAGCAGTGTTGTCGTTTGCAATTTACACTCTCAGTTTTCATACTTGTTAAAAGAGAGAATATGCATAGTTTTGTAAAATTTTGGTAAAAGTGCAGCTATTTCTATAAGGCCCTGCCCAGAGGCTCAGAAAGTGTGTTAAATGTCACTGGGGAAACTAAGAAGGTTGTGAAAAATGGAGAGCGTTAACATCTCAGCATGGAGGGTCAGGAAGCTTCTCTCCTTAGGTTTAAACTGATTTTTTTTCATTCTACCTCCCACTGTTTGCAGAGTAGGGACCACAAGATGTCCTGTGACCAAGATGATGCCTCCCTTGCTAAATGTGTCTGTGCCTAGAGGCAACCTGGAAATCTTGACTGCTCAGACCTCTAGATCCAGGGTCACATGTTAGAATAACTCTCTCTCTCGTATATCTTCCTGTGTCTCTCAGGGCAGGAACCTGATCCCAGCAGTGTCGGGCAGCTCACGGCTCAACTACACAGTTCTGATTGGTGGGGCGCCCTGCATCCTGACTGTCTCAGAGACTCAACTGTTGTGCGACTCACCAGGCCAGACGGGGGAGCAGCCAGTCACGGTACGTGTGGGAGCGGGGGTATGCTCGCGTGGGAGAGGGGTATGCTCACGAGGGCAGGCTACTTCTCTCCATTCTGGGGAACGTTGCCAGAGCTCTGGGCAGAGGAGGACTTGCCCTGACAGTGGGTGCTTGCCCTCTTAGGGGTTCTAGCTTGTACATAGCAATATGAGAAGGTGCCCTGAGGAAATGCACTGACTTATTTTTCTGCCAAGGGGAATGTGGGAGTGTCGTCCCCAATCATGTGAACCCCACTGGGAAGTGAAGTGCCCCAAATATCCAGATGGTAGAAATGAACGATCTCCAAAATGAGAGCCCCTGGATAAGTCCTAAACAAACTTGATGGTTTTCTAAATTATGTAGGACTTCTGTATTCAGTGGCATTGTATCTTCAAATAACAGTTGCTGTAGACAAACATCAGGGACAAGGCTGTTGCTGTCCTTCCCAGCTTGGCACCTGACGGGCCCCTGGCCAGAAACGGAGCAGTGGGCCCTTAGGCTCACCCATCAGAGCTGTCTTCGCAGTCTTATGGTGGGTTTCCTCTCTTGTTCTCCTTGCAGATCTTGGTGGGGGGCCTGTCCTTCTCCCCCGGGACCTTACATATCTACCCTGAGGCAGCTCTGCCTTTGCCAGCTCTCGTGGGGTTGGGTGCAGGAGGCAGCTTGCTTTTGGGAGCCATTATTGGGGTGCTGGTGGCCTATAAGCGGAAGACGCGGGATGCTGACCGCACCCTGAAAAGGCTGCAGCTGCAGATGGACAACCTGGAGTCTCGCGTGGCCCTGGAGTGCAAGGAAGGTATTGAGTGGACGGGGTGGGTGGGTGTTGTTTCTGTAAATTCGTTTTCAGATACTTATTCCCCACTTGTCTCCCCAGTGGAGACCTAAAGAGGCTTACAACATCATCCTTCCTGTCTCCATTTTATCCTCATTACTACCCTGTGAATCAGGTTAAGCTGAGTGTGTATGACGGGCCCAAGAAGGCCATCACCCGGTGAACTCCGTGGCAGACCAGGAACTCCATCCTGCCTCTCCCAGATCTAGTCCAACACTCCTTTCTTTGGTGCATCAGTATTTTTTGTCAGTCTCCTCTTTGGACCATTGAAGGGGGCTGCCCTTGGCCTGGTCACACGGCCCTTGGGAGTAAAGGTGCCTCCTGCTGAGAGCCAGTTTGGTGTACTGGTTAAGAGCACGGGACTCTAATCAGGACTCTAAGCCGGGTTTGATTCCCCACTCCTCCGCTTGAAGTCAGCTGGGTAACCTTGGGTCAGTCACAGCTCTCTCAGAGCTCTCTCAGCCCCACCCACCTCACAGGGTGTTTTATTGTGGAGATAATAATGGCATGCTTTGTAAACCGCTGTGATTGTGGCATTAAGTTGTCCTGAAAGGCAGTATATAAATTGAATGTTGTTGTTGTTGTTGTTATGCTGCCATTCCTTCAGAGGCGAGCTGTTTTGCAGTTGTATTCTTGTGTCAGACGTACTTCCCACTGCAAGGAATAACTCTTTTTGGCAGGAAAGAAATACAGCTGTTTCCCCTCACAGTTACCACACTTTATAACAGTAATAGTTTGCTAGACTCCAAGTAAAGGAAACAGAATTAGAAATATGACATGACTTCAGTAGTGCAGAATCAGGGCCTCTAATGAGCAAATGAGATTACTTTCAGGGATTCCTGAGAAACTGGATTCCCTTAGAGTGAGCTGTTTTGGGCCAAGGCTTCCCATTACATGTCCAACACATGTCCTTATGACCTGCCAAAATATGCGCAGGTGCAGTTCTCAAGAAGGATGATCTGCCTGCCTGCAGACGGAATGCCATTTCCTTTGTGAAAGTGGTGTTTTGTTGCAGCAAAGTGGTGTTTTGTTGTTCTGCCCTCTTTGCGGAAGGTGCAGAACCACTGCAAGGGTGTGTGTGTGTGCGTGCATGCGCACGCGCTTAATTTTTTGGTTCCTCCATGTTTCACCCACTATGGTATGTTAATTTGGTCCCCTTAAACAGGAGGCCTCTGTTCCTGTGGGTCCTTATCACCCCAGTGGGCTCATGGCTCTTAGTAGGGAAACAGACTCCAAAGTGTCACTAATACAAATGAAATGGTTTATTGGAAGGAATTACTGCACAATATACTACTAAAGCAAATTGCAAACTGAATCAGGTGCATGATACATGAATACATATGAAAAGGTATGGCTATAAAACCATCAGGAAGATGCATATGACAGCAGAGAATAATATGGGATGTATTAACAGCATGAACAAACAAAATCAAAGTCTGCAGTACTAAACCAGTCCTTCAGTAGGGGACACACCAGGCAGTGCAGAGATGAACCATAATCCACTAAGTATTGTACATACGCTTGAAATAAAAGGTTGCAAACATGAGAGCAAGCTTAATGCACGTTAGCTGATCAAAATCTCCCAGAAGTAGAGGTGGAGGCCTGACTTTGGTTTTCCCTCATTCCTCGTTGACTTTGGCACCAGGGGACCACGTCCCTCATAGCCATAACATTTTCCCAGTACCTCAGAACAAGAGGCTGGCCCAGACTCTTCTCGTGTGTTATGAGACCAGCCATCTCATTCATCAGAGTTGCAGGTGTGTACCTGCGACCTGGGGACTTGGTGCTTTCTCAGCTATCAGCAGTGCATTCTGGGGAACTTTTGATGTGGAGTTTCAGGCTAATGTTCAAGGAAAAATACCTGGGCAGTGCTTGTAGTTGGACAGGCATTCCCCCTTATGTGTGGATTGGAACCCAGTCCTGGGCTGCTGTAGCATCGTGGTTAAGTTGTTGGGTGGTGGATCAGTACTCTGCTGGTTTGATCCCAGTACTGCTCTGAGCTCAGCAGGTGGCCTTGGGTCAGCCACTCCTCTCAGCCCAGCTCCCCAGCTGGATTGTGAGGATAAGAGTAACACCGACTTTGTTCACCGCTCTGAGTGGGGCACTAATTTGTCCAGAAGGGCGGTATAGAAGCACACTGCCGTTGTTAGTAATCTGTCTCTCATGAGATCTCGGCAACTGCTTATCTTAACTCAGCTGGCAAAGTCTACACACCATATTCCAGCCGGCACACCCTAAAGTAATTGGAACAATCACACATAATAAGATCAAAAATCTAGCCATCCATGCTTCTCCTACCTCATAATATCTTGTAGGGTCAAACGCAATTGAGGTTCTGTAGTGGGAGGGGTCTTTGGAGAAACTGCCCCCCTAAACAAAAGTTTTCTCCCAGTTCTAAGAGATGCTATTCCAATGTTTGGGAAGGCAGCATGGTATAGCCTGACCTCATCAGATCTCGGAAGCTGAGCAGGGTCAGTACTTGGACGGGCAACCACTAAGGAAGACCCTGCAGAGGAAGGCCATGGCAAGCCGCCTCCACTTCTCACTTGTTTTGAAAGCCCCTTGCTGGTGTCGTTATAAATAAGTTGCAACTGGATGGCACATAGGCACACATGCGTCCCAGTGTTTACAGCTCCACATGGTTAGATGTTCCCTGTGGAATGTACAGCCATCATGCAGCACTGAACTGTTGCAGTCTCAGTTTCCGATGGCAAACTATACAGTCAGGGTCGGAAGTCCATTTTGCTCAAAAATGGAAACTGTAACTGGGCCAACCCAGGGCCAAAAATAGACCAGATTAACAGAGTCACCCCAAGGCTTTTGATAGCATTCCTTCCTTCTCCAGCTTTTGCTGAGCTGCAGACTGACATAAACGAGCTGACGAACAACATGGACGGAGTGAAGATCCCCTTCCTGGACTACCGGACATACGCGAGGCGCGTACTCTTCCCAGGGGTTGACGAACACCCAGCACTGCAAGAGAGCAGCGTGAGTGCTTGTGGGTGAAGCCTTGCAGAGATCATGGCTTTTTTGTTGGGAGGAAGGGATGGTGAGAGACTGGAGGATAGACAGTTCGGAGGCCTGAATTTGGTAATCTGAATTACAGAGGAATGGCTAATTCCTGGACCTTCTGCGCGGTCCAGTGACCTTCCTTCCCCCCAGGTGGTCATAGATGCTTGAGTCCGAACTTCTGGGGTTCATTGACACTTCCTTCCTCAGATGGGGAAAGCGGCTGCCCCTCCTAGACCAACACTCCTTTAACGTGTGGGTCATTGCCCCTCTGGGTGCCGGGGGCTAGGTTCTTGCTGGAGTAGGAAATGTGTTTGGCCTGTCTGGACGCAGCCCACATTCCCTGGTTGTCTGAGCAGGTTCCGCTTCTTCTGCGCCTTCACAGACACCACCGAGCACAGAGAAAGGGCTGCGGCTCTTTGGCCAGCTGCTTCACACACGGCCCTTCCTGTTGACCTTCATCCACACGCTGGAGGGCCAGCGGGGCTTCTCCATGCGGGACCGAGGCGCCGTAGCCTCCCTGACGATGGTAGCCCTTCAAGGCAGGCTGGACTACGCCACAGGGGTGCTCAAGCAGCTGCTGGCAGACCTCATTGAGAAGAACCTGCAGAACCGGGCCCACCCAAAGCTCTTGCTCCGCCGGTGAGAGCCTGTTCTGTCTGTGCTCAGTGTACTTTTGACGCTTACTTTGACGCCTGCAAAACACATGAGGGTTGCAGGGACCCCTCTGCTGTGGGCACCGTTAAATGTGGTGGAGAACGAGAGAAGCAGATCTGGTGGGTGGGCGGGGGGCCACCATCTCGCTTGGAAAGGCGTTCTTCACAGACTCCACCGAAGGGAGTGGGGGTTGTGCACACACTTCACACTCCGTCTGCAGTTCAGGAGTAACGACATGGACTTCTTTAAATGGTTGTAAGGATGTTACAGTAGTGGGGACTGGGCCTCTTAAGAAAGCCTGAAACGCTTCTTTGCATACTCGGGTCTTTAGGTTGCCTGGTGTGTCGCTTTGAAGGCTGCAGCACTTCGTTCTGTTTCTTCAGTCACTGTTTGTGTTGATTTTATTGCCCCGAAACAGAGTTGGGACATAACGACCAGGGAAGCCTAGAGAAAGGCACAGTGGTGGGTTCTGGCCCAAGCCCTTCCCAGGAAGGACCCCGTCTAGTAGGCCTCAGTCGGATGGCTGCTGTTCCTTCTCCCCCCACCCTTTCCTCCAAACAGGCCCATAAATTCGGGGGGGGGGGAATCCCTTCCTTTCAGGGTCTCTGTTAGAAGCTATATTGGTGGAACAGAGGAGAGAACCCATGATAGATAGATCCATCCAGTTCATGCCTTCCTAATGATAGGTGCTATGGCCGTGTGTGAGTATTGGACAGGGCCTTCCTCCCATTCCCCATGCATGACCAACTGTTCTCTTTTTCCCAGGACGGAGTCAGTGGCCGAAAAGATGTTGACCAATTGGTTTACTTTTCTCTTGCACAGGTTCCTCAAGGTGAGAGTTTGAGGGGACCAGTCCTTGGGGAACCTAGCCCCCTCGCTGCGCCAGAGAACAGGAATCTTAAATGGCCAGGGAATTGCCATCCTCAGTGGAGCAGCACCTTTCTGAGTCCATTGAAGTGAATGGGCTTAGGAGAGTGTCTCTTTGCTTAGGACGGCACTGTGAGATTGCAGCGTCTCTGCCTGCCATGGTGGTGGGGAGTAGGGGAGCGAGAACTCTGGAACACTCCCCCCGCCCCATGACCTGCTGGGCCTTTTTGTCCCCTCAGGAGTGTGCCGGAGAGCCTTTGTTCATGCTTTTCTGTGCCATTAAGCAGCAGATGGAGAAGGGACCAATAGATTCCATCACGGGCGAGGCACGCTACTCTCTGAGCGAAGACAAGCTCATTCGCCAACAGATTGATTACAAGACCTTGGTAAGGCAAAGAACAAGGAGACTCTGGGAGGGTAATTTTGCTTCCTTGCAGCAGGTGGAAGCTGCCAACTCAGCGGCAAAGGAAGCAACGAAGAGCGCCTTCTTGTGCAGGCCAGCCTGGCTTTGCTCTCTCGGTGGCTTGGAATCTTGGCCCTGTCACGAGATCCAGAGAACTGAACAACAGCTTCCTTCCAAGTAGGGGGTCTTGTCCTTGGGAAAGCAATGGGGGACCTCTTCAAGCCTGGCATGGAACCAGCTGCGGCTAGAGTTAGGGGTTGAGCAGGATACTCTAGAAGTAGGGCAAGGCACAGTACAGTTGTTCATTGGAGGGAGGGGTGGGAAAAGGTGAGCTTGGCACAGTTGTACTGTGGTTTTCTGGTTATGCATGCAGCAGTAGCTAGAGCAGGGTCAGGTTGTGATGGTGTGGAAGGGGGTAAAAGCAGGGCCTCAGGACGAAAAAGCTTTTTTGTGATGTTGACTGTGAGAGGAATTGATCATGCATGGTTAATGTGTTGGCAGGGATCAGGTATGGCTTGCCGTTCTACCTCCATGCTGTTCTGCTATCATAACAAATGCAAAATGTCTTCCATGCATGATTGGACCAAAATGTAGTGTTGTAGATCTGCAACTGTGTCCACTCATAAATTGAAGTGAGGAGTAGCAGGAGTGACTGTGGCTGTCCAGAAAACACAAATATCTATCTATCTATCTATCTATCTATCTATCTATCTATCTATCTATCTATCTATCTATCTATCTATCTATCTATCTATCTATCTATCTATCTATCTATCTATCTATCTATCTATCTATCTATCTATCTATCTATCTATCTATCTATCTATCTATCTATCTATCTATCTATCTATCTATCTATCTATCTATCTATCTATCTATCTATCTTTAACCCGGGGTGAACGCAACTCTGAGGGATGTGTTAGCCTCAGTGACATGGTGGTGAAAAGATAAAGGATGTCCTTTTTTCTCCTAGACGCTCCTGTGTACCCCCCCGGAACCACCCGGTGGCCCTGCAGTGCCTGTCAAAGTACTAAACTGCGATTCAGTGACGCAAGTGAAAGAGAAGCTACTGGATGCCGTGTACCGAGGGGTGCCTTTTTCACAGCGGCCTCGTGCCGAGGACATGGAGCTTGGTATGAAGGCAGGAACGTGGGAGAAAGCAGGTGGGGGCGGATGCGTGGAGTGGACTTGAGTGCCCAGTAGTTGGGCTTGTCGTATCCACATTGCAGGGGTGGGGCTTACTGGCTTCGGGGTTTGGGGAGGGAGGGAGGGAGTACAGATGCGCCTTCTCCTCACTGAACTTCCCATTCATCCCAGAGTGGTGTCAAGGCAGTGGAGGCCGAATGGTTCTGAAAGATGAAGATGCCACCAGCAAGATTGAGGGGGACTGGAAAAGGTTCAACACTCTCAGCCATTATCAGGTAACTGCCTTCCCACCCATCTCATGGCCAGATTAACTGTGCTAATTACTATCTTATAGCTTAGGGCCTCTCAGAAAAGTGAGGGCTTTGAACAGCTCAGAACCTAGAATAAAATGGGGTGTGGGGAGGGTGGAGTTTTTGAAAACGTTCCTGCAGGAGCCCCACTGACCCAACTGCATTCTGAGGGATTTCCCGCATATCTGTCGCCTGCCAAGGCAGAGAGATGACGTGGCAGAGTGGCTGAGACTGTGAGCCTGAAGCTGCCATTTGAATCAGTCATGAACCGACAGGAGGTAGTCGCAGGCAAGCTGTGACTTATTCCCACCCCCACCCCCCAACCTACAATGTGGGGATTATAATACTGGCCTACCTTGCTGGGGTATTGTAAAAGATTATTGACATGATCCATGTGAACTGAACATGTATTTATTTATTTAACAATACTATTTGATTTATATACTGCCCTTCAGGACAACTTAATGCCACACTCAGAGCAGTTTACAGACTGGGTTATTCACAGCAATCCCCCTGTGAGGTGGGTGGGGCTGAGAGAGCTCTGAGAAGCTGTGACTGACCCAAGGGCACCCAGCTGGCTTCAAGCGGAGGAGTGAGGAATCAGACCTGGTTCTCCAGATTAGAGTCCTGTTGCTCTTAACCACTACACCAAACCAGCATCAAACTTATTTTCATTATTTGTAGTCCACCTTTCTCACTGAGACTCAAGACGGATTACACAGTGTGAATCAGTACAGTCAATATCAAAGACACTTCAATAAAATATGTAATAGGTACATACATGCAAATTTGCCAAGATTTTAAAAAACCCTGCAGAGATCCAATACAGAGTTGAAGAAATGCTGAAACAGAGCATAAGCTATGCTAAGACTGACATATTAGACAACACAGGAACTACCCACAGTAGGATCAGACTTACAGCAATAGCAGCGGAGTCTGTGATCCATCGACGTTTACAGCGATAGTAGTAAAGTCTGTGGTCCCTCCCTATCCCTCCACCGATGGATCTCTGTGAGACCACTTCCTTAGAGTACAGTATGAGTAAAAACCCTTCTTGAATAATTCAGTTTTACATTGTTTGCTGAAGGCCAGGCGAGTGCAAACTTCCTAACCTCCTCAGGCAGACCATTCCCCAAAGGGGGGAAGGCAGCACAGAGAACGCCACGTGTCCAGGCAGCTGCTGAGTCTGTCCATGCGCAGGGTGACGCCTGCAGAAGGCCCTGTTCAGATGAGCGATGCTGCCACGGCGTAACATAGGGAGAGAGGCAGTCCCATAGATATGATGGACCAAAGCCATGAAGAGCTTTTTAGGTGATAGCCAATACTCTGACTTGGGCTTGGTAAAGTGTCTTTTAGCCGAGAACAGGTAGGAGGGGGAAGAGAAAGCCAGATGTTTCCAAGGCCCATTCTGCATGGCACACTCTTAAGCTGGTGCTTCTGAGTATTCGTGCCAATCAGCTTGGACTTCTGACATTCTGCACTGCACAACCTCAAGGCAATTTGGTGTCTGCTTTTTTATTCTGAACTAGTTAAGAGGTGTCTATTTGAAGCTGCCTTTTGTGGGGGCTGGAGCCATCCATTTTTTCCCCTTTTTCAATTTGAGCACATGGATCGTAATGTCGCAATGCTAGAGCCCAGTGTGTCCACTGTCCCCCACTTCTCCCTGTCTCTGTATTCGCTGATTGGGCAGTCCCATTCCCACCATTTTTTAAAAAAAATTCTGGAGAGGCAATTGGTGGTGGAGTTCTGGGGGGGGAAGTACTTTTTGTGCTTTTCCCACTAGCTGCTAGTAGATTGCTCTGGTGTGGTTTAAATTGTCTGCTTGGCACAAAACAGCACCTCTGCCAGAGCAAAATGTTCAAATGCTGTTGCCCAAACAAAAGGGCGTTCTCATTGGCCTCCTCACATCATGTGACCCTGTTCTGGAATGGGGAAGGCGGATTCCTGAGATGAGTCCCCCGCCCTCATTTCCAACTTGCCATAAACATGAGCCCTGGTTGTAAATAAAAGAAATAAAAAAGTAAACCCACAAAGAGATCAGTGGAAAATGTGGATTGCCATCAGGGAACGGGATGGACATGGTGCTCAAAGGGGTAGCATGTACCAACGTTACAGCATTGTGACTCTCCCCTAATTAAAAAGGGGAGGAGTGGATGCTTAGTTGTTTGGGGCTTGTTTCAGGCTTCTCCTAATGCCAAAGATTAAAAAAAAAAGTCAGATGATAAAAATGTAGTTTGTGGGCACAGTTTGCAAGGTTATGAATTTGCAGTTTTGATTTCACAGTACAGCTGTATGAGAAAAAAAATTAAGGAATATGTGGAGAGCTGGGGAGAGAGGGGGTGCTTTCCACAGCCGTTGAACAGTGCCACAGTGTTACAACCCTTCCCTCACTTTAGAAAAGATAAAGAGGGAGTGTATGGAGAGCTGAGGAGGGAGGGAGTGGTTTTCACCCGGTGTCCATCCAGTCAGCACCCAGGGAAAAGAAAGGGGGGGGGAGAAAAGAAGCAGTTAGGGTCTGCAATTTCTGCATGCCAAAAAAAAAAGGAGCAAGGGTAACTCAACAGCAGCTTCAAAAAAAAAAGTCACCTTATGTGTGCACAGAAAAAAGAACTCATGAAAGATAATACCAACCCCTCCTACCTGGCCACCATGGTGTGGTTGGTGTAGGACTGCATAGCCAGATGGAGTTGGTTGGGACAGACACACCACATTGTTTCCCTCTAACTATGTCTCTGTTACGCAAGCTGTATCCACTCCTCCTTTCTGCAGCATCCAAGTAAGGCATGCAGCTTTGCTCCTTTCAGATCTGGAATTGAGTAATATTAGTGAAGCAGTGGGGGATTGACTCCGAGGAAGCTAGGGAGAGTAGATAAGCAGGAAGCAAATTTGGCTGGTGCTGGCCACCTTTGATAAATCCTAACTCCGTATCTTCCAGTTCCCCTCTGCACCGGAATATTACATCCACCATACATCATGCATAGGGTAGAGAAAGCTCAAAAATGCACCCCAAATATTCCACATGCATATTCCACATGCTAGTGGCCGTAATGGCTTACACAACAGTCCAGGGCTACAGTCAGTCACCATGTATTGATGTAAGCATTATTCAACAGGTGATGTTTCCATTCCAGCCGCTTCCAGCATGTCAGTGGTGGAGCTCCTCCTCTCTTCTAGCGTCCTCCACTTAGTACAGGCGATGTATGCCCCAGCTGCTTTCGCCCTTTCAGCTCACACCAAGAGGCTTGCACCTCCAGTGCAAGCCTCTGTTAAATGCCCTTCTCAAAAGCCAGTGCCTGGAACAACAGCGCAAAATGGTCTTCCCCTGTAGAGACGTATTATTTACTTGGCAGTGTTCTTTTCCCACCACCACCTTCTGCCGCCACCCCTGTTTTCCTTTCCCACTCCTGCAGGTAACAGATGGCTCTGCAGTGGCCCTGGTTCCCAAGCAGGCGTCGGGCTACAACATTGCCAGCTCCTTCACTTTCACCCATTCGCTGAGCCGCTACGGTAAGCCATAGCAGACCTGCTGGTGGTGGTAACTCGCCTGTTCTGCTGACTGCCTGGAGCCATAGGAATACACTCTGTCCCTTTCTCTTTCACATCACGACATGACATCCTACAAAGAGCTTGAAGCGAGATCGGTTTTTTTCCAAGTCATGCTTTTCTGTAGTTAATAAGACTTGTAATACGTGATCCCTGTGTGTGCCCCCCTCCCCCCCCATTTCTGTGCTTGGGCAATCCAGATTCTGCACGAAGAATACTAAGTTCTGCAGCTTTTATGAATTATGCGTATTTCTGTAGTTTATCTCATTTTGCATAATTCTGTGTTTCCCTGTTTTGCGTGGTTTCTGCGCTTGCTAGTCGGACGGAAAGGCAGGGAGAGCTCTGCAGGACGCGCGTTTCCTTTCAAGAGCATCTTTGTCATTTGGTTTTTTAATGAAAGGTTGGGGCCAAAATAGAAACGATGGCATCGTGGCAGCTGCCACAGGGCCTGAGGCGAGGGCCTGATCCTGATTGGGCCTGCAGCACAGGGGACTGGGGTGCCTTCCCCACCCCATGCCTTATCGAGTGCCAACACACACACACACCCCAAACACACACACACAGCTCTTGCTGCTGCAGGAGGAACAAGAGCACTATTCTGCAGGCTCGATCATAAACGATCCCTTGCAGCATTTTCAAATCACATTAAAATGGTGGTGGCTGCTGCCACTTCTTGTTTGGCCCTTCAGTTCTCAGGAATCTGAATTTTGTGCCCAGCACTGGATGCTTTTGTTTTTTTCTGTGCTGCCACAAAATCATGGCATTCATACAACCCTTGTGACTGGCATGATGTATGCAAGATGGTATCTAACCGTGGCATTTTGGTCTGACTTCCATAGTCCATGCAGAGCTGGTCTCCTGCTCTTTTCTGATCTGTGTCTGTCTTCTGACGTTGCTGGTCAAGGTTCCGCTGAGCTCCCGTAATCTGGGAGTGTAACTTTGAACATGTGGGGTTTGGGTGTTCATTGTTGCTGTGGGTACATGTGGGTGCTGCAGATGTTCAGGCCTCCTGTAGGAGAAGCTTTGAGAGCTCTTAAAAACACGCGAGAGGCTCCCCGATTTAACCGTGTGCCTGGATTTCCTGCCTTTTTCTTGGTATGCTGAGAGAGAGGGGGAGCACGTTCCCTTCGTTTTCTCTCTGCCAACATGGAGAGTAAACATCTTTTTAGTAACTCTTCTTTAGTCCTTTATCCTCGTTGGATCTTTTTTCTCCTTATCTATCTGTAAAATGAGCTCGATACTCATCCTTCACCTGCAGTATTCTTTTTTAAAAGCTTTAAAAAACTTGTTATCCTCAGATCAGTCATATCAACTCTATATTGGACAAACAGGTCGGTGCTTTCGCAAAAAGAATAAATGGACCTAAATCTGATATCAGAAATAACAACGTTCGAAAGCCAGTGGGAGAACATTTTAAACCATTGAGTCATTCCATTGCTGACCTAAGATTAGCGGCTGTCAAGCAGAGAAACTTCCAAGTAAAATTACTGAAATTTCTGGAATTGAGTTTATTTGCAAATTTGGAACAAAAAAACCCCACCTCTTGTCCCTTTCTTTTTCTCACCCTGTTTCTAATTCTGTTGTAGTGGAAACACTGCAGGGAAAAACAGAGGAGAAGCTCCCAGCACATTGTTCCTGTAAACAGAAATGCTGATGGCAGAAAAATCGACTCTTCTTCAGCCCCATCATTTATAATAATATAATAATAACATACAGTTTAGATTTTCTAATTATCAGTCCATCAACTATCAGCTCTTCCTGTGTGAGAAGACTGGGCTATAACTAGACCTCTGTCCAGAGGACAAGCCTGAATTGGTTAGAGTATTGCTGCTAGAGGCTTTCAGACTAGCTAAGCACCAGGTTAATTCCTCCAAACACAGCAGATTATGCAACACATAACTTAGCCGCAGCAATAGCCCTGAGATGTCATTCATGGATCTGGTCCACCTTATGAAACAAAGGCCAGAGTTAAAGGTCTACTCTTCAAGAGGAAGGAGTTACTTCATTCCAAAGCTGACAATTCTTTGAACAGAATCCAAAAGTACAGGTTTATTGCTAAGACATTATTACAGGGCCTGACCAATAATCAATAAAAGTAACTGTTTTTACCCTTATCCTGCACAGTCAGGTGCTCGGCGTTCCGAAGCTCATCGTCAAGGGGGTTGAAGCCAAAATCGTAAGAGATACTCTAACAATAGGAATAAACAGAGGCCCCAGTGTCCAGAAGCTGCTCCTCTATCACAAAAGGAGGGGCGGGGGGTGTTGATGCATTCGCTCAGCATCCTGCTTCAAACAGTCTGTACCCGCTGGCTTCCCCTGTTACCTGGGATGTAACGATCAGTGGCTGTGAAGTACCTATTTGTGAAAGGGAGAAGGGTTTTTTCTCCTGTTACTCCCTAGTTAATAAGAAGAGTAGGGTAAAGAGACCCATTTTAGACCCATTTTAGATTTGGGGCAGTTGAGTAAATATTTACTTGCAAAATGGTTTTCAGATATCACTCCCTTGTGGTTTGCTACTGTAGACCTGGATATGCCCAATCTTCACACACAAAATTTCTCCATTTTCAATGTGAGGAATTGTTCCTCCAGTAAAAAGTTCTTCCTTTTGGTTTGACTGCAGCCCCTCGAGTTTTCACAAAAGTAATGACTGTAGTTGTAGCCTACTTCAGAAGGTGCAGATGCGAGATCGACTGATTAGCGGTAGCAGACACCAAAGACATGTTACTTGCCCACCTACAGTTGATTCTGCAAGATCTGCATCTAATTATCAATTAGGACAAGTCCAATCTGCAATCCATGCAGGGTACCCTATTTATAGAGACAGTTCTTGACTCAAGGCAGTCCAAAGTGGCCGTTTCCACACGGCTTACCGCTGCTCGTAACAACCTGGAAGATCACGCAAAAAACGTGGAAGATCACGTTTTCTCGCGCGAGATTTGTGCGATGCTACGTGACGTCGCGCAAATCTCGCGTGAGAAAACGTGATCTTCCGCGTTTTTTGCGCGATCTTCCAGGTTGTTACGAGCAGCGGTAAGCCGTGTGGAAACGGCCAGTGTCTCCCCCATGATCAGAGTCCTCAACATTCAAAGTCTCACACACTCAAAGTCTCACACAAAGTCTCCCATTTCTCAAGATTCACAACTCAAAAGAAGTTGGTTGTTGTGGGTTTTCTGGGCTGTATTGCCATGGTCTTGGCATTGTCAATGCCAAGACCACGGCAATACAGCCCGGAAAACCCACAACAACCATCGTTCTCCGGCTGTGAAAGCCTTCGACAATACATCAAAAGTAGTTCTTTACCCTTTTCTTTCCTTCTTGCCTAAGGCTGTCTCCCAAGTTTCGTCTGGCCCAGGATATTTCCCTGTGTTTTTTCCCTAGTCCTCAAGAGGATAAAGAGTGCTCTCAGTGCCATCTCATCGCCCCCCCACCCCCGTGCGCGATCAAGTTTCACATATGAAGTGATCTCTGTACCTCACACATTCTTAGTGACCTCCTGTGGCTCGTTCCATTGTGGCTGAGCCCCAGGGCACTGTCACGCTGCCTTGGCCGCCCTTTCAGGAGAACTGCTGCTACGCTCCAGGTTCTTCTCCCTGAGCCCAGCACTGCTCTGTCCTGGCTGTCATTATCGCTGCTATTCTGGGTATGGAGTGCCTGTAATTTTACAGCCACTCCCAGTTTGTGGATCTGTGGTTGGAGAGGAAGGGGGAAGTTTTACTCAGTTAGGAGAAGGGGTGGTTCTGGAATTACCAAGTTGGATACAGGCACAAAGGCCCTTGATGTTGTGAATAAATACAGCCTCCACTGCAGATGGAGATAACGCTTCTGAGGTAGAATCAAGACTGAAAATGGAGGTGCACTGAAGAGTTTTGTGGTTCTGAAGGCTGAAGCGAGCAATCTTGGCGACAGCTCCTCTTCCTTTTCTGTTCTTCTTCTGCACAGATAGTTTGCTGCGTACATCCAGTAGCCCAGAGAGTTTGCGCTCACGAGCCCCCATCCTCACGCCAGACCAAGATTCAGGCATCCGCTTATGGCATCTGGTCAAGAACCACGAGCATCTCGGAGACCCCAAGGAAGGGGAACGGGGGAGCAAGATGGTGTCTGAGATTTACCTCACCCGCCTCCTTGCCACCAAGGTATGGTGGGAAGGGAATGCAGTCTTAAAATCGGAAGCTGATCTAGTCTTAACTCCTGCCTGGGCAGGCAAGATGTTCTGTCCCTCAAGCAAGATAGCATTCTGGGAAAAGTTCCAAGAAAGGGGGCTATCTCTGCTCATAAGGTCCCAGTATGGTATCTTCTTGAATGAGTAAATGAATGATACATTATGTTCTGTTAAATTCATTGATGCTGGTTCTGAGGGCCTCAACTTCCCATTATATGGTTTACAAGTCCACCATAGCAGTCATTCTCAGGCCTGTGAGGCCTGATTCATATCAGTACCACAGCACATGGCGAAAGGGCTCTTCAGCCTCCCACCCACTATATGTTAGTTTCCCCAATGGGTGGACAGTGGCTCCCAGGGGCCATTTCAGCCAGGAAAGATCTCATGGTGGGGAGGCTGGCTTAAGCACGCCCCCACGTCCCTGAGAATCTAAGTTTCAACAAGGAACTCCCAGAACGTGTCTGTGTAATAGGACCTGGAACAGACCCATCAACAGTCTGGCATGCAGTCAGGCTGTCAGGGGGCACAATAGTTGTGGGGTTGTTAACCTGTTTTCCTGATCTCCTCAATCTTTTCTGTATTCTAGAGTAACCAGAGGGATTTTCTTCATATAACTTGCCTCCTAGATCTTTTACTAACCTGTATATCTAATCCTCACTAAGTGAAGAGATGTTTACTGAGTTCTCCATCCTTGCTTTTGTCTTAGCACACAGTCACAACTCTTCACATAGCCCAAACTACATCCTGTTTTTGTTGCCAGGTCAGGAGCATTGGCTAGCTTGTCCCACATCCCTGTCTCTCCCAGCTGAACTCTAAATTCAGTTCCTAATACTTTATTGAAATGCTGTTTGTTGATGAGGTTTCTGGCAAAGTCGGAGCCCTTCATTATCTGCTGGTGATGAAGAAATGTGAAGCAGAGATCACTTGGAGGAGTCTGAGTTGTGTGCTCTAGTCACTATATGTTGTTGCTCCAGTAACTTATAATGTTCTCCGTTATTTGTTTGTAATTTATTTAGCGATGCTGATTTCAGGTTATGCAAACCAGGAGGTCCTCAGTTCAAAGCTGGCATCTCCCATGACCTTGCTTGTGAGGCCGAGCAAAACCACTCCTCTCTCATTGCGATGCTGGGGTAGTAATCTGTCTATTTAAAACATACATACTCTACCTCATTAAATTACCAACGATTTAAAACCCAGCCAGTAAAACTCAGAGCATACAAACACTGGGCAGCCATATGATCTTCATGGCTGTCCTTGGGCTTGAAGTCGATTGTAAATTCACTTACAAAGGTTGATTGCTCGTTGAAAGCTTGGATAAAAAGAAATGTTTGGCCCTGATGCCTATGAGAGAGGCACAGGGTGATCCCCGAGCGGGGGGGTGGGGGCAGCTCTAAAAAGCTCTGTTGCTGGTTGTCACCCTCTAAAGGCAGACTTGGAAAGCAAAAACAACCGTGAGAAAAGTCCCTGCTCCCCATGGAGGGGTGGGGAGGAGGGAGAGCAGGTTCCCATCCACTGGGGGCAGGGCCCCAGTTGTGGCAGCAGCATGCTTTCACCCCTGCCAGTGCACGGCTTGCAGTGGCAGCAGTTTGCACCTGCTTTGCACATGATGGGAGCAGTCTCCCAATGGCCTGAATGGCCAGTCCACCCCTGCCACCTGCCTCATCTCAGTAGAGAGGGCACAGAGAGAGCAGGGCTTGTGCAGAGGGTCCCAACTGGCAGGCTGGATAATACCTTTCAGGACAGCAGTTAAGATTGTTGTGAAGGTGAAGCACTTTGGATCTCCTGAAGGACCCACATCTCTCTGTATGAACTTGCACATGTTGTGCTTTTCTGGTCAAACACACCATGTTCTCTCCTGGGATTGTTCTCTGAGCCAGGCCCTTTCAGTTCTTTGGAATGGCCTTTTGGAAAGTTCCTAGACCCCTGAAACCACCACCTGCCACTTGTTCCCATCTCCCAAATTTGGAGCGAATAATGATGATATGTGCTATTGTGCAATGGTACGTGCTTCTCTCATGCTGTTTAATCCTGGAAGGAGTTTGGAACACCTTAATAAGGCAGGGATGAGTTTTAGGGAAGGCAGCTTTGATCTTCACCTATCCCAAATAAATGTTTTCAAGAAAAACTGCTCTTCCCTGATCTCCAGGGCACTTTGCAAAAGTTTGTGGATGACCTATTTGAGACTGTATTCAGCACAGCGCACCGGGCCAGTGCTCTTCCTCTGCCCATCAAATACATGTTTGACTTCCTGGATGAGCAAGCAGAGCGGAGGCAGATTGGTGACCCAGATGTTCGACACACCTGGAAAAGCAATTGGTGAGATGCTTCCGGCTTTGGCCCCGTGTCCACAGCCACAGAGCCCAGTACCCCTAGACCAGAGGTAGGCAGCCTGTGGGCTAAGCCTGGGATTGGTAACTGGGAGTCAGCCCGACTACACACAAATCTCACTAAGAAGGTTTTTAAAAGAATCTCTTTGTTCCTAGACAACTTCTCCATGGTAGCTAGATAGGCTCCATCCTTTCCCGCCACACTCCCTCTTCTCCCAGAACAGCTAATTTATCTATAGGGGGATTTGGGTGTCAGTTTGTTAAGTAAGTTAAGATGATTAAGGGGTGAGGAAGGTTGACCATCTTTGTCGGTGCTCTGCTGCACATGAGCATACAGCCAATCTGAACCAAGGCCCTGTGTCAACTGAGCAAATTCTCTTTGCCAAGGAATTTGGGCCCTAAGAGCACAGATGCTTCTAAAGCCCCAGGACTAGGCTCTAGCCAAATCTTCAGCATACTGTGGCTCACTCCCACCACCATCCAGCTCCTCTCGGTCAAGGATGCGAGGGGGAGCCAGGTTGGTTCTCAAACAATGAATTTTACCCTCTTTGGAGGTACAATCCAATAAACAGGAATCATCGCCACCAGAAAATGGGGCTGAGCTCCCCAGAGAAAACATGACTTAGGTGTCATCTCGGCTTACAAACCTGCAGGTGGGGCCTGCAGTTCTCCCAGAATTCCAGCTGATCTGCAGACTTCTGAGATCAGTTCGCGGAAGAAAATGGCTGCTTTGGGAGGGCGGACTCTGCGGCATGAGGCCCCTCCCCTCCCCAGGCACCCTCGCCAGATCACCAGGAATTTATTCATTCAATTGCATTCTTTATAGTCTGCCTTTCTCACTGAGATTCAAGGCAGATTACTCAGCATATCAATACAATCAACAGCAAAGACGTTCAGTAAACAAAACAACAGGGGGTGCAAATGCAAATGTGCGGAGGATTGAAAACAAGCAGGAATCTGCTACAGACCTGAAGGAATGCTGAACACGGCGTGCCGAGTTCTAAACCTGACACATTAAACAACGCAACAGTTAGAGGCTTATATTTGCACCAAATAAAAGGAAAGAAGAGATGAAAAAATGTATCACATCTCATGTTGCCCAACCCAGCACTGGCAACCCTCGTGTCCAGGGACTTGCCGTGTTCGGTCATTTCCTGTTTCCCAAGGTGCCCAAAAGAAAATCAAGTGTGAGAAGTGAATCTTACTTTCTCACACACCTCCCCTCCCCTCCCACCTCCATCCCAATCTGCTGTGGTATATGATGGAGCGTCTTCTGAAGCCCTTCCCTTCCTCCGTTGCAGCCTGCCCTTGCGGTTTTGGGTGAATGTTATTAAGAACCCGCAGTTCGTCTTTGATATCCACAAGAGCAGCATCACAGACGCCTGCCTCTCTGTGGTGGCCCAGACCTTCATGGACTCTTGCTCTACCTCCGAGCACCGCCTTGGCAAGGACTCCCCCTCAACCAAGCTACTGTATGCCAAGGACATTCCTGTGTACAAAGGCTGGGTAGAGAGGTGAGTTTCTCCGGTGCGTGACATTGAGGAGCAGAGGAAGAACTTCTGTTGGCTCTACAACTGGCAGAGGTGGAGCCACAGTTGACCTCCTTCCATTCCTGGGGCGGGGGGCGAGGGGTGCTATTGATACAGAATTTCCTAGTAAATTGTGTCTGTAATTTTTTATAACAACGTGATGTTTCTATCTGAAGCCTGGTGTGTATAATGAGGGGATAAAGGATTGGGCCAGGAGTACCTCCAACTGCTGAGGATTTTGTGGGGAGGGTGTTCTCTTCCCCTCCATTTAGAAGAGGTCAGCCAGGGCAGAAAAGGATTTGGGGAATGGCTGGCTTCATCTCTTCTGCACCTTCAAAAAGAGGAGCCACTTGCTGCTACTTCCCACCAGCGTATCCTCCTGGGTGGCTGTGTCAGTCGTGTTCAAGCCACAGTCCCTGCTTCGCTGCAGGAGTGGCTGACTAGGCCAAGGAGGGAGCAAAGAGCGGTGGCCGTAAGAACTCCATCTCTGTAAGTCTGCATCACATTCAGGACAATACTTGGGAGCATTCAGCCCTTGACGGAAGTGCTTTGGTTTTGTATTACAGCTGTATCCTGCCTATCCATTGGCTTGCTCAAGACAGCAAGGAAAATCACAGTTGCATATAGCAACGGCCGCAAAGCTCTTAATAGAAATATGTCTAGCATAAAAATTTTCATGCAAAACCAGTTCTACATAGGAAAACAGAGATCTGGATTTGGCCCTTCTCTCTACTAAGTTGATATTCTTTCCTAGCCTAAGAGGACCCCGAACAGTAATTCTGTCATTTTCCAAGGTACTACAGGGACATTGCCAAGATGGCCTCCATCAGTGACCAGGACATGGATGCCTACCTAGTGGAACAGTCCCGGCAGCATGTGGGAGAATTTAACACCCTCGGTGCACTAGGGGAGCTCTACAGCTATGTGGGCAGGTACCGGGACGAGGTGAGGATCTTTTTCAGCTCTTTCTACCCCCATCACTCTTTACTTCTTTCCCAGTGTCCAGTCACCCCCCAAAAATGCTTATGTTAGCAACTGTTCATTTGATACAAATCAGGCTATGGAAAGCAAGTGATGGATTCCACTCACTCGGTGTATATTTGAGGGGGGGCACCACCAAAATACCATGGCAACAAAACATTGGTGGACTGGCTCCTTCTCTCTGTTCCATCAACGGAACTCCTCGGGTACAGGGGTTTGCACTCAGATATACCCAAACCAAAAATAAACCAGAAATTAGCTGTTTTGGGTCAGCTTAGGGGGATATCCAAAATGACCCCAAACACTCCCAAATGTTGGGAGGAATGAAAATTTATCTCCTGGAATTTCGGGAGCGTTTCAGGTTTCAGCACCAGGAGCTGAGAGGAAGCGAGAGGAACCCGGTACGCCAAACTGCTGTTAGCCGCCCATTTGGAGGCCATGTCTACCCCCATAGAAGACAATGCTCTTTAAAATGTAAAGGGACTGGGGATGTTGACTGACGGCTGCTCAGGTCGATGTGGCCCACAGGCCAGCTCTCATTCCCATAGGATCAGCCGTCATCATCTCCCTTCCCCTTGGGCTTTAAAGGGCCATTATTCTCTAGGGGGTAAACCTGGCTTCTGATTTGGGCAGCCAAGTCTTCCCATGGAAAATAAACATTTGTCTGTACATCATGGGAAGCAAAGTCTCTTTCAAGCTGCTATGAGCGCTCTTCAGAAACCTCTGTCTCCAATTTAAGACTGTCTCAAGGTGATGAGATGGACCCTGTGAACCATTTTTTGTTCCTTACCTGCTTCAGTATATTCACCCCAACCTACCTTTCCAGTTTTGGCAGGCATTTCTCCATCCTAGAACCCAGATCTTATTCCTTCTTTGTTCCTGGGAATTTGAGGCTTTAGCCCTCCTGACCTTCATTCTCCCCTCTCTCCTTTTCCCTCCTTTCTCCTGGACACCGTATTTCCACCCTGTTTCCTGCCCACCCGCCAGATCCTGACAGCGCTGGAACGTGATGCCGCCTGCCGGAAACATAAATTGAGGCAGAAGCTTGAACAAGTCATCACTCTTGTTTCTGGGAATAGCTGAGTGCCGGGAAAGGGGAGCAAAGGACAGGGCGGGGCACAGACAGACGGGCCTGCACCTGAAAGGACTCTACCTCCAGCCCTGCCTTGTGGCCCTGGCCAGAATGATAGGCTTGACCGTTTGAACTGCTGTGTGGAGAGGCATAACCTTTGCCCTCAGAGGGTGAAATCCTGGGGTGGAAGAAAGAGGTTGTGATCCCCCACTCTTGGTCAGCCCAGAAGCAATAACCTTTCCTCTGAACTAGGAGGGACAGCTCAGAGTGAGCTGTGGGGCTGGGGGTGCAGCCGGGTACCTGCCCCTCCCCGTAAAACTGGCAGCTAAATTGAGATCCTTCATCCCCAAATGTTTGTGGGCCCTGCCCCCTTGTCCCATCATATGGACGATTCCCTAATCCCCTACTCCTCTGTTGGTAGCTAGTGGAATTTGCCCTTGTTCTGTTTCGGTGACCATGGCGATTGGATTTTTTACCCTTCCCACACACCCACCCCACCTGTTGTGCCCTCCCTGGGTGCAGTGCCTTACTCATTAATTTATTATTGCATCTCGTTAAGATTATTGGCTGTAAATGATCCATTCCCTTGATGTAGAGATTTCAGTGTAAAAAGTCCTCCATTTCCCCCTCCATCCTTTGAGTCTGTGTAAATATTTGCGCTGTGGTCTGGAGGGATTCGGTCCTCCACTCCTCCCAAAAGAATCCCGTTTCAGCTAAGGAATTTGGGGTGGGGGACGTCTCTGCAGCTGCATGGGCTTTTTATTGGTTCATTTTATAATTAATTTTCTTTTGCTAAATAAAAGCCTGGAAAAGTGTTCTTCTTGAGGTCCTGGTGGGGTAGGGAGGTGTGAGGAGAACACCACAAGAAAGAAGTCCTATTGGAATGGGTGCCCCACCCTCTCGTCCCAGGTTGACACAGAGATCAGGTGTGCAATTCTCTGTTGATCAGGGAAGTCATTTCCTCTGACTGTTTGTTGTGTCTGTTTTGAATGACGCCTACACTGAGAAGAAAGCTGACTCTTTGTTCAGGATAAAGCGGTGAAGTTTTTCCTTACGCGGTTCCTGGTATTCCAATATACTCACCTGTGTGTGGCATATTTTTCTCCGGTGAAAGGCGGCATCCTTTATGCAGCAAGCCCGTTTTGTTGGGAGAGCAGAGCTGTTTTCTACAGGGAAGCACCTCGCCTGCAAATGGTAGGTGTGCGTCCTTGAATTCACACGCCCGGACGGAGGGCCCTGCCACAAGGTGGTGCAGTTCCTTTCAGCTCTTCTGAGTCCGTAAAGAGGTGCCTGCAGGTACGGGTCCCGTTCCCTCTCTAAACGAGCCCCTTTCCCTGCCTGGTCAGTGTTGTTGAATTAAAAGAGATCCACTGCAGAAACGTCATCTGTTGCTACGGTTGTAGTTGTAAGGGTTGGCTGGGACAGCTTCTGGGCTTCTGATTTAGGGTTGGTAATATTATTTAGCTTGAGTTTTAAATTATGCAGAGATCTTCTGCATATAAAAATCATATTGTCCCAATGTTTTGGATGTGTCTCCAGGATGTTTGGACAAATTATATTCACCCTGCATACAACCAATACCCACTGGTTGCAATGTGACACAGCCCTCTTCTGTTTGATTAACTAGACCCAGGTACAGTCTTACCCAGGTCTGCTTGTTGCAAGAGACAGCCAAAAGGTGTGATAATTACACAGGGAAACTCAGAAAGCTCTGCAAAACAGACATAAACATGTGACCTGACGTCCAGATTTCCTGGGGGCAAGGGACAAGAGATTATGGGGCAGATGTGAAGTTGTACATTCAGTGACAGAAGTTGAGAAACCATCTGTTTGTTATAAACAAGGCATTTGCTATTTCTATATGGAGTCAAACATATGTTATTTACAATGCTTGAAATAGTAAATTCTGGTACCTGGGTGAGGTGTAGAGAAAAGAGCCCAGCAGTTTGTGGTAGGCTTAAGAGTGGTCTGCGTGCTGCTAAAAATGGCCCAGGGCATCAACCAACAGCCCTGCCTCTTGCTTTGCTGGGCAGCAGGCCTGAAGCAAAACACAGCGAGCCATACTGGTGATTTTTAAAATCTCACATATGGTGATATATGTTTATTCTGGAATAACTATTACTCTCTGTTTCCATTGGAAATCATCTGGGCTACAAACTCCACCACATTCAAACATGAATATATTGATCCTAGATGCAGAGAAATCTCAGTTCCCTACTGTTTTAAGCATCTTAATTGTATAGTTGAAGTGTGCTATGGAATGTCAAACCTTTACTTGAAAAACTTGAGTTAAGGTGTGCATTTAGAACCGTGTTTGGTGCTGTTGCAGTTGTGAGCAATTGGTGTGCTCTTCCTCCTGGAGTGGAGGTTGTCGGAGAACTTCTTGGGGTCTCGGAAGTTTTAAACTCCTGTTTTTTTAAGAATGAGGCCTGTACTAAAGAATGTATTCTGGGCTCCCTAGGCATTTGTGGTTGGCTTGTGGGGAGGGGTTGGGTGGGTGGGTTGATATGGGAGTAAGGCGAGCCAGCCATGCCCACAGAGCTCAGTCATGGGCACACCAGGGCTGTCATTAGCAGCTGTTGAGCGGGGGAGCATTGTTTGCATCTTCTAAACATGGGTGTGACTTACGGAGTTTTAACTGTCAGGGAAAATAGGGAAGTAGAAAGAGAACTGTTGAAGACAATAATACAGAGTCAACACTCTCTTAAATGTGTACTGGACAGAACAGTATAGAAGGCAATTTTGTTCAACCCCCAGGGATACCCGTTAACCAAGTACAGTACCAGATTTTTGGGTTTTGTCCATGGTAAATTGTTTTGCTTTGTTTTGTTGGCGTAACAGCCCCAACAGGCTGGATTAGCCCGGGCTCATCAGAGCTTGGAAGCTAAGCAGGCTTGGCCATGGTTAGTATTTCAGTGGGAGCCCGCCAAGGAAGTCCTGGGCTGCTATGCAGAGGAAGGCCGTGGCAAACCACGTCTGTTCAGCTGTTGACTTGAAAATCCCGTGGGGGTTACCATAGGTCAGTTGCAACTTGGCAGCACTTAAATATAAATGTATACATCCCTGTACATTAAAATGACCATTCTCCAGATTTCTCCTGGATCTCTAGAAGATAATCTCTGAATGGCATGAAGCTGTATGTGCCGTGTCGCTAGATGAATATTAAGCTGCCACGTAGCCACAGGATCTTGGAGACTTCAGGTTCAAATCCCAACTCTGCCATAGAAGCTGGCTGGGTGACTTTGGGCCAGTCATTCTCTCAGCCTAACCTACCGCACAGGGCAGTTTTTGTGTGGATAAAATGGAGGAGGGGAGAACAATGTTGTAAGCTGATTTGAGGTCCCCAGTGGAAAGGAAATCAGGGTATAAATAAAATGGCACGTGTACAGCCTTGCCCTTTTGCACCCCGAAAGTTTTGGGCAGCTGATAATTTAATATAGGTCACTGTGTTTTTCTAGTAGGTCTTTAAGTAAAAGGAGGGGATTTTTCCCTACATCTTGCTGTCAGATAGTTGTTGATACCAAGATAAACGGATGCCAGCGTTTGAGAGCAATGGGGCCATCTGCCGCCGCCAGTCCTTGCTGAGAGAACAGGAGTTTTAGGGTATCAAAGAGGCTTCCCAATTTCATCTGGAAATGATGGGAGGATATAGGAAACAACACATCTTAAATGGACACATGGTAAGAAATAAATGATTTGAGGGTGGTACATTAACTAAGGGGAGCTGGAGAGACAGATCCACCCATTAAATGTGAATGACTATTCCTCCCCGCCTAAAACAACAGTTAGTAACCCTTGGGCCAGCTCCATCTCCAGCTGCAAAATAAGGTGGAGGAAAAGCAGCTGCTATAATAATGCAGTTTGGCGCAGGTCCTTTGGGAGTGAGGTGATGCCTTGGACCAACCGCCATTTGGCCCCTGCCAGGCTGACTCCTGAACAGAACAGAGCAGAGTGTCGCTTGGCTTCAGAATAACGGAGATCTTCCCCAGTACCCTCCGGACTGAGGCTGGGCTGCAGCAGAAGGGAGTGGCTGCTGCTGCTCCTGCTGCTGGGAGGGTAAAGGTCTTGCAGCAAGCGGGCAGGAGGAGAGCTTCTACCTGGCAGCTCATCCCACCCCTAGCGAATTCAGTCTGGATCTATCAGTCTTGACAGGGCAGCCCACAAGGGCCACTCAGGGAAGTGAAATGCCCAGTCCCATTAAACTCGCTTCTCTAACAGCCAGCAGCGGAAGCTGGCCAGCCTGGCCGTCTCAGCCCCGGTCCCAACCCCAGCCTGGGCAATTTCTCTTTTGGCTTCTCCTCACCTCGTGGCTGCCTTTTTGCTCCAGATTTTTTCTCCCTACCCCCACCCTCATCCTCAGAGATGAAAGAATGCAAATTCTCGCTCCGTCATTCCTTTCCCATCATTGAGAAGTTCTTCGCCCATTGCCTTTAATCCCAGGAGGACTGTCTGCATGGGCCCCCCTTGAAATTATTTTCAAGAGTGTCCGAGAAGCTGCCTGTTTCTGGGCAGAGCCCTCCTTGCCTTCACTCGAGCTCAGCCTGCACTCTAGAACATGGCTTCTGGTTGTCAGAGTTTGGCCCTGCAAAGAGAGCAACTGCTTCTATGCACTTGCAAAGTTTTTCACTGTGGAGTACTTGCAGCCACCACCACCCTTTGAGAGTAAGGAGCAAGATCACGGGGCCTGAGGCACCTCTCTCTAGAAATCAGCCTCTCCGACAGGGTGGCTCTGTGCTATTCCATCATGTCCTGCGCTCCAACATTTCACAGCTTTAAAACAGAAACATTCCTGTCTCCAAACACCCGTCTTTACTGCAAGGATAGCTGCCCTCACCCCTTCCCTCAAACAAAAGCAGGGACTGGAGGCTCTCATCCGGGGCAGAGGTGTGCAGCTTGGTTCAGACTTCAGATTAAACTACTGAATGTTGGCTGATTCGGTAAAAACCAGGAAATCCATTTTTTTAAAAAAAACAGATCTTTTGAATTTTTACTGAATTTTCAGTAACAATTTGGTAAAAATTGGCCATTGTTTTCTATGGGAAAATCAATTGGGGGGCTATCTGGTAGGCTGGGGGGCCATTTTTCGACCGAACTTCACCAAATTTAGGAGGAACCTACTCCTGACTGTCCCCTAAAGACTCCCTAAATTTCATGAAGATTGGACTCCGGGGGCCAATTTTGTGGGCCCCCAAAGAGGGTGCCCGCACCCACTCTAGATCATTTCCTATGGGGAAAAATATGGGGTGGCTATCCAGGAGCTGGAGGGTGGCATTTTTCAAGCAAACTCCACCAAATTTGCAGGGGACCTACTCTTGACTGTCCTCTAAAGTCCCTACATGTTTCAGGAAGCTTAGGCCCCAGGGGGCAATGCTATGAGCACCTAAACAAGGTGCCCCCAGTCATTCCATTGTTTCCTATGGGAAAAAAGTCAAACCTGATTCCCAGTGCAGAAGCACAGGGGCAAGGCTGCCGTGGCCAAGGCACACCCCCAGATGCAGGCTGAGCTCATTACAAAGAAAGCCTCATAGAACCAAACTGAAGCATCGGAATGGAATGCCCCCCCCCCCCCCCGCAGGAACCAAAGTGAAGGAAGGGCACCAGCATCAAACCGGAGAATCACATCCGTTCCACCCAAACCAAACTGAAGCAAAGGGACACGGTTGCAACTGAGCCCAACAGAACCGGTGTCGTTCACAGCAGCCAGGCATTGGGTTCGGCCAGTGGGAGAACACCACAGAACAGTAACCCTCACGAGCACAAGGCATTCCCCTTGCTTCAGTTTGTTTATGTTGATTTCCACTGTGTAATCTGCCTTGAGTCTCAGTGAGAAAGGCAGGCTCTTTCCTTTCCTTTCCTTTCCTTTATTAGACATATCCTGCCTACCCCACAAGCAGGCTCAGGGCTGGTCACAACAACAAAAATACAGGGGTAATTTACATTCAAACAATTTACATTAAACAGTAAAACCATCAGTATCAACAGTCACAAAACAGAGAGGTGTCTGCTATCAGTGTCAGTTTAAGGCTGAATAAGCCACAAAGCAGCTGGGTCCAGGGCTTTTTTTCTGGGAAAAGAGGTGGTGGAACTCAGTGATGGAACTCAGGACCGCACAAGGACATCACTTTGGGACAGCTGGAACAAGGGGGGAGTTTTTTAAAGTTTAAATTGCCCTCGACGAAAATGGTCACATGGCCAGTGGCCCCGCCCCCTGATCTCCAGAGAGGGGAGGGCAATCTAAACTCCCCTCTGTCAGGAGATCAGAGGGTGGGGCCACCAGCCACGTGACCATTTTCAAGAGGTTCCGGAACTCTGTTCCACCGCGTTCCTTCTGAAAAAAGAGCCCTGCAGCTGGCAGATTAATGGTGCAGTAAGATCCAGTTGCCAGCAAAGGTAATCTGTGAGGGCGACCAGCGCCCACCATCTCTGTCCCATGGCCAGGGTGGAAGCCAGACTGAAATGGGTCCAGGATAGAGGACACATCCAGGGACAGCTGGAGCTCTTCAGCCACTGCTGTCTCAGCCACCTTGCCCAGGAACAGAAGGTTCGATACTGGGCAGTAACTGGCTGGGTCGGTGGCTCCAGAGGTGGCTTCTTCGATAAGGGCCACACCACTGCCTCTTTCAGTGAGCTCAGAAGAACCTCAGAACTTAAGGACAAATTGATGATGTTGGCCAAAGGGGCCCAAATCCTGGTGCCGCCGGCTTTCACCAGCCAGGACAGGCACGGGTCCAAGGGGCACATGGTGGGCTTTACAGCATCCAATATCTTGTCCACCTCATCCTGGGAGAGTCACCTGAATTGATCCAGTATCAACTCTGAAGGTGGCCAAGGGGCCTGCAGTTCACATACCGTATCAATCGTGGCCAGCAGGTCCCAGTGGAGTGACAAGATTTTACCTGCAAAAAAGCTCCCCAAATCTTCACAATCAATCACTGAATTCCTAATTTGGGGGGGGGGGGTCCCCTGCAACAGGGACATCAGTGATCCAGTTCTCCTAAACAATTGGGCCAGGCGAGAGCTTGCAAACGCAATGGAAGCCACATAGTAAACTATAAATAACATAAATATAAATAAACAAAATATACTGCTGCCAGGTAAGCAGTCTGTATTCTTGCAGTACTCCTGACTCTCACTGTGTAACGGCTGCTTCTGGCATCTCAAGAAAGTGGCATGCTCATGCTGTTGGTTTGCTTCGCTTCTCTCAGATGCCAACAAATCTTGAACCCTTAAGCAAATGGTATGTGCATTGTGGCCAATATGTTCTTCATACAACAGAAGTCTTGGATGTCTGTGTGAGATAGCCCTGTGTCGTTCTGACATTTTGACATGAGGAAAAGGTCTGAACAGGAAATGCAGCATGGCCATTAACATTCTCATGCAGTGATGTTAGGAGATCTCACTTCCATATGTGAAAGTGTGATAATTTGGCTGTGCAAATGAAAACAGCCTGAAACAAAATACATTCTGCTGTGTCAGAAACATCAGTTGCTCACTGCTCCAAAAATACATTCTCTGAACACCTTGACAAATGCTGTTGCCGTTCTCCTAAGGTGGATCCTGGAAGACAGAATAAGCTAGAGGAGCCCTGTGGTCGGCTGGGATCAGGCCTGGCTTCCCTCCCTGCCCAGTCCCTCCCATGGTTCCTTCTCTCATCAGCTTCAACTCTCTCCTGTCCCCCTCTTTCTTCTGGACTGTCCCCAACACTTCTTTTTTAAACACACCTGCTTCCCCGGCCGGCCGGCTGCCTTCCAAGGCCCCTTTTTTAGAGGCCCTAACATCTACGCTCCTACCTTTCCTGCCCAGAGTCTGCCTTGCTGCTCTGTGGCACCCTCTCCAGAGGCTACCGAGGCCTCTTAAGCAGGGTTCCCAGGTGCTTGCTGGTGGCAGGCAATCGCCCAACACCTTGCCCCATTGACCACTGCTGATCCACATCACCTGCCACAGGCAGACAAGCACGCAGTGGGCATACTTCCAGCAGGATGCAATGACATCGCTTCCTGAAGTGATGTCATCGTGCTTCATGGTAGCATCCCCACAGAAAGTGCAATGATGTCTCTTCTGGAAGTGACATCATTGCCCTAGTCTCAGGAGCACGCACACACTTTGTGCGCAGGCGAAGATCTCCATGCCCCTGAGTACCAGGGGTCCCCCCCCCCCGGCCCCTCACGAGGGTATGGGGGACCTGGCAACCCAACTCTTAAGGAGGCAGCCAAACGCTTTCCTCCCTTCCCCTCTCCCCTGTAACGTTAAAGTAGATCAAAGCCAGGACTCTCCTCAATGCCCCACGGCCGTGTATAGGACCTGCTCACTCCAGGTTTATTTTATTTTTTATCTTATTTATAGCCTGCCTTCCTCGCTGAGACTCAAAGCAGATTACACAGCGTATATTAATACAATCAACAGCTGCAGCAGCCAATGAAAATGCAACAGGGTATACAAATGTGAATTTTTGGAGGCAGAGATTGGGGGCAGAGCCTGGGGAGAGAGAGAGAGCCACCCTGGGGGGGGGGGGGGGTCCTGCCACTTCCGCCAGGCAGCTAACCTGAAGTCCAGCGATTCGTTGTAATTCAGGGAGATCGCCAGGCCTTGTCGGGAGGCTGGCGGCCCTACACCGTTAGCACGCCCTAGTACAGACTCTGCCCTTCCTACGTGGTTTCCAACCTCCAGGGGGTGACACGGGCCAGCTGGGAGTGCAAGACAGGCTTGCCAATTTCCAGGTGCGACCTGGAGATGTCCAGGAATTACAACCGATCTCCAGACTATGGTGTTCAGTTCCCCCTGCAGAAAACGGCTGCTCATTCCACCCCACCAAGCTGCCTCCCTTCCCCAGACCCAGCTTTCCCAGGCTCCGCTCCCAGCTCGCCATGAATTTCCCGGCCTGGAAGGGGCATATGTACAGGCCCAGGTGGTTTGGCCCTCCAGCTAGGTTTGTTGGACTAGGCCACTTCCTCAGCTGGAAGGCCAGAATCAACTCCGGCGTCCCGTTTTGGCTGAGGCTAACACTCCTGCAAGCATTCCAGAAGCCAGGATGGGCCTTGGAACCCTGACCCTGCCATTTCCTATTGGATTGCATTACATTTCTCTGTTAGCTGGAGGCTAGCTGGAGAGAACAACACCCTCAGTTGTGCAACCACAGAGAGCTCACAATAACTGGGAAACAAATGCCAGAGCTTTGGCATTAGAGTTTTCTTTCTAAAAGCTAGCTGGAGGCCCAGCATCTCTCCCTTTACAAAATTCCTTTTCTAAAGTTATGCCGTTTCACAGAGACAAGTTTTGAGAGAAAAGATCATGAAATATAAATCACTGACTCCCTGACGTCTTTTAAAGGGAGATGCTGTGATTGAACCCGGGACCTTCTGCGTGCTGAGCAGGAGCTCTGGGGCTGCCAGCTGGGGGAGGGAGGTGAAGCCTGGGGAGGGGAGGCAGCTCCACCGAGATGTGATGCCATAGAAGCCACCCTAAAAGGCTGCCCTTTCCTCCAGGGCAACTGATCTCTGTAGCCTGGAGAGGAATTCTAACTCCAGGAGAAGTCTGGCCCCCATCCGGAGGTTGGCAACCCCAGTCATGGCCCCCTCCCCTCTCCCTGTGGTGTGTTCAAAACCAGCATGAACTGGAAAAGAAGCCACCAGGGGAATACAGGGGGCAGATCCAGAGAGGACAGAGTTGCCAGGGGCGTACAGGAACAGAAAGCCGGCCGTGCCCCCTTTTTCATACGGCTGCCATCAGAGACAGAGATTGCAGGTGCTTCCAAGCAGAAGGCGTGGCCTCCTGGCCCTTTGTAACAGCCCCGGGCACAGGGGCCGGCCATTAAAGAATCATAATATGAACTAATATTAACACGTGCTTCCATTTGTAAGTCCCTGAGACAGCTTTTTCCCCCCAGTTGAAAAGCAGCAATTAAAGGGATTAAAACAAACAAATGGGTCAGCAGTCCTGCCACTCTGGATGCCCCACAATAACTGCTTCCATATGACTTCTTCCCTTCCAGAGTGCTCCTTTTTGATATATTGTCACCAATTTTTTTGCCTCGGGCAAGAGAGTGTCGTCTTCATTTTATCCATCTCGCTGCAGCACCGCATTTGGTCGTTCCAGGCGGGGGTCTCTCCAGCAGCAACCAAGCTCCTTGCTGGCTCAGATCTGGGTCTCAGAACTGGAGCGCTGAGCCGCGGTTGTGGTAATCTGAGCCTCTTTGAGATTTGAATTATTACTTGCAGGACAAAAACGGAAACCTTGTTTTCCACTTGGGGTCCGTTTTGAGGAGGCTTGTATGCATTCCTCCAAGAGAGAGAAACGCCGGCAATGTTGGATGGGGGTTCAGCGGTGGCCCCTTTTAAGCCACTCCTCTGCAAGAAATGGGACCAGTCTCCTTCCTGAACTGGGGGAGAGAGGCCTTCACCCCCTCCCCTCCAGTGAGCGGGTGAGGAGAGCCAGCACCCTCCTTTCCTTCTCCCCCTTCCCCCAAAGAGTCGTGCTGAGATCACGGTGGTCTCCTCCCCCTTCTCAGAATTTATGTCTTGGCTTCTTTTTTCTCTCTCAGCTTTTTGAGACAGAAACAATAAAATTTCATTTATGAGGCCATTAGCAGCGGCTGGCGGATGAAATCACTAACTTGGGAGGGGGGAGTGTGGTTGTGACAAGCCCCGAGTGGGATTGATGCTCCCCCCCACTTTTTGATAAAATGTTATGTGGCGCTGCCAGCCGCTAATGGACACCAGCGGCTGGCAATGGCATGAATCACATGCTGTGGCAGTTCTGGAAATGCAAAAGCGTATAGCAAAACCACCCCAACCCCCACTTACTAGGGATCAGGGTGGGTGGGTGGGTGTGTGTGGCGCGCCATGCAGTGGTATTAGGGAAAGTGCTATTTGGAACACTGGCCGGTTCATGGAGAAAGAATCTCTAATCTTTTCTCTGAGGTCTTCAATCCTATGTTCCCACTGTACCTGTAGCCACTGCAGTTTTAATACCTCTCAGATCGGACACATGCATTACCAATGCATGTTGCAAGGTAGGAGTAAGGTATGTGTCTGCAGCGTTCCAGTGTATTCCTAAATCTTAGTACACCTAATGCAAATACAGTCGTAGCAGAGAGTTCTTGCTCCCCTCCTCAGTTATCTCACATTTGCCAAGGGTATGGCTGAGTGTGCAGAGGCCCCCAAGCTCTAAAAAGAGAAGAAACACAGTAAAACGGGCAAGGAGGCAATACTACCCTCCTAGTGAGTAGAGCACCTTTCTTTGTTGGAGTAATGACTTTTAATTTGTCTAGAGATGGTCTAGGTATGCCCCACAATGTGCAGTTTCCCACACAGGTTTTTTTCATTGGTTCTGGCCCCATACTGCTTCAGTTTTTCCAGATTTCCTTGAACACTTTTTTGGCCTTTAGTTTTTGCTTCAGTTTTGTTTGTCCCTCCCCTGATTTTTTTTTCTGGTTCTTTTGAGACTGCTTTTTCTGAAAGCCGATTTTGAGTAGATTTTTTTCCTTGCGTGTAACGTTTGTTTCAGTTTTGTTTGTCCCACCTACTCCCACCCACCTCTAACCCACTTTTTGATGATTGGACGTTCATCCTCATTGAACAACTCTTCCCACCCACCTTCCATTCCCCCCTCCCCTGGTTTTTCTTTTCTTTCTTTCTTTCTTTCTTTCTTTCTTTCTTTCTTTCTTTCTTTCTTTCTTTCTTTCTTTCTTTCTTTCTTTCTTTCTTTCTTTCTTTCTTTCTTTCTTTCTTTCTTTCTTTCTTTCTTTCTTTCCTTCCTTCCTTCCTTCCTTCCTTCCTTCCTTCCTTTCTTCCTTCCTATTCATAGTGTTATACTGATCTATCATTGTAAAAATACATCCACTAGATTCTCTGAATTCCCTACTTTCATTTTTTTAAGTATGTCTCTAGTCCATTCTGTTACAGAGATATGCTTTTTTTCTTTATATTTCAGCAAGGAAGGAGGTAGAGACTGCCTTTTATTTTAAATGTGTTGGTTCAGAGGAGATGAGGTGGACACTTCTGACACCAGAAAAAGCAGTGCTGTTTGAAAAGTGCATTGCTTTTCATCAGGGCCCTGATGTTTTGCCCCTTTGGATCTGGCCCTCCCCAAGCCTTTCCTCTGAATCTTGCAGATGTTTCAAGCCCAAGCCATGCGCCCCATCCAGCCGCCCCCCCCTTATCCCATTTAGCTTTTCCATCCAAAGAATGCTGGATTCTTGGGCTCAGCGCAAGCATGTTCAGTCTCTTGTATCTCCCCTCGTCCCACTCTTGGCTGCTGCCACCTGGCCCCAGCAGACGGGAGCAAGGAGTGAGCCACATCCTCCTCCTCTGGCCCTGCCGCTGATTATTAATTATTTATCCCCCTTTGTGGGCAAGCAGCAGGCACAAGGTTTATGGGTGGAGGCTGAGGTGGGGTTTCCTCTCCACTACCCCACTGCCCACATAAACCATTTCCAAGGAGCAAAGGCAACAGAGGGTTGATGGAAAGCGGATGGAGGAAAAGAAGTTCAGCATATCATACTGACAGGGGAAGTTCCTCAGTGTCACTAGCAGCGTAAGCACCCCCCAAATCTAGTAAAAGTACAGCCAAGGCCCTTGGCACAAAACAGGATGGATGTTCTGATGCCATTTTTAAAAAAAACAGATTGCTGCTGATGTGAAAGACCTCTGCCTGAGACCTTGGAAAATAGCAAAGAGTCCAGTAGCACCTTTAAGACTAACCAGCTTTATTGTAGCATAAACTTTCAAGAGCCACAGCTCTCTTCGTCAGATGCATGGAGGGTATGAAGAAACTGGCCACAGATATATAGGTGGGGAGGGGGTGCAAGGAGTGAGGGTCATGTAAATGTAAGTAAGTTCACAAAAGAGGTGGCATGCACAATCCAGGCTGGGTGTGACCCCTCCCCTCCCTTCCATGGCAGAATCTGAATAGAGTGCCCGAAGGCAGTTACTTTTGATAATGAGATAACCATTCAGTGGAGGGGAGGGGTCACACCCAGCCTGGATTGTGCATGCCTCCTCTTTTTGTGAACTTGCTTACATTTACATGACCCTCACTCCCTGCACCCTCTCCCTCTTCCTCTCCCCACCTATATATCTCCGGTCAGTTTCTTCATACCCTCCATGCATCTGACGAAGAGAGCTGTGGCTCTCTTATGCTACAATAAAGCTGGTTGGTCTTAAAGGTGCTACTGGACTCTTGGTTAATTTGCTACTGCAGACTAACACGGCTAACTCCTCTGGATCTGAGACCTTGGAGAATCCCTGTCAGAATAAACAAGACTGACCTTGATAGTCAAAGTGCTAGAAGCAGAATGAGGCAGCTCTCTGGAAAAACATTATTCATAACTGTCCTTTGGGGAAAAAATTGGGACTGTAGAAATTAAACCTCAAGATGTTGGAGTGAAATGAGAGATACCTCCCCTCTCCTCCCCTCTGCCTATACAAATAGTAACCTACAAGCGGGGGACCCTCAACGACTTGTGAGGGGCATCTCATGTTCCCCTCCCCTACCATGTCCTCTTTCCCTTCCCTGCCCCCCCCTTTCCTGCTTCCTTCTTTCCTTCCCGCTCCCCTTTGGCTGTCCCCATGTTTTCACCTTTCCCCCTTCCATCCAGGCAGCGTCCCCCCTATGGCCCAATTGCATGATGCCCGCTGAGTCAGGCCCAGTTGCATGGCTGCATGTAGCCCCTTCCCCACACTACTTCCTCTTTCCCTCCTCCTGTCAGCTTCCATATGCTCACCTATCCCTCTGTCCTTCTTTCCTTCAAACCCACTAAACAACTTAACTTTTATCTCCCTACCCGTCTTCACCTATATTTCTTAATTTACTCCATTTAATTTACTTTCTCCACAATGGGGACCCAACACAGCTTACATCATTCTCCTTGCCACCATATTATACTCACAACAACCCTCGGAGGTAGGTTAGGCTGAGAGTGTATGACTGGATCAAAATCACGTGGCAGAGCGGAGATTCGAACCTGGGTCTCCCACATCCTACTCTGATCCCTAAACACTGCTCAACACTGGCTTTAGGAGGGGCTGCTGGCGAGCAATAGCTAGCAGCCAGGCCTGGGTTAGTCGTGCGAGTCATTTGGCATCAAGTCCTCTGCCGGTTGCTTCTGGGCTGGGCCCCCTCAAAGGCCCAAACAGTCCTGGAAAGGGCCTGCCCCTCCCCTTTCTTTTCCTGACAGAAACCAAGCCTGAAATACTGTTATGGTTGCCTAGCAACAGCCACTGAGGGCATCTAATTCTTAAAGCTACAAGCTCTCCTTTTATGAGTTTTTTTAACCCCAGCAATGTAATTTTTTTGAGACTCCATATTTTTCTGCAAACCTGGGACATTTCTCAGGTGTGTAGGAAGATCCGTTTTGTCCATTCATGGCTCCAGTCTCCAGATTTAAGCAGCCACAGATCAGGGCCACTTGACCATTATTATAGAAGATTGATGAATGGAGTTGCATGTCGTTCATATCCTGCTGTGAGGGTTAACATCCTTACTCTTTTTCTTTTCCAAATCACATTGGTAAAGAGCAGGGCTCATTTCGAGGGGGAACGCGCAGGATCACAGTTCCGGTAGTTCCCCAAAGAGGTCACATGACTGATGGCCCCGCCCACCTGACTCTTGGCCATTTTGGGACTGTTTCAGCCTGGATTGGGACCGAAATGGCCCAGATTGGGCCTCTGACGGGTGGTGGATCACTCTCCCACTCCGCAGCGGCCCGATCCTGACCATTTTGCACCCCTTTTTGGCCCCAATTTCAGCACTGAATGGCCAGGATTGGGTCCAAAACAGCCAGGATAGGTGATGTCAGGGGGTGTGGCACATGCAAATCAGTTATGCCAATGACACACTTCCAGTAATGGCAAGGGGCGTGGTATATGCTAATGAGCTATGCTAATGAGTTCCTCCAGCTGTTTTTCTACGAAATGACCCCTGGTAAAGAGGCAGAGAAGAGACTTCGGCGTGATGGTGTTTGAGGGAAGGGGTGAGGGCAGCTATCCTTGCAGTAAAGACGGGAGTTTGGAAACAGGCATGTTTCTGTTTTAAAGCTGTGAAACGTCGGGAGCGTAGGACATGATGGAATAGCCTTCTCAGAGAGGCTGATTTCTACCAAATCTTGCCCCTTAATCTCAAATGGGGGTGGGGGCAGAGCCATATTAGCCCATGGCCGGCCCCCTAGGCTTCCAGGTATTTCGGGCCCCCTCGAGCAATCTTCCACCCCACAACAGCTGACAGCCTGACCCTGGTGTGGGTACTAGACCACCGTACGTGGCCCCATATCCATTTTGAGGGTCTCCTGAAGAATTCTAGTCACAATTTTAAAAATTTAATTGTGTGAGTAGAACTCTTCAGGGAAGCACATTTGGGGGGTACAAGTGTTCAATACTGTAATATTTTGAAGTGAATAAAAATTTTTATATTAATTTAAATAGATAATTTATGGATAATTGTTTTCATATGAGACAATTTGTTTCATTTCAGTAGAGAAGCAGTTAATTTTCTTATTAATAGAAGTTATATAAAAGAATCAATTAATTGTAATTTATGTGGGGGTGCACCCCACATTGATGGGCCCCTAGTCCCTGTGGGGCCCCTAGGCTACAGCCTAGTCAGCCTTATGAATAATACAGCCCTGGGTGGGGGCTGGCTGCAAGTACTCCACAGTGAAAAACCTTGCAAGCGCTTAGAGCAGTCTTTCTTGCTCTCTCTCTCTCTCTCTCTGCAGGGTCAAACCCTGACAACCAGAGTGCACGCCAGGCTCCAGTGAAGGCAAAGTTGGCTCTGCCCAGAAGCAGGTGGCTTCACTGACGCTTTAATATAAGTACTTTGGGTCCCCGTTGGAAAGTGGGGTATAAATACGGTTGCCTGGTCCCTATACCTCCCAGCAGGAGGGTGGACCTGACTGGCACTTACCCAATACTTCCCGGGAATGTTCTCCTCACACGCGTGAAATGTGCATGCTTCCAGCACTGTTGCAATGCAACTCTGGCCACAGGTGTACTCTCACACTTTGCATGGGATCAGTTCACCCTATTTGGGCCCAAAAT
The DNA here is from genome assembly GCF_028583425.1 of Eublepharis macularius. NCBI lineage: Eukaryota > Metazoa > Chordata > Lepidosauria > Squamata > Eublepharidae > Eublepharis > Eublepharis macularius. The sequence continues at coordinate 26,505,251 of NC_072808.1, read as the reverse complement.
TGGCTGCAGTGAGGCACAGGAGCATGCCTGCGCCCCACTAGAAGTACAGCTAGCGTGTGCTTTCCCTGGTTGCCTGTGGGTGATGGGCAATACCCGGGGGGGGGGGGCTTGCCAAGTCCCACCAGTTGGCAGCAATTGGCAGGCAATGGGGCAAACTCCCAGGAGATTGCTCTCCACTGGCAGGCATCTGGGAAGTACCTAATGCAATAATAATAACGTTGACCACCTTAGTTTTGCAACCCAGGCACCTCCTGAGGTCTGTGCAGAAAGCAAAATAAGGTGATCCAACCCTGAGATGGAAGAGTAAGTTGTGCCATTTCAGGATGCAGGGCTGGGAAGCCCTGTTTTAATGATTCACTGTATTGTCTATATAGCTAAAGATTCTTGCGCTCGTTTTCTACCGGCAGTGGAGTTTCCCCCCACAGGGATCCTCCTTGTGCAGTCTGAAGCAGCAATCTCAAACTCTAAATCAATTTGTTCCTTTTTTACATGTAGATCAAGTACTAGCTGGTCAAAAACAGATAAAGTTGTAAGCGGGTATGTGTGTGTCTCTGAATGCCCCCCACCAGAAGAGCAGCACCTCCTTACCTTCCTCAACCTGCTCTGGGTGTGTCCCTCAGGGAACACACTGGATACTTCTAATTTAAAACCATTCAAGAACTAGGCCTCTGGCAGCCATGCCCCACCCAGCCAGCCTCCTTCTTCTTGTAAATCTTCTGCCCTGACACCCTCGCTGCCTCTGGGTAGAGAGGGAGATTATAATGTGAATTGGATGGAAGTTTAGAGCAGCCTCATAAAGATTAATTACAATCAAGGGGCTTTTAGCACATTAATCGAGGATGGAACTCGCATTCTATGCCAACGCATTTTTAGCTGGGAAAGACAGAAAGGGGGGGGGGGGTTCCCTGGATGCGTTGGCCCAATCCTCAGCTCTAGAAAGGGAATGGGTGGGGTGAGGGTCCAGCACCAGAACACCTGGGTCCTTTTCAGAGGTATCATTGGTTTGGCGGGCAAGAGATGGCAGCCAGACCTGATGGGCATGGCAGTAGCAGAAACAAAAGCCACGTAATACTTTTTTTATATTAAATCTTAACAAAAGATACTGCATGGATTTTGTTGTTGGATTTTGCTTCACTTACCTATAACCTCTTTCTACCAAGCAAAGAATGGTATACAGACACATCCACCCACACAGCTCCTCCAAAACAAATCCAGATTTTAAAATCAATCTAATAGCACTTTTTTCTTCCCAGACCAGAGGTCCTGAGAGGGTCTCAGGATTAAGCCAGCAACCTGTTATTTCTCCATAACATTTCTTATGGGTGGGCAAATATGAGTGAGGAGCAGCCTTCAATAACAAGATTTATTTATTTACCTATTTATACCTCACATTTCTCTCTAGCATCATATGGCATTCTACCCTGCTCCGTTATTCTCACAACAGCAACAACCCTGTGAGGTAGGTTAGGCTGAGTGTGACAGGCCCCAAGTCACCCAGCAAGCGTCCGAGGCAGAGCAGGCATTCAAGCCCAACTTTCCCCTGATCTTAGTCACACACTCGTACCTGAGCACTGTGCTTTTCTCCGTCTTACACGCACCAGCTGGGGTTCCTGCTTGGCCCAAGTTCCTTTCCCCCCACTTCACAAGCAGGAAGCAGGAGAGGGCTCAGGCCTCAGGAAATGGGTGTCTGGAAGAGCTTCTGGGCAGCCCTTTGCCTGCTTCCACAGCCATGTGCTCCCTGGCCATCTGCCCTGGTCCCCAGGGGGTAACAAAGAGCCACTCAGAGTGACGTTTTCCAGAGCCCAGATGTGACTGAACTCCCCCTCCCCCCCCCTTAAGGCAGAAAGGCTAGCTAGCCATTACAAAGAGCAAAACACCGAGGGCTCCTCAGAGGGTACACAAGGACTTCCATAGCTGTGTAGAGGTTGGGTGTGTGTGTGTGTGTGTGTGTCTGTTGATAGCTTCTGGAGAAAGAAGAAATCCACTCAAAAGCAGCAATCAGGAGTACATATGAAGAGGGCACAAGTCCCATTTGCAGAAGAGTTTGTGTTTGGAAAAGTTTCAAGGCTTCCAGGATTCTTCCCCATCAAAAAGTTGGAAGCGTTGGGCCACAGCAGCCAGCATCATCTGTGCAGTGGGGGAGGGCGCCATCTGGTGGCTGAAATTTTTTTTCAGCAAAGCTTTGGAGCATTTTGTAGCATTTGCTGCCCCCCACCAAAGGCATCCCCTTTCATTTGTTGCTGTGGACATATCAAGCCTCCCTCCTCCAAGTGTCCTCCCCAATACATTCCTTTTAAAGTAAGGATGATCTAAACACCCAGGTCCTCCTCCCCCCGCCTCCCCCCCCCAATATTCCAAGAACAGAGAGAAGCCAGAAGCCCTGGAACCCTGCCACCAGAAATGGCAGCTAGGAATGCATAATGAAGGAAGATACAAAAGAGATGAAGGGAAAATGCGTGCACGCTTTGGGTTGCATGTGTAACAATGCCAGAACCTGTGAAAATAAGGGGAAATCTCTCGTTGGCGTGCAAAACATTTTCAGCAGGCTATAACTGGCGCCACTGAAGAATCCAGTGTGGGATGATTCACAAGGCTGGTATTCTGAGATTCCTACTTAGGACCTTTTTAGGAATGGGCGAAAGTGTGTTTGGGGTGGGGGAAGCAGCAAGGAAGCAGACCCAGGAGGACAGTCTCCCAGCCACAAAGCCGCATGCTTTCCACAGCAGAACTCCGCCTCGGGGCTCATTCTGACGGACAGGGCTTCCGTCTGTGTGGATGCTGCTTTGGGGGGCAGACAGCAGCATCCCCTCACAAGCCGTTCTTAAAGTGCTCCGCTATTTAGAGTTCTTTCATTTCAGAACTGTGGGCCTCTTGAGAGAGAACCTGGGCAGCTTCCAGCCAGAGTGCCATGGAAAGTTACCATCAGTCACACGTGCGCATGATAACGCACATCTGTAAATCTGTTTGTGGTACACTGAGTTTTTCAGGTGCATGCCCTTAAAATGCGTGTGTGAAGTGGCCTACGTGCCTCTTGTTTTAAAGACTCAAGTTTGTCCAGGAACAGGCATCAGTATAGAGCTACCAGGTGTGGTCAGGTGTGCCTTCTCCATTCCTGCTGCAGCCAACAGACTGCAGATTCTTGCCACACATGAATTTACAGCTCAAGGTTGCCTTGAAGTTGTGAGAGCTGTTTTAATGCAATTAAATATTAATGCATTACTTTAACACATGTAGAATTCTAGTTTCACATGCAGAGTGGGCAAACCGCAATTCAACAAGGGAAGTATTGCCCAGAAAAGAAACGAGGGCAAGATGGACGAGTTAGATTTCGGCTTGTCATTCGCCCTTTAAACGCAACATTACCTGCCTAAATGCTAAGTGTTACCGTTAGTATTACTACACAGCTGAATCAGTCATTCATCACTACCAACGCGCCCTCCCAGCACAGCTCAGAGCCGGAGACCATCCCCAGGGATGTGTGCTGCAGGGCTGCCTCCTGGGGGGATGAGGGGTGGGAGGGGGCTACTGTCAGCCGCTGGCGAGCGAGCAGACAGGGAAAGAGTTCTTGTTCTACGCAGACTTTATGGAGCTGCCAAGAGTGGGGCAGCTGTCTTGCAAGCTTGCATGGGATGACGACTGCGGCTGCTCGCGCCGTGGATGGAGCCAGGGAGGTCTTGCCCAGTGCACGTGTCTGGGGTCCAAAGTGTAGCCAAGGGCTGGCTGGGGGTCTGCTCCTGGCACCAGGCTGGAGAGGCAGTCATGATGGGATGCTGGGGAGTGACTCAGCCATGTTCCAGAGTGCCCCAGCCAGGTGGTGACCTACATGGAGGGAAGACATGTACGTGGAGGGCCACACAGAGAAGGCTGCCATGCCAATGGGGGGGGGTCTGTGTTGCAGGGGGGAAGGCAGTGGGGTGCTGGATGGTCCTCCCATGGTGAACTGCTCCTCATCCACATCTGGATATTCCAGTGCCACCATGGAGGCTTGATCCAGGGGAGTTCCAGAACTGCACATATAGTACTCCAGCTGCAGCCTGACCAAGGCATTATAAAGAGGGACTATGATCGCCTGCGATTTCGATGCGATTCCCCTTCTGATACAACCCAAGACTTGAGTCTGCCTTTTTTGCCACCGCATCACACTGATTGCTCGTATTTAATTTACAGTCCTCTCTTACCCCAAGATCTCTTTCGCATACACTGTTACCCAGAAGTGTATCCCCCATCCAGTATTTGTGCTTAACATTTTTGTGGCCCAGATGTAATACTGTGCATTTATCTATGTTGAATTGCATCATGTTCACAACCGCCCACTTCTCCAGAGTATTCAGGTCTTGTTGAATTTTAACTCTAATCTTCCTGTTTGCTACTCCTCCCAATTTGGTATCATCAGCAAATTTAATGAGTCACTCTCATTCCAACACACAAGTTTTAGTGGGGAAGTACCCTGCTTTGACCTGGGGCTGGAGACATCGGTTCAATTTATGCTCCTTGTCAACTAGATCACAGATTGCGGCCAAGCGCCCAGAAGCCACCTAGAGCAGATACATGGGGGGGGGGGGGTGTCCAGTGCCTTTTGTTGCAAGACGACTTAATGTGAAAGGATGCTCAGTGGATACTCTTCCCTCTCTGGAGATCACCTTGCTCTTCCGGAAAAACCTGGTATCAACCCACTCAAACCGCCAGTTTGCCAAGCAAGTCTTGGGCAAGCACTTGTGGTTCACTGCTCTGGAGATCATGTAATTATGATGACTGTGCAGTACACCCGTGTGTGCCCTCACCTGGATGGCCAGGCTAGCCAGATCTCACCAGATCTCAGGAACTAAGCCGTATCTGCTTTGGTTAGTACTTGGATGGGAGCAGGGGTCATTTCGTAGAAAAAGAGCTGGAGGAACTCATTAGCGTATGCCACACCTCTTGACATCACCGGAAATGTGTCATTAGCATAACTTATTTGCATATGCCACACACCCCTGACATCACCTATCCTGGCTGTTTTGGACCCAATCCTGGCCATTCAGGGCCGAAATTGGGCCCAAAATGGCAAAAAGGGGCTGAAAATGGCCAAAAAGGGGCCCAAAACAGTCAGGATCAGGCTGCTACTGAGCAGGAGAGTGATTCACCACCCGTCAAGAGGCCCGATCCGGGCCATTTCGGCCCCAATGCAGGCCGAAACGGGCCCAAAATGGCTGAGAGTCAGGTGGGCAGGGCCACCTGATATGTGACCTCTTTGGGGAACTACCAGAACTGCATTCCTGTGCGTTTCTCCTCAAAATAAGCCCTGAATGGAAGATCACCAAGGAAGTACACACAAACACCTGAGTGTAATTTTATCTGATCATCACACCATTGATTTTGTCACTCACCTTGGGAGTATTTGCTCCTTTGTTAGACAAAAGTTCTGAAAAAGAGGGAGCTCTGACTCTCAAAAGCTCAAACCCTGGAAACCTTCTTGGTCCTTAAGGTGCTGCTTGACCCAAATCTTGTTCTTCTACTGCAGAGCCCACCTGGATATGCCCACCTGGAACTGCTCCTTGTATATACTGGCCATGTGCCCCTTTCAATACTACATTCACCATTTCATTTCTGGTCCACCTCAGAACCAGCAAGGATATGTGGCTTCTGATAGATATGAATCATCTCATTTTTAAAAAACTTCTTTCTCAGTTTCCTTTAATTCACATTTACTCGGTTTCAGCAAAATGGCACTGTATGCACAACTTTAAGACTACAAATACCATGCTGCTCTGCTGCCTTGGGGACCTTATTTGGGTGGAAAGGTAGGAATTTGCACCACTGAATACAGTGGGCTTACTTCTAAGTAACCATGAGCAAGATTAGGTTGCACACGTTTACCCACTTAAACTTTCATATTGTAGTGTGATACTGAACCAAACCACTATCTACATACAAACAAAAAAGGAATGGAAAAAGCATAACATACGTAATAAATTTTGAACCCGGTTCTGAATCTTCTGAATCTATTGCTTAGATATAGAAAAATGTATCGGGTAACAAGTTCCTCTTGAGCATTTCAAACCAGGCTGGATTGTAGGTCTGTCAGCTTAATTTATCTTGAAAGTCGTCTGTTAAAAACAAGCTGCAGAGCACGGCCTTAAGCATGACGAGGATGAAAATAAGTTTTCCTGTTTCCTATCTACAGACAATAGGCAGCAGTCCCTTTTCTGAGCAGCACTTGGGGGTTTTTTAGTACTGTTACGCGCTAATCCAGGAAGCTCAAAAATAATCTTTATTAAGGCTTTACTTAGAAATAACTATGTACATTTAATTCATTAATCAAAACCATCATTTGGCTTAAACCCATTCAAATTTACCCTGAACACATGCAGACCTCAAAGTGTGTTGGATAATGTACTGACCACTCCAGACTGCGCTTTAACTTCTATTCAGGCAGGGCCTGGCGTGCCTGCTCCCCAGGTGCACCAATGTTCTTGAGCATCCAAGGACATACCTGCTGCTTCAAGGAGAGACAGTCTAAGGCTTTCTTTTGAAACCTGCAACCTCCAGGGTAGTTCTCTGTCCGAGCAAGACCATTTGGAATTTCATCACTTCCTGGTGCCTAGGTACGGCAGCTTTTCATGCCACAGGTCCGAAGAGGTCCATCGTCTCCACCACCAAGGAGAGATGATCCAAAAAGGAACTAATGGAAACACGCAGGATACGGGCCTCGTCTGCTCTCCATCGCCTTAAAGAAATGAAACGGCTAGTGTCAAAACCTGTGCACCGAAGTCTCCCACCTCATGATGGGACGTCCGCCAACACCACACGCTTGAGTCACTGGGCCCATTTTGTTATCCTCAATGTGAGCGCCCAACTCCTCTCTGACCAGCGTGGGAAGCTGGAGAGCAAAGCTGGTTTACAGCCATTTTTATTCATTTCCACAGAAAATTCCAAAGGGCACCTTCCCCCCATCCCCTCAGTAATTAGCATTAAGCACATCCACCCCCCACCCCCCCCACTGAAGCAAAGAGGTGCTGCACAGGTGCAGGGTGCCCTCATGTGGCTCCTTTCAGGGTACCACACTGATCACAGGTGCCTCTCCCGACCCTGTGAGGCAGAGTAAGCCAAAGGCGGCTGAGTGGCCGCGGACTTCTCAGCGGGCTTCGTAGCTGAGCAGGGATTTCAAGGGAGCCCTCCCGGCTCAGGGCCCACGTGACAGTCGAATGGCGCTTGTGCCCCAGAAGGCGGCGCAGAAGCTTCAGGTCCGGCCAGCAGCCCCCTCGCCCGGCTTCAGTACTCACGCGTGCAAAACGTTCTCGGTCACGTCCAGTTCCTTGAGGATCCCTCCTTTGCGGGGTTCAGGATCCGGCCCCAGCGAGCCCAGAGCCGTCCAGGCTAGCAGCGACGTTGGGAAAGGGACGCTGAGCTCACTGATGTTGGGGGGGGGGGGTCCTTAAGGAACACAACAAGTACGAGAGAGCCCCCCCGCCCCTCCCTTTGGGGGCAGGGCTTGACTAACCAAGGGCGCCCTCCCCCCCCCCCATCTCCCCACACGCACAAGCACGGAGCGCCAGTCGTGGCCACAGCTGCAACGCCCGGGCCACCCAAAGCAGCCCCAGGAAGACGGCCACCTTACCCCGCAGCAACCGCGCCCGGAAAGCCCGCCCTGGGCAAGGCCGCGCGGTTGGGTCTCGAACAAGCTGCGTGCTCCGCCGCCACACAGCAGCCGCGGGCGACGGGCCCTCCCGAGCCGCGCTCCGGGCCCCGCAACGCCCCGCCGCCTCCGCAGAGGAAACGGGCAGCCGGCCGGGCACTCGGGCTGCAGCGCGGCGAGCCGGCCGGGAGCCGCGCCGGGCAGCCTCGCCACCGCTGGCCCGCCCGCCCGGCCAGGCCTTGCGGGGAGGGAAGCGCGGCCCGCGGGGCGCAGGGGAGTCCCCGGCCCTTTGGCGCCAGGCTGCGCCCCGCCGCCGCCGCCGCCCCCCCTTCCTTCCCTCGTGCCCCGGCGCCCCCCCCCCCCCCGCCCCGGTCCGCCTGCAGGGATACAAGGCCAGCCCCGGCCCGGCGGCCCCTCCGCTCGCCATGGCTCTGGCGCCGCCCGCGGAGGGGAGGAGCGCAGCGGAGGGCGGCGCCGCCGGCAGAGGCGGGGGGGAGGCGGCGGCGTGGACACCCCCCCCCCCCGCGCAGCCTTGGCGCGCCTGAAGGCGGGGGGGGGGGCGGCGCCTGAGGGGCCCGCATTGCATGTGGCGCGCAGGGCCCCGGGGCCGCGAGAGCGGGCACGCGCGCACGGCATCCCCGCGAGGCGGAGGTTCCGTGTCAGGAGGAAGGCAGGCCGGGGGGGGGGGGGTCCCAGCCCAGCCCAGCCCCTTGGGAAAGCCAGGCTCGCCGCTGGGCTCGACAACAAGGCGGCGGAGGCGATCCGCAGCGGGCCTGCCCGTCTTTGGCGGGTGCCCCGGCCGCAGCCATTCCTGGGCAAGGCCCATCTAGCCGCAGCGGCCCCTGCCGTGGCTCCGCCCCTTGCCTGAATGACTGCAGGGCGCTGTGCTTGAGACGGGCCTCGGGAGCTGCAGCTAGCGCAGAATGCCGCAGCTGGACTGCTGGCCGGGACCCGCCGCTGGGAGCGACGACGGCCACCCACCCATTCCTGGGCCTGTTTCAAGGTGCCGGTTTTGTCCTGCAAAACTCCGGCTGGCCCGGGACCAGGGTCTTCCCCCCCTACGTTCCTGTCCAGGCAGGAAGGTCACAGGGTCACAGGCCCACCATCCACTGGCTCCGTTTACTAAAGAAGCTCATTTGGTGGGTGCACAAGAGAGGACCTTTACAGTGGCAGCCCCCAAATCACGGAACAATCCCCCCAGAGAGTGTAACCCCCCCCCCCCCCACACACACACACTCTTGTCTCTCTTTAGCTGAGGACAGTGTTATTCAGGACTGGTTTTAATTAGCCTAGCTTTTTCTAGCTAGTGGCAATCTCAAACTGTGCTTTTAAATTACGGAGGCATCGTTTATTTTTACTATTATTCATAAGCCACCTTGAGTTCCTGCAATAATAAATGTTTCAAATACATAAATATCTGCCTGTGCCTGCAAAAAGTAATCTCAATCTCCAGTTTTTATGAATCCACTGGAAACCACTGTAATTAATAACCCGACACAGGACAGGCTGCTCCGTGTCTGAGAGACTAATCAAATTGGGTGGGTGGAAGGTTGACACACTCCAGAATTCGTGTCATTGAAACGGTGAACTCTTTATGGGCCACAACAAACTTCAGTCTATAACTGATGCAAACTCCATTTGTTCTCATGATCTGCTGCCTTCTCCCTCACCCAAAGGTATCCTGGGCTGGACAGCTTTGAATCAAGTCCCAGTCGGGTGCGATGTTTGAATGCAAGCACCCAGGCAAGTGGTTTGCTTGCTCTCCCCGAACCAGGATTAAATTGAAGTTGTTAAGAGTTTTTAGAGAATTCAAGTTTAAAACTTGGACTTGGGGGCTCAGTCCCCAAGTCCAAGTTCTAAACTCTAATTCTCTAATTCGAGTTTAGAAGGAGGAAACAATTTCTAGCCTGCTATAACTCCGTATTGGAATCTGATTCACAAACCAGGAAGCTTTCAGACACACTGCGTGCAGAGCAAGAGAGTGGAGAGGAAGGCTTGAGCAAACAGAGGTCTGGCAAACTCGACGCTCCCAACTAACTGAATTCCGCCCCCAACCGCCATTTGTTTGGGAAGAGCGCTGCTGGAAGGCTTGTGAAAACACATGACAGCGCTGGGTCTGGGTCTCTCGCAGTTCTAGGACCCCTGATTCCTTGGATTCTAAGCAAGACAAATTGCTGACCAATACGTTTTGCTTCCTCCTAGAAGGTACTAGTCATTCTTTAGCTAATTTACAGAGCAGCCTCTTTCACCGCTGCTGCATTGAAAATTAGACAGAAATTCTAGTGCACTAAATATTTTTTCAGTGATGATTTAAGGACTCTCTAATTTGAAGACTGGCATAGCTCTCGGAGATGTTTCTGGTTCAGTCCACTCAATTTTTGCAAAATGTGTATGTAAACTATAAGGAAAAATATTATTTAATGCAACTTAAAACATTCAACCTGCCTCATCTAAAGCTACAGACTGCACTGGGACCTAGATTACCTTTATTCTATTCTTCAAGTTTACAGAGTGGCACTGGAGGGAACTGTTACTACGGTTTTCAAAATGTGTATTAAAAAGTTCTATTGATTTCTAGTTTGATTTTTCTTGCGTGTTAATTTCTGGTGAACGCTGTCATGGAAACAGTTCTTTGGCTTAAACAATAAATATGAACCAAGGAGATGCAATGGGATTTTGGAGATAAAGGGGAAAAATCCACACAATGACCCTCAAGCTCTGAGGCTGCTGCATCTCTTGAGACTGGGCAAGCGATTCCCCTCCCACACTTCAATGTTACCCCCCATTTCAGCTGAATACACCAGCTCAGAGCAGCCCAGGCTCACCCTCTGGCACCTTTAATGGATGGGGAGTGGTCACCAATGCTCTAATCCCCCCCTTTAATAGCAGTCCAGAGGGATCTTGCCCAGTCAGCCCTCCGATTGGGCCCTGCCCAGGGGGACTCTGTGTCCAAAGGGGCTGATGGGGCTCAGTCTCCAGTCCAGCAGCTAGTCCAGAAAGCCCATTTCTATGGCTTCCACCACCTCGGGATGAAGCAGTCGCGTGGCCAAACGCTCAATGTCATCCAAGCTCAGCAATCGCAGGCTCCGCTCGTAATCCTGAGAAAGAGGTGGGGGAGAGAAAATTAAATGGTGCCCAGAAGCAAAACTGCCTTTGTGGCACAATCAGCATGTTCTAGAGACAGAAGGTACCTCATGGGCCATCTAGTCCAACCCCCCATCTCATAGTACAGAATCCAGAGCTCGAGCATACCCGACAGACGGCTGCCCAGCCTCCGCCTGAAGACCTCCAGCAAGGGACGAGCTCCCCACTCCTGCTAGGTAATCAGTTCCATTGTCCAGCCATTAGGAAGCGTATTTGCATGTTCAACCAAACTCTAGTTTTGCCCTCTGGAGAGGCGGAGAGTGATTCTTTGCCCTTTTCTGTGCAACAGACTTTCAGGTCGCTGAAAAGTGCAGTTGTTTCTCCCCTTGGTCTTCTTTTCTCCAGGCAAAACATACTCAGTTCCTTTTAAACATTCCCCAAAGAACGTGTTTTCCAGATTCCTAACCATCTGTGTTGTCTTTCAGTCTGTCTGCATCTCTTTTAAAAGCCAGAACTGGACTCAGAACGCCAGACAAGGCCCGAGTAGTGTGGAGTAGAGTGGGAATATTGCATCCCGTGTACTACAGTCTTGATGCCGCCTAAAATGACGACTCGCATTCACCGCCTGCTCAACCGCAGTTCCAAGAGCCTGTCTGCAGGGACTGCTTGCCAAGCCTAGTTTTGCTTAAGTGCCGACCTTGGCATTTGCTTCCACGGAATTTCATTTTGTTTAGTTTCAGCCCCGCTTTCCCAGCCTATCAAGGTCATACACAATCAGCTGCTGAATCACCCAAACGGTACAGGATACGGGAGGGAATCTGGACAAGGAGGGCCAACACAGCAGTGATGGGACTTCGTTCTGGGCGATACTCAACCCTCCCTTCTGCTCAGTCAGGGGCGTTGGGCGAGTCACAATGCCTTGGTTCGCACCCATGTGTTTACCACTTCAGGGCTGCGACAGAACTTTAATTCCAGCTCCATGATGTTCAGTCAGACCCCTTGCACGCCTCAGGCTGCCAGCGCAGCACAACCCTGGCACACAGGCATGTGTGAACCAGGCCTGTTCTGCTTCTCAGTTCTCTCACCTGCTAAATACTTGAAACTCTTCCTCATAAGGCTGTTTTGAAGAGCCACAAACTTGGAATCACATTCTAATGTTTGATCCCAAAGAGTCTCACGGGATCTTTCCCGATCTGTTGTGGCCGGGGCATTCGTGAACATTTACGCCATCATCATCCACTTGCAAGGGGCCAGGAGACACCATTATTTTGGCCACAGGAGACTAACACAGTTAACTCTCGGGGGGGGGGGGGGAACCCTCTTCTAGAGACAAAAACCTCTCAACTAAGCTAATTGCCACAGAATAACCCTCCCTGAATGTTCTGGGGCTCACTTCTAGCTGAAGGTACTTCACATCCGGCCGCACAAGCACCACAGAAAGCAATACGAGGCAAGCCCAAGGGTCCCACCCCCACCCCTCCCTAAGAGAGATACCTTCTGCAGCTGCTCCAGCACTTTCTCAGCATCAGCTGTGCTGTAATGCCTGCCCAAGACTTGCGCCAACACGTGCCAAATTGCAGGATTCTGTGGGGCAGCAACTCTGTGGCCGGGCTCCTCAGGGGAGGCCTTCTCTGGTGGCTTGATCACTAGGTTGAGCTTGGACTCTGGCCCAATGCAGTAATCGGAGAGACGGTGTTCATCTGGGAAGGAAAGCTGAGGCTGCTCAGGGCCACACATTCATGAGGGGCAACAGAGGACAGGCAGAGCTGCAGCTCGGCAGCCGTCTTGTCAAAACCTTCACAAAGCTCCACCTTCCTTTCTGCCATGGATTCTCAAGGGATTCAAAGTCATCTGCTCTTTTATGCAGCAGAAAACACGAACGTGTTTGCCAAAAGCAAAGCAGCCAGTCACTTCATATCTATGACAATTATTTTTTATTTATCTAGATATTTTTACCCTGCTTTTTTCCCAAATGGGGACCCAAAGCAGCTTACCATATCATTCTTCTCTCCTCCATTTTTTGTTTCAGCTCAAGAAAAGCTGTTTATCTTATGCTACACCAAAACATATAGCATCACTACAGGACTAGATAGCGGTCTGTGGGCATATTGGTGAACCAACGGATGTAACTATCAAAGGTGCTCGAGGATCATATGCACAAATGACCTAAACTGCGCACCATCAGAACTCTCCACTGGGACATTCAGGAACGATCAAGTTCCATCTGTATTTAGCAAATTTACTAGAGTTGCACGCAGAACAAAATAGCCCGCTTGACCAAGTAGATAAAAGCTTTAATGACAAACAAACATAGCTACAACACTTGCCAATGCTCTCTCTCTCACACACAGATCCACACAACCAATTCCACCCTGTTGCTCCCAACTCAATCGACATGCCCCCTGCCCGACTGCAAATCTTTGTATATTTCCTGTTCCCCAAAACAATCCCAGATGCCTCTGCTCTCATACCACTGGATACACAGCCAATACGCAGAAAGCGCAGATTTGGAAATCAAGAGTCCTACGAACACAGCCACTGCAAGCCATACATAAGCCCTGTACACAGAGCATGTTGACATACAGGGCTTGGAAGCAGAAAGCCTCCATACAGCTGCACCCCATAAGAAGAAACATACTTCCTCCCTGTGCACATACGGCTCATTTGCGCAAAGATGCATGGGTGGGGGCAGAGCAGTCCTTCCCCTCCTCACATGCTGTATTCATCATGTGTAATTTTCTGAGCGTGCCAGAAGGTGGCAGTGACTTTGAAAATTTTATTCCAGCTTAGTCAATTGGTCCATCCACTGCAATATTCTGCCCTCTGACAGGCCACGGCTATCAGACACAGAAAGGTCTTTTTAAATACCTCTTTCCTGAGCTCTTTAGGCGCATATGACAGGAATTGGCATCATATTTCTCCTTTGAAAGAAGCCCTCGGTGGGCTTCTGAATGAATGCTACTTCACCCTAATACATATGAGCTGGCCGCTACCCCGCCCCTTCAAAATCACCCACCTGCCAGGGCTTTGCCTTTAAAAAGCAGCCGCTGCTGGGACACAGGAACATCCAGTTTCTCTGAGACCAGAGCTTTGAGAGAGGAGATGCGCTCATCTGGGGAAACCTGGGAAGAAAACGTGTGATGAGGTGGGGGGGCTAGGCTGGTGGGGAGGAGGAAGAGGGGGCTTATAGCCCTGAGGAAGTCAGCCCCGAGCCAGCATACAGACTGTTATCAGAAAGGTTCAGTAGGAAAAACTGGGCCCATATTTTTTTCTGAGGAGGCACCTAAAGAATCCCCACCTTTTTAAGAAAAAGATTCCTTCCCCCACCCCCAACACACACGAGTTCTCCATTTTCTTCTGGTTTTTATAGCTGCCACCTTTTCTGACAGAGTTCTTGTGCCTTTAACAGCTGCATGAAAGGCAGAAATGGACACCGTCCAGCTTTTCTCAGGATGGAAACGTGCCTGTCTCGGAACATTTGTCCAGACAGAGGCTCAGGCAAGAACAAGTCCAACTTAGCTGTAAAGAGGGGGCGCTGGAAAGCAGAAGCTGACATTTCAGTCGCCCCCCCCCCCCCGCCTCCATCCGGGACATGCCAGCCGGTCTCAGCACCGGGAGTGGTCCAAGAAAGCCGCCCCCCCCCCGCCCCGCGCTTTGTCGTGGTCACCTGCAGGAAATGCCTGGGCCACCCAGCGGGACCACGAGACCAACCACCCGGAGCAGCTCCAAAACAAGGCGGGCTGGAGCTCCACCTCGTTCGAGAAGGAGCTGCATCCCGGGTCCCACCGAAAGCCGCCTCCGACCGAGTCAGGCCCTCGATCCGCAAGCACCGCCTCATCAGCTCCGACGGGCAGGGGTCGCCCAGGTCACCCAAGCGCCACCCGGGCCTCCCGCCTGCCAGGGCTCCGCCTCCGGGCCGCGGCCCCTGCCTTCATGGGGGCGGTGAGGGGGCCGGGCCGGGACCCCCTTTCTGCCCACGCCAGTCCCACACCCGCCCGCGGCCTTCCTCGCAGGGCTGTTGCGGGGAAGGCGAAGGGCGGAGGCGCCCCCGCCCCGCCCCCGCCGGGCCCAGGCCGGATTCGCGCCCCGCCGCCGGCCCTGCCGCTCCCCGCCCGGGGCTACCTGCAGGCTGCACTCGCGGCCCTGGAGCGCCTTCACCGTCAGCCGCATCTCGGGGCCCCGCGGCCCTGCCGGCCGAGCGGGCCCTGCGGGGAGGCGGGGGGAGCCCCGGGCCGGCCGCGGCTCGCCTCGGCGGGGAGCGCCTCCGTCGGCCATAGAGAGCGGGGCGAGAGCGGCCGGAAGCGGAACAGGGGGACGCGTCGCGCCGGAAACCGCGCCTCTCGCGTCACGTGACTGCCCGGAGAGACGAGCGGCGCGCCGGAGCGGCCCCTGCGACCATAGAGGCGGAGGGCGAGCGGCCGGGCTGGAGCGCTTCCCGGCGGGCTCTCGGGGGCCCGGGAGGCGCCGGAGGGCCCAGAACGGCGGGCAGGGGCGGGCTCCCGTTTCCCCTTCCCTTCGCAGGCAGACGCCCCACAGGCGGAGCTTCTGGCAGCGGAGCGCGTCCGCCCGCCCGCCCGCCCGCGGTGGAAGAGAAACCGGGGCCTGGCGAGGGCCGGACCGCCCCTTCCACGGCGCCTTCACCGCCCGGCGGCCCGCGGACCTGCTCGCCCTGTGCCCGGAGGCGCCCCCGAGGCCCGTCCCCGCGCCTTGAAAGGGCAGGACGTTTTTCTCCAGACCGGTTGGCAACCTTCGTCTTGTGCCTCTGCCAGAGAAGCGGGTTGGAGGGAGACGGCAGAGCCCCCCCGCCCGCCGCGCCTGAAGGCAGAAACGAGGCGCCGCCTGTCCGCTCGCCCGGTGGAGCTCAGCCGTGGGGGAGGCTGCACCTGTTGGGCAGCCTGGAAACCTTCCCCTGCTTTCAGCGTGCTGCCTTCAGGGAGCCCCTCCGAGACACCCTCCTCCCCGTAGCTTGAAGGTATCACGTCTCTTGAACATCCGTTTTCGGGCCAAGAACACTCTCCCTCCTGTCCAGTCCAGTTCTAATTACGATGTCTGTTTCCATTGCTCACACAAATCATGTAATCTGAAGAAGGAGTGAAATGTAATGTCGCTTTAATTCTCCAAGATGGATAGCATTACTGGGATAGAGAAGTCACTAGAGCATTGAGTTTCCAAAACACTTATTCTTTGCAGCTCTCCTTTATAAACAGAGAAAATCAAACCCTTATCCTGTTGGAAGGCGGTTTAAGAGATGGTGTTCAGCCAGTTTGGGATCGTTTTGCTCCACAGCTTCGCAACTTCAGGTTGCTGCAAGATCCAGGCCTTACTTTGGAAGCCCATGCCTTTCCGTGGTTTAGGCTAACACTAACTGCGTCTCCCTGGTCTAAACATTTTTGGCAGGGCCGGCTCCAGCGTTGCTGGCACCTGAGGCAGCTTAACGGCTGCCTCTGCACATGCGTGCGCGCGCACACACCAGGCTGCATGGTGACATCGCTGCATGTGACATCATCATGCAGGGCTGTTGTGCGCTGGAGGGGGGGGGACTTCCAGCCCTCCCATTCAGTTGCCTTGCAGGCCAGGTGCACCCGGCCACCCTGGCCGCCAGCTGTGCCTGGCCCACAGAGCAACTGAACGGGAGGCTGCCCACTCAGCTGCCCCACACTGCTGCCGCCACCAGCACATGCTCTTGGCCAACGGCACCGGTGGCAACTCGGTGGCGTGCGCCCCGGCCCAGCGCCCCCTCTGGCACCTTGCACCCTGAGGTGGCTGCCGGGCTGGCCTCAATGAGCGGGCTGGCCCTGATTTTTGGCTAATACTAAAAGATCACTCGCTTCCAGTTTGTTTCCAGGCATAATTCAAATGGCTGGTTTTGATCTAGCAAGCTATTCATGGCTTTGGACTAGGGGTGTGTTAGAAATAGATCTATTTCATTTGGTGGCAGAGTTACCCAGTCAGAAGCATTTTCTCCAATGTGCAAAAATTAATCCTCAGGCAATCAAACTGCAGAAGAGATAGAAATGACAGTTTCTTGAAATCAGTTCCATTCATGGTGATATCTTAGAGTAGAAAGAAAGAGTCCAGTCTAAAGAATTGCTTTCCCTATTGCCACAGCCACCTCGCAGCCTCGAGGCTGGATGTAGGTGTGTGGATCAGACCTTCATGGGTCTGAGCTCTGAGAAATGCATCCGTCTCCTTTGGAAGGAAAGAAGAATCATCTCCCAAAGGAAACAGAGAGAGGGGAGGAGGGAGGAGGCTTTCCCAGCTCAGTCAAAGAGAAGCAGCTGACTTATCAAGAGAGTAACAAATACAGAGATATGCAGTGCCCTCCTGTGTCCAAGGCATGCTGAGTTACCTATTCCATCACTCCCTCTCGACTCTGTGTGCCATCAACATTCACAATGCGCAGGTTGTTTTGCAGCTTGGTGAGGACGTCCGCTGTCATTTCCTCAGTAGGACAGTAGTGCAGCTTGACAACTCTTTGTCCCTGCATGTTATCGGATTCCAATGTGCCTCTCTAAAAGAGAGAGAGCTATATGACTGGTTATCGTCTAGCATTTTAACTGGAATAGGTTCTGCAATGCCAAAATCCTCAAGTAACATTAAAAGCCTCTCTTACAGCCCAGTCCTTATGTGGAGGCTGCAAAAGTGTTTAGGAAGCCAATGAGCCCCCACGTCAGCATATTTGCCCACAATATAGACTCTGATTGGTCCCCTCCTAGAAAACAGCTTCCTGCAGTCCAGAAAGGGTAAGACTTGGAGTGTTGCCTGCCTGTGTCTGGCGGCAGGGGGTGCCATGGAGGATTCTCATTCTCTGACAGCGCTGCTAATGTCTAATAAGCCGGGCAGAAGACTGCTGCTGCGGAGGAAGAGGTCAAGGTTGATGCCAGGAGGGGGGGGGGAGATGTGGAGTGACGTCCAGGGATTTCTGCCCCTCTGCCACAGGGACAGACCACTCTCCTTTTTGCTGCTTCAGAGGCAGGGGCCGGCTTCAGTAATCTTGCTCTGGGGTGGGATGATGGCCCCCAGAGCAGTTTCTCTGGTCCCTGAGGCTGTCATCTCAGCACTGGAGCACAACTTTCTAGGTCCACCCTGCATTTTCCTTGCACTTTTTCGATGCACTAACGTGTTTCAATGGAATCACTGCCAGTCAATGGGCATTCGTGCCTCCCATCATACCCACTGGGCCTTCCAGACTCTTCCGTCATTTCTAATGGGCATTCGTTTGTTTCAGGCCCCTCCCCGCACTTGTCTCTAAGGAGCTGCCTTTCCAAGACCGGGGAGGGGTGGGTTGAACCTGAGTGCTAGCTAAGTCTTGCAGCCTTTCTGGTCTTACTTTTCGGGTAGGGGATTCGTGTTCCTTGGAGTGGCAGGGCAGCCAGGGGGGTGGTTTGTAAGCAAGCGGCGCTTCAACTGCCAGCCTGGCCCTTGTCAGAAATGGGGGTTGGGCAAGTGGGTGGACGGCCACCCTGTCTGCACTTGCAGTGTAACTCCCTCGCAGGGCAGGGCAGGGGCTCCTCTCGGGGCAGGGGCTTCTGTTGGGGTGCAGCCAGCCTGATCATGGGGTTTTTTTCTGCCCTGTGCATCTACTGCCTGAAGGGCAGGCAAGTAGCATTGGGAACTGGTGGTGGCAGACACGCCTCAGCCTGCAGAGTGGCTGTGCCTTCCCCTGCCACTCACAGCACTGTCAACCGCCACCCTGCAGTTCGTGCCTGTGGTTGTCTAGTGGAGGTTCACTTGGTTCCTTTTCTTTGAGGAAAAAAATATATTTCCAGGCATTGGGTTAGCACGCTCTAGGCCAAAACTTTCTAGAAGTTCCAGAATCTTCTCTTTTTGACTAAGAAGATAACTGTTACCTGTTTCTCATTTCATTTGAATTCCTAAGTAAAACTCAGCGTTGCCCAGACGTTTCACTTCCACTTCCTTATTTAAATGAGATATAATTTCAGCACAATCATCTTGATTTTCATGTCAAACAATCAGGTCATCAACAGAAGTCAAAATAAACGTCCCATCTCCCATTTTTGTGTCTCCTATAAAGACAAAGGTCACCTTTGCCTCGTTTAAGGCCTAGATCAAGTAACATTTTGCTTAGTTTATCATTCCACAATTTTGAAGTCCCTACAATCCCTTTTGAAGTTTATATATAGGAGTTGAGGCGCCCCCCCCCCGAAAAACCCTAACCCTACTGGTTACCACCACCCCTGCCCCAGACTGTTGTCGTCTAGTGGCTGGCCACCCTGCCCCACGGATGTGTCTTAATGCTTAGGGGATGTGCTATATGGGCACAACTGTCGGTTTTAGACTTTATCGTGCTGACTGATACATTTTAATCTCATTTGTGCAATCTGTTTTTATTGTATTTATTACTGCCTATGATCCACTCTGAGCCCACTTACAGGGAGAGCAGAATATAAATTTAGTAAAAAAATTTAAAAAGTGTTTATTCTTTTCATCTATAAATCCTGGTGGTTGCATGTATAATTCCTCTTCTATTTCCCTATGTAAAAATGCAGTCTTTATATCCAGATGTTCTGCTTGTATGTTTCTGAAAGCTGCTATGCTTAAAAGCATCCTAATTGTGGAATATTTTACAACTGGTGCAAATGTTTGGTCGTCATCTGTTCCATAAATCTGAGAATATCCTTTGACTGCTAATCTATCTTTGCATCTCTCAACTTCATCATTTTCCTTATTTTTAGCTTTAAAAAACCGTTTTCATCCAATACCATTCTTACCCTTGGTGGTTTAGTGAGAGTCCATGCCCTGTTCTTGTGCAGAGCATCCATTTCTTCTTGTGCTGCTCGTTTGCACCTGGTTCAGGCATTCGCTTTACTTCAGCCTATAATGGTGGTTCTTGTGGTAGCGACAGCCTTGCAAGATTGGCCAGTCTCTTGGCTGGAACTCGTCTGTTGGTGCGCTGGGATCACCTGAGGTCCCGAGTCACTTCTGCCTCTGCAGCAGCCTCTGGCACATCTGCAACCTCAGGGATGGCCTCCCTCATCTGGTTGCACATCTGGTTGCACATCTGGTTGCATGCCGTCTGGGCAGTGCGGCAGCGGGTGATGGCTGTTGCCACCCCCCTCTGAAGGGTCGCGTGTGTGGCAGGATTCTGGTGGTTCTCTCGTCACTCATCAAATCCCACAGCTCTGCTCATGTTCTTTTAGTGTAACCTCCCATCACATTTCATCTCGGTTCTTTGTGAAGCGTTTAGAATCGTTTACATTATAGAGTGTTGTTGTAGCCCAGGACCAGAAAACAAAAAGATTATATTGTTCTCTTCTGTCTCAGAACCTACCAGTATCTTAACCAAAGATATATATATGCAACCACTAGCTAGCTTTTAGAAGGAAACTGGTGGTTTCAATCATTTAAAAATAGATATATGCAGACATATAGTAGAGGAAGTAAAGCGAAAACTAGGGTCTCTCTGTGGTTAAGCTAGCAGAGATGTGTGTGTGTGCTAATGTGTGACAGCCTATGTATGGTAAAAGGCAAATATGAGTAAGGGGTTTCGCAATCAGGGGAGTGGGAGATGTAAACTAAGGCGGAGTTTTAGGCGAAAACCGGAAAGGTGTAACTCCCAAGTACCTCAGCCTATGGGGAAAGGGAGAGGGAAACTGCGGACGGGGATAGGATGCTTAGAATCTGTCAATTATCAGTAGTGATTTGAAGTCTATAAAAATGTGTGTTCAGGAAGCCTCTGGGTTCCTCATTGGCACCCACGGGCCCGTGTACTTTAATAAAGCAGCAGCTTGTACCGCTTGAAGTCTCGGTCTCTCTTCTTGTGGTTTGAAGCAGGAAGGCATTGGCTGTCTGGCCCAGCCGCCTTCGGGCGACATTGTAATGCATATCATTAGGAAAAAACAACGCACACGCAGAATTTATTGAAATAAAAAACGTTTTGCAACAGGCTTTAAACATGTTTTGCCATTTGTAGAAAATGAAACAGCGCCACCTGTCTGCTCTGGGTTTAATAACAAGGAAACAAGCTGTCTGGGATAGGCAGAAATGCAAACGAAAGGACTCTGCACGCTGCTGTCGCCGTGGTTTTGTGGACAGACACTCTTACAGACGTGGCTACACGTTCATGTGAGAAACTGCAATTGCAGGACACGTGTAGTGCTTGGGAGGAAGCTGGCAAACATGAGTCCAACTGTACCTGCATAAACTCCTGTCATATTGTGTGGCTCTGCTCTAAGCCAGCTGCTCCTGCAGGCCAATGCAGTTGGCATCCACATCCTGCGACGGAGTGGGAGCCTGTTGGCTGCCTTGTAGCAGTGCTTGTCCTGGCCACCCAGCAAGCTTCACAGCGGGATGGAATTTTAAACTCGAAGCTCACCAGTCCTAATCTGCATCATCCACAGAAACGTATGGGTTAATACACGGATTGAACAACAAGGTGGAGACAAGAATGGAACAAGATCAGCTGCTATGTTATTTACACACTATTAGGATACTTTGACAGATGTCTGCCAGGAAACAAATAATACTTCAAAAAGGTCTCTGTGGAATAGGTGAAGTGTGACAGGTGCAGAAACAAATGACATTTTACCCTGGAACACACAATCTGATCTGATGTCAATTTCATTGGCCGCCTTTAGTCCTCGAAATGGCTTCACCATTAACAAATGGGTACTGTGCATTAGGGGTGTCATTAGGGCATCAAGACAATTTCCATTTCATTTTCAGTTCTGGGGATTCTGGAATAATTCTGTTCCATTACGAGTTCGTCCCGGGTGAGCTGGTGCTGGTCTGGAACTGATCCGTTTGGTTTTTTTCATTTTCATGTGTTTCAGCCCATTGCGCGCGCACTGGCTGCATGTGCACAGAAGCACACTGTTCTTTTCAAGGGGTGGGGTGGGGAAACAAGGCTCTGGGGCAGCCGTTTTTATGCTTAACCAAAAACTGCATCTACAATGAGCGCGCCCCCTCCCCAGTCTAAACCAGTGAGCCACTGAGGTTTTCCTCAAGCACAATAACACACACACACACAACAGCGGAACCATAGAAAGTGAGCGTCGGTGGGCAGGGCACTCCTAAGCAGGACAGCGCTTCAACCGGTGCAGTGCAGCAACATTAAAAACAATCCTGCTTCATGTTCACTTTTGTTCTTTTCCTGTAGTGCCAATAACTCTTTCCTTTGCGTTCTGCTGTTTCCTGTGGCTGCTGCTGTTCCTTGTGCTTTGTAGTTTTGTTCTCACAGAGAGGCGGATTCAAATCCTTCCTTGTGATGCCCAGCCTTCCGCTGCAAAACGGGGCATTCCCGCTGCTCATCTTCATTGCCTAAGGGCAGACGGGCAGAACAGTTGTCTGAATTCCTCCCCCCTCCCAGCGCAAGCAAACCTGTGCTTTTCCTTTTGCCGTGGGAGCAGGCAGGACTGTTTTTGAAAGAATAGAGTAGGTACATGTTTGCCATTTGACTCAGAGAAAGACAGAGCCTTGCAAGACTATGGAAGCAATCCTAAACAGGTCTACTCAAATGTAAGCCCCATATTATTCAGTAGTGCTTACTCCCAGGGAAGTGTCTTTTGAATTACAGGCCACGATTGAAGTCTCCCTTCAAAACATTTCCAAAGCTGATAGGAGGGGAGGGGTGTCCCCTTGCGAGGACCTGATTGGCAGGGAGGGAGAGAATGCCACTTCCTGGGTAGCGATGGGACAGGGGAGCTGCAGTCTTGCACGTTGGTCTCATTCCTCCTTCCCGCCAAGAGAATTAATTAACATTGTAAGATCTCTCGCCCCTTGGGTTTTGACTGGTTAATATTGTTCTGGAAATCAAGCTGCTGCCTGCCTCCTGTTGGAAGGTACGAAACAAAATGCACAAACTTTTTGGTGGGAGGGACTCATTACAATTTAGATTCCAGATTTGGTTCACCGTTCCAGAAGCTGCTTTAATGAGCCAAATTAGCAATTTCTTTGTGTATTTTGGCTCATTTCCCCCCGTTATGTATACCCCTGTTGTGCTTATTTATATTTAAGCTACACGGATAAATAGACAGTGTGTTTGTGTGTTTGTGTGGTGTGTGTGTTCCATCTGATATTTTAACATTTCTATGATTAAATATTTAATATTCTATTTATCTGTTTACTTCATTTGTGCTCCACTTTTCACACCAATGGGGACCCAAAGTGGCTTGCATCATTCCCCTCTCCCCAATGAGGTTGGTTAGAGTCACAATGTGTGACTGGAACAACATCACCTAGGAATCTTCCATGGTTGAGTGGAGATTCAAACCTAGGTCTCCCAGTTCCTAGTCAGATGCACTGTTTCCAAATATATCTGAAGAAGGGAGCTCTGCCTCTCAAAACCTCATACCTGGTAATCTAGTTGGACTTTAAGGTGCTACTGGAACCAAATTTTACTGTTTTACCACTATATCATGCTGGTTCTCCAGTAAATTAAACCCAATACATTATAAGACAATAAAGACTTAATACTAGTTTTAAATCTTAGCAATGGAAAGGGATTGAATCACTAACAGTGTCATCCTAAACAGTTATATTCTTCTAAGCCCATTGACTTAGAAGCCCAGTGGACTTAGGAGGGCAAGATTCTCCTTGAGATGATAATGTAGCTTATTTTTGCATTGGACTTTCAATAATTTTGTGAATTTACACTGAGTGGTCCTAACTAGGGTGGGGCTTGGAGTTCTCCCAGGATTACAACTGATCTCTGGACTATAGAGATCAGGTCCTCTGGAGAAAACAAGCTTCAGATGGCAAACTGTACGGCATACGATAGATCCTGGGAGAAATCCCTCCCCAAACTTCTGCCTTCGTATGCACTGCCCTCAGGAATTTCTCATGCTGTAGTTGGCAGTCCAAGTTCTAACCTACAATTGAAGGGTTTAGGGGTACCAGAGAGCTCATGACAACAGAAACTGCAAAGTCTCTTCATGATTGTAGGGTCTCTCTCCTCAATGGGTCTTAAGGGTTAGGAAATGGCTCTGGCCAAAAACCCATCAGGACTTGGCGGAAGTGACCTCCCCATCCAGCTGAAGAGAGGAGGTAGGGGTGTCACCAATCTTTTTCTTTAATGAGAGTTACTTCCAAGTCTGACTAATGAAAAATTGTTACTTCCCATCCAGACCAAGTTTTGTTGTCTTAAAAGCACAACATGAACTAGATGTCAGGACTGACTATGTTTCTTGTGTGATCTAACCAAAGAGACTCCATTTTAATCCTGTCAGTGTTTTAAGTACTTCTTTGGCAGGTGACAAGCAGTCCAGTAACAGTTATCTCAAAGAAGAGGAATGTTATGACTACAACCTTTCCAGCCTTGGGAAAGTTTCACTCTCTCAGCTTCAAGCCGCTTGTTTTGAGAACTGTGGGGGGAGGATGGGAATCGCTGGGCTTTGCTATTCTGTACATTAACTTTTGCCTGTCATTCGTAACAATACCCATGTACCAGCCAAGATATTGCATCTTGGTCAGTGGACTATAATGGTTGCTTATATTCAGTAAAATCTTTTGAAACCAATGGACTCATGTCTAATTGCAAGAGATAGGCTGGATTGCAACTTTTAGTAAGCCACTGTCTGACACTAGAAAGAGCACAAGATACGAAGCTATCCGCTAAGTTCTCTGAAGCAGTCTCTTTCTTGCTGGGGATCTGGTCTGGGAAGGAGGACCCGCTGCTCTGCAGAGTGTCTCCTTGCCTATACCTGTATATTCATAAATAAAGCAAATATTACAAAAACACCATAGTGATGTCTCTTCTCTAAAGGAAACTAGGCCAGGCAAGCACTATCCCTGGAATTTAATACCGCAGATGTGGTATTATACATACAAAGTACTTTGAATGATGAAAATCTTATATAAATGCTGTGTGCGCGCATGCCTGTAGAGTCATTGTTATTACTACTATTTTGTAAATAAATACGACATCTGTTAGGAAATGCCCATAGTGTTTAAGACACTGTTTGTTTATTACTTCAGAGAGAAAACCAAGGGGGCTTTTGCAAGTCTCATTGTATTCTACCCTTCACGTAGATTGTAATGTTTGCAGCATGGAATCATCTTCCAGTGTGGTAACTAAAACATCTCTCTCTCTCAAGTTGCTCAGGTGGAAGGTGTTGTTACTTTTGTAAAGAGAGGCAATTACTCAGTATGATCTTATCTCATGGAAACTTCTCCCTCTGTGGTGCCTGCCAAGGTGTGAGTACGCAGGAGTGCCAGCGAGGGCTACATGGCATCTGCCTTGTCAAGTTAGATTCACCTTGCTTGCGAACGCATCCACCACCTCCCAGTCTCTCCACCTGACTCCAGGCTATCCTGGAGGGAGATGAAGATAGCAGCAGCAGCAGGGTGTTTGTGGAGACGTTGTTTGCTGGCATGCTTGGGGCAGCTGCTGAATAAAGTGTGGAGTCAGCCTGCTGAATAAATACCCAAAGGCAAAAAGAAATGTCAGAACTAGAGATGGTGCAATTACAGTTTCTTAGTTCAATACTGTCAAACCCTTCCTGGCCTCTTAAATCTTTCAGGCTTGCCCTCTTGATACCAAAGTCTTTCAGATTTGGGATTTTTCTGCATGGTAATCCATTAGTTCCTGTTACAAGAAGAGTTCATTGCGTAGCTGTGCTATGGGATTCACAGACTCAGATTATGAGTTCCTCATCCAATAAACAGGGCCCAGTGCAATCGATAACTGCAGAGGAGGTGGACTGCCGGGATGGGAGGTGCAGGAGGGGGAGCCCTTGGGGTCAGGGGCAACAGGGAGGATGGGGGTCCTGTCCTGGGGGGCTGAGCACGTGGTCCGCACCCGGTGCGGTGCATTCCCACCGCCTTGGCCTCCATGTGGGTGGCAATCAAGAGGGACCAGTTGGAGACACACCAGGATTGGTGTGAAGGTGCAGCCTGGAGCCACAACCTGCAGTGGCAACAATGTCTGCGACCCCCCCCCCCCACCTCTGGGATCTGCATGAGAATTAGGCCCACCTGGAGGGCCTGCTTGGAGAGCTCATGGCTGCAGCTCGGTCAGCCCCTCCAGACCCCTTCCACCCCAACGATGCACCTGTGGGACCAGGAGGCCTCAACACCATTAAGCTCAGGGCCTGATAAGCTGGGGCCCCCAACCCATTCCCAGGGGAGGCTGCCGCTGCGCTGCGCCACTGCATGGCCCGCCCATGTTTCGCCACGTGCCACATGGAACAGGTCCCATGCCTCGGGCCACTGTGCAAACATCCCCGTCTCTGGTCCCGGCTGACTGTCCAGGACACCTGTGCGCTACCTACTGATCAGTAAAGTTTGTTATGGACACCCAATGGCTCCTTGTGTGTTTCCTCGCCTGCGGACAAGGGCCATCCCCCATCACTACCTTGGGGGGCTGCCCTGTAGGATTTGCTGGGGGATGGGTACTCTGTCCCACCCCAGCCCTGGGGGGGGGGGGGGTATGACCTGTGGCAGGACTGGACGGCATTCCAGTCTAGGTGTCCAGGCAGGGGGCCCCGGGCTGGTGGCTTGCGGGGGCTTTCCCAGGGAGATATGTCTCCACCTCCAGCCGCAGCCTCATCAAACAGGCACCTTGGCAACCGGGGGGGGGAGGGGACGAGCCAGCAGCTTTGGTTCACCTAGCCCACAGCAGGCACCTCTGATGCAGTCAGGTATGCCCAATCACAGGGGGCCTCTGACATGGTGTGCCTGCTCCCCCAGGGTGGAGGGGCTGGAAGCTGGGGTCAGATGCACTGGCCAGGATACAGCAAGGCCACACCTGTCCCAGCCAGTCGCAGCACCAGCACCTATGGCCACCTCTGATGGGCAAGTCCTCCTGGCGTTGCTGGGGCTACTGGGATACGCCCTGCCGAGGAGGCACCTTGCTGGCCTCACCTCACACTAGACCGCACCTCCCGCACTGTCTCCCATGGAGGGACATGGCAACTGGCCAATCCCTCTGCCGGGGGCAGGGCTACCCCACCCTCCCCTCTGAGGGGGCACCGTTGTTACAACAGCATATGGGGGTGCTGACACCATGCCAGCCCTTTTGACTGGGCTGCTCAGGACAAAACAAAATGGCTACAAAAGCCATTGTCCACAACTGGAAGCCATAACACAGTTAATTTGAACGGTTTGCCTCCAACTGACCCAGTGAGCATTTGTGGGAAGAATATGTGCAGGGTCCGTGGCTGACACCGCGACGAGACATTAGTGCTGATCAAAATATACAGAGAAATCTTATAGCACAACTTTTCTGGTTCTATATAATTACGGACTTCAATTGCAGCACTGCGTTTTGACCCCCCCCCCCGCCCCCTCTCCACACACAGAAGGAAGTCTCGGCACTAGCCTGTCAGCCAGAACGCCGAACTCTGTTCCTGCCATCCTACTCGCCTGCAGTGATTTTTTCTTAAAGAAGTGGGTGGAGATTCAAAAAGCAACCAACACCCACAATCTGAAATTAAACTGTACCATGGACATTTTCCAAATATATAGGTCATCTCTAACACACAATTATTGATTTGTTGCTTGGGGTGTTCACAGATATACATATTCTATCACATATTACTCAGGCAGAACGGTTTACTAGCATTGGACTGTGCCAGGCTCAAATCCCAGCTGGTCATGAACTTTAGAGGGTTCGCATTTTCTCTCTCAAGTAACCGACTTCACAGAACTATTATAAGGATAAAATGGAGGAAGGCAGAATTACAGACACTGATTTGAGCTCACACTGGAGTGGAGTGGGGTGGGATTAAAATGTACAAAATAAATAAATACAGAATTCAGTGCGTTTTTCCTTTCTTAGGGTGATCCAGGCTTTCCCTCCCTAGGCAACGTATTGGGCAGATTGCTGCCCAACTCTTTGCACATGAATCTTGTGTTTCCCTTTCTGCTTCTGTCTTAAAGCACAATGTTCTCCGTTCATACAATTAAAATGCCTGCTCATCTACCCTTATTTAAAACAGGGAAAATAAATTGTTCAAATGCCAAAACTTTGTTCTGGGCGGCAGGGAAAGCCAGTCAGCCCTGTGCACGGCTGGCTTTTGTGACTGGTTTTTCCTGAGCTCGCTCTTGAGCAAAGTTTGTAGTTCTGCACAAAATGCAGTGAGTGCGCTTCTCCAGTGGCCCTTTCACACGTTACTTATACCCTCAGTTTTGTGTCGCTTTTCAGATGGTGGAGCCCTTTTGCAAAGAAGAACTAATATCTCTTATTGAAAACCAAGAAAGATAGTTTGAGGATCCCCATCAGTCTAAAAGCAGGGTTGTTGCCTAGCTGCACGTGCGGAGTGGGGACACCCTTGAGAGTCCAGCCGCCTTAAGAGTTTCCCTGATCTGGTCTTCCACCCTCTTGCTCCCTGCCTGTTCCAGGGCAAAACAAGCTCCATCACTGTAGGAAATGGAGTCAGGCTATAGATGACGGGGTATGGCAGACAGATCCCTGGACCATTGCAGCAAGACACAGGTTCTTGGTTAAATGGTTTTTATTCAGAAATCAGATCATTTCCATATATATGTCTGTAGGACTACTCAGAAGCAAGATAAGCATCTGAGCAGCAAGAGTAGAAGTTGATAGGAATGACACCATGCACGAGAGACTTCTCTTTTAACATTCAAGCCTGCTCCTTTCCCCCCTCCCAATTATAAACAAGTTTTTGGCGCTCTCCTGGTGTGAGAACGTTCCATGTATTCGTAATATCAAAGTGAGTCACCAAGAAGCAAGACATGGCAAAGGCTGAGAGCACAAGGTCATAAACACTGGACGCTGTTACAGTCCATCAGATAAACACCTGTGGAAGTCTGTGAGAGAAATAGTTATGACACTGGTAAAATGACACTGAGTCACAGCAGGATGCCGTGGTTCAGCACAGAAGGACCATTCAGATTGGCATGGATGGGGCTCAGACAAAGGCCTACAAATGGTAGGCAAAGGGACCAGGAGAGGAGCAGGGCAGGCAAGGGGGCAGGCCCACTCTTCAGCACTTGGCCTGTGGCAGCAGTCTGCCAACACCCATCCGAACAAAGGCGAAAATAAAAGGCACAGTCAGTTTCTCCAGAATGGGAATTATGAGACGGTAGAAAAGTTTCCAGACGACTATAGGGCCAGGGACCACCAGTAGATGTTTTCCGGTTGAACTAAGTGCTCTCTGGGGCACATACAGGGAGAGATGGTCCCTTAGGTATGCCGGTCCCAGTACGTTTAGGGCTTTATATGAACCCCAGAGGGCTCTTCACTCTAGTGATAAACATCTGCTAAGAGTCCCTGGCCCCAGGGCATCGACCAGGGCCAGGGCCTTCTCGGTCCTGGCCCCAGCCTGGTGGAACACTCTGTCTAATGAGACCAGGGCAGGATTTGTTATCCTTTCGCTGGGCCTGCAAGACGGAGCTGTTCTGCCAGGCGTATGGGCGGTGCTAGGCAGAGCCCCCTGGCCGGTAGATTGCAGAATATGCCCTCCCTACTAGCACTACCTCCATCTAGCAAACAGCCCTCAGTATGATGCTCTAGAGATGGGTGAAGGTCGGTCAGTTGGTTGCTGTGCCATTATGATTATGTATATATATGTATTTTTAACTGTGTAACTTTGACTGTTTTATGGTTTTAACTGGTATCAATTATTTAATGTGTTTTAACTGTATATGGTTGTAATCTGCCTTGAGCCTGCTGGTGTGGGGAGGGCAGGGCCGGCGGGGGGGCAGGGGGGGTAGTCTGCCCCCGGCGCTGCCAAAGAGGGGGCGCCGGGTGCAGTTGGCAGCCCCAGGAGCGAGCTGCCAGCCCCGGGAGCGCACCTGGGGAAAGGCGAACGGCGCGGGCAGCCTCCCAGCCACCCCCGCTGTCTTTTGCCTTTCCCCAGGACAAGGGGCAGCCGGCTTGCGGGAAAGGCAAAAGGCAGTGCAGGTGGCTGGGGTGGCAAGCCGGCCGCCCCTTGTCCTGGGGAAAGGCAAAAGGCAGCGCGGGTGGCTGGGAGGCCGCCCGTGCCATTCACCTTTCCCCAGGACAAGGGGCGCACAGCAAGCCGGCCACCCCTTGTCCTGCGGGGCAGGTGAACGGCGCGGGCAGCCTCCCAGCGACTTGCGCTGCCACCAGCTCCACGGCACACCAGGACAGCCAGCTTGCCACAGGGGTGGGGGCGCCCCAGCGTGATGATGTCACAGGAGTGACGTCATCATGCAGCACCGGGAGCACACGTGCGCTATGCGCGCGTAGAGCCTAACTACAGTCGCCCTGGGCTCTGGCAACCCTAGATCTGGCCCTGGGGGAGGGCGGAATATAAATAAATAAATTGACTTCAATGGATTTAGGAGCATGTAACTCTGCTTACAATTGCATTGTGTATTATGGGGCAGAACTTACAAGTGAAATACTCTGCTGATGTTAGAGCACAACCAGCACATCTCCTAGCTCAGAAAACACACTAGTAACCTTTAACACCTTCAGCAGTCTGGGACCCTCATGCCTGCAGGACTGCATCTTCCAGTTCATCTCTCTTCAACCAGAGGGAGGGGCTTTTACGGTTGTGGCTCCCCGCTCCAGAACGCACTGACAGGGGAGACTCGCTCCCGCCAGGATTTGGTGAAATTCTGGAGGGCCTGCAAAACAGATGTTTCCTGTGGCATTTGGTGGCTGATTCTGATATTTTTATCAGTGTGACTCCATATAATTGATTTATTACAAACAAAGAATTTAGTGACAGCGCTGTTCTTTGAGGTGCACGGGTTTTAATGTTTGCATTTATATTAATTTAATAGTGTATTTTCTATGTATGCCGTAAACCACCTTGAGCACTAAACATGGCAAAGAGGGAGTATATAAGTTACATAAATAAAAAGTATAAAAGACAGTCCCTGTAGAAATTTACATCTCAAAGACCAGAAGCAAGAATTTTATTCTTTTATCCGTTGCCTTTCTCCCCAACGGGGACTCAGAGTGGCTGATATCCTTTTCCTCTCCCCCATTTTATTCTCGTAACAAGGGCTCATTTGCAAGTGCACGGTTGGCGCCGTGTACTTCACGGCAGACCTGTGGAGCATCCGTCAGCACAGCTACCTCACCTTCACTGCCCACTGGCGGCAACTGGAAGACCTCTGGACTCCCAGGGTAAAATCAGGGCCCCAGGAGGAGGGGACAGCCCTGCTGCCAGGCTACAGAGTGGCGTGGGGGATGGATGAGGACTGCACAGGGAGGAGCGTTGCCACCACGATCAAGGCTGGACTGAGGGAGTGGGTACCCGTGGATGATGATGTCTGTGGCTACGTGGCCACGTACACCAGTAGAAACATGGTGCCAGCCACAAATGTCACATCCCTTGAGGGCACTGACTGCTTGGCGCACAAGCTGCACCTGGTTGTGAGGGATGCTCTTGGGCTGGGACCAGGGAACATTGGACATGCGTGCCTTGTTGGACAGCTGCCGGCGTCTGGCTGCCCACTTTTCCAGCAGCATTCATTCTTCCCAGCAGCTGCACAAGAGACAGGGGGAGGAGGGGAATCCCGAGCACCAGCTCTTCGAAGACATGCCCACCCACTGGAACTCCACCTACGCAATGATCGCTCATCTGGTGGAGCAAAGAAAAGTGGTGCAGGATATCCTGTCCTCCGTGCCCGTTTTGCAGGGGAGAGAGGCACCCAGCATTTGCTCCACAGACTGGCTGGCCCTCTCCCAAATGGTCCCTGTCCTGAAGCCCTTTTAGGACACCACCAATCTCCTCGGCTGCTGCACGGCCAGCCCGGGGCCAGCCATCCCCCTGATCCGCAGGCTGGAACAGGCACCAGCCAGAGAACGAGAGCAGAGGGGAGCCCTTCTCCCCAGGGTCAGGGACTTGGTGAGGAAGTTGCATGCCGCCCGCTTGCATCCCGTCTGCCAAGAGGGTGTGTACAGACTGACTTGCATCTGCAACCCCCATATAAAGGGCAGCATCGCCATGCGCAATGCTGAGCTCTAGCTATGGACACAGGACCTCCACAGAGAGGTGCACAGAGGGAAGAGGGTATGGAAGAGGAGCGGCAGCTGCAGTGGAGGAGGCAGAGCCCACCCAACAAGGCCCTCCCACTACAGGTCCTCGGTGGTGTGCTGGGGGTTGGCAGCATCGGAGAGTCCACAGGTGCCTTTGCGGAGGACTCAGTGGAGGTGATGGTGCGAGAGCACCTTGCCGAGCCCCCCCCCTCTAATTCCCTGGAGTACTGGGCACGCAAAGCTGCCATCTGGCCAGACTTGACATCTGTGGCCATGAACTTCCTCTCCTCCCCCCCCCCCCCCGTGTCCACAGAAAGTGGCTATTGTCCCACCTGGAAGACCTGCTCTGTGCCCGCCGCTCATGCTTGGACCCAGCCCCGGTGGATCAATTGTCCTTCATAAAGGTCAACCTCCCCCTGCTGGGCTACCCCTCACCACACCTTGGGGACTGAAGATCCAGATTCCCCCACATTGGACGTTAACCTTGCCCCCCCCCGCAACAGCTGCCTGGGGGTTCCATGGCTCAGGGGCCGAGCCTAGCGGGTTCCTCGGCTGAGGGCTCCCCTTTACATCACCTGTCTCGGATGGGAAGGTGCCTGGATGGTGGCTTAGGGCTCCGACCCCACCCCAGTCTCTGGGTCACTGCCAGGCTCAGGGGCTCCTCACTGTGGAATGCAATGCTGTTCCCCCAAGGTCTGCTTCCCCCCCCCCCCCCAAGATTAACCTCCTCGCATAGATTGTCTCTGTCTGAAGGCCTGGTGACAATCCGAGTCATAAAAACAACTGGAGAACAGAAGCAGCAGCCCCCAGTTCCTGCTTTCCCCTTGGTATCTATTCTTCGGGTGCACTTAGAACTCTTGCCGGGATGCATGGCAATAACCAAATAAAAATGGATCCCCAAACCACTCATGTGGAACCACGAACCCTATCACAACCCAGGGCTGCAACAGGAAGCAGTAAAGCTGAAATGTGGACATGTCTGCTACTTAAGAGTTTGGGAACTGTACATGCCCCCCCACCCCACCCGTGCTTGCTTGAAGGGCAGTAGAGCTGGGCTGACATGGGATACCCCAAGTCGGAAAGCAAACATGACACCGGTCCACTACTAAGTTATTTTGAGAATGGAAAGTAATCTTTCTCCAACAGATACACACCCGAGTAATGGAAACAGCCAAGCCAATGAAATGGGTGATGTCCAGTAATGGATTGAACGATACGGAACACAGGGGCTCCTTCTTGTTCTAATTAACAGCTGCTAACTGACGGCGGCCCTTCAGGGCCCCCTTTGAAGGTCCTCCTGACCCGACAAACCCCCTTCCTGCCCGGATCTCCCTCCCAGAACGGTGAAATGCCCTCACAGCTCTGGTCTCTCCTTCATCTCCCAGCCCTCAGTACCCTAAAAGCAGAGGCTCCTAAGACTTGCCAGCCTGTAGGCTCTTCAGAATTGTTTAGGAAGAATAGTAAGGTGCCCTCACAAGGCTGCTACAGCAGGTACGGCCAAGCCCAAAATGGCTGCCACACGGGGAGAGGCGAATCACAACCCGCAGGGGTCCTGGCTGAAGTCTCGCTGAGCGCCTTGTGCTCAGGCTCCCACCATCTCAGCCCCTGCTCCCGTAAGGGAAACCAAACTGCATTTGATTGCATTAACCCCTCATTACCCCATTTTCTCCCCCTCCCTCACTGCCAATGTTTAGCTTGCAAGGGCCTCAGAACAGGGCCCAGTGGCATCTTAAAGACCAACCAGATTTTCAGGGTAAGACGGTTCCGAGAGTCAACGCTCCCTTCGTCAGCTAGGAGGAGGAATGGAGACCCCAAGCCCTCAGATCCCACTCAGGAGGACGGAGGGGTGTAGCGAAGAAGGGAGTCAGGATGCAGAGGACCAGTGCAGCTTGGTTAAACTCCCTCCTGGGCTACACTTCTTCCACCTCCTGACTGGGAGAGGAGGTTCAGGCATCTCCGTCCCAACCTGTATTTGACAAAAGGGCACTTTGACTCCTGGAAGCCCCGCTCCTGGACACTCTTGCCGGCCTCTAAGCTGCTACTGGACTTGAATCTTGCTCTTCTACTGCAGACCCACACGGCTACCCGCCTGAAACTATTTTCCTAAAAAGACTAGTTCCCCCCACAAGTGTGTTACTAAGAGAAAGAGGAGTTCATCTTAAATTTGTGTACAAGTAGAGTTATGCACAGTCATAAAAAGCCTGTGTGTGTATAATCATTTTCTTACAGAGATCATCGTACCATCAGGGCCCTCTTCCTTTTGAGTAAATACAGGAAACTGAAATCCTATTACACAGCCAATCCCTGATCGGAAGGAGACTAAAATGGGATGGGAAAGGTATGAAGGGAATAGTTTGAAAGGCTTGAAAAACAGACCAAAGGGATTTACAACAAGGAGTTGTGGCTGTTGTTGAGGAAGCAGCTGAGGCTTCAAGGTAACAAGGAAGAAGAAGCTGGGCCGGCAGCAAATTCACCATTTCTCTCAGGCCTCAGGCACTAAGCCAGAAGACCTGTTACACTACTATAAACAAGTACTAGCCCGCTAAACTGGGTTGAAAAGTTCTCAGCACCACAGACTTCAGACACAACAACAACAACAACATCATAATAATAAATGCACTTCTATACTGCCCTTCTAGACAGATTAGTGCCTCACTCAGAGTGGTGAACAAGTTAGTGTTATTATTTCCCCCACAATGCAGCTGGGGCACGGAGGCTGAGAGGAGCAGCTCACCCAAGGCCACCTACTGAGCGCACATGGCAGGAGTGGGATTCGAACCAGCAGAGTGCAGATTCACAGCCCCAGCCACTTAACCACCATGCTACAGCAGCTCTCCAAACATGCCCTAATCCCTCCAGCTTCTCCTCAGTTGTCTCATGGTATAATACTATAGGCAGGAGAAAGAGCTGCCTGAGACAACACCCAGCCAGGATGGTCTCACCTGGCGGGGGGGGGGGAGGCTATTGAGGGTTGGATTTTCAGAAACAGAGTGGTATCTCCCCCCCACCCCCCCACGCTGACCCTGGGGATCCCCTGCCCCCCAGGAACAGCATTTCAGGCAGCTCTGGGGGCTGCAGCACCAAGGGTGAGTTCTACGGATAGAAAACCTGACCCACCAAGGGGGAATGTTCTGTGAGATCCAAACCCATCAACAGTTTGTTTTGTATCGGCGCAGGACTGTCACTTGCAAAGAGTACACCTTTCTCATGATCGCCTCTGACACAACCGTTTTTCTTAAAACAAGAACCAGCACACACACCCACGGCTGTGGCGCCTCTCTCATACAACCTTCGACACTCTGAAGGGGAAAGGAAATATATTTCCTGCCTCCAAATTCATATGAACGTGACTGGAGATTTTTAAAAGATTTGTTACTGTTCCTACCATATCTGAACATCCTATTATTTCAACGTCCCCCAAGTCTCCAAGTCCTGAAATAAGATTAAAAAATGGGAAGATCCAGACACAAAGAATGCAAAGCCTTTTGTCTCCTTTTATTCAAACCCTGTATTCCCATTGTACGCCTCCCAGTCCACACACAGTTGTGGCTCCAAGCTTCACAGCAACCTGTCATCGGTTAGAAAGACAAATGGATTGAAGAAGAAGGGGAAGAGGTGGGTCGTTTTTTTAAAAGGCCAGACCAAGATACAGCCGCCACTGGGATTCCTGTAAGGTTAAAGGACCCCTGCATCTGGGCCACCCTACTGGGGACGCCTGAGGCTCCCTGCAGCGAGTGCCCAGGGCCCACCTCCCGAGGCCTTCGGTATCAGTCGCTCCCCCTGCGGGCCACATCCCACACTCGCTCTCTTTGGTATCCGCCTCCCCTTCCCAGGAGGCACTCAGGAGCCAGCAGAGCAGAGCCTCTTGTACATCAAGTGCCCCAAAACCAGCAGCAACATCTCCGAAGTGCTGCTCAGGGCCACAATGAAAGGGGCTTGTGAGGCAAAGTCTGCCTGGGCCCGCTGAAAGGACAGCTGCAGCACCGCCAAAGCCAGCAAGCTGTTCTGCACCCCGACCTCGATGCTAACCGTCCGACGTTGAGGCCCAGGCAGTCCTAGGCACCAAGCCAGCAGGTAGCCCAGGAGAAGGCCGAAGGCGGGCACAGTGAGGCCGGCCAGCACCGTGGGCAGCTGCACGCTGGCCAAGATGAAGGCTCCCATGTGGTACGCCATGAAGAGCCCCCCCACGATGAGGGTGAAGCTGAAAGGCCTGATGAGGAGCAGCAGCAGGCGGGAGAGGCGAGGCAGCTTCCACTTGACCAGCATGCCAGCCGAGATGGGCACAGCGATGAAGAGCAGGGTGATGAGTATCTTGAGGAAGGGCACGTGAAGAGTCTCGTGAGCACCGAGGAGCCGGCCATAGAAGGCCGAGGACAGTGGCATGAGCCCTGTGGCGGCCACCGTGGACAGCAGGGTCATTGAGATGGCGACGGTCACGTCCCCCCCCAGCAGCAGGCTGTACAGGTAGCCGCCCCCCCCCACCAGGCGAGGAGCACGCAATGACCAACCCCAAGGCAAGGGGCTTGGGCAAAGAGAAGGCCACAGACATGAGGTAGCCATAAACGGGCATGACCACAAACTGGCCCAGAATGCCCAGCACCACAGGATGGGGCTGCCGCACCAGGCCTCGCAGAGCCTCTACTTCGACCTTGCAACCAAATGCACACTTGTTGAGGAAGATGAGCGGCAGGAGGACATAAAGGACCGGGTTCTCTGAGAAATGGCCCAACCCAGACCATGGGGTGGGCTCTGAGCCTCTAGCGGAGACTCGAATCCGGAAATCCACTCGTTCTTCTATGAGGCGGCTGTCCTCCAACAGTCGTAGCTGAAGTGGAGCCAAACCAGCCAGGCTGGACTGGATTTCAACCACAAAGCCCCCTCCCCAGGAGGCACTGACGTTCTCAGCGACTAAGACTGTCGGCTCCAAAGAGGCCACGCTCAGCCATGCGCCCGGCCCCGGATAGCAACAGGACACCACAAAGACGCCACGGCTGTTTTCAGGGAAGTCGAACTCCGCCGTCTTGCCATCCCCCACACTAAGGTAGGAGCCACCTGCAATCGGTCCTCCAGCCCAGCTGACCACCAGAAAGAGGAGGAGGGCGGAGATTGCCCTGGGCATGGTGCAAACGGATGGCAAAGGCACACCGATGGTTCATTCCACACCGCGTTCGGTTTTCCCCTCTGGCACCCACAGAACACGGATTTGCTGGCCGGGGATTAGCCTCCTTCAGGGCTCAGCCGCATCCTTTGCAACCTAAATGAAGTGGAGAAGCGATTAGAGCACCGGGCTTGGATTTGGGAGACCCAGTTCAGATGCCCGCTCTGCCCTAAAAGCTCACTGGGTGACCTGGACCAGTCAGACGCTCTCAGGGACCGAGTTGTCCTGAGGATAAAATGGAGGAATTGAGAACAATATCGGAGTCCCCCTAGTGGAAAAAAGTAGAGTGTAAACGCCGCCGTGGGACAATTCCCGTGGGCCAAGGCAGGCGGGGACCAAACCTCCCCAGGGCAGGCCATTCCTTCCCGCCTCCCAAAGCTGAGCTGCCGCAGTCTCGAACCCAGAACTTTTCTGGGGCCAGAGAGTCCCCTCGGCTCCCGAGTCCCGCTGGCTGCCCGGCCTCCTCTGCTGGAGCAGAAGGCCTCCGCACCTGAGCACCTGCAGCAGCAGAGCCTGGCAGGGCAGGCAACAGGAGAAAAGCCGACCCGGGGGGTGGGGGGGAAGCGGCAGCGGCGCCTTCCGCGGCAACCTCAGGGCAGCAGCGAGGAAGTCTCTGGGCTGCAGGCAGGCAAGCCCCCCCCCCGGCCTTACCTGGCGGCGAGAGATGCCGCCGGGCGCCCCCTCGGGGACGGGGACCAGGCCGAGGGTCCCCAGGGCCGCGGGAGGGGCCAGGCGCCTCGGAGAGGGAGGGGGAGAGGCGGCGGCCCGGCCCACAACCCTCAGCCGCGAACACAAACCCAAGCGGCCCGGGGGCGGCCGGGCAGAGGGGAGGGGAGGGGAGCCCCCCCCCCCGGCCAGGCGGCGCCCCCTCTGCACTGCCCGCCACGGGGCCGAGCGCCGGCAGAGGCTGGAGGGAGAACCGCGAGGCAGCCCCAAGAGCGTCCCGGGCGGCTCTTCCTGGGGTCGCCGGAGCAGCTCGGGGGGGGGGGGGGCAGCCCATGGCAAGAGACGGCCGTCCGCCGCAGCCAAGGAGCCCCCGAGGCGGGGGGGGGGGAGCCGCGCAGGAGGGCAGAGAGGCCGGTCCATCCCCCCCCCCCGGCCCCCAAAGAGCTCCAAGTTTTCCAGCTCCGCGGCCCTTCCCGGCAGCACCGGCGCCGCCCCCCGCCCCCCCCCAAATGCCGCCTCATCCCCCCTCCGCCAGGGCAGGTCCCCGGGGGGGAGGGACGGGGCGGCTCAGCCCGAGGCGGGAGACCCCCGGCCGCGGAGGCAGCAGCGGCAGAGGGGCAGGGGCCGCCTCCCGGTCAGCTGAGCCCGGAAAGCCGCCGGCACCTGCGGGGAACGAAGCCGCCGCCCCTCCAGAGCCCCGCCCCGGGCCAGCCCGCCCCGCAGCCGCCTCCGAGGCCCCCCCGCTGCGGAGACGGGCTGGAGGGGCCGGGCCTCCCCTCGGCGCGCCCGGCGCA
The DNA here is from genome assembly GCF_028583425.1 of Eublepharis macularius. Taxonomy (NCBI): domain Eukaryota; kingdom Metazoa; phylum Chordata; class Lepidosauria; order Squamata; family Eublepharidae; genus Eublepharis; species Eublepharis macularius. The sequence continues at coordinate 26,467,053 of NC_072808.1, read as the reverse complement.
GCCGCTCACCCGCCGCCGCCGCCGCCCGTCCCGGCGCTCGCCTCGGCCGCCTTCCGCTCCGCTTCCTCCTCCGTTCGACTCCGCCCCGGAGGGCGCGTCACAATCACGGCCCCGCCCATGCCGGACCGACCCACCGCCCCCGCCCGACTCGCCCCGCCCACCCACGCGTCCAGGGCATGCCGGGAGTTGTAGGCGCGCGTCCCGATCATTCTGTTATCGAGCACAATTACACTCCCCCCCCCCGCCCCCCCACGTAAACTTTGGGTACGAGACTGCCCTGGGAACTCCTCGCATATTTTACATATCAAGTCTAGACACCTGGCAAGTACAAGATTAAAGTTGAAACACAGCAAGTCATGAGAATGAACGGTGACAAGGTCAGAAGCCCTGGGAGCTTCCAAGGAATGAGATCAGGCACCTGCAGCTTCATCAGGCCTGTGAAAGCAAAGCAGATATGACACTGGCAATGTGACATCAAGGTACAGCATTAACAATGGTTCTTAGTGACGGCTCAGCTGGGAACGTTGGACTTGTTCCGCGTCGCTCTCGGGTGCTGTAAAAGGAATATGCTTAAAAGTGAATAGCTGCGGAGAGCTAGGTCTAATGCCCCTGATGAAGTCTCCTTAGACGAAAAGCTGCGCGGAAATCTGCCGGCCCCAGTTCTGGGCATTTCGCTGGATACTGACCTTCTCCATGTAACACCTGCTAAAGAGAAAAAAGAAGAGGACATCAGTTGCATGAACTATAGGAACATTTCTTGATACTTACACCTTTACGCTCCCGGGGCCTCCTGGTGTGGGACTCATGCTTTATGGAACATATTCTGTTATTGTTGTATATACAGGGAGATAGCTATTAGAATATATTACTACTTGTATAGTTGTACATTATTTATGAAAAAGTATATTTGCATTGTGAAATGTTTTGAGGATTTTGTACAACTTTGTAAATTACATGAATTTCTGTATTTGGCTATCTGTGATCAATTTCGTTTTTCTTGCCGCTCTTGACTTGTCAGCTGGGAATAATGCCAGGGGTGGGGTACAGCCATGACAACAGGGTGGACGAAATCTCTTTGAGAGATGGCCTGCTGGTGGAGGACCCTGAGAAAAGCCGAGTCACTTCTCTCTTCAAGCCAAAGGCTCAGCTTCCCGTCCCACTCACTACCCAACACAGCCTCCCCCCCCTCCGTTTGCACTTCCCTTCCCAAGCAGCATCTCCCCGTTCCTGCGCACACAAGTGGCCCAGACACCCCCCCCCCCCCCGCTGCTTGCTGAAGAAACTAGGCCACCCTGCCGGAAAGGTCTACAACTTCAGATAAATCCAGAAAAATCCGACTTACAGAGTCCATCGAGCTGCCCCACGGCTGCTTCCAAAAGCCCACGAACTGCCAACGCTCCTCTGCAACGGCCGTTCTCCGCACACCTCATTCCCCAAGGTGCAGGAACAGGAATGGTGCAGTGTGGCATAGTGGTTACAGTCTCAGGCCAGGATCTCGGGAGACCAAGATGGCCAGTTACACCCTCTTAGCTTAGGCTAAATGCTGGAAGGAAGAGTAATGGAAACCACTTTGGGGGGAAAGGTGGGATATAAATGAGGTAAATAAATAAATTTCCCTGCCAACAGCAAGATAGTCATTTATGGCACATCAACGACCTTAAAACAGAATAAAACTATCCAGCAATTGTAGGCACCCCAATGTCTTTATGAAGCTCATAAGCTAGATATTATTATTTTATTTATTATATTAGATTTTGAGTCCACTCTCCCCGCCAAGCAGGCTCAGGGCGGAGCACAACATTTTAATTTACATAAAAACACAAAAGCAGGGAAAAAATGACAATAAAATTTAAAACACTACATACAATAAAAACTTCTCAGATGGCAATGGAAGAGTTACTTCATTTCAGACATGGCCCATATATCCATATCTATAGATATATATATATAGGGTGGTAGACAGATTTTTTCAAGTCAAGTATGGCCGGTGGGGGCCCAGCCTAGCCTCCGCCACATGCCTGGCGGAACATCTCTGTCTTGCAGGCCCGGCGGAAGGATAAATCCTGCCGGGCCCTGGTTTCATCAGACAGAGAGTTCCACCAGGCCGGTGCCAGAACCGAAAAGGCCCTGGCTCTGGTCGAGGCCAGGTGAGCCTCCCTAGGACTGGGGACCACCAAAAGTTTTTTGTGTGTAGAACGAAGTGTCCTCCGGGGTATATATAAGGAGAGGCGGTTCCGCAGATATGCTGGACCCAGTCTGCGCAGGGCTTTATAGGTCAGCACCAAAACCTTGAACCGGACCCGGTACTCAACTGGTAGACAATGCAGCTGGCGTAATATAGGTGTTTTATGTTCCCCTGTCAGGACTCTTGCAATCACCCGTGCAGCTGCGTTTTGAACCAGCTGTAATCTCCGGATCAAGCCCAAGGGAAGCTCAGCGTAGGGCGAGTTGCAGTAGTCTAATCTAGAGGTGACTGTTGCTTGGATCACTGCTGTTAGGTCGCGGGTCGACAGGCAGGGGACAAGCTGCCGGGCTTGTGTCAGATGGAAGAATGAAGACCGGACAACTGCTGCGATCTGTGCCTCCATAGCCAAGGAGGCATCCAAGATCACCCCCAGGCTCTTCACTCTCGCCAGCGGCGTAAGCGGTGCTCCATCAGGAGTGGGGAGCTGGAGTCCTGTACCCATGGACCCCAGACCCACATGCAGGACCTCCGTCTTTGTGGGATTTAGTTTCAACCGACTCTGCTTCAACCACCCAGTCACAGCTTCGAAGGCACGCTCCAAGACAGCCGGGGCAGAGTCGGGCTGGCCGTCCATCATCAGATATAATTGGGTGTCATCGGCATATTGATGACACCCAAGTCCAAAACTCTGCACCAACTGGGTGAGGGAGTGGATATAAACATTAAACAATAGTGGGGAGAGTATCGCCCCCTGAGGGACACTGCACACCAATGGGTGGCGGGATGACAATTCTCCCCAAGCGCCACCCTCTGTCCCCGACTGACCGTGGAGAGAAACAGACGAGCCACTGTAAGGCAGTCGCTCGTATCCCCACATCGGCAAGGCGGTGGGTCAATGAAGAATCATTCAGGAAACCCTGTAGCTGCCCCACCACAAGATATGATAGCAGCACCTCTCCCATCACTTGGTATATGGAGGTAAATTGCAATGAACGCGGAAGTCCTATTAACTGGTCCCCCGTGATTAAACGCTAGCAGTGGCAAGGCTCTGGCTTATCAGGTGTGAGCTTTTCTCTGTGACGATGACTTCTTCCGCAGCGTCACATAAGCCATTTTCTAAAGAGCTTGTTATTACTGGTTACGCCTCAAGGCCTGGGATGAAAAAAATGTGTTTTGCCAACCTGTCAAATATTGTGAGGACAGTTATTTTGGGGGCTAAAATAAGCCCAGAGTGAAAGCAAAACTTCATTCAGGAAGAAGCTTCTGATAACATGAACCTGTTACAGAAGTATTCTGAACTAGAACACAGAGGATATGCTTTAAAGGAGACTTGGTCATTGATGAGCACTGACCAAGAGCCCTCCTTGGATGAGATGTTGGTTCTCAAAGAAGAAATGACTTTGGGGTGCTCAGGAGAGGTATTTTATATTGAGGTGCTGGCAGCCAGCACTCCACTCCCGTAGCACTGGGAACGGGCTGTGGCACACACACACCTGGCAGGCAGACGTCCCCGGCTTTAAATTCTCCGTTTGCCCTGAAACTCATTGAGTGACCTCGGGTGAGTCACACACACTCAGAGAGGTAAGTAGAAGGCAGATGCTCTGAGCCGAAGGCACCTTGTCTCAGCTTGCAAGTTCCTTCTCAGCAGGAAGTAGGTGCCCCAATGCAAAGGAAGATCGAAGAACCCAGCACGAGCCCCGTACCTCTACAAAAGGGCACTGGAGGTTCAGTAGGTTAAGTAGCGTCCTTTGCAACGCTGGACAACCGGAACACACACTCCCCCCGTGACAGAACCCCAAGATTCATTATGGCTCAAGAGGGCCACCTAGAGCGTCGAGGTTCTTGGACCCCTGGAGCTTGCGTGAGAATAACCCCTTACACCCCATTCCACATTAGGGCTACCGGCCAACTTAATCCTTTTTTGACGAAGGGTTTGGGCCTGATTCCCGTTTTGTCATGTTAGTGCAGAACCATTAAAATGACGAGACCCTCCTGTAATAATTCTCTGATTGGTGGAAACAGACTCTGACCTCAGAGATAAGAGCTTTGCTTGAGATTGGTTAGATCTGTTAATCAATCTCATAGAGGAGGCTGTGTTAGGTCAGACTCCATTGCCCGTAAATATCTAGGAGCTTTGGACTTTTCTTTGTCCCCACTTTGGAACATCTGGCAGGCGAGTATCCGAGTGTTTTCCAGGGAAGCTTTGGTCTAAGGTTGTTTGCAGCACTTTCCCCCTTTCCTAACCGTAACACCCCCCAAATTTGATATAACACAAAACCAGTTTGCTCTTGCCCTCCTTGTTGAGCCGCTCAGTACATTCACAGGGCTCCATGGGTCCTGGTTTTAGAGACAAAATTACCTGGTTTTATGACTCACGCAACTGATGTGTCTTCGCACTTCCATTTGGTAAGACCGGTGGATACTATTCATTTCCGAAGACAGGCAGCGCTAACAGGATCGTGTCGCATGGAGCTTTCGACAAAGAAGCCTTACCGCAGAGGCCCCTAGTTCATACTCTGGCCACTGCTGACATCCATCCTCTTCCTCCTCCTCCCCTCCCAAGAACGTGCACTCCTCCACACGTGCATCCAACTGCCTTTCTGCCCTGGGGTGGGGGAGGAACTGCACAGGGGTCTCGTTTTTATGCACGCGGGTGGCATATGGGCAGCCAACGCACCTATTCTTTCAGAATCCCCAATGGAAGGCCACAGAGGGGAGGGGAGGCAGATAGGAAAGGGGGCCAGGGTTCTCCCTAGCCTGTAGGCTGGAGACCTGCTTTGCACTGGAACACACCCGTCAAAACAGTGGCTACAATGGAAGTGTATAGCAGGAATGGAAGCAGTTGGGAGCAGCGTTAGGGTTACTCTTAGACACCGTGTGACTCCCACCTAGTGAACAAGTTGTGCCTGCAGTTATGGGCACCTATAAAAACAGTAAGCAGAAAAGGCCATTGTCACCTGTTTATTGAGAGAAGCTATTTAGCAACAAGTTTCAGTTTTAAAAATGGGAATTCCCAACTGTGATTCCCTCTACTATGAACATGAACACAGAGCTCTCTTTTCCCTTCTTATCATAACCAAAGCATAACATGGCCTTGGTTAGGAACAGCAACAAGGCATCTGTCAAAAGTACCAAAATAATAAAGGAGCTGTCTTTAAAACAGGAAGTTTCTGGCAAGAGAGGTTATTCACTTAAACCCACTAGGCTATGACAGGAACGACCGGTCCCTTTAGCAAACTGCAGGAAAAGGAGGACAGCTCCACAAAGATGCACACGTCCCTGAGCAGTGTCCCAGCGGCCAACAGACGGCACGCGTTTCCTCCTGGAATTCGCAACAGCAGGGAAAAGGTCAAATTGGATTAACTCCTCCACCAGGGGAGAAATAAGGCACTAGAAGAGGCTTGGGGGCTGGTCCAGAGGTGGTTTGATAATATTCCCCTTCCCATGGTCTGGTCCAGAAACGCCCTTTAAAAAGGAAAACTTGGTTGCTGGAAGAGGCCAGCCCAGAGGAGGAGCGTGGACAGCTGAAACCATTTGGAAAGATAGCAGGGCGGACAGGCAGACACCTTCCCCCCACATCATGTGGCGGCGGCACGCCCTCACTGGACCTCAGCAGTTCGCTGAGGGATGCAGCCCTCCATCTCGAGCGCTTCGGGCCAGCCTTCATACTTGTTGGAGCTCTTGCTGTTCTTGACATGCTGTGGAGGGAGCAAGATGAGAGTTGCTGAGGGTGGTGGGCACCACCTCTTCTCCTGGGGGCCATCTAAGAGCTTTGAGGTCCGTTATCTCTACGCTCTGTCCCCCTCCCCGCTCCAATCAGCCTTTCGGGGAGGCATCACAGACCCTGGGGGGAAAGAGAAGGGCACCACCATACCTGCTCAAAGGGGCTCTTGTCCTGCACCCCTTTGGCACCAACGAAGACCCAGCTGTCCCGAAAGGCCAGGTCCTTAGCAATGCTGCTGCCCAGTTCAGTGAAGATTCTGCGAGTCTCTTCGTTCATTCTGGAGAAGGGACAACCGTGAGCAAACAAGCCACTACTGCTTACCCCCTCCCTCCGACACTTTCAGGCACTCTTCCCTGAGCACACAGCCCTACTTCTGGACCACCAGAGCTGAATTAAATAAAGTTTTTTATTTCTCCACACAGTTAGGATCCAAAGCAGCTTTTATCGTTCTCCCCTCCTCCGTTTTATCCTCCCAACAACTCTGCAAAGGAGGCTCGGTGGCGTGTGTGTGTGTGATTGGCCCAAGGTCACCCACGGTGACTCGCGTGGCAGAGTGCGGAGTCAAACCCAGGTTCCCCACATCTCAGTCAGACACTCCCAGGCACTACACACAACCCAACTTTTGCTCCACCAGAGCTGGATTACGTGCTGTTCTGTTTTCGCTAGCTTGTTTATCAGAATATACCCTGGAAGGAGCAATTGTTTATTTGCACCAGTGGAGTCCCTCTTCAGCGCTTCTGATGCAGGTTGGCTGGTTGTGGGGAAAGCAGGTCCTTCTCAAAAAGGACTAAATTTCCTTGGGATGTTCCACATGAGGCCTGAACAAATGTTTTGCAGCATCAGATTAGCTGACTGGAGGTCTCCTGCCTGAAATGAAGCCCTCCCCCTGTGGCACGGACCACAGCCCCTTCAGCAGCCGATAGTCCCTCACTTGGAACTGAGCAGATCTGCTGGCCACGAGGGGCTCCATTTAAAGCGGACAACGGGGCCCTCACAGGCAGCCCCACATCTTGAACAAGCATCACAGAGGGCCAACTCTACACAAACATAAAGCAGCGGGCAACATGTTTGCGAAATGATGAGGAACAGCCCAAGGGTGATGTCCTGGGCGCATACAGCCATCCCCACTGTGGCACCCTGCACACCATGCTGCTTGCCAGCGTCTGTCCTGGCTTTCCCTCCACGTCACTAGAGCAGGAGGTGCTTCAGAGCCCAGGAGGCTCTTTGGGTTCTTAAGAAACACCTGTTTGGAAATGGCTGGCTGCATCATATTTGGCTTCCAACCTTCTAACATTCTGTGACCGGCCTCAGCTCCCCTGGCTGCCCTTTTACAGAGCTGCCCGTTCAATGTTCTCAAAATTCCCACAGATTCCACAAGGTTAGGAGCTCCTGTCTCAAGAGATTCAAGCTCCAGGCCTCTTCATGTGGTCTACAATGAGAACTTCAATAGAAAATTTCACCTGGAATTCCTTCTCCTGTCTGCATGGGAGGAATCACGCACCCAGCAGTCCTCTCTTCTGTGCCACTACTGCAGGCATAAAAGACCTGCTGTGTGCTGGAGCTGGCAGCCCAACACTGACCCCAGACACTAGCAGGAGCCACAGCTCGGTACTCAACTCCTTTTGCAGAGCTGAGAACCGAGATGAACTAACACACACGTGTTGTCATTATCCAGCGACTGCACCCATCAGCAACTTGGAGATTCGGACAAAACTTTGGCATCATTTCAGCCATAAGTGCTCTTCAACAGAGTTCACTTCACAGTCATCTGTTATCAAGCAATCTCACGAGGGACATGCATGTGTGAAGGAGCTCCCAAGGGGCAAAGTGCAAGAAACAGGGGCAGGCTTCCCTCTTGGCCCCTCAGAAACAATCATGACTGATAGTGATCAATAAGCAGAGGCATTTGGGGTCTTCCCTCACTCAATCACGACGCTCACGTAAGCTTGGGGAATATAAAAGAGGAGGTGTATACTTATTAAAAGTATTTTTGCCCCTTCTCCTTCTCAGTGCAGGCTTTTGAAACAGATTTCAAAATAAAATACTTAAATTACAATTCGACATATTTCAGACAGTTTTAGGCACTGTTTACTGGACATATATTACTTTTATTTTTCTAACGTTATAACGTTTTCTAACGTCAGTGAGAAAGGCAGACTACAAATGAAGCAAGTAAATAAATAAAACAAAGAAATCAACAGGGCATACAACAACAGGAGTCAGCTTACAAAAGAGGGGGTGGGGCTACCTAAACCATCAAACACAATAAACCAATGCTGGCAGGGCAACAGCCTGAAGCTTGGAAGGCAGGTGCCAAGTCCGAAGCTTCCAGCAACCTCAGATGGGTTTCGTGTAAGCAGCAGCGCTGCCTCGGTGCCGCATGCAAGCAATGGCACAACGACACCCGGCATCTCATCGGCACAGGCGGCCGTCAGTCGTACTCACTCACTTTGTGGCAGGGTCATCATACGAGGCCACAAATACCAGTGTCCCCTCATGCAGTGGCCGGATGAATTTTAGCAACTCACTCACATCTGAAGCGGACAGAGAGAAAGAGAGACAGAATGATTAGAGAAGAAGGAGGTCTCTCCACGTGTTCTTCTAATTTCTGGCAGACTGTTAGTATGCTACAGTTTCGCAGAAACAGAGAAAAGCAATAAAATACAGCATTGAGCAAAGAATTCAGTCTTCTGAGATTCTCAGTTTTCTCTGTTTTTAAAAGCAAGTTTTGGTGACTGCAAAGATATACTTGAAAATGTACGTGAGAAACACTGGCTGAAATCTGAGGGGGTTGTCAAGTATGATGCTAAGGGGGCGGGGAGGCTCCTTACTCTTAGCCACGACCAGAACAATACACAGCCATTAATACACAGCCATTAAAACAGACGGATAAGATGTCCAAGAAAATATGCAAATGTTCCCCCTTTATACAAGGTATATTGTCTTCAAGAGTGTTTATTTTGGGCACAGAACACGGACTGATTGGCACAGATCTTTTGTTAAGCACATACAACCCTGCCCATGGCCTCCACAGTTCCTTCCTCCTCAAAGGCATGCCACACCGTAAAAACTGGATGCCTTCTTCCATTCCTGCAATCGTAAGCACTCTCTGAACAATCCACGGCACATTCTGCTTGCGCCAGGATCTACTCCGTGTCCCGGTCGTACAGAACACGTGACACGTCACCGGCACTAAGAAGCCTCCTAGCTGTAGCTGTAGTGCCTGTCTTTCAGCTCCCCCCTCCCCCCCTCCAAGTCGCTTGCATTGCCTTAAGCCAGCTAGTTCACAAACACAACCCTGCAAGTGTTTCCACCCAGCACCCAGCACTTTTGGCTATCAGGGGAACCACAGCAACCCTGCAGCCTCTTCCCTCACATTTCCCAACCTGCAGCTAGTCAGTCAAAATGGCAACCTTTCCGGCGACACCTTTGTCCTTCTCCTCACTTTCAGAGGAAATATGGAACAGGCCTCTGGAAGCTGGGAGCCAGTTTGGTGTAGTGGTTAAAAGTGGCAGGACTCTAATCTGGAGAGCCGGGTTTGATTCGCCACTCCTCCACCTGAAGCCAGCTGGGTGACCTTGGGTCAGTCACAGCTCTCTCAGAGCTCTCTCAGCCCCACCCACCTCACAGGGTAATTATTGTTGCGGGGATAATAACAACACACTTTGTAAACCGCTCTGAATGGGTGTTAAGTTGTCCTGAAGGACAGTATAGAATTCAAAGGTTATTACTATTATAATTATTATGAATTACTGCCACACAAATCCAAAGAGACTCCGCATGCTCCACAGTCCTACTGGAACTTTCCCAAGTGACCTCAACCATCCTCCTCACAAGACCGTTTCCTCAGGTAAGACTCACCTCACCAGATACCAAATCCCGACCACTCACCTCCTGCCCACATATCAAAGAACTTGGCGTCGATCAGCTCTCCATTCACTCCTGCAAGCAGAGCAGAAGCACGTTAGCCACAGCGGCACGTCACCCTCCGGCAGTCTCATTCCCCTCTCATAATCCCACCTCACCGTTCACGAGCGCAATGTTCAGGCCCCGGCCCACGTTGTTCTTCACGCTGCTCATCAGCCTGGAAGAGGAACAGCGCAAGTCAGGCGCGGTGCCCGCCCGCAGGCCTCCTAGCGAGGCCTTCCCCCTGGATCAAGGCTGCCCACGGGCAAGTGGGCACCATTCACAGGCTGCGATGCCAAACCCAGCCAGGGCGTGCTTCAGCAACAAGTGGATCTCGCCGTCCCTGGCCCCCCCCCCACTCACATTTTATCTTCCAGACAAATCTTGGGCCCGATGACATTTGCCGCACCGCTGGTGATCTTGAAAGCCAAGGTCTGATCCGGACAGGCCTGAGGCAGCCCGCACTTGTACTTCTTGGGCCTGGGCTCTGAAAAGGCAGCGCGGAGGACGGGGAAACCGTGAGAAGAGGACCAGGAAAGCCCAAATGCCTCACGCCTCAAAGGTTTCTTTTGTTAGTAGCAGGAGAGCGGCCACTGCAGAGCCTTGGCCAGGGAGCCTCCCCAGACATGGGGCTCAAAAGGCAGGTAAAGGTAGTCCCCTGTGCAAGCACCGACTCATTACTGACCCATGGGGGGGGGACGTCGCATCCCGACGTCTTCTTGGCAGACTTTTTGTTACGGGGTGGCTTGCCATTGCCTTCCCCAGTCATCTACACTTTACCCCCCAGGAACCTGGGTACTCATTTTACCAACCTCGGAAGGATGGAAGGCTGAGTCAACCTTGAGCCGGCTACGGGAACCCGGCTTCTGCCAGGATCGAACTCAGGTCGTGAGCAGAGCTTAGACTGCAGTACTGCCGCTTACCACTCTGCGCCACGGGGCTCTTGTGGCTTACCTCCTCTCTATGGTGGCACCTGGCCACTTCCCTAACCCTTCCTACTGAAAGGGCCGAAAGAGCCAGGTGACAGTCAGCTGAAGAAGCGGTGATGCCACGAGGAACAGGCAGCAGTCAGCCAAGGACCTTCGACTGAGACAGATGAAGAACCCATCGAGCCCAGAACGGGCTACTGGGACTGGCAGCAGCCGGCCGAGGGGTTCAGCTGACTTCTTTTCCATTGGTCTAGTGGGGGGCTGCTAATTCGTGGATGACTGGCCATACTCAGCCATGATGCTTAGCAACGGGGAGGCACCCGCAGGGCAAGGAGGGACAGCAGCTCCAACTACCCCCTGCCCAGGTTCTTGCTGTTGGCCTCAGATACCAAAGTGGAACAGCTACCACTTGGGAAAATGTCCCCCCACCCCCCAAAGTAACTCTTCCCCGGGCGTTAAGGATCCAGTCCAGGCTGCCTCTGATCTCTGTCAGACATGAGACTCAAAGCGGCGGCGGCAGCAGGGCCGGGTGACCTGATTCTGGCAGCTCTTGGCAACACGCGTTCCCCCAGGAGCCCGCTCCCTGGCCAGGCTCCCAAGCGCCAGCTGCCTACCAAACAAGCAAGGGTCAGGGTTTCATTCTGCATAAGGTATCAAAGCGTACTGCGGCTACATAGGCATTTAGTTACATTGGTATACTTTGTAAAGCACAATTGGTTTTTTAAATCATATAATTTTATATATTTTATTTTCCCTTTTATTTCAGTTCCTTTATACCCCATCATTCTCCCCGGTGGGGACCCAAAGCAGCTCCCATCCTCCCCCTCCCCTCCATTTTCCCTTCATAACAAGCCTGAGGGGCAAGTGAGGCTGAGAGGGTGTGACTGGCCCAAGGGCACCCAGCAGGCTTCCATGGCAGAGCGGGATTTGAACCCGGGTCTCCCAGACCCTAGTCTGACATTATACTATCATACAGCAAAGATGGCCGTGTAGCTTTTTACTGATTCTGGCAGCTTAGACTGGGCCTGGCACTACTTGACCAGAAGTGGGTGCACAATTAAATACGGACAACGTTTTGAAGTCATGTATTTGCTCTGTGCCTGTACAAAGGCTGGGTGGGAAAGGATACGGAGGGCACCAGGTGACGTGCCTTGTTGCAGCAGCTCCCCAGAACCGCACCTGCGCTCCGGCTTCTCAGTTTCCAACATGAAGCAGCCTGGTCCTCCTGGACGCTGCCACTGGGACTCCTCTTTAGCTGGCCTTAATGCCCAGAAGCACCTTCTGCCCTAAGAATGAACCTTTTCTGGGAGAAAGCCACCCAAGCACTCTCTGCTCACGGAGCCTCCGTGGGCCTCTCTGCCTAAGCAGAGTCATCGACTCTTCTGAGATGCAAAGCTTTCTCCAGTTACAGCACCCATATCAACCAATCAGCACACAAAGATCTTTCACCCCGGACTTAACCATCAGCAAATATTTGTTCTCTGTTTGCAGTTACTTAAATTACACCACAATCCCTTTGTGTAAGTCTTTACTGGAGGTCTGCCAGGGCTCCCAGAACTGCAACGCTTCCTTCTGCACTGCAAAAGGCCAAGCCTTCCACCACTCCTCTGGTCAGGATGCCAGTTTTGTCCGGAGAACACAATTAAACTACAAAGCGCTGAGTGAGCTGCAGTCACTGTGTGATCCCTTGGCCCATTTACCTGGGACCGAGATTCCTGAAGGGCATTTTCTGACACCAGTGCTAGAGTTAAAGACCAACGTGTCTCAGACCTGCAAGGTGGGGGCATCAGCATTTAAAGGCATATAAACATGCAAGGCATGTGCTCTACCAATGACCTACGGCCCTTTCCCTAGTAAGGTCTAGATTAGGGGGAAAAATGGGAATGAGACTGCTCTTGTCACGGGCAGCCCAGAATGTTCCCCTGAATGTGGAATGAAGGTGGAGCCGCACCTTCCCAGTGCCTGCTGTGCAACCCTCCACTCCCACCCCTTTCAGATCATCTGAACCCACTGCGATGTCCAGACAGCTGACACTGTGAGCGGAGCATATATCCTGTTCCAACCTGACAATGGAGGGAGAAGAGCAAGGATGGAGCAAAGGATTCACCCATCAGTTGTAAGGAAGGCAAAACAGACACACAGTCGGAACAGAAACACACCAAACACATTATGCAGAATCGTCTCCCACTAACCTGAGCAATCCCCTAGGAACTCACTTTGTCCGAACTGCTCTCTGGCCACCTCAAGCACATGCTTTCTTGGAGCAAGATGGGCAATCAACCACACTGCCCATGTGAAATGTGGTTTATATAACCTCAAGAGATCTTTGCAACTGATGCTTATGTGACAATCTGTCCCTCAGCTTGTGTTGCCACATGATCGAACAATGGGTTTATTAATTGATACCCGCCATTTGTAAACAACTTTCCCCCATCATAATTCCTTGCAGACTTTATGCCACATCACAGCCCCTCCCCTTCCCTCCCTTCCTCAAGACCCAAGGAGACTACAGACACCATGAAACAAGCTAAAAGGGGCGCCCAGCATAGGAGGGAGCTCTCTGCAACTTGAAGCTCCCCTACCAGGCGGTTCTTAACAAGAGCAGAAAAGGCTTAAAGATTTCCAAAAGTGGAGGAGGGGGAGGAGGGGGAAATCCCTGGAGAAGGAACCCAGTCACCTACCTGCACTGGGAGGGCTCTCAGGATCTGCAGGAAGCAGAGAAAGGGTTACATCAGCAAGAGCCACGGCACCTGCCCTGCCTCACCACCTCACTCCCTGGGAACCCAAAACCAAAGTGAACTTAATCATCCAAAAATCTATTACTTGAAGGATTTGGTTTAATCAGATTTGGAGAAGATATTCAAAAGGCAAGGCCAAACAGACTTGCCTCAGCCTTCCAGCTTAAAGCATAATTCCCTGTTCTATCAGGCCAGTAGTCCGAGCCACCAGTTTTTCAAAACTACCCCCAAATTCCTACCTATACATTACTTTATCCTCATGTCCTCCCTAGGTTCACAACTACTCTCGGTCAGATACAGGTTCTGCCTTAAGAACCTAATTTCCAGCCCCACGTGCGTCTATGTGTGAATGGGGAGGGGGGGGGGCGCGGTTTTTGATGTGGATCAGGACTGTGGTGCACAAGGAGACTGGCTTCAGACACACACGTGCACACACAGCACCATTTTGCTGACCTGACACGGTCTTCAGGAACCAGTATTCTTCCTGCTGGGTGACTAATGGCTAGGAACTGTTCTCAGGACAGAGTGAAAGGCACTCAGTAAACTATACAGGATTTGCTGTGTTGGAGCCTCCAGTCTCCCTCTGGCGGTTCTTCCAACGGATGAAAGCAGAAACCAGATGCACATTGCAGCTGAGTGTCTGCCGCCTGGTTCCTTCTTGGGATGGCATAACCCCATATGGTACTAAGCCCTCACAAGGAGGCCAAAGCAACGCGCAGCTTCCTGCCTAGCTCAGCATACAGCGCCTGAAACAAACTTAAACTTAAGGAATGTTTTGCTGGTTCCCACCCAAGTCAGCCCAAATTCAGCCTTCTGTTTCCACAGCTGCCAGCCAGATGCCTCTGAAAGTTCACAAGCAAGTTGGGGAGGGATCCAACCTTTCTCTTTCATGTGACCCCCTCCCAATATCTGGTATTCACAATTATGCTACCTCTGAACTTGGAAGTTTCCTTTAACTATTGTGGTTAATAGGTGCTGATAGACAGATTCACATAGGCTTTCCTATTTCTCTCTTCCAAAATTTTGCTGCCCTGGTACTTACTGTTGAGGAGCTGCTGCAGGCGGGAGAAGCCACTCTGGGTACCCAACAAGATGCTAACAAGGATCCAGGTCAGTCCCGCTGTCAAGATGATAACAATGACACGAAGAGGGCCTGCAGCAGTGGAGAAGGAGAAGGTCAGGTCAGCATCAAGACCGATGAAGTTGCGAAGTACAGAAAATAAGTGCTGCTGTCATCCAGTCCTGCCCACGAGACCCCCCCCCCCTCGCTGCTCCTGGAGTTTGAGAGCTGTCTTGATGCCAAACAAGTAGTTACATTTTTTGACAAGTTGCAATGAAATTTTTCCCTGACCCAACTTTCATTGCCCTCAGTCACACTGCAGCTGTTGGGAACTCATTTCCCCAGGACCTGGGAATGGATTGGGACCAACGTATGGGGAAAGCATGTGTCCTGATTACATTCAATTTCCATAGTAGGGCAAATAGCACTTGCCTGGGGTTGCTTCCGGGCAGGAAAATGTTGAAGGGGAAGGCCTAAACCCCCTTTCTCCATGTGCTCTCAATCCAAACGGAGCCCATGCACGTCTGGGAAATGGGAGAACTTTGAACATACCTCTCCACCTGACCTGGGGATGTCCCTGGGGGAAACGTAACACGTAGTCAGATCCTAGCTCTCCCAACAAGAACGCACCTGCTAGTCTCATGGCCCTCTGAGGGTTTCTGGAACCAGCGAGAATCCAATGTTTCTACTCGCCTCAACCGCCCAGACTTTGGACGGATTCTGCCATGGGTTAGTTACATGTCCTTTTCAAGCTGCAGAAATGAGAAAGGACAGCCCGAATCATCCCAAAGACCTTTTAAAAACAGTCCTCTTTTTTGTAGTGTAGTATAGCCTGCATCATCTCAAGGACTCAGAGAAGATCAGCCAGGTCTTCCGTGAAAACATTAACACAAATCCAAATACCCAATCCTCATAACATCCGGATTGCGTCAGTCAAAAGAGAACAGTCTAGTACTGTTTCCATTACACACATTAGACAGCAAGAATCTGGTCTTTCCCCCCAACAGAGAGTCACAACCAATCCTGGCCTTCTGGTTATATTTTAAATTGTGGTTATATACATCATTCTGGTCATATTTTAAATTGTGTATGCTCAGGGCTTTTCTTCAGCTGGAACGCAGTGGAACGGAGTTCCGGAACCTCTTGAAAATAGTCACATGGCCGGTGGCCCCGCCCCCTGACCTCCAGACAGAGGGGAGTTGCGATTGCCCTCCGCGCCGCTCAGCTCCCCTCTGTCTGGAGATCAGGGGGCGGGGCCACCGGCCATGTGACCATTTTCTCCGAGGGCAACCCACTGAGTTCCACCACCTCTTTCCCCAGAAAAAAACCCCGTGTATGCTGCCTAAGCACCAGAGCAGGTTCTCCTGGCAACTCACAATAATTTTTTTTAAGTCTATAAAATACAACAAAATTATGACATTTAAGCATTAACATAAAATCTGAGTTACTTAAAATGCAACAGCCCCTTGATTACGACCAATTAATTACTTTAAATTTATGTCATTTATATATCCCACTTTTCCCCCCAATGGGGACTCAGAGCAGGTGACATCCTCCTCCTCCCCTCCTCCAATTTATCCTCACAACAGTCCTATGAGGTAGGTTAGGCTGAGACTCCCAGTGAGCCTCCATAGCAGAGCAGGGATTTGAACCTGGGCCTCCAAGATGCTAGTCCAACATTACTAAGCATAGCTCTAGCACGTCTCATGCAAGTTAGAGTGGTCCCTCAGTGGAATAGGCTTCCTCGGGAGGTGGCGGGCTCTCCTCCTTTGGAGAGGTTTTTGGAGGTTTTTAAGCTGAGGCTAGATGGCCATCGGACAGCGATGCTGATCCTGTGAACCTGGGCAGATCATGAGAGGGAGGGCAGGAAGGGTTGCATCAGTGCTTAGTTCTCATAGCCCCTTCTTACACGCCCAGGGTAAGGCCAATTGCCACCTTGGGGTCAGGAAGCAATTTTCCCCAGGCCAGTTTGGCTAGGGACCCTGATGGTGTTTTGCCATCTTCTGGGCATGGAGCAGGGGTCACTGGGGGGTGGGGGTGGTACTTGCGAAGTTCCTGCACTCCACACCCGACAATAGCCCTGCAGAGAAGATTAGCACATCAAGCACCAATCCATATGCAAAAGAACCTCCTCAGGATACAGTGAAGCCTCCCGCCATTAGCATTCCACACCCTGGGAAACTCTTACAGAATGACTCAGCTCAACCCCACCCCTCCTGAGCAGATACAAATGACCTACATCTTTTCCACACTGTGACACTGAGAGATCTCTGTCTTTTGGTGCTACACCTCTGAAGATGCCAGCCACAGCTGCTGGCGAAACGTCAGGAACTACAATGCCAAGACCACGGCAATACAGCCCGGAAAACCCCCAACAACCATCGTTCCTGCATAGTGTACAGGGTTCGACTCTGGAGATCCTTCCAACTCTATGGTTCTATAATTCCAAGTTGGTTCATTGCATTCCTATCCTGCCTTTCTTCCATCACAGCGCTTAAAGGGGAGTTCCTAGGCAGTCTCTCATCCCTACCTTCATAATGTACTCTGGACCTGACTAAGGCTGCCATCCCGGCAGCCAGCTCATTGCCTTTAATTCCAACAGTACTGGGAAGAAACAAGAACACAACTGTCCAGGGAACAAAGCCTCTACCAGTCAAAAGACAGCAGGGATTAACACATTTAAGTGGAAGCCAAATGAAGTAAAGAAGTCAAGGGAGTTTTTGCAGATATGCTTGGCACCAGAAACATAACAGAAAACCAAATGGGATCTCAAAAAAGTTCCATGGTAAACACAGATTGTTCCGTTAGGGATTTTCTTCCCATCATTCGGTGCCTGTGGATGAATGTGGCTCCCACATGCTCCTGGGGACTAACTGTAAAAATCATTCTAGAAGCACCCCAGCCGGTGAAAACTTGGCCAATCTGCACAGACCTCCTGATCCCCTAAAGCAATATTATTCATAATAACTGCAGTTATTGTCGGGAGAGATTTAAGTCCGGGAGAATGCAGAAGCTGGATCTGTGCAGTTTCAACCAGTAATCAATTTTTTCCGCTCTCTAAGAAAGGCAGCCAAGTGGGGGATCCTCGCAGTTTTGCTGCACAGAGAGGAAGGCATACCACAGTCTCAGTAGGGGGTCAAAACAGTTCTACACGGAGGCTGTGCGGAGAACTGTGACACACTCCAGTGCGCGCACTGAACCTCTGGTGATGAAGACAGTGCTAGTTCTCGAAATCTGATTTTTATCTGTGTTACATTTCAAGACAGAAATGATGCGGTTCTGTAATTTGCTAATTATAGGAGTCTTGCCACTCATTCTGGATTAACTGTAAGCTTCTGGACACTTTTTCAAAGGCAGCTCCAAACAGAGAACATGGCAGTAATATTACCTTGAGGTTACCACAAGGGCTAGCTTTTTTCATGGACATGAATACAGGTTAGACAGGACCTGACGCAGGAGATCCATCAATAGGATCTCCTGTAGGTTTTTTCTAAAGTTAAGAGCAGCTGCAGCAGCAGCAGCCGCCGCCCGGGGGATCAGACCCGAGTCTGTGATTCTGAGGAGGTTTTACTCTTCCCCCTGCACCATTAGAATCAGGAGTAAAATTTAGGGAAATAGTTTTTTAGAAAGGACACTCTACTCAGTGTGGATCCCTGTCCTGACTGTTTTTAACTTTTTTTAAAAAAGTAGGAGGAAGAACCCTGATCACAGATTTCCTATAGCCCTTTTCACACACTATGTTTTACCTCACATTTGGGGAGAACGCGTCAGACGATGTGCCTGATACATGTGACCACCATTTCGTCCGGAAGGGGCAGTGCATATCTTCGGCCTCCCTACAGAGGCATCCCGGGGCACCTTGATTTGCCGGGGTTCTCACCTGCTTCCACTGAAGCTGAACATACGCACCCTGCCCCTTTCAGACAGAACAGCAATTGTACACAGCTGGAGGGCGGCCGGCAGCGCATTCTCCGGCAAAACATGGCGGCTGGAAAGGACCGGTGTCACATCTAGTCAGTATTTACATTTACACCCCACCTTTCTCCCCAGCCAGGGCCACTGAGGCAGCTGCACTCTGTGCGCGCATAATTTTTCATGTTTAAAGTTTAGAAAACAACGCACGTCCCTGCAGAATTATGCCACGAGCCACCCCGCATCGGTACCACCCTAAGCCCGTGAGGCGGCGCTGAACGGGCTGCGGATCAAAACCAGGGCAGCGCCCGAGTTAGGGGCAGCCTTCTTGAGCCAGGATTTAAATGCCCTCTTCCAGCGTCCTTTGGCAAACCAATTCCCGCCAACGGCTCGATTCCCCGTTCCTAATCCAAACTGTAAGCGGCAAGCACGACTGCGAACACTTTCTGGGGCCCCGGGGAAGGGCCCTTCGCCAGGAGCCCAGCCGCTCGCACCCGTTCCCGGCTTGCGGGGAGGGCTGGGCCGGGGGCCTGGGCCGGGGAGGGGCTCGCCCCGCTGCCGAGCGCCCAGGCAGGCCCCCCGCCCGCCGCCTTCGGCCCTCCCGCCTCCCCCCGGGCCGGCGCAACTCGCGCGTAGACCAGGGCCGGCCGCCACCAGCTCCCGCCGCCCCAGGGCTGGGGAGAGACCCGCAAGCGAGCCGCGCCAGCAAGAGGCGCCTGCCCGGCCCGAGCGCTGCCCGGAGCGCCTGCCGAGCCTCGCGACAGCCGCAGGAACCGCGACCCGCCCGCGGCCTCCCTGGCGCCCGAGAGCGCTAGAGAGGGCCGCGCCCGCCCCGCGGAAAGAGGGGTCTCCGCCCGCCCGCCGCACCGCACCGGCGGCCCCCTCCGCTGCCCGCCCGGACCAGGCCGCGCCGCGCCTTCGCGGCCTCCCAGCTCCGCCGGGCCTGCTTGCCTGCCTGCCCGGCCGCCTGCCCTTCTTCCCCGCAGCGCCGAAGCCCCTCGCGGCCTGCAGCCCACGGCGGCTCCCGCAGCTCCGGCCCCAGCAGGATCTTCTGGCGGCGGCTCCGCCCAGGCTCCGAGGGAAGGGCGCGCGGGGCGGGGAGCGGGGAGCGGGGAGGACCGGGCAGGGCGGGCCCGGCCGCCTGCGAGCTCCTCCCGACTCCCCTCGGCGCGTCCGGAGAGGTTCCCCCGGCCGGCTCCTGCGGGTCCCCGCGCGGCGGCCTGCGGGCCTCGTTCCTCGCCGGCCGGGCGGCCCATTCCCGCTCCGCAGCGGCCCGGCGGAGGCCCCTCGGCGTTGGCCGGCGCTTCTCGCCCCTCGGGCGGCGGGGAGAAGAGGCGGAGGCGCGCTTGTTCCCGCGAAGGACGAGGGCGGAAAACAGAAGGGCGACGCCGACGCCGCTGCCACCGGGAGGGAGGCCTGCCGAACTCGTGCGCGGCCTCGCCGAGGACGGAGGGGCCCCCCTCTGCGCCTAGGCTCGGCGGCGACCGCCCCAGCACGGCCCGGCCTTTAGGGCGCCCGGCAGCCTCGGCCGTGGGCGCCTCAGAGGGTCGGGGAGGGAGGGAGGCCTGGGAAGCGGGGCGGGGGGCGGAAGGGACCGCTCCCCTTCAGACTGTGAATATGGACCTGAGAAGGATAAAAGGCCTCTGCGCCCCCAAACCGTATTTGGATCCGGCCAAATCACGAAATGAAGCAGGAGAGCAACTCATAGGATGCTGTGAAGGCCGCAACCCGTTCGTTGCTAATCCAGGCTTCAGGCAACCCAAAAGACGACTGTAGACATGGGAATCACCGGGTGACCAATATGAGAACCAAACAGATTACATAATTGGAAGCAGAAGCCGGAGAAGCCAAATAGGAGCTCTTAGCACCAGAACCATTGTTTGGATCAGCACCAGCACATATCTTCTTGTAGGGGACAGTCTCTGTGATTTGGGGTGACCCCAAGGTTTTTTTCTGCTTATTGATTTGTTCTAGGGGCACCCTACTTTTAAGCTGTTAACTCAAGAATAATAATAATAACATTCGATTTATATACCGCCCTTCAGGACAACTTGATGCCCACTCAGAGTGGTTTACAAAGTATGTCATTATCCCGGCAACAAAACACCATGTGAGGTGGGTGGGGCTGAGAGAGCTCTGAGAGAGCTGTGACTGATCCAAGGTCACCCAGCTGGCTTCAAGTGGAAGAGTGGGGAATCAAACCTGGCTCTCCAGATTAGAGTCTCGCCGCTCTTAACCACTACACCAAACTGGCTCTTTGTAGGATAACTCAGGGAAACATAATGTGCAGTTAGGCCTTGAATCGCTCAGGGCTTTTAAGAAAGGAAATTGCAAAGTAACATATAATTGTAATTTGTGTGCAAAGTACAGGCTGCTTACAACATACCTTGGCATTTTCCTTCTTTTTGCGAGCATACTTTCCATGGTATTTAGAAGCCTGCACAGAGTGGGAGAAAGTCCTCAGAAAGGGGAATTTGACAACACTGATCCAGAATAGTGTTCTCTGTTCAAGCTTCACTCAAGAGGCATCAACAAAACTTTATTTGGAGTGAGAAATGTACAAATAAATTAAGGAGGAAGGCCAGATTCACAAACTGCAGCAGGCCTCAGCTCACACGCTTGAT
Source organism: Eublepharis macularius (assembly GCF_028583425.1). Lineage (NCBI taxonomy): Eukaryota > Metazoa > Chordata > Lepidosauria > Squamata > Eublepharidae > Eublepharis > Eublepharis macularius. Next base: position 26,445,975 of record NC_072808.1, on the reverse strand, counting down.
GATAATGCGCACACTGTCTTAGGGCCAACCAGGAAACCAACTCTCAAAGCAACAGTAATCCTTCTACCATAATCAAAAAGAGTCCAGTAGCACCTTTAAGACTAACCAATTTTATTGTAGCATAAGCTTTCGAGAATCAAGTTCTCTTCGTCAGATGCATGATGGTTTGTATCATGCATCTGACGAAGAGAACTTGATTCTCGAAAGCTTATGCTACAATAAAATTGGTTAGTCTTAAAGGTGCTACTGGACTCTTTTTGATTTTGCTACTACAGACTAACACGGCTAACTCCTCTGAACCTTCTACCATATACTCCACACATCACACGAAAGAGAAGACACAGGCAGAAGCTTAAGCATATGAAGATCTAACAAAGTACAACATTAATATGACCTGCATTTTTTTAATGACACAGGAATTCTTTTGGAACTACGTATTTTTGTCTGGTTGCACATTTTTAAAAAGCCTTCCTTCTCCTTCCAAAAGAGATCCATGTTCTAGCTCCTGAGCAGCCTAATTATCACCCACTTGACCTCCTGACAGACGAAAAGAAATAATTGCTTAGACAGCCTCTCAGTTACCTGACCATAATATAGCAATGTAATCACCAACAGCCCACAACCCCTACAGCCGGCATGTGGGACCTCTGCACCCACGAGTCCGATATTCACACTCAGGCTTTCCCCCAGCAGGGTCTCAAGTGACTGTAATTGCAGGCTGCCCTTCAAAATTAAAATTTCGTTTTGTTCTGGTTAACTCTGGAAACTACTGTGTCAAGTTGAATGTGGGCGTTGAGGTGGGATATCCTACCTGGATTTATCAGGGATCTTTTTTATTTTCAATTTTTTTTATTAAGCTTTATAACACAACAAATAGAAACCAACAATGAACATCAACTGTAACACAACAACTAACCAACAATAGTTTACAAATTTTGAAGAATATTAACATTACAATAACTTTTAAACAAAGCATACATAATATTACCAAATATCAGAAAACTGAGACAACGTTTGAGCAATTCTTATTTTTGGATGTAAATCATGCATGTCTATAAATTCAAGAAAAGGGAACCATTTCTCATAGAAATTAGACCTGGAAGGAAAGCGCTCAGCATTGAAGATATTATCATTAATCTTATCCAGGATGAAATGTTCCCATATCTTAGAGAGCCACATCTCTTTAGCAGGCACTTTCTTTAGTTTCAAGACTGAAGCTATCGCTGATTTCGCTGCAACCTAAATATTGCTATAAGATTCCTGATAGCTTTTGGGATCTGTGGAATGTTCCATTGGTCCAGAAATATAATCGAAGGCGATAATGGAATATCGTAACTCATAATCTGTTTTATTACTTCCAATATTTCTTTCCAAAATGTGGCTATCCATGGACAACCCCACCAACAATGAGAGAAGGAACCTACCTCATTGCAACCCTTCCAACACGGGAGAGCAAGAGGATGACATTGAAGACAATCTTTTAGGCGTCAAGCGCCACCTGTGAATAATTTTAAACGTTTGCAGTCTTATAGAAATTACTTTTGATGTGAATATTGAAGATGACCAGATTTCCTCCCATTTTTCCTGCGTATTTTTGATATTGCAAATTTATCAGAGATCTTGAGGCCAAGAAATCTGTCCTTCTTTGTTCCAGGTTGGCCTCAGAGGTGCTGATTCAGCAGGGATCTTTTGTATGATGGTTCGTTTAAGTATTTCTGTCCCACTTTTTCTCTTCAGCGAGGGCAAAGTGACTTACACAATACTATTGAAACAAACAGGAGGAAAAAACTGGTCCTAGATTTGCTGTCCTAGTTCATTCCATGTCATGGGCCAAGAACCTTTTAGCTCTGCCACAAAAGGTTCATTCCTCTGACCACATCCAGGCAAAATTTGTCCCATACAGCAACTTTTTGAGCTGTGTCCATAAGGAACTATTGTAACCAGTACAAATCACACCCCTTAATCCCTACTGGGATCTCTCTCCAAACACCTCAACAGGATGGCATAGTCCCCTGTGTCAAAGAGCGTGCTGACAAATCTAGCAAAGGCAGCAGAGAAGCACAGCCCTTGCTTACATTTAGACCGGCAGTACTTAATAATTTTAATTTAATTTAATTTAATTTATTGTATTTATATTCCGCCCTCCCCGCTTTCGCAGGCTCAGGGCGGATAGGGTTAGGACCATAATAGGACCATCTCCGGGCCTGAAATCAGACTGAAAAGTTATTTATCCTAGAAAGCCTGGAGTTACTCCACAAGTGCTTTTTATATCGTTTTGCCCAGGAAGGACAAATTAGAAACTCTGTGATAGTTGGCCACATAGTGAAAGTAATGGGTGGATGGCCATTTGTATGGCACACAAAAAGATGTCCTGGGTCAGCAATTGATTTATAATTAGGGACTCATTGAGGTGAAACGTGCATGCTTTAAGTGCCAAGGGTGGGCAAGAGTTTAAGTCACAACAAGTAATGGCATTCACAGATCCCAGGATCCTGTCAGCATCCATCACAGTAACCCACTCAAGGTGATCCATAAAGAGAACAGATGTTGTTGTATTAGGGATTTCTAGAGTCTCAGTTGTATTATAGCCAGCATTCACACCTGAGTGTATTTGATTTTCTCAGCAAAGAACTTTGCAAAAGTGTCATAGCTATTTGTCAGTTACGGGGAGTTTAAAGGCTCAGATTCTAAAGTCAACGAGGGGCAAGTTATGTGAAAGTAGGATTTCTTTTCCACTGTCAAGGTCTTCCAATGAGCTCTAAAACATAGCCTGTTAGAGTCAATGCCACTTTCTACCAATGGCATTTGAGACGACTCTCTACCATCTTCAAATCACTGAGTTATGTAGTAAATTAAGGTACCAGATTCCATCTCAAGGGTTGGCGAGGTCAACAGGGGGGGCACTATGTCACCAGCTTTCAGGAGGTTCTCGTTCCAGGTATCCATTGGGGTCTCAACAGGGCCATCAGTGGGAATCTTAAAGTCACCCAAGGTGACATGCTGGTCAGATGCATCCGTCTCTGTGGGCAGACCATTTCCACGAGCCCCTTGATCCTGACCTACTGTGTGCTGGTGCCTCATTCACTTGTACCTTGAGGAGTCAGTGGTCAGACCATGGTATATGATGGATCTCCAGTCCCCAGAGTAGCTTTTTATCCGCTGATTCAGAGCAAAAACAATAGGTTTATCCATAAAGTATGACCTTTGTTATGCATAGGGCTTGAGATAGGCCCATGGTAGTCGATGAGGACATCAAATTGTCTCCATGAATGTGGAAATCACCCAGAGCAATCAAACTGAGCATCTCTAGCACGAATCCTGTTGGGTCAGATAGGGTGCCCAGTAAGGAACTAGCCAGGCAGTAAAGGATCAGAATGCCCAATTCGTTCTTCAGTCCTGTCTTAAGAGAAATAATAACATTAGATTTATATACCGCGCTTCAGAACAACTTAACACACACTCAGAGTGGTTTACAAAGTATGTTATTTTTATCCCCGCAACAATAATCACCCTGTGAGGTGGGTGGGGCTGAGAGAGCTCTGAGAGAGCTGTGACTGACCCAAGGTCACTCAGCTGGCTTCAAGTGGAGGAGTGGGGAATCAAACCGGGCTCTCCAGATTAGAGTCTCGCCGCTCTTAACCACTACATCAATCAATGTCACCAGTTTTTCCCATGGGAAGTCCTGAACCTTACACCCCTACAAACCATACCTGTTTCTTACTCCCAGCTAGGGGCAGGGCTGCCTGCAACCCACGGCATGAACACTGACTTTTACCACAGTATGAAAATTTCTGGGTCTGAGAAATTATGAATGAAAAAACCCCAGCTGCCTCCATCAAGACACCTTTCCAAACCATGTTTGTGTTAACCATAGTTTAGAACCCAGCCCACTGTATAAGCTTCCAAACATACAGGCATACAAATTTCGATTTAGGGCTGTTTGCATTCGTTTTCTATCTACAGAGCAAACCCTGGCAGAGAGCAGCTTGTCTGCTTTTCCATTTCCTCAGCCCTCTGATTTCTATGTTGCAGGAGCTCCTGAAGGCGGAACAGTGGCTTGCAGGTTTAGAGAGCAATTCTGAGCAGGACTACTCAGAAGTAACCCCCACTTCATTCAGTTGGGCTGACTCCTAGGAAAGTGCTCTTAGGATGGCAGCCAGAGTTTACCTCTTCAGACTTCCTTGCCAAATTGCAGTTAGCATAAATCATGATTTGTCAACTCGCTCCAAGCTGTGACTTCTGATTCTGGTTGCCACGCAGTCACAAACCGTACGGTCCGACCATCCTTGCTCACTAGAAACCATCCCTCTTTCTGGTACCTGCCCGTGGTGAATCGCCATCCTTGTTCTTGCTTCTTGGCGGATTCCTTTTAAAAATGCTGTTAGTCTAACACTTGAGTGCTAAAACTGTCCTTCAATGGTCATCTACAAGCAAAATCTTCAAGTGGGATGGCGAAGGATGCCTCTCTCGTGCACGTGTTTTTTAAATACATGGACATGAACACTAAGGCATCATGGAGTGCACAATCTGTCATTTTTAAAACCTGCAGTTGCTGAGAAATGCACCCCAAAGGTACATGATATACAGTGAAATCCTCAGAAGTCTTTCTAAGAGTAAGCCCCATTCAACAAACCTAGACAGGATTCTGAGTAGACCCACTTAGAGAGGCACTGGTAGTCAACAGCGAAGCTACTCATTTGTGAGGTGAGTTTAGATGGGCCACTGCACAGGAACCTGGTGAATCCTTGAGCTCCACAGAAAAAGGCCTTTTCAGCAGTTGTAGTTTTTAAGGTCTATCATTATTCAAAAGAACATATACCCCCTGGCTTTTCAAAAGGAGGTGTTTATTGAAAAATAACTGAATAGAGTTTGTAGTGCCCAGAACAGAACTGTAAGCAACATAGTTTAAAACAAGGATAACAACAAAAATACCATTGTGGATCTCACCACACGAAACTTTATTTAGAAGAGAAATACTACACAAAGATAAGTGGTTAACTTATGATTTGTGTAACCTCTCACAAGGAGAGAGAAAAATATGTACAGGAGGAGAATTAAGAGAGAAATGTTTTGATTGCCAATGGTTTGCATATATGCAATTATCAGAAAGATTTAAAATTGACCTTAAATTGTATGGTATGGAGGAAACTATGAGTACATTTGAAAAAGAACTATGTACAAATGAGGGCCATCTAATATCCAAAATGTATACATTCGTATTAAAAATAGAATCGGAAGAAGAACAGGTGAAGGATTGTATGGTTAAATGGGCTAAAATTTTTGGCTATGCCATCCATATGGAATAATGGGAGAAAATGTGGAAATATGGCTTAAAATTTACACGGTGTTATAATTTGAAAGAGAATTTCTATAAAATGATATATAGATGGTATAACTTCAGGAAAATTAGCTAAAATGTTTAAAGGGGTCTCAGCTAAACGTTGGAAATGCCAAAAGAACGAGGGTTCCTTCTATCATATGTGGTGGACCTGTCCTGTTGCTAAAAAGTATTGGAAACAAATACATTTAACAATAAAAAAGTACTAAAGATTAATCTACAACTAAAGCCAGAGACATGCCTACCGAGTTTAGTGGAAACTTCACTAGAAAGTGAATTTGGAATTCTAATTAGATATATGACAACAGCAGCAAGAATAGTTTATGCACAATATTAGAAATCGGATAAGCTCCCAACAATAGATGAGTGGTTAGTTAAGATGTTGGAGATTGTGGAAATGGCAAAATTAACGGGGTTGTTAAGAGATAAAACAACAGCCAAGTTTACGAAGGGCTGGAAACCTTTCATGGACTTTCTGTATGTGAAAGAGAAGTCAAAGTTAGTGGTCTGTGGATTTGAAAATTAGAATTCTATGGTAGGCAATAAATATTATGCTGAAGCAGGGAGAAGTAATGGGGATACATGCGTATAAAGATTGAATTTACATATTTAGTAAAGATAAGGGTAATACGAAAGAATTATCGACTAAGTAACGAATTTGACAAGCTTGTAAAAAGTGTATTAATTGGTATGTCTTCCTCGTTCCCCTTCCCTCTTTATATTTGTATTTTATGTTAATGTTGTATTGTTGTAATAAAACTTAAAAAAAAGAACTGTAAGCAACGTATAAGTGAGTTTTGTAAACTCAGAGAGGTGTGGCTTGGAAAAGGCTAGAAACGTCTTCCGGTCTTAATCCACAAAATGTTGGGTGGCTTCACAAACCATGGTTTGGCAGTTAACACTTTATAATGAACTATAATTAAGCTTCCTTTGGCATCATGTCTCAGCTGAGCCCACACCCCCATCCTTTATTCTATTGTCTTGTCAGAAAGCCTTAGCTCTCTTGCCAGCATTTAGTCTGGAGTATTCTTATATGCTGATTTAGAGAGCTAACACATCTTCATTTTGTTTTCATTTTTATAGCAGTTTCTGAGAGCCTGAATTGCACAGTGTTTTATTTTGGTACCAAATAGGTAGAGAGTTCTCACCAGCAGTAATCTTGCAGGTACTTTAAAATAAACAGGCAAAAGAAACAAAGAAACGGGCAAAAATGGAGCAAGCAGCAGGGATCTCAATAGCATAGCACAGACTGAAGGTGTCCTCTTATTATTACATGAGAAGCACGGAAGAGCCCAGATCCGATTACTGCAATGCGCTCTACGTGGGGTTGCCCCTGAAGACTGCCCAGAAGCGGCTGCTGCTGCTGCTAGAACACTGACGGGGGGGGGGGGGGAGGGCAGATTCCGGCCTTGTTCCATCTACACCGGTTCCCAGTTTGCTTCTGGCTCAAATCCAGGTGCTGCCGTTGATGTTTAAAACCTGTGAGGCTTAAGGAACTGTTTACTGCATTGTTAAATATGCATGTATACACTGTAAATGTTGCTTTAACATTTTAGATGTTTTTAATGTTTGCCAGCTTGAGGACTGTATTTGGGTGGACAGGCGGGGTATAAGTTTTTAAATAAATAAACAAAAGAACCGCCTGTATGCTGCTGAGTCGACTACTGGGGTTATTATCGGAGGAAAGCACCTTCTACCTTTTTCTAGATCAGCCACCTAGGGGTCTGCTCGTGAGCCGTGACTGACCACCCACTTAAATTGTCCTCTAACATGAATCTCTGGTCTAGAGCAGAGAAAAAGAGCCCGTTGCCGAACGCCTGCTGCAGAAATCTCCTGCTGATATGCCTGGGAGAAGGACTGCAGTTGGCGTAAAGACACGCCGAACAATGGTCTCCAGGCGAGCAGACCTTCACGGCGAGACGGGGCTTCGTTCACAGCTGCGGCACCAACACCAAGAAAAGCCCCGAAGCGGCGACGGGAGCGCCCGCACAAGCAGCCGCAGCAGCGCCGCCGAAGCGTCTCAGCGACCGCGGCGGGGCTCGAGAGGGGCGGGGGCAAGGGTAGGCGGGGCCACTTGGGGCCACGCCCTCCCCGCCCTCCCCCTCTTCCTGTTTTCTGTCCTTTGGCGCAGGCGCAGTGTGGTCCTTTAAACGTGCGCAAGAAGTTCCGGCAGCCACATCCCCCTGCTGCTTGGATCTTTCCGCCTCGGCCGGGGACTTTCCGCTGCTCTCTGAGGCCCCCGCGGCTGGCCAGGCGGCCGGGCTCCTTCGGTCGTGCTTCTGCGCAGGGCCGCTGGCTCGAAGGGGGCTTCCTAGAGGCGGGGGGCGCCGCCCGGTGCCGGCGTCTTTTGTAGCCGGGGTAGCAGGCGGAGGGAGACGCTTTGTTGTGGTCCTGGGCGGCTGCGGAGGGTGTTGAGAAAGTCCAAGATGGCGGCGGCGGCGGCGGCCAGGCCGAGGGGACCCGGCAGGCCCTGAGTGCGGAGCGGGAGCGGAGCGGCCGGCGGGCGGGCAGGCGCGGCGCGGGTCCCGGGAGGGCGCGGGCGCGGGGCGGGAGGCGCGGGCGAGCGGGGGCGCGGAGGGCCTTGCACGGCTCAGGGGCCCGGCCTTGCCCTGCCGGCCCGCCAGGCCTGCGACTCGCGTGAGGGGAGGGGCCGGGCATGGCCCCCTGAGGGGCCCCGGGGGAGGCGGCGGCGGGGCGGGGGCATGGAGCCCCGGGAGGAGCCGGGGGAGCGGGGCGAGGCGGGCGAGCAGGGGCCCTGGGCGGAGCGGGCCGAGCCGGGCGACTGGGCAGGCCGGGGCGAGCAGCGGGGCCCGCGGGCCGCCCGGGGCGAGCCGGGCGAGGGCGGCGAGCGGGGGGGGCTCAGGGCCGCCAGGGGCGAGCGGGGGGGCCTGCGGGGCGCGGAGCCGGGCGAGTGGGTGGAGCGGGGGCCGCCCTGGGCCGCCGAGCCCGACCCGCCCTTGCCCCCCGAGGACTTCCTGCCGCCGCCGGAGTGCCCCGTCTTTGAGCCCAGCTGGGCCGAGTTCAGCGACCCCCTCGGCTACATCGCCAAAATCCGGCCCATCGCCGAAAAAAGCGGCATCTGCAAGATCCGGCCCCCCGCCGTGAGTACGCGGGGGCTGGGGAGGGGGCGCGGGGGGGGCTGCCACAGGTGCGGCGATCCGTGCTGCTGCTGCTGCTGCTTGCAGGGGCCTCGGCCCGGGACGTGTGTCCGCCTTCCATGGGGGTGGGGGGCGACCGAGCGGCTGTCCATGCCTGTGGAGGTGATGCTGGGCGAGACAGGTGGTGGGCAGGGTAGGGGTGCTGCCTCTTGGGTGGTGTGTGGCGTGGGACACTTGCAATACCGGAAGGAAATTGCTGAGGGCAGTCGTGACTCATGGGAAGTGTCGAGTAGGTGGTGGGAGCCGTGTGGCTTGGAGAGGCCTGTGTGGTAGGAGGCACCGAGATCTACCAGGTGGCAGGGATGCTGGTGTCGGTAGTGGTAACTGAAGGGATGGAGAGAAGTATTGGAGGCGCTGAATCCCAACACACCGCTGTCAGGGGCATTCCGTCGTGTCTTAACTTGTGGCATAACCAGTGATACGTTGTGATGTAGTTGGGTGTGATGCTAAAATGGACAGGGAATAATGATTCCTTGACAACTTGCCGCATGGGTTGGTACTAGAGGTGCTGTAGGAGTGGACTGAGAAGAAGTCCGAGTTTCTGGTTTGCGTGTCAAGACCCGAAGAGGTTCACATTGCTTACATGGAGCACATGGGTTGGCCATACCTGTAGCTGCTGTTCCGAGGAGCCTGCTCTATTGCTGAGTTGTTGGCTGGGTCACTCACTTCCATTGCCTCAGCCTATTCAAGATACTTTTTCTACCTCCCAGTTTTTTGCAGCTAGACCTCACCTGTAAAGTACACAAGAGCAGCCTCTGCACCTTCCGTGTATCATCTCACATGGATGGGTTTAAGACTGTATTCCTGCTTTCTGTTTGTTGGTGTGCTACTTATTCTTTTCTTGCTGAATTATTTTAATGTAGGAAACCTCCAAACTATCAAAGCAGTTCCAAAGCTACACCTGTAATCTGTGTGTTCTTAATAACAGTGACATGGCCATCATGGCTGCCAGTGGCAGAGCCTTTGTCTGGGAAGCAGTGGAGGGGGGAGGGGAAGCTTAGAAGTAGTAAAGCAACCTTATTTTCCTAACAGAATTTGCATTTTGCACGGCATAAGACAAGGGGTGATGCTCCTGTGGGGTCAGACTGCAGGTGATGCTGAAACAGATTAAGTTTGATGTTTCCAGCAGGGGGGAACCTTTCAAACACCAGTTCTTCTATAGTATCTCTTGCTTTTTGCTCCCACAGAAGTGCTTGGGACAGAGTTGTGCTTGCCCATCCTCCTCCTCCTCTCCCCTGTCCTCAATGAGCAGCCCTTGTGATTTTCTTGAAGCAGCAGTGTGTCAGTGTATCCAGTGAACAGCATTGCGTGAGGGAAGGGGAAGGTTTTGTTGAAAGTGTTTCCCCTGTATGTATCTGCAAGACTGTAAACTTTGGTCCAGTCTGCTGTTCTTGATCGTCAGTACCCTTTAGCTGAAGCCATCACAACTAAAGGCTGGCTTCCGGGAGGTTGGGAACATGCCTTTCTGGCGCTGTGATTCTGGACAGTGATGCCTTAGACCCGCCTTCCTGGAGCGGTTCATTTCTTTGTCCAATCTGCATATTTTGGGATGGTTGGGAGATACTATTTTGTAAGTCCCTTCTCATTTAAGATTTGCCAGCTACATTTTGCAGCATGCATTTAGCAGAACTTAAGGCATTGTGAATTTCTCTTGTCTTCTCAGTCGGAGGCTCTAATGCATAAAAATCAACAATGTGATAGGTAAGGTGCTTTGGTTAGAGAAATTAAGAATTTTCCAGCTTAACCTGCCTTTCCCCCTCAATATTCCTCTTAATCTCACTGCTTTTACATATATAAGAAAGGGTTATGTGCATGTGCCTTATGAGAAGGAGAGAGATCATGAGAGCTTTTTCAACCTACATGTTTAACCAATTTGACTCACCTCTAAGAAGCTTTTGTTAGGATCAAACACTAGTGAAGTATTTGATTCACTAGTGTGCATCTATGTGTAAATCGAGGTCTGTTTCAAATGTCAGCTCTGTCTTGGCTTCTGTGTTATGGAGGGTTGTTTCGTGTAAATTAGGGGTCTTTCCTGTTCCTCAAGGTTTTGTATTTTAGTCTGTCTAATCTCTTTATTTGTATGTCGTTGTGGCTGGAAATTTGAATTGGGATCCTATGAAGTTATGCTTCTGTGCTAGGGAGGCAATGCTTGGTTTTTATCCTTGGGCCCAGGAGTGTGTGTTGGAGCATGTAGGTGATAGGGCCAAGGGTGTTTGATATTCTTGCAGGGTACAGTTAGTAATAGACTTTATGTGTGTGTGCACAGAACGTTGGGATCCTAATCATACCACCCTCTGCCTATTTCCCAGGACTGGCAGCCCCCCTTTGCTGTGGAAGTGGATAATTTCCGGTTTACCCCACGGATACAGAGGCTCAATGAATTGGAGGTGAGTTTTTGTAGTTGTAGAGTTATCAGGTATATCCCTGTAGGACTTAAAGGGCTACTCAAGCCAGAAATGGGGCGGGGGGGGGGGGTTCAAAGCAAGAAAAGGAGAGGAACAGCAAATCACACATATTCAATATCGAGCAAGCAGGCCTAGAATATTCAAAAACAATTAAGCACAAGTCTCAAACTTCCAAAAATGTATAGTAATTTTCCACAATTAGTTTAACTTTTTAAATTGTCAGCAATGAACTGGGCGCTCATAAAAGTGTATTAAGCTGTAGTTAATTAATTGAACTCCAAATGGTATTAAGCTGTTGGTAGCATTAGCTCCAAAAATGATGACAAGCTGCTGTTTTTGGAAACCAGTTCATTAACCACAGGGTGGTGTAGGGTTATGATAGTCTTGATTAATTAGTGACAGCCTGATTCGGGCTTGTGAAAACAAACTACTGTGGGTGGAGGACAGAATATTTTTTAGCTGCTGTTATATATGATGTGACAATATATTGATCTATCTATAATTTTATTGCGCGGGTTCACCTTCATCTTTTTCAGTTTACAATTTGGGGGATCTTGTACCGTCTTTTGAATTTTCTAATATTTGGGGTATACTAGGGATTTGTTTTTATGGGTAATGTAGGGGACTCTAGTTGCACTAGTGAAGTGTGTGAACTTATCTAAGGCTAAGAAGAGTGGTGTTCTAGTTGTGAAGGTGAGAAAGAAGCTGGGGCAGTAAAGTCCTGCTTTTAAAAGGAAGTAATTACAAGGCTCTAGTCTTGGCTGTGAGTCTGAAAAAAGATAAAACATTTAATCCTTTCTCTTTGGCCACGAAGGCTGGTTTCCCCCAGTAGCCTGCTGGAGATTTGGCAGCATCACTGATGAAGCTTTCATTCACAATTCTGGTTCTTAAACCAGGTTGGAGCCCTCTTGTCTCAGGGTGGGGGTGGATGGGAGTACAGACCTCTCTTCTTCCTTGCTGCAGATGCGCAGGCAGGACCCCATGGCAAGCACCAGCCCATATCAGTTTGTGTATGCAATCTTCTATCAAAGCTGGTGGCATCTTGACACCATGTAAGCAAACTGAAAGGCAACAGTTGGTGGATGAAAGATGCTGTTCCTATGAGAAGCGCGGTTATATAAGGCATTGACTTGAGAGATTACTGACCACAGTTCATCATATTAACCTTGCCAGGCACAGACCAGAGTGAAATTGAACTATTTGGACCAGATTGCCAAGTTTTGGGAGATCCAAGGTTCCTCATTGAAAATTCCCAATGTAGAGAGACGAATCCTTGATTTGTACAGCCTGAGCAAAGTAAGTTGGAATTTATAGAATCATAAAGCTGGAAGGCACCCCATAAGTCATCTAGTCCAGCCCTCTGTACAGTGCAGGAAATTCACAGCTGCACCCTTAGTTTCCCTGTGACCCCTGCACAGTGCTCAAAGGAAAGCACAAAACCTCTAGGATCCTCAGCCAATCTGGCCTGAAAGAAACTTCCTTCCTGACCCTAAAGGGGAGATCAGCATTAACCTGGGCACATAAGAAAGGGCTACAAGAACTGATCACTGGCTCATCCCTTCCTACCTTCTTTCTCATAATCTGCATAGTGCATCAGAGAATCAGCATTGCTGACAAATGACCATTTAGCCTCAGCTTAAAAAGAGAGCCCATCACCTAGCAAGGAAGCCTGTCTCACTGAGGAACTGCTCTTACCGTCAGGAAGTACTTCCTAATGCTAGCCAAAAACTCCTTTGGTTTAATTTTAACACGATAGCTCTAATCTGACCCTCTGGAGCAACAGAAAACAGCTCAGCTCTATCCTGTACATGGCAGCCCTTTAAATATTTGAAGGTGGCTATAATCTCACCTCTCTGTCATCTCCTCTCCAAGGTAAACATCCCCAACGCCTTCCGTCTCTCCTCACAGGATTTGTTCTCCAGATCCCTCATCGTCTTTGTTGCCCTCCTTTGCCTCTGTTCCAGCTTGTCCACTTCCCTCATACACTGCAGTGAACTTAGTATCCAAGTGAGATTTGACCTAATGATGGCAAAGTGATGCCATCACTTCATAGGATCTGAACATTATACCTCTGCTGATGCTGCCCAAAACGGCACTCTCCTTTTTAGCTGCTGCAACACACGGCTGAAGCATGTTCAGTATGTGGTCTGCTAAGACCCGCCCCCCCCCCCAGTCCTTTTCACATATACAAGACAAATCTCACCTGTCCTATAGTTATGCATTCCGTTTTTCTATCTGAATGCAGAACTTTACATTTATCTCTGTTGAAATTCATTTTGTTAGATTTAGCCCAGTTTTCCAACCTGCAAAGATAATCCCGAATGTTGATTCTGTCCTCCACAGTATTAGTTACTCATCTCCATTTAGAATTGTCTGCAGACTTAATGAACATCCCCTGTATTCCTTCATCCAAGTCATTTATAAAGATATTAAACAACACCGAGCCCAAGAGGATGAGGAACTATTTAGAAAACCTCTCTGGGTGGGATCGGTTCTCAAATCCAACTAACAGTAGTAGTATCCAAGCTACATTTTACCAGCTTGTCAACCCGAATATCCTGTGGGACCTTATCAGAAGCCTTGCTGAAATCATCAAGATAGACTATTTCCACAGCGTTCCCTTGTTAAGTCTTTGTTTTGTGTTTCAGATTGTGATGGAGGAAGGTGGATACGAAGCCATCTGCAAGGATCGCCGGTGGGCACGAGTGGCCCAGCGCCTTTCCTATCCATCAGGAAAGAATATTGGCTCTCTTCTTCGCTCCCACTATGAGCGCATAATTTACCCTTACGAAATGTATCAGTCGGGTGCCAATCTTGTGGTAAGCAGCAGCCCCTTATGTAGGTGTTCTGTTAGATAATATTTCTCTTTTATTACATTTTGCCTTCCATTTCATGCACCGGATCCCCTTTTTTTTGGTTCACATTCTGGGAAGGCAGTTTTTTGCTATAGGGGGTGGGATAAGGTCTTGAGTTGCAGAAAGAGGCCAGGCCTCCCCTTGTCGTCGTCCTGTTGCTCCCCTGGCAGGGGGCCGGACCTAGCCCCTCGCTTTCTGATGTCTGCTCATGGCGAGTGTACTGAGAATGTTCGCTTGGCTTTAATGCTGCTCTCTCCCTCAGCAATGCAACACTCACCCATTTGATAGCGAGGAGAAGGACAAGGAGTATAAGCCTCACAGCATCCCTTTGCGCCAGTCAGTACAGCCATCGAAGTTCAACAGTTACGGGCGCCGGGCCAAGCGTCTGCAGCAGGAGGTAAGTATAGCATGGACTGTCTTACCATAATTACTGCTTTTGTTCCGGGTTGGGCGAGCCCCTGACTGCCAGAGCTGTGGCACACACTCCTCTCCCTGACTCTGCAGAAAGCCTTCCCAGCTCTGCTTTAGTACATCCCTTTCACACAAAGTCATCTTGTCCTCATTAGGGCAGGCCAGAATTATTTCAGCCTTTTCCCTGTCCACTTTTGGACAAAGCACCCTATAGCTATGGAAATTATTGGACAAAGATGGATGAGAATCTAGAATTGTGGGTCTTCTACCTTGTCTGTCACATGGATGTTGCCTCCCCTTTTTTCTTCATCTTTATGGCTTAACAACTTATTTGAACATCTTGTTGGTCAGCTTTGATCTTCCAAAAGTTTGTTAGGGTTGGAGTTTCGTGTGTGGTTGTGGTTAGGAAAGGAAAGAAGACTCTGACTATCTGTCTTGCGTAAGTTAGGAAATGCTGCATCCAGTGTTTACATTTGTTCAAAAACTAGGAGGATGGGCCGTCAGTTCTTTTGTGTAGGAGTAATTCATCTGTTTATTCCCTTCATGTATCTCCTGCCTTTCTCCCCAGTGGGGACTCAGAGTGAGTTGCATCGTTCTTTTCTCCTTTATTTCCTCCTCACTACTCTGAGTATGTGTGACTAGCCCAAGGACTTCCAGCCAGCTTCTGTGGCAGAGCAGAGCCTAGTCCGACACTATACTACACCATCTATGCTCTGTCTCTGTCTGTCTGTCTGTCTGTCTGTCTGTCTCTGATGGCTCAGAGTATGCAGTAAGAGCTTAATATTCTGGGTTCTTTTCCTAGGTCTGTAACAGAAGAAGCCACTAGATGTAGAAAATCTGTTCTAATCTTTCCGTTCCAGAGGTCCCACCACCATCTCCATTTTGGTCATGCTTGCTCTGGAGAGAGAGAGGGCTTTTAGGAGCTCCTTCTCCTTTAATCCCCCCCCCCCAATTTTCCCTTCTAAACAGCATGATCTGGACAGTTGCTCTCTTCTCACAGATTATTTAGGCAAGCAGGGAGCCAGGTGTGCACCTTCAGTGAAGGGAAATGTTGCTGCTCACTAGTATGTAGAGATATGCCACAGCTGTAAGGTTGCGTCTTCGACATGAATCAGTCTAGAGCGATTACTCTCTCTGGATTTAATAAGCAGCAGTGGATTGGAATCCACTTGCCTGCATATATTTACTATTGAAGAAGGAATAAATTCCAACTTTCCCTTTTGTTACACTTGCTGATGGGGGGTGATAGTATAGTTTAAGAGTGTGCTGTTAACCTTTAATTTCTGTTCTCTTTGTAAATTGGGAGTTAAGAAATTGTTTTGGGCCCTCTCTCCCCTCATGCAAGATGTTCAGTTCCTACATAAACAAAAGCTCACTTCTTCCTGGTTACAGATTTCTCGTGTGTTGGCTCTTGGGTGGCTTTCATTTCTAGATGTTCAGTTGAAAGGATTAGTGGCACAGTCCTGTGTCCTTCAGTGTGACCCAACCATACACACACGCCTGTGTCTTTTGATACCCTGGCTACAGTTCTGGGAGTCCAGCTGCTGACCCCTGCTCCCCATGAATTTTGTCGTCCTCCTACAGGAATCCGAGTCGTGCCCTGAATCTGTCAGCACCCCAGCTCTGTTCCCTGAGCAGGCGCCTCAAGCATGGGTACTGTTCCTGTTCTGTCCCTTCCTTCCGCCTCTGTCTCTCTTGCTCTGTTTGCTCACCCTGCTTCATGGCTGGAAGTTCGTGGGCCACATGAAAAGGGAGACGTGGCTTGAGGCAACTAAATGTCCCAACTTACCCCGCTTCACTTTGCTTCAGTCGGCAGTCTCACCGGTGACGTGAATCTAGCTAGGAACTCTACTTCACAACAAGATGAATTTTCTTCCCCCAGAAGTGATTTGACACTGTTCTAAAAGCATTATTCACGTCTGTCTTTGCAAATAGTTTCCTCTCCTCCTCCTCCTCCTCTCCCCAACCATATAGTTGCAGTTACTTTCCTTTGCTGCCTGCTTTCTGTTGGGTCTCTGCCACACACTTCAGGGCTGACGGGCTCTTCCTATCAGTTATCTGACTTTGTCTTCCTTGCAGCCAGAGCCAACAGAAGAAGACATTGAGAAGAACCCGGAACTGAAGAAACTGCAGATCTACGGTGCTGGTCCCAAAATGATGGGCTTGGGGCTCGTGGCCAAAGACAAGAACATGCGTAAAAAAGGTAAGAACGTGGCAGCCCAGCCCTATAGGAAACCAGGCAGGAGAGAAAGAGCCCTTGCTGCTCTGAGCTCCATCATTCCCATTGCAGACAAAGAGATGCTCGACTGTCCTCCTACAGTGATAGTGAAAGAGGAGGCCCCTGTTCCCGAGAGCAAGCTGGAGCCCCCATCTCCCCGTGGCTATGCAAATGTGAAAGAAGAACTGAGGCACAGTCCAGAACCCTGCACCAAGATGACAATGCGTCTGCGGCGCAACCACAACACTCAGTTTGTAAGTGAAATCCCCCCTCTTTGGTTAGGTGGGTCTTTTCCATCTGTCCTCTTCTGTTCTGCCTTAGCAAGCTAATCTCTTGAGCAGGGGCTGAACTGAAACTTGAGAAGAAAGTCTCAAGATTCCTTTTTTTATACCGGTGATACTTCCAAGTTAGCTAATCGTCACCCCGTCATCCATTGGTGTGTGGGGTCCCGCAGGGGGCAGTACTCTTCCCCTTTACTGTTTAACATCTATACGCGCCCCCTTGCCCAGCTGGTGCGAAGTTTTGGGTTTGGGTGCCATCAATATGCAGATGACACCCAGCTGTATCTGATGATGGCCGGCCGGCCCGGCTCAGCCCCAGATGTCCTGGAACATGGGTTTGCAGCCGTGACTGATTGGTTGAAACAGAGTCGACTGAAACTGAACCCAACAAAGACAGAGGTCCTGTACTTGAGCCACGGAGGACTGGATTCGGGACTCCGGCTCCCGACCCTCGATGGGGCACAGCTTGTGCCAGTTCCGAGGGTTAAGAGCCTGGGGGTGATCCTAGATGCCTCCCTGAAAATGGATGGAAAGAAGAAGGGAAAATTCCCTGCAGGAAGCAACAACACTCAATGTGCAAAATCTCTCTTATAATAATAATGAATATTTGATTTACAAAGTGCACGTGCCTCTTGCTTCTTCAAACAGTGTTACAAATCCATTCATAACTACAATTCCTAAACATACAATAATCCAAAGACGGCGCAGTATACAAATGGACTTAGGTTTGGTAGAAACTCAGTCCAGCTCCAGTCCTTCAAATACTTCCTTTAGTTAGTTTGTTCATTCTTCTCATGCTGTTATTTCAATCCCAGGTTCTTCCAGGTAGGTGATACCGTTCTCAATGTAAAGGGGAAAGAAGGACCGCCACGCTCAATCTGGGGCCGGCTACGAACACAGATTTCGTGCCACCTTCTTCAGGAGCGTGTCACACTCCCCCTCCGAGGAACCATCACCACTTCATATCTCTCCCGTCCTGGACAATGGCTAGACCTGCGCTCTCTTGCGGCAAGAGAGATATGAAGTGGTGATGGTTCCTCGGATGGTTACCTGTCTACCTGTGACTTAACTACAGTGATCCAGGCAACGGTCATTTCTAGGTTAGATTACTGTAACTCACTCTATGCGGGCCTACCCTTGAGCCTGTCCCAAAGATTACAGCTGGTGCAGAATGCAGCAGCGTGCATCATTGTGAAAGCACCAGATAGGGTGCATATTACACCAGTATTGCACGAGCTGTATTGGTTGCCAGTGGAGTATCGGATCAGGTTCAAGGTCTTGGTCTTGACCTATAAGTCCCTGTGCAGACTGGGGCCAGCGTACCTGAGGGACCGTCTCTCCCTGTATATTCCCCAGAGGACCTTCTGATCGGGAGGAAAGCAATTGTTATCAGTCCCTGGCTCCAAGGAGGACCCGCCTGACCTCGACTAGAGCCAGAGCTTTCTCAGTCCTGGCTCCTACCTGGTGGAACGCTCTGTCTACTGAGACCAGGGCCCGACAGGATCTACTATCTTTCCACCAGGCCTGTAAGACAGAGTTGTTCCGCCAGGCTTATGGCTGAGGCTGGGCCTCCACTGGCTGGAGGATACAACATCTATCCCCCTCCCTATGAGAGCTGCCCACCACTGTTCTTAAGCTGCTGCTATATTCAATTGTACTGTTGCATTATTTGTTGTTAACTGTATTGCTGCCATCAGGAAAAAGAGTGCTGCTATTTTTTATGATATTTTTGTATGATGCTTTTAAATGTTTTAAATGTTCTTAATGCTGTTATCCGCCCTGAGCCTGCTCGCGGGGAGGGCAGAATACAAATACGATAAAATAAAAATAAAATAAATGATACTGGGAAATTGCTAGCAGATGCGAAGCTCGTGGTGCCTGCAGCTCCTCTGCCTGCTGGGGTGAAAAGTGGCCAGTGGGTCCTAGTGGCTCCAAGGTTCGCTCTCCCCTTTGAATATCCAGAGCCGGCTGCTGTCTGGGAAGCAGCACTGGCCGTAGACGTCTCGGGCCACCTTCGTTGTTGGATGGCAGAGTTTCTCAGGTTTGGTGCTTGTCTTCCAGATTGAGTCTTACGTTTGCCGGATCTGTGCCCGGGGGGATGAGGATGACAAACTGTTGCTTTGTGACGGCTGTGATGACAACTACCACATCTTCTGCCTGTTGCCACCCTTGCCCGAGATCCCCAAAGGCGTCTGGAGGTGCCCCAAATGCGTCATGGCGGTAAGGGGGTCCCTGCCTCTGGCAGTGAGTTGGCATTCTTTGCCTGGCTAGGCCTGTGGTTACATACAGCGATCTTTAGATACCTAAGAATTGTCACAGATGCTTGAATTTTACTGTTAGGTAACTGTTTGTTCCTGAATTCTTCCACTTTCTTTCCCTTATCCATTCCTCACAGGAATGCAAGCGCCCTCCAGAGGCTTTTGGCTTTGAGCAGGCCACTCGTGAATACACGCTGCAGAGTTTTGGAGAGATGGCTGATTCCTTCAAGGCTGACTACTTCAACATGCCTGTACATGTGAGCTCTGGTATCCATATTCTGAGCCGGTTTTGAGCATTTCTAGGTGCTGAAAGCCAAGGAGCACTTGCATTCTCTTCTGTAGTAGATTCTAGTCGTTGCCCTTCAGCTGCCAGTTGTTTTGAGATTTCTGTGTGTTTATCTGTAATCTTGACTCTTTCTTTTGCCACATTCCCCAGATGGTGCCAACAGAATTTGTGGAAAAGGAGTTCTGGCGTTTAGTGAACAGCATTGAAGAGGATGTGACAGTGGAGTACGGGGCTGACATCCATTCCAAGGAATTTGGAAGTGGCTTCCCCATAAATGATGGCAAACGGCAGCTCTCCCCTGAGGAGGAGGTGTGTCTGCCCATGTCCTTGCTGATGGCAAACCCCCTCCTTCCAAAAACATTTTGACTCTCCCCTCCAGCACTTGTCCACTTCTGGCCCAGTCTGTATCCCCTAGCTGTGCCCACTTTCTTAGTCCAATACCTGTGCTTGCAGGAATATGCGGCCAGTGGCTGGAACCTCAACGTGATGCCGGTGCTGAAGCAGTCTGTGTTGTGCCACATCAACGCTGATATTTCAGGCATGAAGGTTCCCTGGCTCTATGTCGGCATGGTGTTCTCTGCTTTTTGCTGGCACATTGAAGATCATTGGAGCTACTCGATTAACTACCTCCATTGGTGAGCCATGTGGGAGCAGCCGGCAGGGAGGGGGGAGCAGGGCTGCCCTGTGGGGCTGAGCTTCGCAGGCCTTTCAGGTACTTGAAGCTCTTCCAGGAGAGACTAGCCATGCTGAAACCAGGAAGGGGTTAGGGTCTGATTTTGTAAACAGATATCCGCCCTGAGCCTGCAAAAGCGGGGCGGGGGGCGGGGGCGGGATATAAATATAATAAATTAAATTGGTTTTAAAAAAATATTTTGTTAAATCAAAATAGAACCAGAACATTAAAAAAAAAAATCGCTTTTTGTAGTATGTTGAATAGAAGTTCAACATATAATCATATGCTAATCATATAAAGGAAGTTGTGATTTTAAGAATATGTACATGAAGCCATGATTTTTTTATTTTAAGTAACGTTTCGGGCAGCTCAGTCCTGAGCCCTGAGTCAACGCCTCCACTTGTGCGTCGACGTAAACGTGGCCGCTCGGCCGCTCCGTGTGGACTTGCGCAGCAGAGTCCCGCCAGCACCTGAGCACAGCAAAGCGAGGCATGGCCGCCACCAGGAGCACCCGTCCGCCGCTCCCCTGACAGCCTTGCTCACACCAGCCAATGGCCACACCTCTTCCCTGACAGGCAGGCGAGGGGCAAACGACAGCGCAGCTAGTGGGGACGCCATGACCCCCCCGCTGCCCACCAACAGCCCCCCTCCCCATCAGGGAGCAGGCGTCCCTGCTGGGGAGGGGGGGCAGAGGTGAAAGTGAAGGTCTACTTCGAACACCCACACTCTTGCCTGTCCAGCCCCCATTTCCGATAAGGGCCAGCCTGATGGCCACAGCTTGGCATGCCTGCAAATCCCCCCCCCCATCCGCCGCTGCCACTACCGTGAGAAACAGGCTCCCCCTCCCTGAAAAGTAGGACCAGAAAGCCTGCGGCGCTTGGGAGCAAGTCCTCAGGATCCAGAGAGGCAGGTGGGGGGGGGGGGCGGGGCGGGGCGGTGTCTTCAATGAGTGACAGGAATGCCCATTGGAGACCACACGAAAGGCCAGAAGGGAGTGCAAAGTGCCCACAGACTTGCAGTGGCGCCATTTGAACACATCACTGCATCACAACAATGTGAGAATGCAGGTTGGACCTTGAGAGCCACGCCCCCGTCCAGGGGGTGACAACTCTTCCCCCCCCCCCCCCCCGTGGACTGAAAGCCCGCAGGAGCTGAGAAACTGCTTCAGGGGGGCGCCACTCACCCCCTCCCCATGCCAGATTTCCCAAGTCCATCCCTGCTTCTGCAGACAGCAAAATGGAGGGTGGTCCATCCTCCCGGAGGAGGAGCCCAGGAGTTCCTAAGATGTTGCTCCACGTCCCCCACCTCCCTGCGGTGACTTCTGCCTTCCCCTCTGCCTGGCTCATCAGACTCCAGCAGCCACGGGCCACACTTCCGTTCCTACCCCACTGCCTGAACTTACATGGAGGGGAGGGGAGGGGGCAGGGGGGCTGGGCAGGGAGGGCGCCCTTTGACCCCCTGCTCCTCCTGGCAGCGGGGATCACCCCAGGCCAGGGAAACTGTGCAGGGATGCCTGAGGAGACATCCTGATGGGGGGGGGGCGCAGGGGGCTGCGGCAGCTACTGCCAACATCAGGGGAGCAGGCAGCAGTTCCTTGTTTTTCAGCACGTATTTTATCAAACTCTAGAAAAGGCGCAGAGGTTCCCTGGAAGTATCTCCTGCCAATGTGGCCGAGCTGCAGGCCGCCTTGGAAAACAGCTCCCTGGGCAGGACCTGAATGGCACTCGCGGAGGCTTATTCCCGGGGGGGGGGGGGGCTCAGACAGCTATGCTCCTTGGTCTCCCAGACGAGTGGCAAGCTGCCTGCAAGGGAACGGGCACACGTGTTGCCCGTGACTCCAGCAACAGGGTGTTGTGAACACCCAGTCAGCCCGGCCAGTGGCTGCACTTCCTTCTCTGCTGGGAGGGGCCCCAGCTGAGGGAATCTGAGCGGAGCACCCACATGGGTAGCCACCCCCCCCCATTGGCTGTGTCATGAGTAGTTTTCTGGGCAACTGCCTCTGTGGCAGACAGGGGCTTCTGCCACTGCCCCCTCCCTCGCTGAGCCTCACCTGAACAGGCTGGCAGTCAGGTGAGTTCAGGTGAGGGGGGCGGCTGGCACAGACCAGCGAGCTGGCTTAGCCATCACCCCAGCTCCTCCTTACCTGTCAATGCTCCCCCACTCCTTACTGAGCTGGAACTCCAGGGGCAGATCACCTGCAAGGGGACTTGGGTGGTTTTTGTTAGGTAGTCAGACATTCTGGGCTTTGCCCTTCTTCCCTTGAGCGAGTGCAGAGTTCTCCCAGGCTTCCTGCTACGTCCCCCAGTGCACTCATGGCCCACCACCGTGAGTACCCACTCTCCCACCTCGTGTACAAAGTCCCCACGGAAGGAGGCTGTCGGTCAAAGCCTGTGGCCGCCACCCACTTACCTGGGCTTGTGAGTGTGTAAGAAGTGGTGTGTCACAGGAGAAGGTACAGAAACCGGGAAGGATCTTTGGGCAGCAGAAACGGGAAAGGATCTGTTGGAAAGGGGAAGGAACTGGAACTGGTATTTAAGAAGGGTGGAAGCGAAGGCAGGGGAACGAGAGTCTCCCTCTCCACAACTTCTCTTCTCCCCCAGTGTCACCAACATCCCCGGGACCAGTGTCTAGCAGGGAGGGGGCAAAACAATAATGGTGTTTCAAAGCGGGGGGGAGGGGCTTTCCACCAAATGGGAGGGAGGTACAGCGTAAAGGGTGTCTAGGAGGCAGGTGGAAGGGTCACATTGAAGGGTGCTGGGAGGAACCAACAGGAAAGGTTGGATGGGTGGGAAGGTGGGGCACCAAGAGGCATGGCTGGCTTTGGACAACTGTGGAGACGACTGCCTTCACCATCTGCAACGTTTTGTTGTGGGCCCCACTGGTATTTTTAAATCTGTCTTGTGGGTCTGCTTTCTAGGGGTGAGCCCAAGACCTGGTATGGGGTCCCATCCTTTGCAGCTGAACATCTGGAAGAAGTCATGAAGAAACTAACTCCAGAATTGTTTGAGAGCCAGCCAGACCTGTTGCACCAGCTGGTGACGCTCATGAACCCCAACACCCTCATGGCTCACGGTGTCCCAGTGAGTAGTCTGCCCTGCCCTGCCCCGCCCTCCATGTCTCATGGGCCTGGCCTAGTCCTATCGTTTCTCTTCTCTTACATCTGCAGGTGGTCCGGACCAATCAGTGTGCTGGAGAGTTTGTCATTACCTTCCCTAGAGCCTATCACAGTGGTTTCAACCAGGGCTATAACTTTGCTGAAGCAGTCAACTTCTGCACTGCTGACTGGGTGAGTATGGAGATTTGTGTCGGTTCTATCCTTGGTTCAAGACAACAGGGGAAGGGCAGCCTTGGCTACAGATTGTGGCCGCTGCCGGCGCCAGGGTTTCTGGCGCCTGCAGCCACTCCTATGTGCGCGCGTGCGCAGTGCCCCCGGATATCATCACGCAGCAAAGCCGGGGCCATTGGCTGCGGCGGGTGGCTGGGGCAGCGTGAGGAGGCTGCCCAAGCTCCGCACGCCGCCTCGGCCGCCTGCCGTGCCTGGCCCACGGCTGCTGCACCCGGCCGGGGGCAGGTGGTGGCGGTGTGGGCCAGGCATGCCAGCTCCGTGGCGTGCGCCTCCGGCGCCCCCTCCAGCCCTGCGGCGCCCACCTCAGTGGTGGCACCGGCCCTGATTGTGGCATTGCAGTGTGTGGTTCCATGGTGACGTGAGCCTGGCCTCCTCGGGAGCCAGAGTCCTTCAGTGACACTGCTTGTTGTCCCCCTCCTCAGTTGCCAGCTGGTCGCCAGTGCATCGAACACTATCGGCGCCTCCGCCGCTACTGTGTCTTCTCGCATGAGGAGCTTATCTGCAAAATGGCCGCCTGCCCTGAGAAGCTGGACCTGAACTTGGCAGCTGCTGTACACAAGGAGATGTTTATCTTGGTGCAAGAGGAACGCAAACTGCGCAAGGCTCTCCTTGATAAGGTAGGGGATGTAGGGACGGATGAGTGGGCACCACAGTATTTATTTTACTTTGCAAAGTCATCAGCCTCTATTCTAAAACCATTAACTCATTCAAGAGTGAGTTAGAAAAGGAAAGCGTGCACTAACGCCTCTCTTATTTTGCCAGCCTCCAGTTGTGTGGCTGACTGTCCACGTAGTCTGAGAGGTTCTGCTCCTGAATCCTCTGGAAGTGGGCAGAAGTCATCCGTCTCCCTGTAGTCTCCTGAACAACCCTGAGTGGAATGCCTGGCTGTTCAAGTGTCAGGGAGGCCCCGTCCGGCCACTCAGCAGGGCATGGGCCACCTTGGGGCTTTCTGCAGATGGCCCAAGTAGTTCATCCCTGTCTCCTCCTCCCTCCCATCACAGGGTATCACGGAGGCAGAACGGGAGGCTTTTGAGCTGCTCCCGGACGATGAGCGCCAGTGTGACAAGTGCAAGACTACCTGCTTCCTCTCGGCACTGGCTTGCTACGACTGTCCGGATTGCCTCGTCTGTCTCTACCACATCAACGACCTGTGCAAGTGCCCCAGCAGCAGACAGTACCTCAGGTGGGCAGGAAGGAGCCGCGTCACGTCCCACTCCGGAGCGGGGGTGGAACCCTCTCCCTCGCCCACCCGTACGGTCCGTGAAAACAGCTGTGCTCACTTAGATCGTTGATGCTGGACTGAGGTCCAGAAGGGAACCCAAAAGCACTGCAATATAGTAGGTGCTTTTTACTGTTGGGTAACTTTAACCTCTGAAATGTTACTTGGCCCAGGTTTTTATCTTGATGAGCTTGTGGTGCCTGTAACATTTGCAGACATGACCGGAATCCTTTTGCCTGTTGCACAGGCCATCTTTATACGTAGAGGTGATATCTTCCTTTTGTTATGGAAGGTAGTTTCAGGTCATGTTATGGAAGGTCGTCATGTTGGTCTGCGGTAGAACAGCAGGATTTGAGCCCAGCGGCACCTTGGGAGACCCAACATTTTTCGAAATAGAAGCTTTTAAGAGAAATCTTGTATCCTGAAAAATCTGGTTGGTCTCGTAAGGTGTCACTGGATTCAAATCCTGTGTTTATGGAAGGGTTGTTGAAACGGAATATAGCAAGCAAAGCTTTTCAGGTTTGTGGATTAGAAGTGGGAAGTACCAGCCATTTTGGATCTGTGATCATTACCAGGCTCAGCTGATCAAGATGCTGGAGATCTGTGATCAGATACATTGGGGGGGGGTAATTTTGTAGGTGGGTCTGCATCACCGCTGGGGCACAGGGAGTGTTAAACTCTTCGCTCCTTCCCCAGCTGTTTCCTAGATAGAAGTGCCTCCCCCCGCTCCTTCCCAGCGGCTGTTAGCTTTGAAGTGTTTCCTTGGGCCAATAGCCACCTACAGAGTCCTGCTGGATCAGGCCGGTGATTCATCCGTCTGTTTCACAGAGCGGCAGCAAACAAACAGGGCCCAGAGACCGAGGCCCTTTGCCTGGTGTTGCCTTGTAGCAGAACGGGTTGACTGCCTCTGAACGGGGAGGTTTCCTTTAGTCACCGCGGCTGGTGCCTCTGGTAGATCCCTCTCTTCCATGAATCTGTCACATTGACGGTTGGTGCCTTTCTGGCAAGCGAGGGGTGGGCGGGCGTGGCAGTGTTGAAGAGTTCATCTCTTGTCAGGACCCTTCCAGATGTTTATAAAGAAAAAGATCATTACAGATCTCCAGTACCTGCTTTAGCTGAGCCTGTAGTTAGGGATTTTTCCCACATCGAATAAATTGCAAAAGGATTTGGAAGTGCCTCTGTTGGCAGCTGTGGCTGCTTTTCAGAAGATCTGGCACAGCCTTGTGGGAGACCCTGATTCAGGTCCAACGTGGTCAGAGTGGATGCTGGCATTGAGCAGGTGAGCTTCCATGAGCTTGGGAGACCAGTTAACTCCGTTTTGCCCCAATCCCCAACATGCAGGTATCGATACACCCTGGATGAGCTCCCAGCCATGTTGCACAAGCTGAAGGTTCGAGCAGAGTGCTTCGATACCTGGGCAAACAAGGTTCGGATGGCTCTGGAAGTAGAAGATGGACGCAAGAGGAGTAAGTTGCCTGCGCTCGTTACTTCCGAGGCGTTGGACACTGGGTGAGGTCTTTGGTTTGGCCTGGGTGAGAAGACCATCTGCTCCCTCAAGGCCCTCCGTTTTCTGGCTCTGTGTCAAGATGCACAAGTGTAAGCGGAAAGTGCCACTGGGCTCTTCTTTTACAAAACAGCACATGACCTTTCAGGGAAGGTTAATGGGAGAGGCAGTGAGGAACGGAAGTGGTGCTGGGACCAGTCAGGGTTTCTGAATCACAGGGCATGGGAGCAGTGGTGGAGCAGTTGGGGAGATTAGTGACTTCTTTCCATGCTGGCGAGGAGCAAGTCCCAAAACCTGTTGTAGCCGTGCATCAGAGCCGGGGCCTTCCCCTTAGTTCTGTTTCCTGGTGGTGGTGGTAGGTATGGCTGGGAAGGTGGGATTGGTGCTGAAGCCCACTGAGGATCTGGTCTTTCAGCCTTGGAGGAGTTGCGTGCCTTGGAGTCGGAGGCGCGAGAGAGGAAGTTCCCTGAGAACGAGCTGCTTCATCGGCTCAAGGGCTGCTTAAGTGAAGCTGAGAAGTGTGTCTCGGAGGCTCTGGGTCTGTTGAGCAGCCAAGAAACTGGGTGAGTGGAGACGGCTCTGCCGGTGGCGATCCTCTTTCTTCTTGAAAACGGGGCCCTTGCCTTTCATCCTGCTTAATCCATTCAGTGGGCCGCAGGAACATCCCTTTGCAGAGACACACCGCCGCCCCCCCCCTCTCCCCAAGCAGTTCCCTTGCAGGAAACCTTATCCAAAAAGCTCCAAAACTGTTGCCCCGAGGAAGAGAGTCTGTATGATAGCTTTGGGAAGGGTGGGGGGAGCGTCACATTTTCTAGGCCACTAAAATGTATCCCACCTGTTCTCTTGCTTTTCCAGGGAAGCGTCAGTCCATATGACAGTGGAGGAATTGCGCACATTTCTCGAGCAGATGAGCAATTTGCCCTGCGTCATGCACCAGATCAAGGAAGTCCAGGTAGTCCAAGTGAGGATGTGTTGCTGCTTCACGTCAGAGGCCTGCCTGCGTCAGAACGCTGAACTGGGCTGAATCGGTGCAGCTGTTGGCTGTGAGCTGCGCCTGGCCTTGTCCGCTTGACACCTGTCCCCTTTTAGGGCCTGCTGGAGAAAGTGGAAGCCTTCCAAGCGGACGTTCAGGAGGCCCTACAGGATCTCCCCAGTAACTCTCCAGAGCTTCACAAACTGCTGGCCCAGGGGACGCGGCTGGGGGTGGACGTGCCTGAGATGGAGCTGCTGGAGAGGCAGGTGCAGCAGGCTGTCTGGCTGGAGGAGGTCAAGCAGACACTGCGTTCGGCCCAGGACAAAGCCACCCTCTCCGTGATGAAGGCACTCATCACTTCTGGCTGCGGGGTTGCCCCTAGTCCTGCTGTGGACAAGGCCATGGCTGAGCTGCAGGAGCTGCTTACCATTGCCCAGCGGTGGGAGGAGAAGGCCGAGATGTGCTTGGAGGCAAGGTAAGGCTGGTCTCTCGTGGCATTTGGGTGGCCAGAGCCCTCGGTGGCACTTCGGGGGTGAGCATTGGGTACATGCCCATGGAACTCCCTGTCTAATAGCAGCTTCTCTCCCTCCCCTCCCCCCCCCCCCCGGCTACTCACAGGCAGAAGCACTTGCCCGCTACCCTGGAGGCCATCATCAAAGAGGCTGAACACATCCCGGTG
The DNA here is from genome assembly GCF_028583425.1 of Eublepharis macularius. Classification (NCBI taxonomy): domain Eukaryota; kingdom Metazoa; phylum Chordata; class Lepidosauria; order Squamata; family Eublepharidae; genus Eublepharis; species Eublepharis macularius. Next base: position 26,418,371 of record NC_072808.1, on the reverse strand, counting down.
CATCTGCCCAATATCAAGTCCCTCAAGGAGGCACTTTCTAAAGCCCAGGCTTGGATTGCTGACGTGGAGGAGATCCAGGTGTGCTGGGGTCGCTGGGTCTGGGCTTCCCGGAGCATTTTGCAGACCTCGCCAACCTGTGCCCATCTGCTCCTCACAGAACGGGGACCATTATCCCTGCCTGGATGACCTGGAGGGGCTTGTGGCTGTGGGCAGGGACTTGCCAGTGCGCCTGGAAGAGCTGCATCACCTCGAGCTGCAAGTGGCCACTGCACACTCCTGGAGGGAAAAAGCCTCCAAGACTTTCCTCAAGAAAAGCTCCTGCTACACCCTGCTCGAGGTTAGTGCTCTCTTCGGAGCTTGTGTGAGTGGGCAGGAGCCTGGCAGGACCTGGCTTGACTTCTCGGCCCCTTCCGTCTAGGTGCTGTGCCCGTGTGCTGATGCTGACTCAGACAGTGTCAAACGCACCAAATGGCAGCGAGAGAAGGAGCCCGGCCTGTACAAATCTGACACGGAGAGTCTGGGCCTCTCGGCACAAGACCTCAGGGACCCTGGCTCTGTGGTGAGTGACTGTGCGGGGGCGGGGGTGGGGGTGGGAGGGGATGCAGGGCCTGCGAAGCCCCCTGGCTCTGCATATGGGGCCCAGAGGGAGGCTATGGGACAAGTTCAGTTCAGGCTTTTCCTTAAAACACAGAGAAGTTTGGGTTACGGATTTGGGTGAGAACTGCACTCAGGTGGCCTTTGGATCAAAACTGCCGTGATTCTGAAGAGGACTGCCATGGCACGATTTGGCCGGTTTTGCCGTCAGTTGAGGTTTTTCGATGTTGGCTAGTTCATCTGGGTTTGTTCCGCTAACTGGCTGTCGTGATGATTGCTGGTGTGATGGTGGGTGATTTTTATAGAACTTAGAGGAAGTCTTCCCTTTGTGCCTGTCCTCTCGACTGCCTTGCCTTGTGCCCGCAGATCCTAGCCTTCAAAGAGGGTGAGCAGAAGGAGAAAGCAGGGATTCTGTGCCTTCGCCAGTCCAACGCTCAGAAGCCCGTGCCATCGGTCCACAGTCCGCCTGGGGACCAGTACTGTGTGTGCTCCCAGCCCCCCAGCTCTGCCATGCTGCAGTGTGAACTGTGTCAGGACTGGTTCCACACCTCCTGTGTGGCTTGGCCCCGCCTGGGCAGTCCGTGTCCCTCTCCTGCATGGTGGGAATGGGAAGCAAAATTCCTGTGCCCCCTGTGCCAGCGCTCCCGCCGGCCCCGCTTGGAGACTATCCTGGCTCTGCTTGTGGCTCTGCAGAAGCTGCCCGTGCGGCTGCCCGAGGGAGAGGCCTTGCAGTGCTTGACGGAGCGAGCCATGACCTGGCAGGACCGGGCCCGCCAGCTCCTCGCCTCCTCAGAAGTGGCCGCTGCCTTGGAGCACCTGGCGGGACGACGGCAGCGGCTGCTTGGGGACCCGGCCGAGGAGGCGGGTGCACTCGAGGAAAGCAGCGGCAGCGCACGGCCCAAGGTGAGCGGGGGGGGGGGCCCCTCTGCTCCTGGGGCTGGTTGGCCTCTGCCTGGTGGTCCCAAGGGGGCTGTTCTGAACGGACGGGTAGCACGAGGCAGGTTGCGTTGGTACCTCGTGGCGGGTTTTCTTCTTCCTACTTGCCGAATTCTGTGCTGGTTTCACTTTAGCTGAACCTGTTTTAGGTTGGCTCCAGTTGCAGCCCTTGAAGGGCTTTTTTAGTGGAAGGGACCAGTGGGGTGGTGAGGGACAAAACTGACTAGCAACAGTTTATAAATAGTAACATGCAGGAAACCTGTGGGGGGTGAAAATCTTAATTTGATACGCGCGTCTTTGAAATGTCTTACTTGTAGTTTATAGTGTGCAGCCAACGAATGGTTGGCAAGCTCAGACCTATATATGCAGCTCAGCTCCAGAGTCAGCTGCTGCTGCTGGGGTTCTCCTCGTTGCCGCCTCCATATTCCAGTGTTGGAAGCCAAGAGTCTTTGTCCAGATCTCAGCTGCGGAGATGCTCTCCTGCCTGTCTCTTTCCTTCCTTCGTTTCTGAGTCTGTCCCCCCGGCACTCCTCCCTTCTGAGCGCCCTCAGGCCCTTTCCCTGACCCGCTTGCCTCAGTTCTGTCTGCTCCGTCCATTCCCTCAGGCCTCCCACGAGATGCTTGATCTGCTGTGCGCTGCGGGCTGTTCTTTTAGCCTCTTTGTCCTGGGGCTCCCTGAGCCGCAGCTTTCTGGCATCTTAGTCTCACTTCCCGGTCTTCAGCTATTGTGTTCAGAAACTTCCGACAGAGAGGCAATTTTCCTGAAAACTTTCCTCCCTTTGCGTAGTTTGGACTGCAAGGTGCTTTGTTCCCTGATCCACTTGAGCAGTTTAGGCCCGCTTGGCCACATGTCTTGACTGGACCTTTGGGCTCCCTGCAACCACAGAAGCCCCCCCCCCCCCCCATGCCCACCTGCAGAGCTGCTGGAGCGTGGCGATGTGGCTGTGAGCAGCTTTCATCTCCCGTCTCCCATCTCATCGTCTAGGTGTCCTTGGAGAATGGGGACTCCACATCTCCAGAGAAGAGCAGCTCTTGTGCCTCAGGTATTATTGTTAAGTAAATTGGGTGGTTCTGGCTTCCCTGTTTATCATAGGCATCCGTAAGTGATTTGGGGGAGGGAGTAGTTGCTATGACAATTATTTTTTAGGCCACTTTGTATCCCCTCCGGATAAGGAGCTCTTTGGGGAAGTTGAGCCCTCCCTTGTGGGGGCCTCCAACCTCCAGCTGCTTCTCACTCTTGGGTCTCTCTCTGTGCTCCCTGTGCAGATCTGGCGATGCTCTGCTCGTACCTGCCGCAGCTGCAGGGCCCCGTGCTGGAGCTGTCAGACACTACTCGTCTCTCCCTGGAGGAGCTGCTCATGGAAGGGGACCTGCTGGAGGTGACGCTGGATGAGAGTCAGAGCATGTGGCGCCTGCTGCAGGCCGCCTGTGCCCCTCACCTCGACAAATTCCGCCAGCTGCTGGATGTGAGTGGCAGCCGCGGGGCGGGGCGGGGCGGGGCGGCAGACCCCGATGATCAGCTGACAGCTTGGTTTGTGTGCTTCTGCCCATGCATGGCTCCACGAACCAGTTAGAGTACCCTCTCTATCAGAGATGCCAGAGGTGGACTTCCTGCCATATCTTGGAAGTCTAATCAGTCTTTAAGGTGCTACTAGACCTAAATTGTGCCATAACATCTCTTGTGTTAGTTACTTGGTAGTTTTATTGTTAACTTTGCTGATGCTGAAAATTGGCTAAATCTAGATTCCTGAAGGGGGGGGGGGCTTTGTTTACAGTTTGATGTAATTCCGAAACTGAGCACCTGCTTTTCATTCCCAGTGTGATTTCTGGCCACGCTATAGTTGAGAGCAGATCTTTAAAAGAAAGAAAAAAGAAACACTACTGATTGATTGATTGATTGACGGCCCTAAAAAGTTGCATGGCCAGCACCCGGGTGGGGGCGTATCATACAGATCCGTGCTTTATACGTTCCTATGTGGGTATCGGTGCAGAAGCAGCTCGGCTGCTGTGCAGAGGGCCTGATTCTGATTCATGTGAGGCTTACCTTAGAAGTAGCCTTGATGACTCTGCGTTGAGCATTCTGCAGTAATTTGGAAATTTGGACAGTGGCGACACCAAGAGAATCCCACCTTCTTGCATACTTTTAACTCTTGGCATAGACAGAAATGTTTGGGCAAGTCCTTGAGCCACGCAAGTTTAGCTGACTGTCGAGAAAGGTGAGGAAAGCGTCGGTGTGAGGATGGGGCTGTTCCCCCAGTGAGAAGTATTCAGGCCCAGGAACCTCAGCAAAGGCCCCCTTGGTTTTTTTGAGCTTTATACAGATTACCTGCATCCTTGACACTCGCACTTTGCAATTTTTTAACCATATGCACAAAGGCCCAAAGTTCTTAACAGTCCCACGTTTCCTACAAATTATGCAGCAGGTGAGTGGGATTGATTCTTCATTTATTTTCAGCTGGAGCAAGCAGAACGTTGTGGTACCCGTGGGCGAGGCCGAGACACAGAGCGGCGTCGGAAGCGCAAGATGGAGCGTGGCGACTACCCAACCCTGCCCAAGGAGGAACTAGAGCCAAAGAAGAGCCGGGGGGAAGACCCAGCGCCGCCCCAGGGTGGGGCTCCCCCTGCAGCAGGCACAGATTGCAGCCACAATGGAGTTGGGGTAAGGGTTAGGGTGCCAGGAATGGAGGGTGTGCACAGTGCACACTTCTGGCCAGGGGGCGGGGGGGGGGCTCCTCCTTTAAAGTAAACAAACAACAGGTGGTAATTGCCCTGCCTTTTCCCTAGTAGTTGTGACAGTCGGAAGATGCCTGGATTTCCCCTTCCCGGACTGCACTGCACTGCAAGGGACTCTGGCAGCCCCACGTCACCCTGTCGGTTTGACTAGCACTCTGCATGGGGGGGGCACCCAGCCCCAGAAGCTGGGGGCTGAACGTCGCCCCCTGGGACTCAGCACTGGCCCTGCACCAGACTCTTTTCAGACAATGTAATATTTTATTTTATTTTTCCTCCTTTTGTATTGTTGATGCCTCAGCAGGGGGAGGCATTTGCAGGGGTCACCAACATGCAGGGCCTGCCAGTTCCGTCAGCGGAAACAGTAGAAAGTACCCAGGTCTGCTGCTGTGAGGACGATGGCGTTGCAGAGAGAGACCGAGAAATGGGTGGCCAGCAGTGTGTGCGGGGACTAGCCCCAACTCCTTGCTTCAGGCAATAAAGGGAGTTGAGCGCCCTCTTCAGGGAGGGCAGCATCCTGCTTCTTGTACCAGCATTCCCTGGGCGCAATGGGGACAGCACCCCCTGTTGGACAGAGGGGCTGCTCCCCCGAACACCCCAAATCCCTGTGGTACCTGTTGGGTTTTATAGGAATTGGGTAACCACTTTGTTCTTTTTGGGCTGGTGGAAAGGGCAAGGAATCTTCTAGTTCCACTCCAGCCTCTTCTCCACCCTCACCTTCCCACCCCTGAACCAGGGCCCCCAGGCTGCCTCAGGCTCTGACACTAAAGTCTTTTGTCTCTCTTTTTAGTGTTTTTTTTCCATTATTTTCTCCAGCAGAGGGTGGGTGGGCTGTTGGGGGTAGGGTGGGGTGTGTTATTTTATTGTATTATGATTTTTTATTATTATTAAACTTTGGAGGTTATGGAACTTGCTCTGATTTTGGGAGAGGGGAAGGAGTGATTACTGTTCAGGTAACCGTATCGGTCAGAGGTGAGGTTAGAAACCAGAATGTATGGATTGCGTGTGCGTGTCTTGTAACGGTGGAGCAGCATGAAATCCAAAGTGATGCTTTCACCCTTTTGAGTTCTGTTAGCACAGTTTCTAAGTGTTTTCTACAGCTTTCAATGAAATGCCTGAAACAGACATATCTGCACCCATTGTTTGGGGAGAATTTTCAAACTCCCTCCTCCCCACAGCAAAGTTCATGCCATTTGAACAAAAGAGATTGCTTAAACGAAAATACTGGCTAAGCAAACAGTGGGTAACTGTAGACAAGATAGCAAGGAAGAAGTTTAAGGGGCACGATTGTTAAGGGTACAAAAACACCAACATCGGATGGTTCTGATGCACAAGCTGCGCTCTGGACAAGAGGCTACGGCTAGGACAGAATAGGGGAACGAGAATGGTTTCCAGTGGGCAAAGGTTTCAGACAAGGATGTATACTATCTCCTTATCTGTTCAATTTATATGCAGATCATATCATATATAAGGAAAGCCTGATTACATTTAGATGAAGGTGGAGTGAAAATTGGGGGAAGGAACATTAACAATTTTGAGAGATGCAGATGTCGCCACATTACTGGCAGAAAATAGCGAAGACGTGAAATGACTACTGATAAAGGTTAAGGGAGAAAGTGCCAAAGCAGGATTAAAACTCGGCATCAAGAAGACCAAAGTAATGACTACTGAGGAACTAATACAATTTTAAGGTTGACAATGAAGAAACTGAAATTGTTTAAAGATTTTCTGTTCCTAGGCTCACTCATCAATCAAAAGGGAGACTGCAACCAAGAAATCAGAGGGAGATTGAAACTTGGAAGGGCAGCCATGAGGGATCTAGAAAAGATCCTTAAGGACGAGGAAGTGTCACTGGAGACCAAGATCAAGATAATGAATACTTTGGTATTCCCCTTTACTTTATGTGGATATGGAAATTGAGCAGTGCAGAGAGCTGACAGGAAGATTCATTTGAAATGTGGTGTCGGAGGAGAATGTACGGATACCATGGACTACCAAAAAGACACATAAGTGGGTTCTAGATCAAACCAAACCTGAATTCTCCTTAGAAGCTAAAATGACTATACTGAGATTATCGTACTTTGGCCACATCATGAGAAGACAAGAGTCACTGGAAAAGACCATAATGCTAGGAAAAGTCGGAGGTAGTAGGAAAAGAGGAAGGCCTAATATGAGGTGGATTGGTTCAATAAAGGAAGCCAAGGCCTTCCATTTGCCAGAGCTGTCTAAGGCTATCAGTAATAGGACATTTTGGAAGTCATTAATTAATAGGGCTGTCAAAAGTCTGGACAACTTGACAGCACATACCACACACGCAAACCTCCTTAAAATTTCTTTGAATAATTCAGAAGTAGGAAGCTTTCCAGAGTGGTGGTAGGTCTGTTAGGTGACAAACATAAAAGGGAGACCGGGAGAAAAATGGTTAATTGTTAACCTTATGGTCCTAGACATAAATTTCTCTAAAACCTAATTCAAAAAGATGACAAAGGAAGAAATTTCAGAACTTCCCTGCATGGCAGCAAGGTTGGATTTACCCAAGAGTTCTTAACTCAGGTGTGCAGTAGTCGATACGACGTTTCACTCTGTGACTCACAAGGACTCCTACCCTTCGGTAGCGGAGGATTTAAAGGATCCGTGGCAATGCGAGTGGTGGCGGGTTGCAGGCAATTACAGACCTGCTTGTCTAGTATCTGTCTTAAGAGTGGTGGAAGCATTATTCATGCTAATATACCAATACATAAACCGACCCTGGGTCAGGAAGAGTCAGCATGGCTTCCGTGAAGGAGAGTCTTTCTGCTGCGGTCTCCTTGGATTCTGAATGTGGCTATTTTTTAGGCTTTTTAAACAGCCTCCTAAGAGAATATGATCATGGCATAAAGAGTGACCAGTTTTTAAACAGCAAGGGAGGTTAAGAATTATATTGGCAGCTACTCAAGCAGCTGTGTTGGGACTGTGGATAACTTCCTCAAAAGTTATTTGAAGAGTGAATAACGAATGACCAAGTTTTGCAGATACTTCTAAGGCCTTCATGTTGGGGAACTGCTGCTTAGTGGGCCAGACTGGCTTCTGGTTTCACATCTGTACACTGATGGGACTTGGAAGGAATGCACTGAGGAAGGTAGGAGATCTGGGCCTTCGGGGAGAAAACTCACTGAAGACAAGCAAGGCAGTGAGCTCATGCTGTAAAACGGGCTTCTTTACATAACACAACTAACTTACAACGTTTTCTGCTAGGCGAGGGGTGTGTGATGTAATTGGCTTTTTAAAAGGTTTACACAAACTCTGGGAAAGCAAGGCTGTCAGTTGCATAAGCTTAAATCTTCACAGAAGCGCCTGGTTTTTTTGAAAACCAGATTAATGGGGACAAACACGTGCCCCTTGCTTTTCACGTGCTGCTGCAAAGAGTGCTGGTGTATTCTAACTTCTGGCAGTGCCTGAACAGCAGTACAGATCGCAGCTGGCAGGCGTAGGGAACGTGCTCTTCCCCACACCTTCAGCGTTCTGCTTAACTGATTTCCAAAAACGAACAGGGTCAGGAATGTCAGGCCCATCACCAGCAAGGCCACTCTCTCTCCCCACCAGGAGCACACACACACAGAGCAAGCTAGAAGTTAGCCTGACACAGCGTGATCCAAAGCAGTCACCACAGTAAAGGACGCTAGAATAGCATCAGTAACTCTTGGTCTGAGCAGCCAGGGATTTGGGGAGGGGGGGGGGTAGGACAGTGGTCAGTGTGAGGACAGTTGATGTGCCCAGACAACCGTAGCTCTAGTTGTGAAGCATTATGCAAGTTCTTGATGCTTGCTAATTTCTTCTTCATTTCACAAAGTTCAGAATGGCCCTCCTGTTTGCATTTTGTTTAGAAAATAAACAGGCACTTTTATTCTCTGCAATCTGTTCCTGCAACACAGGTTAATTAAATCATAGGATTAATGTCAAAAAAGCCCCACTGTTTTCATACCATGGTAGGAAAAAACAACTCAGCCATGTTAGGGGGGGGGGGGGGCGGAAATTACCACTGTAAAAAAACAACTTTAAGCCAAAGCCCCTGAAATCAGCACTGGTCACTTTACATCCATGGAAAAAGCCAGTGAGCCCTGGTCCTGCAAACCACTGGAATTAGCCTGTACACACAACACAACACACCCTGTTAGCAACAGCATTGATCCTTCGGCCTGGGAGCGGGAGGGGAGAGATCGTCCCCATCTCTTGCGAGGAGTCCATTGGAATGTCATTTTCTAACACCCAAGAGGGTGGGCTAAAAGCTCCCCCTCCTCAGCTCCGAGGAGGGGAATGGTGGTGTGTCCATGGCTTGGAGCGGTGGTGGTGGCGGTGGCTGCTGCTGCTGCTGCTGCTTTGGGAGTGCTGGGAGCTACTTCTGGTCCAGTTTAGCAAGTGTTGGTTAGCTCTATACCAGTTGGCCAGCTGCTCTCCATCCCAAGGACCTGGTCTGGCATGAGATTGACGGCCACTGCGCCCACGGTGTGGATCCCGGCCTCTGTTGAGCTGGTGCTGGTAGCTCTCACAAATGCCAAGGGCAGATGGCGTCTGTTGGGCGAGGGCCCCCTCAAGCAATGCACGGGGCAAAATATGCAAACGCAGGCGTCTCAGTGTGTGGCGGAAACGGTTCTCGGTGCCCGTGCATTGGTAGAGTCCGCCGTCACTGGGCGTCAGTGGCCCCAAAAGCACACCCTGCGGCGTTTGCAGGAGCACGCGGTCCCGTGGCAGCTGGGGAGGAAAAAGAGCCCCGTTAGAAGTTCAGTTTTTGACTTTTGGGTATCCTCTGAAGCGGTGGTGTCTTGCAGAATTTTACTGTGGCTGCAGCTTTTGTAAGCCAAATGCTTCAGGACGCTCCACCATCCACTTTACAGCACTGCCTCCCTCAAACATGTTTTTATAAATATGCCATACAGATGCAAAATTTCTGGAAATTTTGGGGAAATCAAAATATAAGCAAGTAGTCACTTTCCTGTCAAATCCAAATTTATTTTTCTGCTTAAACAAAACACAACTTATAACTTACATAAAATTGTGCTATTTGGCATGTTTATAGGATTTTTTCAAAATATAAATGTCTTTGTTTTTTATAAGCAAAGTTGCACATCTATCCAGTACTTGAGATTGTGCTCTAAACTGATGCACTCTGTTACCTTAATTTTTTATCTGACAGATAGGAAAGAATAAAAACTGCAGTTTAGAAAACAGATTTTGTAGTAAAGAAAAGAACATGATTTTTTTGTGACAAACATTCTCAAAGTCACAATAGGTAGGACTGCCAATATATTTGGATATCAAGTTAAGCATTATAACAGTGAAAGCGCTTAACTCTTACTTTCAAGCATGTTATAACAGTAAGTTGCCAAAATATTCACATTTAAATAATAAGCACACCCTTGAAAATACGTTGTATATCTGCTGTAAATATAGGAATTGCCGTTATCTATTGCTCTAGATTGTCTTACATAAAAATGCTTATGGTACACATTTAGAGTCCATAACAACTTGTCTTAAAGAGCATTCATACATCAGTGTTCCCCCAAATGTCCCAATTTTTCTACTGAAAAGTGTTGGAAAAGTCCTCAGAAAAACTATTTTTTCCTGGGTCTTCCCTCTGACACCACTGCCATCTGACTTTCAACATCCCTTGCTAAGCTAAGAGAGCTAAGCGAGGGGTCTTGAGATGGAGGCAGCTCTGCGTCAGCGGACAAAACTTTTATTTTGAGCAGAGTGACGAAGAGGGACTTACCACCTTGCGCTTGTCAGGAGCATCTGTTTGCATAAGCCACTTGATGGATGCATGAGGAGATCGTGGTTCACACTCCAGAAACACGCTCCCACCTTCTAGGCCATACTGAACCTGCTCGGGTAACTGCTGTTCTACTATGATCCAAAAAATTGGGGGCGGGGGGGGGAGAGAATACTTTTGAGTCCAGTGTCCCTCTGAATAATTATATAACTACACATTTGTCAGTTTGGACGCCACAGGGATTTGTTTTTTCCAGAGCTGCTGCTTAGCCCAGGAAATCTGGCCACCAAATCTCTTGATGCAATGCAAGCCACAGTTATAACTGAAGAAATCCAGCTACCCAATCTTTAGTGTAGCAGGAGCAACAGCTTATACGGACAGTCTCATTCCTACCCCAAAGTTTTCTCCTAAGCGTCTTTACAGCACAGTACAATTCGGTAAATCCTGATATCCATTCAGTGTGGGAAAAACAAGTGAAAAAAGAACTCAGTAAATAAATGCATTGATTCTTTGGGTGGGAAATTCATGTTACAATATTTTTCCTTTTTACAAAAATTATTTAGTATTTATAGTGCAGCTTGAAACAACTGAACCTTTATTGACCTGGGGTCTAAACAATCACGCTGAACTTGCTTTTTGACCACCTTAGGGACAGGTAGCTTCACCTGCTTGAGAAAAGGATTTCCCTGCCTTTCTGGAGGATACTCATGACCCAAGTCTTGTAGGAACAGCCCGAGCGCTCTGGCTGTACAGACTCCCAGGGCAGCCCTACTGGCTCCAGCCCAAGACGTTACGCAAGACTCTTCCCTGACAGATGGAGGCCATTTGCACCTTAATCAGATCTTTGAGCCGTCCGTCTCTCCATTACCAGCACAGGAGCCCTCTTCCGGCTGCGTTGCCTCTTCCAAGAGCGCTAGGCGCGCGTTATTCAGAGGAATTTTCCCTCACAACCACCTTACAGTGGGTAGGGTTAGGCTGAGAGACTGTAACGGCCCGGGTTATCCAGTGAGCTTCTATGGCAGGAGGGATTTGGACCTTGGTGTCCTGCTCCCTGGTCTGGCACGTCTCTGTCTCCACCGGCTTAGATTCAGCCGCGCTGCAGCCTCCGATGCACTCGGGCTATTCACCTTGGGGCCTCATGCTGTGTTGCTCGTTTGTTTACTCATTTATTTATAGTCCGCCTTTCTTGCTGAGACTCAAGGCGGATTACATAGTGTGAGATTAGTACAATCAGTATTAAGGACATTTCCGCACAACGTCAAGGACACATCCATAAACAGTGTCATAGGATTTTACAAAGAGCATTAGCAAGGATCCAATACAGAGTTGAAGAATTGCTGAAACAGACCATAATAAATTCTAGGGCTGACATGAAGCACAGGTAGTATAGAGGAGTGCATATTCAAAGCAACAGATAATATGTAAGGCAACATTACGGTGAAGTCTATGGTCCCTAACTCGTTACAGGCTGCTCCTACCTCTGCCCAGGAAGAAGCCTTACGGAACGCTCAGCGGCATTTCCAGCAGCTGTCCGAGGACTCTAAAGAGAAGCCAACTATGTTCCTTTATGCAATTAATGCAACTCTTTTGATCTCAGTCATCTCAAGGGCCGACATCCAGATAGCTGCCCTCTTGGAAAACAATGTGTCATAGATCACTCTTGTGAACAGAAGCGATGGTAGATGCCACATGTGAGATGCACAGGCATGACAAGCCCACACAGTCACGGGTACTGGATTACAGGATTGGCCCCGTTTGCACAAGGCTGTAGAAAATCACCCTTATCCCAGCAACGGCATGACTAGAGAAGGGAAAAACTTTCCTTGCAGATATTTTTGCATTCTCCAAACCCATCTATCCATTGGAATGTTAGGACGATTGTTAAAGATGAGCCGTTTCCACAGTTCCCAGGCTTCCCACAGTTGTGCGTGCCACACATAATGTGTTTAGTTGCTCATTGTTCTTGAGCCTGCTGGGCTGTTGTGTGTCTGCACCTCTCTAGTACCTTGCTCAGCACAGTCACTAATTGCTTGCCTTTTTTCATGCAGATCTATAAAATGTGTTAATTTATTCAGGATACTTATCTAGGTAACTGCAAATACTTGATTTCTCAGTTAAAGAAAATCCAAAGAGCATTGTAACATAAGTGGAATACAGGACATAAATACTAGCATCTAGATAAATACTAACTGGGCCTTGTGTCGCCCATCAAATCATCATCATCACACAGACGTCTTTTAAAGCAAGTCTCATTTTCAGATGCAAGATTCGCCACACAACTGACAAAAAGCTTCCCCAGCATGGGGCGGGGATGCCTGTCAGTACTGCTGCTTAATGGCCGCAGCAGGCCGAGCCTTGATGGAGCACTGATCTGTCAGCCTCTTCGTAGCCCTGCCCCAAGCTGCCGCTTGAGTGGTTTAGGGTGGTAATGCCTGGATGCGCCACACTGTGCCCCCCTTCAGCCAGGTCCAGCGGATCTCTCGACAGGCAGTTCATCCTGAGAGTTCTGTAGGTGGAAGCTTTTGTTTCTTTGAAAAATGAGACCCCCATCCAGAATGCAAAGAACAGATTTAAATCTAGCAGACTATTAAAGATGGTGAAGGGAAAATAATTTCCAAGCTTCCTTTGTACCTGCTACAAGGTAAAGGTCCAGTAGTGGCACTTAATGCCCCCCCCACACACAGTCTCCCTGTACAGGGGATGGGTAACCTTTGAACTCCCTGACCTGGATGGCCCTGGCTAGCCTGATCTCATCAGACCTCAGATGCTAAGCAGGGTCCACCTGGCTTGGTACTTGGATGGGAGACCACCAATGGGAGGCCAGGGTCACTACATAGAAGCAGGAAACGGCAAACTATCTCTGGACATCTCTTAATTTGAAAACCCCACGGAGTCATAAGTCAGCTGGGACTTGAGGGCACTTTCCACCACCGACCTGTCAGTAGAAGGGCACCTATACTTTCACCAGTCCAGTCAAAGAGGGAATTGTAGCAAGCGTGAATTTGCAAACCTCTACAGCTCTGGAACTCAGCTGCACATGCTGAAAGTCCAGGTTCTAACACTGACCACGTTAGCCGTCTTCCTCAGACATTGCAGATCATTTCAAATGAGCAAAGTTTGAGGATCCACTAGGCCCTTAAGATGTGCGCTGGAAGCATGAAGACAGCACAGAAGTAACTAGGTCACTAGGATAACGTGAGTATCCTGATGAGCTGCATGCAACTATTCTGTAGATCAAATGGAGTCCAAAATCATCTGGAAGTTGAAATCTTTTAGGTCCATTGTATGCAGCCAGGATAAGTTATCTATGGACAGGAACTATTCTACAGTTCTACAGGAACTGATAATACTAATGATAGACCTCCTGTTGATAATGGTATGAATCCAGAGGGAAGACGCTGAATGATACTGCTTGGCTGCACAAACACTTCGGACTGCTGGGTTTTTTTAACAGAAATATATTCCCCATTTTGCTGGCTGCCGTCTTTCTCTGGGGGCCCCTGGAATCCTGGCTTCTGTCTCCCACCTTTCTCCCTGTTCTGCTCTTCTGTCTCATTCACTGTACGCTGCTCCCTCCCAGCCCTTAAACTATAGATTCAACTCAGCCTCCCCCCCGCCCCTCCCGGCCCAAGACTGGTGCTCATTCTCTATTGCCCTTGAGCACTGAACACAATAATAACAACAATAGCAACAACAGCATTCAACTTATATACCACCCTTCAGGACAACGGAATGCCCACTCAGAGTGGTTTACAAAGTGTGCTGTTACTGCCCCCCACGACAATCACCCCACGACAAGAGCTCCGAGAGCCTGACCCAAGGTCACCCAGCTGGCTTCAAGTGGAGGAGTGGGGACTCAAACCCAGTTCAGCAGATTAGAGTCCTGTAGCACTTAACCACTACACCAAACTGGCTCCAACCGTCTTGTCTTTGAAATTCTTGTTCCATGTAGTATATAGTATTGCAAGTTATCTTGCAAATTCCTCTAGTATTTGAAAAAGCAACTCAACCTCCATCCCATCTAGTTTGGGACAGTCACCTTCAGCAGTGGAGTTGCAGGTTCTTCCAATTTCCTGGGAGTAAGCCCCTTTTAATAGGCTTGAGCACCATGGCACCATTACAGTTCTTGGCAGCCAATCTCGCTGTGTTTTGTGTCAACTCTTGTAACTTGGCCCTCCTCGCAGAAGCAGTGCCTTGGTTCTTGTCCTTCAAGAGAGCTGACTTGGGGAGGGCGTGAACAAAGCTTGTCTCTACCTTTTGATCCCTAGAGGAGGCTGACTTCCCAGTCCAGGCCGTCTTCCTGTGACTGGGCACGATGAGGCAATTAAACATTAACAGGCAAGCAAGCAAACCAGGGGACCTCTTCTCAGGACAGACTCACCCTTGGCATTAAAGCCCCGGCACTGCCTCAGGGGGTCGCCATGTTTGATGTCCTGCCGCCGACTCCTCCTGCACAGGAACAAGAAACCAAGCTTAGTCCTTTCTCATCACAGGGCCCTCCCCGAGTCTTAAAGTGTTGTTTTTTGAATAGCACCAGTCGGTGCTGGTGGTCATCATCCCATTTTTACTGTGTGAGTGTGAGTCAGCGCAATGCACATAAGAACAGGAACACACAAAGACCCTGAGAGCTCCATGAAACAGTAATGAGCCATCGAGTTATTTGGGGGGAATCAAAAGGACTAGCTCTTTCACAAAGATGCGGATCAACTTCTGTACACCTTCAGCCACTTCATGTGTTCACTTTCACCTTGGTGAGTGTCTCACCAGAGCCGGTTCTCCGTGGCTCCTCTTTGACATGATTGTTCATTTAGATGTGTCTGCTACTCGCTGCTCTAGAGCCGTATGTGGCTTGTTAAAAAAGAAAACCAATTATTTTAAGGTATATCAGAGGGGTAAGCGGGATGTGATGGTAATGGTTTTTATGGAGACTAGAGATACTTCACAGAAAGGAAAACGTGAAAGGTGAACAGTTGCCGCATATCCTAGTACAAACCATGCAGAGATTTATTTCAGTCCGCTAAAACAATCGAGCAGGGTGCTCCTGTTCTACTTCTTTACTTATTGTGAGATCTTCCCTAATAAAGGACTTGCCGCAACCAGTGTTTGGCCTGTGGAAGCTTTATGGATCATTAACCAACATGTCAGTTATCAGAAATATTAAATAGTATATTTTCAGCTATGCAAACGGGCATTCTTATACTAGCTTGCTGAATTTTGACATAGTTTGGCATTTTAATTGTAAAAAGTTGCAGACCCCGGACTTAGATGTTCCTGCTCTTTCACTGTGGACTGTGTTGCTCTGTTCCCTCCTCTTCCCTTCAGTCATGATCTGTTCCCGTTTCCTCTTTCAGTGTTTCTCTTAAGTTTTAACCCTTCTTTGGATTCACATGGTCTCCTTTCTTCCCCAATCTGATCTGAGGACTGTACCAAATTAAAAGACAGGGAATAGAGGGAAGCCATCTTCCCACACTTCCCACACAGAAACCCTGGAAGGTAAAGTAAAAACCATTTGTTTGGAAAACCATATGGATCCCATGGATCCCGCTCATCGCACCCAGAAAGACAAGCGGAGATCTGTGGATATTTCAACCACAGGTGTGTGTTTTTTAATCACAGCTTGGAACATATTTACACAAATACCTTCAACTCCATGAAAATGACCAGATCCATAGATTAGTATAAATATGTAAGATGGTGCTGAGGCTCTAAGCATCCAGCGAGCAAGAGAAGTTGGCCAACCAGCCTGCTGGTTCTTTAGGCGAGACCCAGTCAGGTTTGCCTTCGCCACTGAGCAAGGTCCGCCAGCGCTGTCTCTGAGACTGACCTTTTGGCTGTGTGGCTGTAGCGAGCGCAACGTTGCCCATCCCAAGCACAATACGGGTCTCGAGCCAGACAGCAGTCAGCACACGCCTCTCCATATTCACGGCACCGATGCAGGCTCAGCTGGGAAACACCCACATCCGAGGACACGTACAGCTGTTGCTGCAAAAGAGAGCAGGCCAAATGAGGAACGGAAGGGGAACCCAAGAAATCCAAATTCCGAGCTGGAGAACCAGTGAGGTATGGTGGCTTGTATATTAAGAAATCCCTGCTGTGTCGTGAAACTCACTGGGAGACCATGATTCTTACAAATTCAGCCTAACCTACTTCGCAGGGTTGTTGTGAGGAAAATAGGAGAGGAGCGAACAGGGTATGCCACCTAGGGTTCTTTGGAAGAACAGAAGGATCAAATTGCAAGAGGGTAATGACTCTTTCCTTCATATACCTGGGTACTGGCTCTTCAGCCACCTGCATTGCTTTTCTAAAATTCAGCAAATGTGCTTTTCAAAATACTTATTATTAACATTGTTAAAACTAGATGAGAAGCAGAAGCAAAAGGCAACAGAAATAGGGTCAAAACTCTAAATGCAGCTTTGCAGTGACTTGCACGCAGAGACAAAGAAATCTATTATAATAACCAGTGCAAAGAAATAGACGAGAACAACAAAAAAGGAAGAATAACAGATTTGTTCCAAAAGATCCGAGAAATCAAAGGGAAATTCAAACCACGGCTTCAGATGCTAAAAGATCAACATGGAAATACAGTTACCTGATCAGGACAAAATAAGGGAAAAATGGAAACAATACAATGAAGAACTATACAAAAAGAGATGAAAGGATGACAGATACTGTCAGCGAAGAATCTTTTGATGAAGAACCAGAAATCCTAGAAAGTGAAGTAAAAGCTGCACTCACAGCAATTGGGAGAAACACAGCACCTGCAGCAGATGGGATACCAAAATAGAGCTATTTCAAGTTACAGAAATTGAGTCCATCAGAATCTTAACAAGAATCTGTCAACGAATATGGAAAACAAAACAATGGCCCACCGACTGGAAACGCTCAGTCTACATTCCAATTCCAAAAAAGGGGGATGCCAGGACTAATTTCCCATGCAAGCAAAGTGACGCTCAAAATTCTACAACAAAGACTCTTACCCTATATGGAACGAGAAATGCCAGATATTCAAGCTGGATTCAGAAAAGGAAGAGGCGCACCAGAGATGACACTGCACATTTACGATGGCTAATGGAACATACCAGGGAATTTCAGAAGAAAATCAGCCTGTGTTTTATAGATTACAGCAAAGCTTTTGACTGTGTGGATCATGAAAAGCTATGGAGAGTCTTAAAAGAAATGGGGGTGCCACAACATCTGAGGCTACTGTCAGGACAGAATATGGGGAAACAGAATGGTTTCCAGTTGGCAAGGGTGTCGGACAAGGATGCATATTATCTCCCTGCCTGTTCAAACACTATGCAGAGTATATCATAAGGAAAGCTGGATTCAATCTAGAAGAAGGTGGAGTGAAAATTTGTGGGAGGAACATTAACCATTTGAGATATGCAGATGACACCACATTACTAGCAGAAAATAGGGAAGACTTGAAACAACTACTGATGAAGGTTAAAGGGGAAAGCACCAAAGCAGGATTACAACAGAACATCAAGAAGACAAAAGTAATGACTACCGAGGAACTACACAATTTTAAAGTTGACAATGAGGAAATTGAAGTTGTTCAAGATTTTCTATTCCTTGGCTCAATCATCAACCAACAGGGAGACTGCAATGAAGAAATCAGAAGAAGATTGAGACTTGGAAGAGCAGCTTTGAGGGAGCTAGATAAGATCCTTAAAGATAAAGATGTCTTTATAAAATAATCCAAACTATGGTATTCCCCATTACTATGTATGGATGTGAAAGTTGGACAGTGAAGAAAGATGACAGGAAAAAAATTGATTCATTTGAAATGTGGTGCTGGAGGAGAGTTTTGCGAATACCATGGGTAGCCAAAAAGACAAATAAGTGGGTACTGGATCAGATCAAGCCTGAATTCTTAGAAGCTAAAATGACAAGACTAAAGCTATCGTACTTTGGTCACATCATGAGAAGACAAGATTCTGTGGAAAAGTCAATAATGCTAGGAAAAGTGGAAGGCAGTAAGAAAAGAGGAAGACCTAAAACGAGATGGCTTGACTCAATAAAGGAAGCCAGTTTGCAGGATCTGAGCACATATGTTAATGATAGGACACTCTGGAGGCCTTTCATTCATTGGGTCGCCATAGGTCGGAGGTGACTTGACGGCACATAGCACACAGACATGTCATTTATAATCCGCCTTTCTCACTGAGACTCAAGGTGGACAACACCGTGTGAGATTAGTACAGTCAATATCAAGGACATTTCTGATTTGGAAGGTTTAGCTACAGTCAGTGTTTCTGCAGTAATGGTGGTGATTCATTTCTGGCAAGCACTTGCTCTTTTACAGTTCCTCTACGGAGCCAGCATGGGGTAGGGGTCCGTTGCGGGCTCAGATGCCCACTCTGCCCCGGAAGCCTGCCGGGTGGCCTTGGGCCGGTGTCAGCCTCCCTTGGCTCACAGGGTTATTGTAAGTATAAAATGGAGGAGAGGAGAATAATGTAAGCCACGTTGGGGTTCCCATTTGGGAGAAAGAAAGGGTTTTCAATTAAATGAAGTATATAAGTAAGTAAATAATTTACTCGTGTCCTCATGGTGCTGCTGTAGCCAGTGGTTAAGTGGTTGGGCTGCGAATCAGCACTCTACTGGTTCAAATCCCACTACTGCCATGAGCTCAGTAGGTGGCCTTGGGTAAGCCACTCCCTCCCAGCTGTATTGTGGAGGTGATAATAACACTCACTTGTTCACTGCTCTGGGTGAGGCACTCATCCGTCTAGAAGAGCGGTACGTAAGCGCAGTTACTATGGGAGCCAGAGCCAGAGCCAGGTTTTACATGTTTTCCTGCTTCACCATGGGGAAAGAGACCACTGAGGACATCTCCTGCTCTCATAGCAACCCAGAAAGCGGAAGCTCTTCTTCCCTGCTTGGCAACACGTACCACCAACCTACCCGTTTAGACGAGATCCACAGTGTTTTCACCGGCGCACGTGTCTGCCGGGTAAGAAGAGAAACCAACACTTTAGAAAGTGGGCCGTAGTAACAGGGAGGCTGGTCTGGGTCCTGAGTTCCCACTCACCCTGAAAACCTCAACCTCCTCTAAGGTCAGCTCTTCCGAGGTCCCGTGCTCCTTGGGCAGCACCACCACCTTCTGCACTGTGCCTTTGTCTGGAAGGGAGGAGGAGACCCGGCGTCAGCCAGAAAGCACCTTCCGCCCTGGGAAATAAAACGTTCCTCCTCTCTTCTTGTTAGGATATCACAGTCAGCCTGTAATACTAGAATTAAATTGATGGACGATAAAACCACAAAAAAGGGAGCCCCTTTTCACTCAAAGCTTAATTTCAGTGCGAGATTGTCGACCTGTGGACGAAGAGATGGCCAAAAGCAGAGACGGCTTGAAAAGGAGATTAGACAGCTTCGTGGAGAACAAGTCTATCAGTGGCTAGTAACCGTAGCGATAAATGGAAGCTCTGCATTCAGAGGCGGGGGACACTCTGGGAATCCCAGGGCCAGGAGGTGACGTCGGGCGCAGGCCGTGGCTTCTGAGCGCTGCCTGCTGACCATCTAGGGCAGCTGGCTGGCTGCGGGGTGGAACAGGATGCAGGACTAGATGGGCCACTGGTCTGATACAGTGGGGCACCTCTAATGTTCTTACAGGGGCCTTGAAGCATAAGCCATTTTATTGATTTAAATATCTGAACTCCGCCTTTCCTCTTGGCTTAAAGCCTAGTGCTGGTACATGAGTGTATCTAGTGAAAGTTATAGATGCTCCACTCAGTGCAGAAGCCTAACAAAGCCACTGGAGGGTAGACAGCCACCAACCAGAGATGGTGAAGGTGGTGCATATTTCATGCACCCACAACCTCAACATGCCAACCAAAGAATCTGCCAGCTTTGGCCAGCTTTACTATGAGGCAGCTACTCAAGATGCCATTAAGGGACTCCCAAGTGAGAGAGAGATGCAGAACTGGGGCAAAACTGACAAGGAAGTTCTCCTGCACAAACCACGTAGCTCTTGTGCAGCTGCTGTTTTTTTCAATGAGGCTGACACAGATTATCTTCCCCACGTGAATTAGCAGCAGGAGAATGGTGTGCGTGCATGCGTGCGCCATTCTTTGCTTCACCAGGCAGTGACCAATATATTCGACTGGCTCTTGCTCAAGTCTTATGAGAAGTGCATCTTTCACTTTTTAATTAGCCATAAATGTTGCTCATAAATAAATGATGCCTTAAAAAGTGGTAGAAATAAGCTTAGGAAAAACAGGAGGGCTTGATACTGGGAGGCAACTTCGCAGGACTTCACCAGCTCCGGGATGTGCCTTTTCCCATTGCTATTTGAATACCTTATATAAAATTTGCAAGAATTCAACGCACTTCACTGACATCACCTAGCCACGTCGTGTCATCTGATTTTCCATTGCAATTAAATTCAAGTTACCTGACCGCCCTGTCCCTGATCATCTGCAAAATGGGGGACATGTTTAGTGAGTAGTGGTCTCGTTCCATTCTCTGCCACTGGTGCCCTTTGACAGAGATGAATGGGACTGAGCCACAGGCGGAGATTCCGTGAGTAGCATTTTTAGTGACGTGATCTCAACGACACCCCAGTGAAGGCCACTCAGAGTGACAGCTGTTCATGGACATGCCTTATAAAGTTATGCCTGGTGGGATTAAAAGTTGAAGACTGACACTTTGGAGAACACCCCAGTAGCCTCTCCCAATAGCCTTGTGCACCCCAGCACTATATTCTCAGACAGCGTCCTCCTGGGGCAAAAAGTCTGGGCATACCTGTGCCAAGGAAGAGCACCTCATAACGCCCGTCCACTGCGTCCACCAGGTCAACCGCCAACGTCGTGAAGCTGTAGGGCACGTTGGTTCTCACCAACAGGGGGCGGCGCTGCAGTGGGTAAACAGCGTTGTACATAAGAGGATGATTCCGCACAAAGGTCACCAGCTCATCAGAGAACTCTCGCGTGGTGCGAAGCCCTGGGGTGAAGGTTCCTCCTGGGCACTGAGAAACAGAGGCAGGGAGAAGGTCAGAGCCTAGAAAACTTGGGAGATGCCCACAAAAGAAAGGAAATGCTTCCAAGTCAACAAAGAACTGGCTCATTTAAGGACACTTCTGAAGAATTTGGGGGGAATTAAATGGGCTGAGCAGGAAATAAAGCATCAGGACTGGAATATAAGAGAAGTGACTCACAGCTCCAGGACGAGGGTAGGGGACGCGTCCTGTGTACGGTCCCCACTGGTAGTTGTGCCCTTCCTTATGGGCAAAAGGCCCATTGAAGACTGTGCGTATGTCGGCCATGGAATAAACACAGACAGCAGAACCACGGAAGACGGACCTTGGGGAAGAAAGGCCAAGACACGGAGAAGAGGACTTAGTCTGCGGCTGATCGCACAGGCCGTGCCTCGCCGCTAAAATCCCATCAGTGTTACAGGTACTCACCCCAACATGGAGAACACGCCATAGAGCAGTGGGTGCTTCTCATCCTGAGTTGGCAGCAGGAAAACGTCGCCTGGGAGCATGCAGGGAAACAGAGACTGAGCATCTTGCAGTGTGTTGACAGAGATGACCCACTCAGCCTAGGCCCAGGCCTCTCCGGCCTGCTTTAAGCCATTTGGCCTAAATCTTTACCCAGCCCTGGGGATGGAAATCCTGATTTCCATTCCTCCCCTTCCGCCCGCACTTAACAAACACATCCACAAAGCCAGAGTCCAAAATTTAGCCTGGCTTCTCAGTCTCCCTGCTCTGGCCATGAATACATCCTTAGGCCACTGCGTACCACCCCACCCTGCCCTCCAAGCCAACATTTCTTCTCCCTCCCCCTCTGCAAACAGGGCCTCACGCAGGTCATCAAAGAAAGTCTCTACACCATCTTCTCCAACCACCGAGCAGACCAGCCGCGCTTTCAGGAACGTGGTCCACTTATTCACCAAGGAACGTTGTCCCCCATCATCATTCTGAAAAGAAGCAAAGAACTTCATGATCAAAAGCTCTCCTGCAGAGAGGAGAGCAGCCTCTGGGGCAAAGCGCTATTCTGAACTGAGTTCTCTGGCTTCAGACCAGCCCAGGAGTGGGGAGCAGTAAAGATACGTTTCCTGTGAGCATGGAAATTAAATTGCAGGGGAAGTAGAGGCACAGATTTCTAGAGCCAGAAGGGTGTCTTGGAAGCCATCTAGTCCAGCCCCTGGCTCCATGCAGGAGATCCCAAGCTACAGCATCCCAGCCAAGCCTCTGCCTGAAGCGGCACTCGCTTTCCCCTGCCTTCACCAGTCAAATAGGGTCCCCTCTGCACAGCACGGTTATCTGGGACTTTCCCTGCCATAGGGTATATCCTACAGTTCGGGAGTGTGGTATATTAGTTAGAGTGCCAGACTCAGATCTGGGAGACTCGGGTTCAAATTCCTCTGCTACAAAAGTTTTCTGGATGACTGTGACAGTCCAGGTCGTAAGAGGGTGTTGAAGCAAAGGCAGCATTACGGAAAGCTTGATCCGTGCCGTCTCTTCCCCAACCCTCGACATGACAGAGTTCACCAGAGTGGCTTCTGAGTGAAACAAGTTCAGCACCAATGAGGGAAACAGAAGAAGAACAGTAACTTTTATTTACACTTGAGGATAGAACAGATGATAGAAACTATTTACAGGTATACTACAGTCTTACGGGGCATGTTCCTGTATGAGATTATACAGATGATAAGTCAGGAGCGTAGAGAGCAGTGAGCAGCCCAGTCTGTATTCTTGGGCCTTCCCTCAACCTTGGGGGTTTCACAGTGTAAATGCGAGCTTCTCCCAGGAGCCACAAATCTCCCCCTACTTTCCCTCAGGAATTAGGGCTTCAACACAGCCCCAGGGCTGGGCCGCTTGTTCACAAAAAACAGGCTCTGGGGCTTCCAAAGTCTCCTGAGACAGGTTCTCTCCCAACTAACACTTCGGAGCGTGAGCCCCCTCTGAGGGGGCAGGCAGGGTCACCGCTCTCTCCTCCTCCCCTCTCCCATCCAGCCCTTCCAGCTGCCGGCTGCTCTGATCAGACACCAAGGGGACCGCGGGGGCGGGTGTTTTGCAGAAGGGGCAGAACTTTTGCCCCTCCACCACAGTGACTTTAGGCCAGTCACACACACACACACACACACACACAGCCTAATCTACCTCCCAGGGCTGTTGTGAGGGCAGAATGTAGAGAAGAGAACAGTGTAAACTGCTTGGGGTTCCCAATGAAGAGATAGGCAGGATATAAATGAAATAAATTAAGCACAAATACAAATATTTACCATGCATGCAACAGGTTGCAAAGGCCATGCTTCTAGTTGTCAGGGAACTAGTAGCCATAGGGCACAATCCACCAGGCCCCAATGAAACAAATGGGAGTTCAGGCTCTTATGGGGCAATGAGGCTGCAATGGGGGGGGGAGTTGTGCTGAGCAGGCAGAATAGGGTTGCCAGCTCCTGGTTGGGACATTCCTGGAGATTTGGGGGATGGAGCCTGGAGAGGGAGATGTTTAGGAAGGGACGGGACAACAGTGAGGTATAATGCCATAGAGTCCACCCACCAAAGCAGCCATTTTCTCCAGGGGATCTGGTCTCTGTGGCCTGGAAATTAGTTGTAATTCCAGGAGATCTCCAGCAACCACCTGGAAGCTGGCAGCCATCTGTAGAGACACTCCATTCAATCCAATCCAAGGATCTCATTTGTGTCTGCTATACAGGATGAGAGTTTTTGACAGTGAAATGAAATGAATGTGATACCAAACGCATGTGAGCATGCTATCTGCCTGCAAGTACACTGGCTTGCACTTTGGTGTGCTTGAAGTAGGTGGGGGGGGGGGGCTCTGGCACATGGGTGTGGGTGCCCTGGGCGGGCCTCATTGTCACTGGGCCGTCTGTAAGAATTCCTGGCATAGTCTCAGCTCTCCCACAGATAGCAGATGTAGACACAGCAGCCAAATGCGCACAGGCGTTGCCCCAGCCAGCAGCCATCTCTCTCAGCCTGGAGATCCATGCAAGCCCCCAGGAAAGGACGCGTGCAGCCCCCCTCCCAGTGTCACTCACCAGGCAGACCCGTCCCACCCGAGCGAGCACAGCGGGCCCCACGGCACCCTCCAGCGCTTTCTCACGGAAAAAGAAATACAGCTTGTCATCGTTGTGGTCAGAACTATCAGGAATGACGTGAGCGTGGAGGAAAACAGGATCTGAGAGGAAATGGGGGGGGAGTTGTTACCTTGGTTCACCACTTGCGGGCAATAGAGAAAAATGTTAGGCCAGCACCGCAGGCCATCCTTCGTGGCAGGGACCCCCTGCCCCGCCCCGCCCCGCCCAGCAAGTGGCCACTTGAGCGTCTACTAACAACAATGGATCTGATCCACTGGAAGATTTCCATGGACAAGGGGGGGTCACTTTCCACAGCCGTTGCCTGACTCCTCTCCCCCACAGTTCCTGTAAGCACTCTGCCCGCCCCCCCCCCCACCAGCCCCCCAAAGCAGTAATCAGAGGGAGTATTTGGGGGTTTACAGTGGGAAGCAAGGAAGGCTCTGCGCCCTGTGAACAGAAATCCCCTTCCACCTGCAGAAATCCCAAGCGGCTCAAAGCCACCACCCTCCATTTTGTCTTGGGATGGTTTTACCTAGGCAAGTTGGGAACTAACCTGGAGATGTGGGTGCAGGCAGCCTGAGGAGGATGAATCTTGGGGGACGGAGGGGATAATGCCAGAGAGTCCCTCCTCCAAAGAAGCCATTTCCTCTAAGGGAACTGGTCTGTTGTCTGGAGATCAGTTGTAAATTTGGGAGATCTCCAGGCCGCACGTGAAAGTTGGCATCCCTAACTCAGTCCCCAGATGCTGTCATAGGGTTATCAGTCCCCAGGCAAGGACTGTTGATCTCCTGAAATTACAACTGATCTCCCGGTGACAGAGATTGGGTCCCCTGGAGAAAATGGCTGCTTTGGAGGGTGAATTCCATGGCATTATTCTCCCCTGAGGTTCCTACCCTCACCAACCCTGCTGTCCTCAGGCTCCACTGCCCAAATATCCAGGAATTTTCCTAAACAGAATTGGCAACCTTATGCCTCCCACCCAGACCTGTGGGCCTGACTAGGCACAGATTCAAGTGTGTGCTGCAGTGTGCCATTTGCGGTACTCGTGTTGCAGGTTGGCCATGCGCATGTTCACTGAACAGGTATCCACGGACTGATATCCTCCACCCGCCCCGTTCGAGTTCCTGTCTACCGTGTGCTTCCCCTTTTGGTGTTCCCTAGCCACTCTCACATTTATTTACGGCATAGACTTATTTTTTGTTCTTCATCTTTAAGAAAGCTGTCAACTTACAGAAAGGAAAATCCAGAATGGTAGCCCTGGCAAGAGGGATGCAGCGAGAGAGAGAAAGAGAGAGAGAGAAACAGAGTCCTGTAGCACGTGAAGGACTATCACATTTACTGTGGTGCTGACTTTTGAAGACTGCAGCCCACTTCTGATGGCTTTAGCCTACAAATGCTTATACCACAATAAACCTATTAGTGTTTAAAGGTTAAACATTACTTAAAATAGACAGATGGGGGTCCGGTAGCACCTTAAAGACCAACTAAATTTCCAGGGTATGAGCTTTTGAGAGGCAGAGCTCATACCCTGGAAATCTAGTTGGTGTTTAAGATGCTACCAGACCTGGATCCTGCTCTCCTACTACAGACCGAGACCCACCTTAAAACAGACAAATCCAGAACCCTCCATTATTACTCTGACATTAATGAACTTCTGCATCCGTTAACATCTCTGCCATTCAGCCCCGGGTAGAGGAGCCGGCGGTCAGCAGTCATACCATAGAGCCAACGGGAATCATGCTGCTCGGTGC
This sequence comes from Eublepharis macularius, assembly GCF_028583425.1. Classification (NCBI taxonomy): domain Eukaryota; kingdom Metazoa; phylum Chordata; class Lepidosauria; order Squamata; family Eublepharidae; genus Eublepharis; species Eublepharis macularius. The sequence goes on along the minus strand of NC_072808.1, from coordinate 26,392,571 downwards.
GTACGGCTGGGCGGGGCCCCATGGTACGGAACAAGGCAGCGTCTGTGCCCATGAAATCCACGTGCACTCCAGCGTAAAGGGTGTTATCTGAGGGGGAAAGGGGGACAGAGAGTCAAGCGCACGCGGGCATGAAAAGGACCTGGGGCAGCAGGAACGGGCGGGCTTTCAAAGTGGAGTGGCACCGTTCTCTCGCAAAGGAAGTGGCCTTGCATTTCTGGGCCCCAGGCCAGCGACCCCCCACCCCCACCCCCCACCCCGGGCTGAGGCGGCTCAGAAGGGCAGCAGCGCTCTCGTTTCCAGGCAAGACGCTCTCCCTACCCTAGTACTCCAGGGCCCCTTACGGGCAGGTTTTGAAAACGGGTTTTTACGTGGGCCAAGCAGGGGGGTTCCGCCCGTCTGCCATGGCCCTCCGGGTCAAATATCTGCTGGTTGTGCAGCACCCTCAGCAGCTCCTTGTTCCCAACCAGCCCCAGGTTCAAATCCCCACTCTGCCACGTACACTTGCTGGGCGATCTTGGGCCATTAACACACACCTGCCTCACAGGGGTGTTGTGGGGATAAAACTCGAGGAGAGGAGAATGATGTAAGCTGCTTTGAGTCCCCATTGGGGGGAAAGGCGGGGCACAGAAGAAAATAAATAAAACAAGCATACAGGGTGACTGATGCACGTGCCTTGCAGCTGACACACTGAATGTAAGCGATGTGGGAAGACAGACAAGAGAGGCTACAGATTCACACCGACCGCGGCACCAGCACCATGCCTGTTTGACACCATTTACACACCGGCAAGGGAGGGGGGGGGGGTTCACACTCTGCTACGGTTCCCTCACAAAGAAACCAAGCTGGGGTGCTCCTTCACTGTGTGCTGCTACTTCCCAGAATGCAAAGGCTGCAATGTAACCACCACAGCAACCAAACAGTGGCAAGCACCTAACCCCAACGGTTGACAAGGCAGTGACTTAAGACCTTGACCTGGAAAACCTGTAACAGCCAGCCTGATGAAGAGTTCAGATGAGCTCAAAAGCTTACACGGTATCTTTTGTTACGTATGGCCAAGGAGGAGGGGTTGCTCCTATCCTTTGTGAATGCTTCAACTTTCGCAGATTGCCAGTACAAATTATAGCTGGCATTGACTGTATGCCCCTTTCACTGAGGACTAGAGCTAGATGAGGGATTCCTCTTCTTTACTGACTACTCAGTTACCCAGTAAGCAGCACCCTTTCGGAACTGGCAGGGGGGTGATCACAGGTGTGGTATTGGAGACCACCTAGACTGACTGTTCTGGGGGACTTGAATCCTCCACATCAGGCCTGGCCCAGGAATTTATAAGCCTCCCTAGCAACCCCTGGGCCTCACCCAAATGGTGACAGGCCCGACACATGAAAGAGGCCACACCTGGGACTTCATATTTTGCACTGAGCCTTTGAAGGAAGGTCGTGTTTCAGGGTTGGAGATACAGCCTGAACATTTATCTACCGAAGGCAACAGCGAATACGTCCCTGACACCCAGCAAAAAGGGGGCACCTGTTAAAATGGTTCGCCCACAAAGGGTCATCATGAATCCTTCTAGGTTCCAAAATGCCCCGGAGGAATCTCAGGATTCCAAACTCAAGTTCTACTGAGGATGCTCTGTAGGAGCATGAAATGTGAAGCTTCTTGAAGCAATTGACAATGTTGCTGCCTGGCATCCTCTCCGACCTTTGGGACGCAAGCCAGCCCCGTGGTTTACCATGGAGTTGGGTGACCAAAAGAAGGCTGGAAGACCCCTAGACAGACACTGGCAGAAAACTTGCACCAAAATTGACAGAACGTGCTTCAGAGCCCATTGGAAAGCTTACAAAGTGGCGATGAGAACAGCAAATTTTATTTCTCTGCAACCATTGCACCAGCTAGTTCACAACACCCCATTGTTCAAGGTATCTTGACATCTTTTAACTCCTAAATCTGAACCTGTTTAGTCTCCAGAACAGACAATTAGCTGTGAGGCCTTGGCAGAGTTCTTTGCCAATAAAATAGCACGTCCTGCTCTAGGTGCCAGCTATAATATATGCAAGGCAAAATATACACTATCCGCTTTATACACTATCCAGCTCACAGGTGGACCATTTTAACCCAGTTACAGTGATGGATGTTGCCAGGATCCTGACAGCTGTGAAGGCCTCCGCTTGCCTGCTGGATCCTCGGCCGTCTTAGCTGTTAAAATGATGCAAGGACCACGTAAAGGAACACTTGAGATCTATCACAAACTCGGGGCTCCTTTCCATGGCTGCTTAAACAGGCTGTTAATTAAAAAACCATTCCTAGACAAAAATGACGTGGCCAGTTTTTGCCCAGGTCTGCAACCTGCCCTTTCTGGGCAAAGTGATTGAGAGAGCAGCAGCTGACCAATTCCAGGGCTTTTGGGTTAAATTTGGTGCTTTTGTCCCATTTTGGTTTGGATTCAGACCAGGCTATGGGACAGTGACAGCTCTGGTGGCTTTAGCTGATGATGTGCACCAGAATGCAGACATAGGCCAGGCCTCTTGGTTGCTCCTCCTGGATCTATCTGCAGCCTTGGATAAAGTAGACCAGGCCATCTCGCTGAGCCATTTGGAGGCCAAAGTGGGTATCGAGAGATGTGCCCTGGACTGGTTTAAGTCATTTCTCACAAAACGGGTTCAAAGGATTGCTGCTGGAGACCAGCGGTCTCCAAAGTGGGAGCTCTCTTGCAGGGTTCCACGGGGCGCAGTCTTATCCCCCATGTTATTCAACCTCTCTATGTAAAGGCTTTAGGAAAACTCACTTGTAGCTACGGAACGGAATGCCATCAATATGCAGATGACACCCAGCTCTATATCCCACTATCCAAATCCCCTGGTAAGGTAGTAGAACTCTTAGGAGGCGCATGAATATTACCCTCATTCTGCAATCACTCCATTGGCTTCCTATCCGTTACCGGGCTCAGTTCAAGGTATTGGCTATCACATATAAAGCTCTGTGTTGTTTTGATCTGGCATATCTAAGGGACTCCTTTCTCTCTCTTCTGCCACCACAGAACAGCCTCCTACAGGTGCCACTTTGCACGTGGGCAAAATCGTCTTGCACGTCCATTCTCTGAGGTGCCCCCCCCACCCTACTTGAAGAGCCTATCTGAAGAGGTCAGGAGAGCCCCCCCCCCCTTCCTGGCTTTCTGCAAATGATGCAAGGCTGAGTTATTCAGGAGGGCTTTTTACTGAGATAGGAGGGCTGAACCGTAAGGAAGTGGTCTCAGTAAAGGGACGGGGACCACAGGCTTTACTTCTACGTATGATCTTACTGGGCAGCTTATATGTTGTTTAATATGTCAACTGCTTAGGCTCTGTTTAGCATTTCTTAAACTCTATCACTAGATTGCTGATAGTTTTAAAGTTTCGCAAATTTGCATTTGAGAGCCAGTTTGGTGTTGTGGTTAAGACAGAGTGCGGGCCTCTAATCTGGAGAGCCGGGTTTGATTCTCCACTCCTCCGCTTGAAGCCAGCTGGGTGACCTTGGGTCAGTCACAGCTCTCTCAGAGCTCTCTCAGTCCCCCCCCCCCTCACAGGGTGTTTTGTTGTGGGGATAATAATGGCATACTTTGTAAACCACTCTGAGTGGGCATTAAGTTGTCCTGAAGGGTGGTATATAAATCTATTATTGTTATTATTATTGTTAATAATAATAATAATAATAATAATAATAATAATAATACATTGTTGATTGAAGTGTCTTTGAAACGGACTGTACTGACTCACACTATGTAATCCACCCTGAGTCTCTGTGAGAGAGATAGACTACAAATAATCAAAAAGAGTCCAGTAGCACCTTTAAGACTAACCAATTTTATTGTAGCATAAGCTTTCGAGAATCAAGTTCTCTTTGTCAGATGCATGGTACAGAAACTGGTCAAATAAAGAAGATATTCTATTCTATATTTGACCAGTTTCTGTTCCATGCATCTGACGAAGAGAACTGTGATTCTCGAAAGCTTATGCTACAATAAAATTGGTTAGTCTTAAAGGTGCTACTGGACTCTTTTTGATTTTGCTACCACAGACTAACACGGCTAACTCCTCTGCAACTACAAATAATGTAAATAATTAAATAAAAATACTAATGTGGCCTGCCCGGTGTGTGCAAAATACTCAAGTGTTATACACAGTGGAAGACTCTCCTACAGGGACATGGGCATTCGAGAGCACTTACTGACAAGGACAGCCACGCTGCGCTGCCAGGGGTCATACGGGCATTTGCCCTTTCCAGGCTCCAGTGAACGAGGCACCATTCGGAAGAGGTATTCCTGCAGGGATGAGGAACGAGTTTGGAGACTACTCAGAGCTCAAGCCATCTAGACCCCAACTTGCTCCGTCAACCAGGGCAGGCCCCACCCGCTCCGCCTCTTGTCCCAGCCTCATCTTCAGGGGTTCTGCTTACTTCAGAGCGCCAGCCACGGTTGACAAGAGCACAGACTGGGTGGTAGGCACCCGTTCCACAGGCGTAGATATGCGTGCGGTTCAGTGGTTCCATAAGTCGTATGTAATTGAAACATTCCGCCTAGAAAGCAGGGAGGGGGGAACCCAGGAAGAGATTCAGCACATCAAATTCCCAGCCAAGAACCCCATTTTCTCACCCTACCCTTTACCCCCAAGAATACAGATGTGTAAGCCAACTTTGACAGGCAAGAGCCTTTTGTATCAACTTCGCCATCACAAGAGTTCTGAGTTCTGGGACATGGAAAATCCACTTGCAAGCAAGGTTCAAGCAACCACCACTCACCTGCTGGCCCTTCCCAGCCAAGCGGCATTCATTCTGATGTATGGGTAGCGCAGGCCAATGGATCTGAGGAGAAAGAGGGGGGGGGTCTTCGGTCACATCCGTTGCCAGAGCTGCCTTTCCCCATCTTCGGCAGGTCTGGCAATTGGTGGCCCCTCTCTTGCTCCAGGACCTGGCCTCAGCAAACCACCGCCAGGCTGGCTTACTGTAACTCGCTTGACACTGGTCTGCCTTTGGGCTTGACCTGGAAGTTACACAACTGGTTCAGAACACAGCAGCATGCATTCTTACGGGGATGCCATTCGGGGCACACATCCACCCTGCGCTGTGCCAGCTGCACTGGCTTCCAGTTCAGTTCCAGATCCAGTTCTAGGTGTTGGTTTTAGTGTTCAAAGCCCTTTACAGACTGGGACTTGCATACCTGTGGGACCGCCTCACCCACTATGTCCCGCGCAGGGCCTTGCACTCTGCAGATAAGCAGCTTCTAGTGGTCCTCAGACCATGGGCCATTCGTCTGGCCTCGACCTCAGCCAGGGCCAGGGCCTTTTCGGTGCTGGCTCCGGCCTGGTGGAACACACTCTTAATTGAGAGACAGGCCCTGTGGGACCTGTTACAATTCCACAGGGCTTGCAAAACGAAGATGTTCTGCTGGGCCTTTGGTTGAGAGCCAGCGAATTGTCCCCTTCCTGTTTGCCACATGTTGTGCTCTGCTGGCAGCCGCCCTGGGCTATGTACATTTTTTTTAGGTATTTATTATAGCCTGAGTTGATCATGGCACCAGTTGTTTTGTATTGTTTTATGGTTTTTAGATATGTATATGGTTTTAATGGTGGGATTTATGTACCAGCTGTTTCCCTTGGCACCTTTTGGCAGTGCCCAGAATTTCAGTCACTTTCCTTGGCCCTTCCGAAGAGCCAGGAGGCCCAGGCAACAACTTCCCACACTGGCCCGCTGTGTCTCACGGCCCTCTTTGCCTTGCCCTACGATGCTCGTCCCCCAACCAGACCCAAGGGCTCCCGGCCACCTGCAGCTGGCCACAGGCGACGCGCTCATCTTTGGCCCCATCCCGCCGGATTCTTCTCCACATTCCTGCAGCCACGGGCTTACAATGAGGGGCTCCTTGTTGATGTTGTGAAGATCCAAGGCCACCAAGAAGTCCCGCGCTCCCAGGTAGAGTCGCTCTTGGTCCTGGTCCATCAGCAGGATCCGATAGTCGCTTGTGTTGAAGGCAAAGCTGAAGGGACGTGCGGTGCGGGTCTCCAGCAGCTCTGAGGAGAGAACGCCCTGGAGTCAAGGCCAGAAGCCCCCAACGCTTGCCCGAGGGGCCTGCCTACGGCCACTGACCCTCTGACCTCCTGCCCTTTTCCCGAATGGAGGATAAAGCCCCATCTGGGCCGAAAGGGCAGCAGTTGGAGCAAGCTGATCCGTGGGATGTCTCATGTCTGGGTTGGGCCGGCCTGAGCTGAGCTCAGGGGGTATTTTAGTCCCATGAAGCGACTAAGGCGGAGCCAGTGCAGGTGGGGGGGCACTCCACGGCTGGTACAGCAAAGAGCCTAAATCCCGAGCAATCCCCCTGGCCGCATTCCACAGGCACAGATCAGAGAGCGGCCTGGTGCCCTCCCCACCTGCGGCGACCTTGGGGACAGAGCCAGAGGGCGGATGGCCGCCCGCCACGGTGGAGGCAGCAATCCCTGCAAACCTCTGCAGCCAACCCTGGGCAAGAGTTCAGAGACCAGGGGCAGAAGCTGGCCTCGTTCCTCCGGATAACCGGGCTAAAGCCTCGGAGAAGAGCAGAGTTCCGAGGAGCTCAGCGAGGACAGGCAGGGGAAGGGAATGAGTCCGGATGAACAGGGAATTAAGGTCCATTTTAAAAAAAAGAGAGAGGGAAGGCATCCCCCGGACCGCCCCTTCAGCAGCACCGTGCGTGTGTCTCCTCTGCTGGCTCCCCTCAGACTCCCTCCGCGCTCCCTCCCCCAAACAGAGTCCTGAACCAAGGAAACCTGAGCAACGTCCACAAGACGTAACACATGGCAGCTGGGGGGGTGCCCCCGCCCTGCAGGGCGAGCAGGCCTGTGGCAGGGTGCCCGGTGTTGGGACGTATCCTGCATCTCTAGGTCATTATATAACACTGAAGGCAGGCATAGCCCCCACATTGCTAAATCCCCTTCAGCAATGTATACACAACTGTGCAACACTGGAGTATCCGCAGTTATAAACAACTACACAGGATTCATGGTAGAGGTTTTGCACATTTGGACACACCTCACATGTAACTGGCCATCAAAATGGAAGATAACATATATCCAAATTAACTTTAAACTAACCTCTGAGGCGGGAAGTGACATATATTGCATTTGAAGTGCATTTCTATCCCTAGCCAAATCCAGTTATTTGAAACAACAACAACGTTTTGAACCTAAGGTGTCAGAAAACTAACATAAATGTTCATGAATTTTAACTGAAAATATCCAAACCCTAATCATTTGTTACGTTTTTATACATTTGGGTATTTTTCTATCTCAAGAACTTCTTTCTCTGTGGAAGAGAAACGGTCATCAGGAACTGTTATCAGGAAGGGCCGAGTCTGTCCAGAACGACTTCGCAGCCTTTCCTGGAGCAGTGTTTTAAAGGGGGGGGGGGAACTCGGGGGGGGGGGGTCCCCTACCACAGTGCATGGCATATGCAGGGGTTAAAACACTATCCCAATGGCAAAATGCATGAATTTCGGTGTGTGGGCTGGGAGGGATTACAGAAAGGAAGCTGTAAGCGGCTGTACTTTGAAGACATTCTTTACTACTCTACAGGTAACCCGGTCCTAAGAGGGAAAAGTTCTAGAGCCGTTTTTCTCTGCCTTTTGCTGAGAGCAGTACAACGGGGGAAGGAAGGGTCAGTGCTGCAGAAGCGGCAATATGCCCCACGCATGCTCCTGGGTATTGCCAATGGTATCCCTTTATAGATAGTCTTATTACTAAGCATCAGGTGAAGGTACAACTCCCGGGGGGGGGGGCGCGGAGCACCACAGGTGCTACCACCATCTCAGCAGCGACCTTCAGGCCATTTATCTGGATCTCCAGAGACCGCTGGCTTGGAAGGATCTGTGAAATATGAAACTGGAATCCACCTGGGCAGAAAATGGTGATTCTCTTCCCAAGTAAGGGATATAGATCCAGAACCCAAATGCCCTCAGGCTCCCTCTGCAAATCTCTTGCATCCTGGCTCTGTGGCCCCCGTCACCTCTAAAGATGGCTGTGTTTTGTATGTCACCACAACTGTGCAAGGAATGCTAGGAAACCCTGCCCCATGTCTCATGACAGCACACTGATTCTCAACATGCACAAGACCACAATCATCAACAATACTCAGGGGTGCGTTCATGAGATGCACGCTTGCACCATGGTGTCTCAGGTGCGCAGAGGGACTTCCTGGTATGCCTCCAGCGTATCACAGGGGGAAGCACCAAAACGTCACAAAACACATTAAAGGGGTTGATCAAGCCTCGGCAAGAAGTACCCTTGGAATGCCCTCTGTGCCCAGACACGGTCCCTCATTCGGGAATCCCTGGGAACCAAGCGAACCTTTGCCGTGGCCACCCCTCACTGCAAAATCGGCTGGCCTCGTGACTTCCGCTGTGCCTTGGAAAAGGTTCCTGGAGAACGCTCTTGTGTTTGTGACGGATTCCATCACTTTCCTCCTCTCAGTATAATATTACTTTCCCTTCCTACCCCCTTTCCTTATTTGAACTGTCTGTTTTAATGAACAGATGAGGAACTAAGCTGTGAGCCAGGAGGACATCCCTGGGCTGCTTTCATAAACAGGTGACTCTCTGGATAGCTCTTGCTGCTGCTGCTGCTGCTGCCCACACAGAAGAATTCACAGTGGCAAGAGAGCATCACGCACAAGTTCCCCATGCATTTTTCTTGCACAAGTTCCCCATGCACTTTTCTTGCACAAGTTCCCCATGCACTTTTCTTGCACAAGTTCCCCATGCACTTTTCTTGCCTCAGCTGCTCATTCCTGCCACCGTCTCCTGCCACTCCACTGAAGGGCTTTCAGAAAATAAACCAGGAATTGCTGGATAACTGTAGTGTTATAATAACATGACAATCTATTGCCGTGATCTATGGATTCCTAGGCTTCACTTAAAACAGTCCTTTTCACCCCAAAATTACAAGAGGAAAGATGCAGCCTGTGCCATTATATCTCCACAGCAAAATGCACTACAGTCTCATTTTTGAAAAAATGAAAATGAAAACTCGCAGACTGTAGCAACAGACTCTTATGATTTTACAACACTAGAGTGCTCTAGCAAGGAAAATAGTGCTGATACGGGTAAGACCTGCAAAAATGCCCACCTTCCCATCTACTTGGCATCGAAAAGCTCCTTTACTGAGATCTTTCCAAATGATGGTACCAAACCACGTCTAGGACAGGTTGCAGAGAAGCGGAGGAAAACAGAGAAGCGGGACATCAAGCGGATGCCCCCAAACACAGCACTGCTGAAAGATGGAGCCAGACAGCTGTGTGGAAATAGCCCTGCTCCAAAACTCCCTTTGGCCACAAACTAACCAGGTGGTGACTCCTGGCAGGTCACTGTGTCACAACCTCAGCGCGCATGCGCACACACACACTCTCATATATTTGGGAACAATGCTACAACCCTTCAGGGTCAAGGAGACAAGAGCAAGTGTTTGGAACACTGCAAAGTGTTGTTATGAATACTATGAATTTTTTCCCGTCTGTTTCATGGTAAAATGCTTCCTGTCAGCACAAAGCATCCAATCAAATACAATTTTGCACACATCCAGGACACCATGAGTTCTTTTTATTGACGCCAGTAGCAATGAGTATTTTATTTAAACATGACAGTTTTGTGCTCTGAGGCCATGAAACAGGATGGGTTATCCACCTTATGTATCCCCTTCCAACTACCAACTCCCCCCCCCCTTCATGAGCAGACTGGCCCTGGAACAACTGGGAATGTTCCCAGTGGGCCGCTGCCCTGGAGGTCTACTCGTCTCCAGGAGAAACAGAACCAGGGGCCCACAGTGGAGATGCCCACAGCAGGAGTCAGGGCCCCTCCGCTCAGCTTGCTCCAGGGTTCCTTCAATATCCCCACCTGCCCTTGCCCCCCCTGGGCAACAGCAGAATTGCCAGCCCCAAGAAAACACACACGTTCAGTTCACTTGGCACGTGGCAGCCAGGCAGACAAGCCACAGGGAAGGCACATACCTGGCCCATCCCAACAAAACCCACAATGCAGTCAAACCTGCCCCAGACTTCAGTGCGCACCCAGCGATGGGAAGACCTGTGTCTTGCCATGCTAGTGCCCCGTCTCACTGAGCTCACACGACCCACTCGCCTCCCTGTATGAAACATTCACTGGCCCTGCTCCACACAAGACCGCAATCGCTCCTCCACCCCATGAATTGTCAGGAGCTACGTCCTCAATGGCTGCATCTTACGCAGAGCCTTACATGTGGTCGCTTATGCTTGTGCAAAGTTCATGCAAGCATAAGCAAACGCACACATGTGCACGCATGCACGCACAAACATGCACAGAGGGGGCCAGAGTGGTGTTTAGGGCTTTGCCTTTTATAGCCAGATTGCTGCTGCCAAGAGGAACGAATTGTCCTTTGGCCAAGGAACACACACACTCCCCACCCCACCCCCCGCACACACACACTTTGAGGGCTGTGCTAGCCCCAGCAGCCTCAGTTCAAGGAAAGGAGGGGGAGGCAGCTACAATGACAGGAGCAGGTCCATAATCCGGGGGTGGCATGTGTTGCCCCAGCCATTAAAGGGACTCCTCTCTTCCCCCCACCATGCTCTCACTTCCCCTTCCCTTCAATGTGCTCCAAAAGGGGGAATCCATCCAAGCGTGCTCCTGCCCCTCACTGCTGGCATCCCGGGTATTTTAAGCCCTTCTGGGAAATCCTTTCCCCTTGTGGCTGGCAAGTAACCAGATCCTGGAATCCCCGAGAACAGAAAGCGTTGGGGGAACCCAGCAAGGTCACCAAGAGATGGGGTGGGGGAGAGAAAAAGAAGAGGCACAGGAGCCCACGTGCAGGATGGCACGAGTCCATGTTGCTGAAATTAACACACACACACACCACACCTGGACAGAAGCCAGCTACCTACCTACAGCCAATGCAAAATCTAGACAGCCTTCCTGTCCTTTACCAGAACCACAGCACAAAATGGTAAAGATTATATACATTCCCAGTGTAAATATATCATTAGCTTGTGAATTGGTCACGACTGGCTGCACAGACCTTAATTAGGAAAGAAAGAAAACCCCCACAGACATATTGACTTGGCACTGTGCACACTGACTGCATACACAGCCAGGACCACGCACTCAAGCACACGTCCCTCCACGTCATCTAACACTGCTTTCACCGTCGGGTGGACATGGGTGCTCAGTGGCAAAGGCGCCCTCAAACTTACTGGGAAGGCTGCCGGTGGGCAGGAGCAGCTGAGCCAAGTGGCCCCTGCGGCCCTGGCAGTGCCAGCAGATCCACACAGCTCCTATAGGGGGCACGGCAACGGTGGCAAAAGGTGTAGGCTTACCCAGCAGTCGCTGCAGCCTGGCTCTAGGGGCGCTGCCTGGGCGAGGGAGACCTATTTATACACGCTCATAATTAACGGCTCCTATGTTTATTAGCACGCTGCAGCTCGTGAACGCATCCCCACATTAGCACTGGGTCAAAGGAGGCTGCACCCCCATCTTGCAGGTCTAAAAAACTGCACAATATCTCAAATAAATAATATACGGACAGGGAGACCCGACTGTCTGCATTTCTCAGACACTGAAACCACCATCTTATTTCTCTTATAAAAGGAACTGTTATTTTATGGAACATTTCCCTTTTCACTACCCTGCCCGCCCCCTTCCCTTGTCAAAAGTGCCTTCCTGATGCATTCCACTTGACACACGCTGGCTTGGGGGGCAAAAGATTAAATGAACAGATGGGAGATGGATCTTCTAGCAGCCACGAGCAGCCAGAGTGAGCAAGTGGAGTGTAATAGACCATGCCTGAGCCTAGGGCCTGAGAAAGCCCCATTCAAATCCCTGTTCTGCCAAGTTTTCTGGGTGACAACCTTCTTTGCAGGGTTGTTGTGAGGACATCATGGAAGAGAGAATGATCTAGGCTGCTTTGGTTCCCCACTGGGGAAAAAAGGTCGAGTCTAACTGAAATAAATAGGCCAATGCCCCCCCCCCTGCATTTTGTGACTGCATCTCTCCAACTGCTCTGTGAGGAGAGACGAGAGGGTGCCCCGTCCCCTGCTGCTCTAGAGGCTCCGGAAGGCCTTTGGCCGCTTGTTCTTGAGAGACACATGCTCAGCCACAGCAGACTTTGACCTGGTCGGTCCCAACACGGAAACGTCTGTGTTCCAACTGCCAGTCCCCAGAAAGCACACGCCCAAACCCAGCTCCCCCACACCCTTTCGCTTGCCCTTCCCCCAGCGTGTCCTGAAAGGGGTAACCCCATCGGACAGGTATGCGTGCAGACGAGAACACCTGCCTCTTGATGCTGGGGCATGTTGCCCTGAAGATTCACATTCAATACAAACTTCATTGATATACTTGTACAGAAATGCTTAGCAAGCAGTCTTGAGCCTACCTTCATGGTTTCTGAGCTTTGTACAGACTGGCCCCTAAATCCCTTCCTCCATATATAGGTAGCAAATATCTATCCTGCACCTCCTCAAAGATTGGTATACACGGGGTACATTTATCCTCAAAAACACCCAGTCAAGTGGGGTGAGGCCGAAGGAGAGCAACTTGCACAAGACCCTCCTCTGAGGCCTATCCTTCATTATCATTCTTTAATCCCAGTCTCTCCAGGCCAAGCCAAGCACTTAAGCCAGCACACCACACCCAGGGGCACATTTTTGTCTGTGCTCTGGACGCTCTTGCCTCATGTGCCAAGTTGCCATGAAGACCAAGAGGGGTGACCCTCTTTTCATGTTGCCACTTCACAACATAACCCTGCCCACAGCATGATCTGCCCCACCGTCCCCAGGGTAAAGTTTCCAGTGTAACTATATTAACTATGTAGTTAAAACATCAATGGTCCCTCAATGGTTATAACTACATCTTATTTCAAAGAATTGTGTTTGGCTCACATGAATGTTACAGAATAAACAGCTGGGCTACTGTACAAATAATCTAGACAATCCCAAGTGCAAATATGAACCTCTCTCTCATCCACAAAATAACTACTTAAATTAGCTTGCAATGGTTAGGAAATGCATTAATAAATTATAAAAAACCAACAACCCTCAAAAATCTTCTGCGCAATTAATTGGGAAACCTTTCCCTTAATGGTTGTTGTGGGTTTTCCGGGCTGTATTGCCGTGGTCTTGGCATTGTAGTTCCTGACGTTTCGCCAGCAGCTGTGGCTGGCATCTTCAGAGGTGTAGCACCAAAAGACAGAGATCTCTCAGTGTCACAGTATCTTTTGGTGCTACACCTCTGAAGATGCCAGCCACAGCTGCTGGCGAAACGTCAGGAACTACAATGCCAAGACCACGGCAATACAGCCCGGAAAACCCACAACAACCATCGTTCTCCGGCCGTGAAAGCCTTCGACAATACTTTCCCTTAATGTTTTGCAAAACAATTAATAAAGCTTATACTTAGTTATAGGAAAATATGTGCAATATTAAAAGAGGCATTCCTCCTCTTTCATACAGAAAGCCTTTCCAGAGGTGGTGTAGCGGCATGTGCTAACACGCATACTCTAAAAACAAAGACACAATTCAGAAGCATTGCTTTATTTAACACATTAATTCAAGAAAAACACAATCGACTAAAATGTCTTCAACTGAGTGACACTTTAGGTGACGGGGTGCACTTTTATTTGCCTATGAGTGTTTGCCGGCATAAAACCTTCTACTGCGACCAGCGGGCGGGTGTCACGCACACAGATACGAGCACCACCCAAGCCGCTCCCTCGGCCGCGCCGCGCCTGCACCTACCCGGCGCTCCGGCGTCAGGGGGTCGCCGCCCGGCTGCTCCGCCGCGGCCCAATCCGGCAGCCTCCGCGGGCTCCATTTCAGCCCAAGCGCGCCTCCTGCCCCGGCGCCCAGAGCCTCTCCGGGCACACAGCAGCGCCGCCCCCCGCCCCCCGCGCCGACGCGCCGCCTTACCTTTGTAGGCCAGGTAGACCCGGGGGGCGCCGGGGGGGCCGCGGTGGCCCAGGCAGCCGAGGACGAGCAGCCACAGCGCCAGGGGGGCTGGCCGCGGCTCCATGGCGGGGCCGGTCCGAAGCGAGGCACCTGCGAGAAGAGGCAGCTCTGGGCTGGGGGCGCCGGGCCGGGCCTGGCGGGGCCGGGCGGGCCGCCCTTTATGCCATGGCGGGCGCAGGGGGTGCAGCCTGCCGGCCGCCGTGCCGCGGGACGCGGGGGGGGGCTCCCAGAGATCAAAGCGCCTCCCTCCCCCCTCTCCCCCGCCCCCTGGGCGCCCGGCCCGGCAGCTGAAACCCGAGCGGGCGCGGCGCGGCCACTTCAAAGGCTCAGCCGCCCAGCCGCTCCCCCCTCCCCCGGCAGGCGGCGCTTTGAAGGAGTTCCCAGCAGCCCGCCCCCGCCCCCGCCGCGGGCTCCAGGCGCTCCGGGCACCGGGCAGGCACTTCGTCGCGGGCAGCCCGTCCCTTCTGCGGAGGCGCTCCGGCCACTCTGGGCACAGGCCCGGCCCGGCCCGGCCCGGCCGGAGCCTCCTGACGCCATCACTCTCGGCGCGGGGCCGGAACGCCGGAATCTCGCCCGCGGCCCCGCGCGGAACAGGTGCTGCCTGCCGGGGGACGAGGCCAGAAGCCCCCGCCCGCCCGCCGCTTTCCTCCGTCCCTCCCGCCGCGACGTGCCGCGACCTGCCGCCGCTCTACCTGAGCCAGGTGCGGGCGCCGCAGAGGGGAAGGCCGGCCCAGGCCGCCCCGCCCGCCCCGCCCCGGCAGACTCCGCGCGGCCTCCCGGGCCCGGGCCGCGGCTCAGGCGACGGCCCCGCCGAAGCCCCTTCCCTTCCCGCCGCTTCCCGCGCGCGCTTTACCTCGGGAGCAAGCCAGGCGCGCGCGGCGGGGCCGACCGACGCCGCCGAACTTCGGGGCGGCCGAGGGGGCGGCGCGGAGCTCAGGGCCGGGCTCGCTTCGCGGGCGGCGAGCGGCCGCAGGCGGGGCGGGCCAGGGGAGCCCCGTCCCCAGCGCCCAGCCCGTCGGCCTCCTGCGCGGGACGGCGGAACCCCTTCGCTGCGCCGGGGCGGCCGAGAAACGCGCCCGGCGCCCGCCCTGCCTTGGGGGCGCAGCCCGCCTTCGGGGCTGGCGGCTCGGGCCGCCCTGCGCGGGATGTCAGGCGTCCGCCGACGGGGCCGGACCCGAGAAGGGCGGCCGCTGCTCCTGCGCTCGCGTTAGCGGGACTGGGGGCGGCGGCGGCGGCGGCGCCCGAGCCTCGGAGGCGCGCCCCAGCGCAAAGGGCCCGGGGCTGCTCGCGCGCCAGCTCCCGCGGCAGGCCGTCGAGCGGCCCGGGACCCGGGAGCGGCCCGGCCGGAGCGCTTTCGCCCCTGGCTCGCCCGCGACCCTTCAGCGCTCTCTCCTCCCGTCGGGCAAAGCCTCTTTACGGAGCCCTTTGGTGCCCATAAAAACCTCTGGCTGCCCCTCGCGTCGCGTGCTGGCTGTTCGGGTCCCGCCTGCCCCGCGAAAGCACCTTCACTGAAAAGGATTCGCCTTCTTTTGTTAAAGAGCCACGTTTGCTTCCGAACTGAGCCGCTTGAGCCAGAAATGGCTCATCCCTCCCTGAAAGCTACCAGGTGTTTTTATTCTGGCATAAACTGATGCTTAAATAAAAACCTGTTGCTTCTCTAAGCCCCTCAAGTCTCCTGTTGCAATATTTAGTTGCCGGCAATACAAGCCTGTAAGGAAGGCCTGTAAAAATACAGCCCGTTGGAGCGAATCCAGGAACTGGTTTGGAGAGAGAGAAATATCATTCGCACCAGAGGGTTTGGTTCATCGAAACGGAACGGAAGGTCACCTCGCTCCAATCCCTCCCTAGCCCTGCCTGGCAACGGATGTGGATTCCCAAGGGACAGAGGAGCCTGTTTATGAGGAGGGCGGCTGGGCAGGTAGCGGGGGTGGGGGTGGGGGTGGGGGTGGGGTCTGTTAGAAAAACTCCGAAAGCAAGCGTAGCAAACACTTTTATTCAGACCATTACAAAGCTTTTGAAAATATCAGACCTGGATGCGAGGCAAGGACTTCGAGATTGGCCTCGTGGCTCAAAGGAACGTCAGGATCGTGGTCACCAGGGGTTCAGATTTCGGATCTATGGGATCCTGCCCCGGAGAGTCCACTGACAGGCGGAGGGAGGCTCTTGTTGGTTCCCTTCTGTTTCAGGTTGCAGAATACTGTCAGCAGGGTTCCCTTATTGTGCAAATTAAAAGGTGTGCAAAAACACCTAAAGGCTACCTGGGAGTTTTGTCCAAAGGGACTCAATTGCCAGAAGACCCTCTGTTCAGAGGCACAGGAAGGCGGCCCCCCTACAGCGCTCATGTGTATTCTTGATGTGCTCTTGGGGGTGTTTTCTTTGTCCTTTGTTTGGCACCCCCAGCCTGCTAGAATGAGAATCAGATTTTTAAAAAACATACCAGAGAATGCTGAGAAATTATTTGAAATATTCCAGTTTAAAAATAAATGAAAAAGCAGTACTGCCCAGTGGGAAAATCTCGTTCCTCGATGCCTGCTCCAGTGTCCCCCTCCCCCATTTCATGCCCAGATTCCTCAGAGGCCTGCAAGTGCCTCTTTTCATGCTGCAGCCCATTGTTGAGCTGCCCAAGCGGGAGCCAGTCCTGCCTCTCCCCTCGTCTTCTGTGTCTGCCACACGCAGCAGGGAAGGTTCCCACGGCTCCCGGTCCTGCAGGCTCCGGGAAGGGGGGTGTAGGGTGCATTGCAGGGGGGAGGATATGTTGATAGAGACAAGAGAGAAATGAGCCTGATTAGGGGAGGGGTCTGTGTGATTCTTCTCATTGCCAGCAGGTGCCTGTGGAAGGCGTTCCATGGGGACCGAGGCGCCTAGCAACATTCTCTGGAGCGCAAACAGGGCAGAAACAGAAGGGACAAGAAAAACTAGTTGAGGAATGGGGGAACCCACACCCCCTACAGCTGTATAGGCCCTGGATCACATTGCCTGAGCCAGGAGATCTTGCCCAAAACACAACGGAATAATCCTGGCTGCCACCACTCTCTGCTTCCGAAGACATGTGAGCGTAGGCCTTGCAGTGCCCACCTTTCCGCTGCCATCTGGCAGGTAGCTCTGCAGGGTGAATGATGTTTTTTGACACCTGAAAGGATGCGGGGGCGGGGGGACAGAGCTCCTGGGATTGTTGCTCTTCATGTGTGCTCTGGATCAGGGCCTCACAGCACTATTTTTTAAAAAACCACAAATGCTTCTGAAACGGGGCTGCTGTCAGTTGTGGTTTGGCGCCTAGATCCCAGTAAAGCTGGGCTGAGAATTCCAGACCTGCTCTTCACCTCAGTCTAGCCTGAGCACTTTGGCACTCCCAGCCCCCCTCTGCAGGTGTCTTGAGAATGGAGAAGAGACTCCTGGTTGGGTTACCTCTAGCCTGTGGGAGAGTTCCTTTCCCAGGGCCAGTTCAAGGCTTTTTGTCACCCCAAGCAAGGCACACCCGTCCCCTCTTAAGCCTGCACTGCTGCCAGTCAGGCCCCCCAGCAGTCACATGGGGGAGATCAGCCCTCTCCCGTGCTGCTGAGAGCCCCCGCTCTGCCTCGGCACCTCCTCCTCGTGCTTCGGTGGCTTGGCCAGAGGACTGGCCCTGGCCTCCCCTCTCTTCTAGATGTCATGTGTGGCTGGATCAGCTGGAGCTGTGTGTTGTGGAGACATCCCCCCCCCCCGGGGCCAAGTTTGGAATGCGGACACCTGCATACCATCACTCAAACAGGACACCTGCGTACCAGACTCTGATGTGCAGACCCCTTTAGCTGCCTCTGCTTGGGCCCTTAGAACAAGGGACGGAGGTGCTTGTGTGACTAGAATGGTCTCCGCTTGAAAAATGGGACAAAAAGGCTGGAAGAAGGTAAGGAGTGGAGGGACCTTCAGATTACGTGGCAGCTCAGAAGGGAGAAAAGGTAAATCACACGCTGTGGATTTCAGCCTGGGGGCGGCGGGGGGCTGGCTGTGGAATGCTAGGTATTCCTTCCCCCTCCCCAGCACATCCACGGGATTTGCCTGCTCCAAACCTACTTGTGCTTTCCTTCTGAGCCCCCCCTCTCTGCCATCACCCTCCCCTCAGTCAGGGACCCTGCTGCCGCCCCATCTTTGTAGAACATGCAGGAACATGCCCCCACCGATGGTTATAGGGCAGTAAACGGACAGATCTAAACTTCCACCAACTGATCCACAGACCATTAACCCCCCCCCCGCCCCTTTCTCTTCTGACTCTCCCGTCCCTCTGCTCACCAACCACTCTTGGCTGGCTCTGTGACTACGACTGGCCCAGGATGCTGAGATTCGCTCTGTACAGACTGGAACGCCACCACTTGCATTCCGAGGACACCTTTTCACAACCGAGGGTCAAGGTCCCCACGTGGAATAACAATTTTGCCCCTCCCCCCCTCCAGCCCCACTCTGTCACTCCAAACAGGGGCAGAAGCAGGAGGCGGGTCCGGCTTGGCCCGCCGGCCAGCACTGAGAGCTGTCTGGCTTCTCTGGGTGTTTCTTCCGTTCACTCCCTCCAGGGGGCAACGCTAGAGGACAGGACGCCTGGCTGGGAACGGGACCCCGGGAAGGGCCGACTGGTTAAGCCAGCCTGGCACCAGGTGGTGCTCTTAGCCTCCAAGTGGCACAGGAAAAGCTACTGAGACAGGGAAATCTAAACAGAGGGCCCTTCAGGGCCACCTTGCTCTTAGGTTCCTGTGTAGAAGAGAGTATGTTGCGTTCAATCACCTTGGCCATTTGTATCATCTCTTCTGAAAGCAGGTGGAAGTCATTCAAAGATGAAGAAGCCGTATCCCCTACGGTTTCTTCGGGTGAGGGGGTCAGATGCCAATTATTGGAGTGTGAGAAAGTCTCCTCATCTTTGGATTCAGAGAACACCGGCAGAGGCACTGGGAACTGAGAACTCGGATCCAACAGAGTCGGAAGCATAGACGAATGACCCTGAGAGGGGAAAGCAGTTGCTCGTTGTAGAAGCTGGAGGAGATCCTGCTAGCTTCCCAATTCAGATGCTTGCGGGGTTGCCTGGTCCGACCGTGGAACTGAGGTAGGTGGGACTGACCAGGGAGGCAGCGTAACTGTCGCCTGCAGGACCGGGATGAGTCACGAGGGTGGATCCGACATCGGGAGACTGCTGATGGGTCTGAGGTTAGGTCCCCCACGGTGAGCGCCTCGTCCACCTCCACGCGAGATGGGGGTGCGGGGTGGGGATGGCGTTTGGGGAATGCCAACCGGGTCTGGCTGTGTGGGTCGGCCTGTCTCCCTATGGTGGGAAGAGGTAGAAGTGGCTCGCTTCAGGCACTTACTTTCAGCCTTGGCTTTTTTAGCCGGGTCCTCAGAAACTGAGCACTCAGAAATGGGCGCCAACGATGGTGCCATGCCAGAGTCACAGACCTCAGGACTGGCCTTGTGTGTGAAGTGCTGGCAATAGCGGCAGCCTGCCACGTGATGGGATTCACCCAGTCAGATTAGGCATAACTCGCACTCATCCGTGTGTGGCATTTTAGGGTCACACTTGGAGCATCTTTTGAATAAGGCCTTCTGAGACACAGCGATCGCTGAAAGGACAGGAAAAAGATACATTCAGAGAAAGGAAAAGAACCTCTCTGGACAGCAGCGGAAGAAGAACCGGGGGACCCAGAGGAGCTCTGCCTCATACCACCCCATTTTGGCGGGAAATGAGGCACACATGCGTATCACATGTGTGCCTCACAGGGTCCTAAAGCTCAACTTCTCTCTCCAAGGCCGGCCTCAACCCTCAACTTCCTCTCGATAGCCAAATGAAGCCCAGAGCATGTGCACGATTTACGCGTCTTGAACGCACTGCACTGTGATCAGCAGCACCCAGTAAGGGTCCAGAATTGAGCCCCTGCGCTCCGGTTCCTGCAGGTAGCAATGAGATAGGGAGGAACGTGCCGAGATCCATTTCGCCCAGGCTGGGGAAGGCAAAGAGATTATTCCGTGGGTGGTGGGACGGCGGCAGAACTAGCAGCGAGGCGTTCTTACTCACCCTGCATGGGAGGAAATGTGCAGACTGCCGCCCTTGTCAGGGATGGTCTGAAAAGCACTGGTGGCATACAGAGAGGATGAGGGCAGTGATAATCGACAATAATGTTAAGTTGTACGTTTTCTGTTATCCAAATCGGCTTTCTGGTATCAGCTCTTTGTTGATCTCTTGCTCTGAATTTTGACATAATTTGGCACTTATAATTCTATTATAGGAATTGAGCCATAACAGGAATTGAGCTAACCTATCAGCTGTTGCTCACCCTCTAGCTCCTGTAGTACTGTAAGCCCGAATGCAGGGCCTTGCCGTTGCCAGGAGACCGTGTAGTTATCCCGATGGCCCGCAGCCTTTGTGGTCTTTTCCAGCCAGGGCAGGTAATGGTGCAAACTCTTCAAGACACAGGGGCGGGAGCAGGCTTCATCAAAACTGCTCAACACCCCCCCCCCCCGCTGAACCCAGGACCCACCTTGGGGGTCAAAGCAGATCAGTGGGGAGCCCACATCACCCTGGGGAGGGAATAAAAGGAGAGACTGTCAAAAGCAGCACCTTTACCACAGTCTTTCAGCCTCCTTACCTCATGCAAAGTGTGGTGAAAGTGAAAAAGGCAGACTATAAATAAATAATAAAAGCTAACTCATAAAACATGATGCAATATGGCAGCTCTGCAATGAGTGCTGCTGGCATAAAGGATTGTGTGCGGGCTGGTGATACGCAACTGCTCTTGTGCATAATCATGTAGTGTTACCAGCCTAGGAGCTTTAGGGGAGGCAGAGGCTGGCGTTGCATGATGTCACTTCCATGTAGGGTTGCCAGCCATTGA
Source organism: Eublepharis macularius (assembly GCF_028583425.1). Lineage (NCBI taxonomy): Eukaryota > Metazoa > Chordata > Lepidosauria > Squamata > Eublepharidae > Eublepharis > Eublepharis macularius. The sequence continues at coordinate 26,371,761 of NC_072808.1, read as the reverse complement.
TTGGAGGTATAGGACAATGAGCACATCCAGAAATACCCAGAAGTGACATCACATCTCTGGCATGACATCGATGTGATGCTCTTCAATTTGGACAAAACTCTTAGGGTAAAACCACAGAGTTTTGCCTGAATTGTAGAACGTTGTGTCGGCATCAGGCTGGCGACCTTATGTCACTTCCAGGCATTTACTAGAACTGATGTTGCACTGTTGGAGCAATACCATTTTAAAAAACATTTCCCTCCTCGCTTGATCTGGGCTGGCTAGCAGGCAACAAAGGGAGGGAGGGAGGCTCATACGCCCTGCCATAACAGGTGTTGAGACAGACTATGAGGAAACAGTCTCCCTACTTCCCGGTGGGTAAAAAGAAGGAAGGTGGCTCGTTCCCTGGTGGATGCCAGTCCGCCAGCTCCTGTTTGCCACCGCTGCTTAGAGTGGTGGTGGGAGAAAAATAAAAAATGGCTGCCAGGTCTATAGCATACAACCACCAAGTTTCCAGCAAGTCCAAGAGAAGTGTGATGTCACCTCATTGCCGAAATACGCCTCCCCACCGATGTTCCTGCTCCCCGCCGTGGTTGCAAGTTCAGTGTCATGGTGTCGTGCAACTCTCCCTTGGGGGAACTCCTAGAGCATCATGTGCTAGCTGGAAGAGATGCAATGCCAGTGTCCCCCACCCCACCCCCCACCCCTTTGCTCCTGCTGCTTCACCATGGCAGGCAACCTGGTCTCCCTAAGACAAAAAATTGCAGGCTTTTATGTCCCTCCCAGCTTCTCTGGTAGAAAACAAATGATGGGAACTACTTTAAAAATCCATATCAGCATTGAAATGACTATAAATGAAGTAAATAGATTTACCAACTGAATTCATGAGGTTAAATCAAGATGGAGGCCTTTGTTGCTAAGAACTCTCTCTCCTTCCTGGTTCTTCCAGGCCTTGATACAGAAGACGGCATTGGATAACTTCTCTTCAAGCGGGCTGCAGCTGCTGATGCTCAGGATGCTGAAAGGGCTTCTCAGCAGCCTGGTGGGGCCTCCTAGGCCAAGAAGAGAACGGGGTGAGGAAAGGGTTGACAACCCTGGGCTGGGAATAGGGGCACCCGTCCCCCAGTGTGGGCAGGTGACCTTCTGTTCTCGGCCTCTGCCCTCTCTCATCTGGGGGGGGGGGGCAGGGGCGGGAAGGTGCAGGAACCTTGGCTGGTAACTCTGGAGCACACTCCAGAAGGCTTCTGCATTGGCTGGGAATGACGACATTCTCAGCACGATCCAGAAGCGATGGGTCGGGGCGGGGACAGGGTTGATTCAGGCCCAGCTAGGTTACCAACTCTGGGCTGAGAAATTCCTGGAGATTTGGGGAATGGAGCCTGGGGAGGGCAGAGGAGAGGGAGCTCCTCGGGGATGTGATGGCCTAGAGGCCCTCCTCCAAAACAGCCATTTTCTCCAGGGGAACTGATCTCTGTTGTCTGAAGATCAGTTATAACTCTAGGAGATCTCCAGTCTCCACCTGAAGGTTGAAAACACAAAGAGAAGAAAACCCTGACCAGGGCAGCTAATTGCAGAATCATAATACCAAATAACATAATACCAGAGAATGTTATTTATATTGCTATACAATATTATCTAATATAGAATATAAAGTGCAAAGGCGAATCGCCCTGAGCCTGCTTGCAAGGAGGGTGGGATATAAATCCAACTAAATAAATAAATAGGTTGGCAAGATATTCCACAACATACAATACTACCTTCTCAATAAACATGAATAAATATAAATAAATACCGGAGCTACAATAAATACTTGAATACAATAAATATCATCCAATAATGGCCGCAAATAACACGTATATACTCTTATTCAGTCTCTTATTATATTTTAGATGTATCTGAATTGAAGTCTCTTCTTTAAGCTGTCATTCCAAAAGGTAAATATAAATATTATGTTCTTGAAGATAAGTTTCAGCTATAGGCCAAGATGGGTAGCCGTGTTAGTCTGTCTGTAGCAGTGGAATGGAGCAAGAGTCCAGTAGCGCCTATAAAACTAACAACATTTGTGGTAGGGGATAAGCTTTAGTGAGCGACCGTATTGGAAGAAGTGAGCTGTGGCTCACGAAAGCTCATACCCTACCATTAATTTTGTTAGTTTTATAGGTGCTACTAGACTCTTGCTCTTTTCCACAGCTATATGCCAGAGTACCAACTTGAAATTAATAAATTGCTGATCACATAAAGGAAATGGGGGCGTAGACACAACACTGGAAGCCCCGCCAACTAGATGCCAGCTATAATAACTTGTTTCATGCAAAGACTTTGTCAAGGGCAAAATGATTCTAGAATATACCTGATGGAAATAAACGTATGAACATGCATCATTCTTTGGTCTTATTTATGTACATTGCAATGATATAGGCTAAAACTAAGCCATACTCACTCCATCCTGGAGATTTCCGCTTTCATCAAGAACTCAAGACTCTTATCAACAACCACATACCATACCACAAACGGAAGTAAATCGCATTATAAAACCAATGCAATAACAGCAACAACAAGATTCAATTTATATACCGCCCTTCAGGACAACTTAACACCCACTCAGAGTGGTTTACAAAGTGTGTTGTTATTATCCCCACAACAAAATCCCCCTGTGAGGTGACGCAAAGTTTTAATGCGCAACGTACCCGTAGCAGGTCAGAGGCAGCAGAGGCCACTCCAGTTGAGGTGAACTATTTACAGCTTATTTACAGCTGTATACATGCAGTCCATCAGCCTTTGCCATTCTGAGTGACAAAGTGCTTCGCATAGCACTGAAACCTTTACAGGCTCACATCATACTTTACAGTGAACACCTTTATACAGATACAGATGTCACTCAACCAACCGGCATCTAGCTTTGCACACTGCACATCTGGCTGATGCAACCTAGCCAACCTTGAATAATCATGTGACTTAACTGTCAACCTAGATGTGAAAGATCTAACAGGCTTGAATCTTGCCTGAGTTCATTTACATACTCTGACATAAGATAGGAGGGGCTGAGAGAGCTCCTAGAAGCCGTGACTGAGCCAAGGTCACCCAGCTGGCTTCAAGTGGAGGAGACGGGAATCAAACCCGGTTCTCCAGATTAGTCTCGCGCTCTTAACCACGACACCAAACTGCCTACCAGCTTGCATGTGCCTTAAAGGCATCAAGCTGCACTGAGGGCCCCATGACAGCCCACTTAAATATAACATGAAAGATCCCATTCATGGGGGGGGGGCACAAAGTACGCAGCTTGAAAATCCAAAATGCCCCCTTCTGTAACAGTTTCCTCTGAATATTGCTCTTGGCGCTTTTTTGGGCTACGTACAGAGCTTTATAACGGAACTCCCCCTCGTCTCCACGTGTGTCTGTAAGGGGTCGTGCCAGTGGTGCTTCAAGGTTTCTACCTCTTACCTGTGGGAGGTGCTCCCGAATTCTCACTCTAACTGGATGCACCATGCGGCCCACATATAGAAGTGGACATGTGTGTCCTAGTTGATACTACACCGGATGTGTTACAGGTGGGAAAAGCATTCAGACACAGATGCAAGCTCCCGTATCTGTTCTCTTGAATTCTTTCCCTGTAGATGCCAGTGGACAAACATTACAATGTCCACAGGGATGATGACCACCCAGTCTATTCTGGACTAAATATAATTCTTTGTGTTCTGAATGCACCGAAACATCTTGCAAATCGCGGGTACGTTTAAAAGCAATAGTTGGTACAGATTCACATCCAGCAATCCCCTCCAATAAATGCAACGTTTATAGGCTATTTTCATGATGTTATTAGCAAGGGGCGTGTAGTCCACAGCCCAGCTGATCCAGGATTCTGGTGGTTTAGCATTTGGTTTAAGATGTGACCTTCTCTCTACCCTGATAGCATGTTCCTGGGCCTCAGAGAGTATCCACTCCGGGTGTCCCCTGTCTCTAAAGTCACAGCTAAGGGATCCACATTCCCTCAAGAATGTAGATGAGTTTCTCTTAAACCTCAAATGTTGGCCATAGGGAATATTCCTATGATTGGGATGATATGAGGTGTGGTGGAGGTAGGAGTTGCAGTCCGTACCCTTTTTATATGATCTGACCCAAATTAGATTTTCTTCCTTTCCTTCCTTTCCCAGTACAACTCTTTTGGCCAAAGCCTTGAGCCTGATCTCACATTAACAAACAAAAACCAAAGCACTATTACTACTACCGATAATGATAATAATGTTAATGATAATGAAAGAATCTCACTTCAATCAAAAAAGTTTTCTAATTTTGGACTGGATTACTAAAAGTTAGGATGCCGGTTACCTGGTAGTGTATGGGTCCTTGTAAAAGAAAAGAAAGGCTCTGATTAATATTTGTGAGCTCAGTCTTCTCAAGCATGGAAGTAATCTATCTTTGTCTCTCCTCTCTGAAATGTGACCATCCAAAAACTAGATGAGCCAAGGTGCCTATCTTCCCTGTATGGCAGAAACACCTACATTCTGAAAAGGAAATTCTCAAAAAGTGACCTTTCATTTCTGGAGTTGATACAGCGTTCAATCTAGCAGCCAAGAAAATATCTCGATATCAAGGTATCCTCATGGACTTTAAATATGCTGGTAAAGTGTCTGGAGGTTTGAGTCCATTATAAGCGAGGGAACATACCTTTCTTGCTCACTGATTTGTGCTTCTGAAATCTAGCAGCAATAACTGCTTTTTGACCCTTTGGAATGCAGTTTTCTCATTTCCTATAGAAAGTAACAATATTGGAGTAAAGCCTAATTGTTCCAGTCTCTGATCAACCAGCCTCTTCCATTTACTTTGGCAGGGATCTTCTCTTAATCTAAAAAGGAGTAGAGATCTGTAGTTAAAAAGGATCTTGATTCTGAGTCTAAATGCATCCAACCGAGCTACTGATTCTAATGAAGAGACTGCAAATTCTTGGCGGATAACTATACTGGATACACACTTTGGTAACCTGGTTATTTCTCTCAGGAATTTTAATAAGAAAGAATTAATAGTCTCAGATATACCTTCGACACACACTCCGGCACCATAAAGTATCATTTGATTAATTTTACCCCAAAAGGTCTTTATAGCTGCAGGATAATATTTCCCTCCTTCTGTGTGGAAAAAAAAGTGTCAGGGCATTTAAATGTGATGTTGTCTTATAGGAGATAGATTGGAACTGATTTTTCCAAGATAGGTCTTGAGACGGAGAATGTAACTCCTAAATATCTAAATGTTGTTACTTGTTCGGTGTTGGTATCTGCCCTCCCCCAGTCCTTTTTCTTTGGGCAGGACCACGTACAAAGAAGTTTAATGTTCTTGCTATCGAAACTCAAATATAAGTCACTCAATTGTAAGGCACAGTAAGCCAATGTCAACCGAGGAGTTGTGAAGAATTCCCAAACTCCCAGCTGGAGGTGGCAACGGGTTTGCCGGCTTGGAAATTAGGACCCGTTTCGCACAATGTGCTTTGTCATAAGCCACATATAAATCAATTATGGTCTGCTACTGCTACTCTTCTCTTAGAAGCTTCTATTCCCGAATGAGTTTACTACATGCTTAAATAAGCTTCATATAGGGTGTTTGGGCGATAGTTCTGTGGGTCCTGCCTTTCCCCTTTATTCTTAAAGATCGGTACCACCAGAGCTTCCTTCCAGATGGGTGGAATATACCCTGAATCATTTATCATAGAAAAGAGGGGGGGTCAAAACTTCTGCCCACCACTTCGGGTTTGATTGTAATAGATCTATTGGTACTCCATCCATTCCTGGTGCTTTTCCCGATTTCCTGTTCTACATTAGGTGTTCAATGGTCTCAACTGACACTGGTGGCCAAGCTTCTAGTTCCTCAATCTCAATCAATTTTTCCTCTTCTCTGTAACTGGTTGTATCTCCTTGATATAAGCAGCTAAAGAAAGTAAACCATACATCCGGAGAGATGCAAATGGGAATAGGTGAAATATTCTTAGCATTATTGTTCACAATACACCAAAACTGCCTGTTGTTTCCATCATGAGTAGTGGATATCAAGGCTCTCCTCTCCATTTTTTTCACCAACGTTGCCCTTTTCTTATAAATTACTAGTTGTTTCCATCTTTCCTCAGTAATCTTAAGTCTGGCTAAGGGATATTCTGATCTCTTCAGTCTAAACTCCTTGTGATAGGCTCTCACTTTCCATAGGAAGATCCGGCATTCATAATCATACCCAGGGCTTTTTTTCTGGGAAAAGATGTGGCGGAACTCAGTGGGTTGCCCTAGGAGAAAATGGTCACATGGCTGGTGGCCCCGCCCCCTGATCTCCAGACAGAGGGGAGTTGGTGCGGAGGGCAATCTGAACTCCCCTCTGTCTGGAGATCAGGGGGCGGGGCCACCAGCCATGTGACCATTTTCAAGAGGTTCCAGAACCCTGTTCCCCGCTTTCCCCCTGAAAAAAAGCCCTGATCATACCAACTGTTTTTCCATTGCTTTAATTGATTGAAGCAAGGTAGTTGGTATACCGATTTACAAACATCTATTATCTGACATCTAGAAAATGAATAAAGTCACAGTGGCTATGCCAGGTATATCAAATATTTAAATCCACAGTGTTGATTCATGTCACTAACTCGGACCCTTGAAAAATGACAAACAAATCATCTATAATAATTTGAGCAAGATAATGTAGAATAAAAGTGTTCTGATTCTTATTTTGAATGTATAAGCTGAGCCATGAATAAATTAGCTATACTCGGGGCGATGGCACATCCCATGACTACACCTTTAGTCTGGTAATAAAATTGCCCTTGAATTTAAAATAATTCTCTTCTAGCACGATGTCAATTCAATTTAACAAAAAGGAGAAGGTGGCATTTCTTCTTCCCTGGCACTGAGACCAAGTCCTCTGAGGAAAGGTTAAAGGAGCTCGGTATGTTTATTTATTTATTTGTCTTATCTATTTATGTCATTTATAGTCCACGTTTCTCACTGAGGCTCAAGGCGGATTACATAGTGTGAGATTAGTACAGTCAGTATCAAGGACATTTCCATACAGTGTCAAGGATATTTCCATAGACAATGACATAGAATAAATAAATACAGTTTACAAAGACAGAGCATTAGCAAGGATCCAATACAGAGTTTAAGAACGGCTGAAACAGAACGTAATCAATTCTAGGACTAACACTAGAAAACATGGAGCACAGGTAGTATATAGGAGTACAAATTTAAAGCAACAGATTATATGTCAGGCAACATAGTGGTGAAGTCTATGGTCCCTAACATTAGCGAAAGCATCTCAGACCCCTTCCCTACAATACCACCCTCCTATCTGAGTAAAACGCCTGGAGAGGAGACGACTGAGTGGTGATATGCTAAATATCTTCAAGTACTTGAAGGGCTGTCATGGCGCAGAGTTGTTTTCCATTGCCCCAGAAGGTCGAACCAGAACCAACAGGTTGAAATTAAATCAGAAGAATTTTCTGGCTAAACATTAGGAAGAACTTCCTGACAGTGAGAGCGGTCCCTCAGTGGAACAGGCTTCCTCGGGAGGTGGTGGGCGCTCCTTCTTTGGAGGTTTTTAAGCAGAGGCTAGATGGCCATCTGACAGCAGTGCTTATTCTGCAGATCATGAGAGGGAGGGCAGGAAGGGTTACAACCGTGCTTAGTTCTTGTAGCCCCTTCTTACATGCCGAGAGTAATACCAATCACTGCCTTGGGGTCAAGTACTAATTTCCCCCAGGCCTGTTCGGCTAGGGATCCTGATGGTGTTTTGACATCTTCTGGGCATGGAGCAAGGGTCACTGGGGGCGCGGGGGCAGGATTTCCTGCATTGTGAATGTCCTGCATTGTGCAGGGGATTAGACTAGATGACCCTGGAGATCCCTTCCAACCTCCATGATTCTATGATTCTTTATTTCTTTGAGTGGAGTCTGAGGTTCGACCTTGAGGGCAGACCTTTGTGGAGTGCATTACAGCAGTCTAGTGTGCATATTATTGTGGCCTGGATCCGGGTGGCCAGATTGGCTGTGTCAAGACTGGGCATTTTCTAGGCTAGGCTAATAATAAGTCCCAGCATCCCTTTCTACAGTTTCCCTTGCCTGTCAGCTGCAGCCCCCAAACCACTGTGCGTTCTTACTCTCCCCGACCTTCGGATGATGTCACATACATATGTGGAGGGATCCACGCTGTCCAGGGACTCTCCATTACAATTGGCGTGGGTGCATGCGGCTTAATATTTCAAAGCACAGTTCTGTTCATCACATACTAGTGTTATCTGGTACCTAATTTAGGAACATCTATGAGTATATGAGCACATATACTCAAAGAAATATTTGTCTCCGTGCTTCTGCCCACAGGCTCGGTCTTCTGCTCTTTTCCTAACGGCAGTCCCATGCAAAACACCCTCCCCCCCAACTTTTGGAAGTGGCTTTTCACATGGCAGGGAGCTGTGGTAAGGATTACCCTTAGAAGTTTCCGTGTGGCTGCAGAAAATAAAACACAAACACTTGAAGCCCATGCTATAGATAAAAACTAAAGTATTAGTGAAGATTCTGAAACCACCATTATTTGAAGCTAGAGAACCGCTTCCATGCAGATTCTAGATGTCATCCTACCTTCTGGTGAAGATGGCAGCAGTGTGTTAAGTGGTGCCCTGAGACACTAAGACAGTGTACCCAACCCTGAACCTGCCAGGAGTTGAAGAACAGGGCGCTCACGTCAGGCTGGCACAGTTGGCTGTGGTTAAAATCCGTCAGGAGGTGAGGATGGAACCGGCACAGAGGGGTGTTGAGTGGACAGCGGGGAGAGACAGCCCAAGGGAATCCATCAGACTCAGCTTCAGAGCAGCCCGGGCATTTGGGCACAAAGCGAGGCTGCAGTCCACACCCTGAGGGGAAAGACCAAAACGTCAGCAAGGGATTTGCCTGCCCTTGGACTTCAAATTCTTTGACAGATGGTTGATTATCTGGCAGTACAGTGAGAATAAATGAGACATGGAAATTACCAGCAACACCATCGCTCTTTACTTACCATTTTTGCGGTCCAGCAGGTCTGCCATCTTGTTAAGTTAGTAGGCCTGAGATACGCTATGGCTGAGTGGTGGCAGGAATTATTATTATATGCCGTGAGCGTGCAATCGTTAGTGCAGCTGGGGACAAGCGGCTTCTTGTGGGTGTTACGGCGGATGCTGCAGAGGGCGCCAGCCTCGCTGACGTGGACGGCTGCCTGGGAGTCAGAGATTCTGCAGAGAGTGGTTTTTCAGTTTTGTGGGGCAACTGTTTTTTTGAGGGTATAACATAGGATTGTTTGCTAGTTGTGAAGCGTGTTTCAGATGATGCTTGTGTAAATAACCATCCTGTTGTTGGAGATTTTGTGGAGTGATTTGTGATTATAATCTTTCCAGCCCCTGGTGGTGTGGTTTGGGGATGGGAACTTCTCCTTGCAGGAGTCACAAGGAACTTGGTAATTGTAGATGTTGCAGGTGACAAATGTTTGGTTATTGGATATGCTAAAAAGATTATTTGATTGGTTGATGTGGGAGACAGTTGTACTGTTGAGGATTTGACAGGTATGGAGGGCCCGGCAGTTGTGCGTGTTATGAGTTTTGATAGTGATTGCTTTATTTTTGCAGCTATTGGAGGTACTCCAGATACCTGTCGGGCAAATGGGAGTACCACAGGCATCTTTAGGTCTCTTGGAGGAGACTGGACAATTGTTGTGGGTGTCGTTAAAGAAGTTGGTAAGGCAGTTTCAAATGGCTTTTCTGTCGGAGATGTGACTGGTTGTTGAACTGCTAATTCTTCTTCTGTTTGAAACAGACCACGTGTGGCTGCCGTCAAAGACTGTTCCGTCGCTAGAGAAGATCTGCCGCTTCTCATGGTCTCAGTATGTCCAAGGGTTGGCCGGAAAAGATTCTTCAGTATTCTCTCCTGGCGCAGCCACTCCAGATGGGGTTCAACCTGGGAAGCCAGGACTGGACTGGTGCAGTTGCTCAAACTCTGGCTCACAAGGCCCCTCAGCTCCCAGTGGTCAGGGGCAGCAGAGTCATCCTGGCAGAGCACAGGGCTGCCAAGGGGCACCTGCAACAAGGCAGCCAGGAGGGCTCAGGATCAGAAACGGGATGAGGCCAGTTCTAAGGTGTGTTCATTCAGGCACCTCCAGAGGGCTTGAGGAAACCCCTGTCCCCATTCTGTCAGGGGGTTTCTCCCCTCTCAATTCCACGCTCTCAGTGGCTCTAATATCTCACACCTGCGGTACGCTTAGCCCTCACTAGGCCATTTTGAAAAAAGTTTTTCTCTTTTTCTTAATTTGTAGAGTGATTTTGCATACCTGGAGGGGTTTCCCCTGCCCTCAGTCTATAGAAACCCTTTCCTCATCTATGAGTCTGTTCTGCTTCTTTAGTCCTTGGCAGGAGCCATCCTACATTTTACTATTAGACATGGGATGACATGGGAGGAATTGGGGTGTGGGCGAGGGGGCCGTCAGGGGTCAATTTCTCCATCTCCTTCCATTCCACCCCCCTGTAACTGATCATCAACATTTTGAGGGAAATGCTCAGTCCATATCAAGCCTTTTGGGGGTATGTTTTTCCTCTTTTTTAATTTACAGATCAATTTTTTTTCTACATATCATTGGCGAAAGCATGGTGCTGTTTTAAACTGGCTGCTTTGGGTGCTCTGTGGCAACGGACCTCACAACGAAAAGTCCTTGCATGACTAACATGGTGGAATCGGTTACCCACGTTCTCCTATTTTGTGAATTTTATCAAGAGGAACAGGCCTGCCTCATATTGCCCCTCTTGACCAGATTTAATCCTTTGCAGTTGCATCTTGATCTTAGACCAGAAGTTTTACGTAACTTCCTTTTAGAAGACACTCAGAGCTCAGTGACATATGCTGTGGCTAAATGTTGCGTTTTAGCTGTTAAGAAAAGCAGATTGCTTTTAGCAGAAAATGTGGTTTAATTGCTCTTTTCTTCTTTTTTTCTACTCCCACTGTTCTTATCTCATTAATTCCTATTAATGTTTCGCTTACCGCTATGTTTTGATGGGAAAATTTATCCCGTCTCAGAAATTGTCTTGTTTTACTGGCGTTTGCTGTAATAATAAACCATAGTAATGAACTATAGGTGCACTGTGCACTTGTTTCTTCAGACAATGGGGTTGAAAGAACAAGTGAGGTTCCCTCCCAAGAGTTTCAGCGTGTTAATGGCCAAGAATGCCGGAGGAGAGAACACCCGTGTGGAATTGCAGTGCCTCAGGAAGCAGAAAGGAGACTCAGTGAGTATTTGCCTTTCCATAGTCCTAATCTTAAATCCATTCATACAGATTACCCTGCAGTCTGTCTCATTATTCATCTTCCTCGTCATGCACAGGTTCCATTGCTCTGTTGTGCCTGGCCATTGTGTCGCACACTCTGACGTCATCACAATATACACAGCAATCCTCTCTAACCATTGCTTGGTACCTGTGGGGAAGGAGAGAAGCCCTTCAGTTCTTTTAACCCAATGAGGCTCTAGGGTTCCAGCCTACAGTCAGCTTGGTGTTTCTTTTTAACAAGAATTCTTTAAAAATCCAAATCTGAGTTTCTGAAAGTCCTGCTCAACTCTACTTTCTGTGCTTTCCTCAACACTACCACATTTTTATAGATTTATTTCATAGCTATATGAACTATAAACAATTTTAAAACTCACCCAAATACCATATCCCAGTGCCTAATCAATAGATGTGCCAAACATACTCAACTCTACCCATAGTTCACCATTTTCTAAAATCATCATCTTACTTGTCTGTACCAACGGCTGGAACCAATAAAGCTTGGAGTTAGTTTTCTCAAAGCATAATCCCCCTCCCAGTCCTGAGGGCGTACCCTCAAACTCACCATGTTGACCTCGTTTATATATCATACATTGCATCCATTTGCTGGAAGATTTGTGCCCATCAGGGATGCAGACTGGCCACACGTCTCTCCTTCGTAAGTCGACCGGCTGGCCGAGCATAACAAGTCCCAGGTCATTATTGGGCGGCCTTGCCCACGAACTGAAGCCCCGGTGTGACAGGAATTGGGCCACTGTCACTGTGGAGACATGTCGACCACCAACGATCATCTCTACATAGCTCGGCTTCCTGCAAGGGAGAACCAGCCACTCATTTTTAACCCAAGACAAACTAGTAGCTAGTTAATAACATCATAAGAGCCCAGCTGGATTAGACCAGTGGCCCATCTAGTCCAGAACAGGGGTCCATTTAGTCTCACACAGTAGCCAGCCTATTACTCTGGTAGGCCGACAGCAGGGCCCCGAGGTTTCCCCCCGATGCTGCCTCCTGGCACTGCTATTCAGGGCTTACTGGCTCTGAAACTAGAGGGTCCCTTTAGTCACCATGTCCCCTGAGAGGCCTCTCCTTCATGAATCTATCTAACCCCCTTTTAAAGCCCTCTGTTCCTGTGGCGATCACCACCTCCTCTGGCAGTGAATTCCACGTTTGAATCACTTGTCAAGTAAAGAAGTATTTCCTTTTGTCCAGTCTGAATCTGCCCATCATCTTCACTGGATGTCCTCAAGTTCTAGTATTATGGGAGAAGGAGAAAAACTTGCCTCCATCCATTCTTTTTACCCATGCATAATTTTACAAACTTCTAACATGTCCCCCCTAAGTCATCTCATCTAAGCTGAAAAGTTCTAGACTCTTCAGCCTTTCCTCCTAAGAAAGGTGCTCCAACACGCTAATCAACTGGGTTCCCCTCTTCTATCTTTTCTCCAACTCTGCAATGCCCTTTTTAAGATACGGTGACCAGATCTGCACACAGTATTCCAAACGAGGCCACATTATAGATCTATGCAATGGCATTATTATATTGGCCATTTTATTTTCATCTCCTTTTCTAACAATCCCCAGCAGATTGTTCGCCCAACTGCTGCAGCACGTTGGGTTGACATTTCATTGAGCTCTCCACTACAACCCCAAGCTCTCTTTACCCCTCGGTCTCAGCAAGTCCAGACCCCATTAGCATACGCTTGAAGATGGGATATTTTTCCAGTGTGCATCTCCTTTTACTTGCCTACATTAAACTTCATTGGCCGCATTGTTGCCTCCTGGAACTCTTCACACTCCTCCTTGGTTTTCGCCATCCTGAATAATTGTGTGCTGTCTACAATGCTTTCTATAGCCTCACTCAAGCCTGGAAGATGGCTTCTTACCTCCACGTGGCCAACCTGGCCATTGGGATCCATGCTATGGTAACAGCAAGACTTGACTACTGTAATGCGCTATACATAGGTCTCCTGTTTAAGTTAACTAGGAGACTCCAATTGGTGCAAAACGCTGTGGCTCGACTATTATCAGGTGCAAGTAGGAGCTTGAACATCATTCCCATCCTGCAGTCACTCCATTGGCTTGGCTGCCTATCAGTTACCGTGCTTGGTTCAAGGTACTGGTTGTCACTTACAAAGCTCTTCACAGCCTGAGTCTGGCATACCTATGGGACCACATCCTTCCCTATGCTCCCCCACAACATCTTTGCTCATCTGAACAGGGTCTCCTGCAGGCGCCACTCTGCACACGGGTGAAATCAACAGCAGCCCATACACAGGCTTTCTCTGTGGTGGCCCCTGCCCTGTGGAATGGCCTGCCTGAGGAGGTCAGGAGAGCCTCCACTGTCCTGGGCTTTCCGCAAACAATGCAAAACCGAATTATTCAAAAAGGCTTTTTACTCAGAGAGGAGGGTTGTATTGTAGGGAGGGGGTCTCAAAGAGATTCTTCACTAACAAGTTAGGGACCACAGACTTCACCACCATGTTGCCTTTAAATATGTGCTTCTATGAGCTACCTGTGCTTCATGTTGTCTAATGTCAGCCCTAGAATTGCTGATGTTCTGTTTCAGCTTTTCTTCACCTCTGTATTGGATCCTTGCTAATGCTCTGTCTTTGTAAACTTGTGTTTATTTACCCTATGGCATGGTTTATGGAAATGTGCTTGAGATTGACTGTACCAATCTCACATTGTGTGATCCGCCTTGAGTCTCAGTGAGAAAGGTGGACTATAAATGACATTAATAATAATAAATTAATGCATAAATAAATAATACAATGCTCACAAATTAAATAGCACCGGCTTAATCGGGCAGTCCAGTCACAGACCTGCACTCTACATTTCTCGTCATCAAATCTCCCACTAGCAAAAATTCTGTTGTCTTGGGGGGGGGGGGGCTGTTACAGCCAATGAAGATGGCAGGGACCAAATTCAGCTGCAGAGCCAAGGGCCTTGGGAAGGGGCCAAGTCTCAACAGCAGCACATCCGTCATGCATGCAGATCTCCAGCGCAGCCCTCGGCATCTCCAGTTTGAAGGACTGGGTACAAGATCTCCATGTGAGATCCTGGAGAGATGCTGCCAGCCAAAGCAAACAATACTGACCTCGAAAGAGCAATAGGCTGACAGTAGGAGGCAGCTTTGTACGTGCATAATGCTCCCTCAAGAGGGAAAAAACCCCCAGCCCCCGCCTTTCCCATTACTACTCACATCAGCAGGAAACAGCTCGCTGCGGTCAGGATCCACCAGTTGCTCAAAACAGCCCCTTGGCACCTCCTGCCATTGCCGATGATGCTCACCAGCCATGGCGCTTCTCGGGCTTGTCCTTGGGGCTCATCGTCAGCGTTGGCCCAGGGCTGCTGGTTGCCACAGACTGTGTGGGAAGAGCACAGCGTAGGATCTTGCATCAGTGGCGCCAACAGGGATGGACATGGGGGAAGCAGTCTGTGGCCTTGACTCACAGGCTGAGCCACACACACACCCAAGGATGTGGATTTGCATTTCACGTACACGTTGCCATCCGAGGGAGGGGCCCATAAGACCCAAGTCTGTTCTTCAGTCCCATATCATGCCTCCATCATTGAAAAATGTGGGCGTTGTGGATACCACGCTGATGAGAATAGCCCTTCTGTGACGCCCTGCAGCAGTAATGCTCGAGGACAGTCCGCAAACAGGCAAAAACCTCATTGCAACAGTAGTGCTACATACCTGCCTGCGCCCACGGGGATGTGCCTACAGGTAAGTCCCGCAAGGGACGATGTTTAATACAAACAAGGAAATGGGGGTAGGAGTGCAAACTCTGGATTAGGAAATTCCTGGAGAATGGGGGCTGGAGCCTGGGGAAGGCAGAGCCTAAGTGAGATATGGCATTGAATCTCCCCTCCAAAACAGCCATTTGCTCCAGGGAAACGGAACGGCGTCGTCAGGAGATCGGTTGTAATTCCAGACCTCCAGGCCCCACTCGGAGGTTGGCAGCCCCAGAGGGCGGTGATGTAAGCTAAGCGCTACATCATTCTCACTCCGAAGGGGAGGGGGGCATCTTGACAAAGGCGATTCCCCTCCATCAATCAAGGAGGCGGGACTATAGGAACGCTTGCCAACCTCCAGGTGGTGGCCAGAGATCTTCCAGAATCACAACTGTTCTCCAGATGACAAAGATTAGTTCCCCTGGAGAAAATGGCTCCTTTGGAGGGGGGGGGGCTCTATGGCATTATACATTCCTGAGGTCCCTCCCCTCCTAAACATTGCCCTCCCCAGACTCCACCCTCAAAATCTTCAGGAATTTAGTTAGGGAGCTGGAAACCCTAACTAAAGGGTTGCCTTAACCCTGACTTTCAGATGTCCTGGTCTCCTGGGCAGAGTAGCCCATTTCCTCAGTTAATTTCCTGCCTGGTCAGGGAGAGAAGACTTGAGAAGCAGCTGCTCAGCTCAGAGTCTTAATACTGCCATTTCTACATATCTTTTTGCATTTCTTCTTATTTTGACTCCTTCCCTCCTTCTCTTTCTACTTCCTCCATTCTTTGCCTTCTCTTCTTCCCCACTTCTGAGGGTGATGTGGTTGAGGCAATGGAGGAGGTGAAGCATTTTACAAAGCCTTGGACAGCTTCATTTTTAAGGAGGATGGGGACCCCTGTCTTCTCCCAAAAATGGGAGGAAAAACCAACTCTCCCGGCACTGCTGATCTGCCCAAGTGCGGTAAATGGCGGACAAGCAGAGGAAACAAGATGAATATGCTGCACAATTCCACCGCACCTTGCACAATGTTCCATGGTAATGCTCCGCCCCCCTGACTGGTTCACTCTGGCCATAAGCACCAAGCCTGAGTATCCCTCATCTTGGCTGGCATGGAGGATTTTCCCACGGAAATCAGCTGCCTTTACTGAATGCCTCCTGGAGCTTAGAAGCTGGCTTTGTACATTCCTCCTTAATAATGTCTCTGCTCTCAGCCCATAGTTCTTCTGGTTTGTGATCAATTAAACGTAATAATACATATTTGTTCTATACCTTTGCAAAAAGTGATGAATGAGATACAAAACAAGAAGATATTACCACAGACATGGCAAGAAGTTAACATAACTTTAATACATAAAGAGGGAAACCATCCATTAATGCCACAAACATGTAGACCTATCTCTTTATTGAATGTGGATTACAAGATATTTACAACAATAATGGCTGAAAGATTAAGAAGATGCTTTTCAGAATTAATTCATGAAGATCAAACAGGCTTCATCCCGAAGAGGTTTATGAAAGATAACATCAGATATCTCCTCAATGCAATCAAATATTCAAGAAGAAACAGTGAAAAAACTGTATTTATGTTTCTGGATGCCGAAAAAGCATTTGATAATGTTTCTTGGAAGTTTCTTATGAAAGCATTGCAAAGAATGAATTGTGGGAATGAGTTTTTGAATTGGATCCAAAGTATTTCCACCAATCAGCAAGCTGCAATTTTAGTGAAATGGTTCACCTACGAAGAAGATTGAAATAACAAAAGGAACACGTCAAGGATGTCCAATTTCACCACTATTGTTTATTATTGAGTTGGAAATTTTGGCAGTGAGAATCAGACAAGACAGTAGAATTGCCGGAATAAAGGAGGGGAAAGAGACATATAAAATGAAAAGCTACGCAGATGATGCGGTCATATCAGTGACAAATCCGCACACTTCCTTGACTTATGTAATGGAACAAATACCAAGATTTGGACAGTACTCTGGATTAAAAAAAAAAGTTACTTTTGGCAACGACTGAGGAACGAGAAAAAGATTGGAAAGATAACAGACTGTGCCATTACTACAAAGCCGATAAAATATCTAGGGATAAATATATCACCACGACATGAGAATCTCTATAAAAATAACTATCATAAAGTTTGGATAAGGATTATGGAAGATTTGCAGTGATGGGAAAAATTAAATATTTTATGGCTAAGAAAAATCTCATCTGTCAAAATGAATATCTTACCCAAATTGAACTTTTTATTTCAGATGATTCGAATTTATATAGAACAAAAGATTCTCAAGAAGTGGCAGAAATAAATAAATGACTTTATATGGAAAGGGAAGAAACCCAGGATAAGATTCAAAGTACTACGAATTACTACAAAGTACTACTACAAAGTGCTACATCAAATTGTATCATTAAGTGGTGGTGTTAGTTTGGATAACAGATTGGATTATAAATCCAAGTATCAAATTGGAGACAGCAGACGCCAAAGAAGGCATCCATAATTACTTATGGATCAAGAAATCATGGAAAGCCATTCGCAAACAGGATGGGATCCATATATTAAGGGGTGGATTGCTTAAAATATGGTGTCAGTGCAGAAATAGATTGAGTCCACTAATCTCCCCATTGAGGTCGCCAATTAATGCTTACTATGATGCAGCCATGAGAAACAGAATTGATCAGCTCAGCTATGAATCAATGATTGATAAGAAAGGAAACAAAAACCTGGCAAGAAATTCAAGCTCAAGGTAAAAATATCCCATGCCTGATATAGCATCAAACAGTATCAAGACTAAAGGAACAAACTGTTAAAGAAGGTAGTAAGTTGAGAGAAAAAATACAATTTGAACTATTAATATCTGGAGATCTGAAGCATCTCTTGGGGAAGATCTATAAAATCTTACTGCAATACCGCACAGAAATGGAGCAAGTAAAAACTTTGGAGAAACTATTTTGATGAACTTAATGGAAAATTTATGGACTAAGGACATAAAATTTACAGATTGTCAGTTACTGAGAGGGAATTGGTATAAAATGTTCCCATTGCTTGGTGACTGCAAGACTCTGCCATGAGATACCAGAGAGCTTGCAAACATTGAGCAGAAATTGCCCTTCAAGCTTTTGTGTAAAAAAAAAATGGCAATGAGGGATGAAATTTGGTTTTGTTTTTTTTTAAACAAAACCTCTGATTTAAGGTTGAGTTTTAAGGGTCCTGTAGGCTTGCAGAGGCTTGGCCTTTTCTCTCTCTCCATTTTTACCCCCATCATTTTTCTTCATATGCATCCAGGGCTTTTTTGCTGGGAAAAGAGGCGGTGGAACTCCGTGGTGGAACTCAGGAGACCGCAGAATGACGTCACTTTGGGTCAGGTGGAACAAGGGGGGGGGGAGTTTTTTGAAGTTTAAATCGCCCTCGGTGGAAAAGGTCACATGGCCTGTATGGAAAAGGGAGTTCCAGTTCCAGATTTCTTTGAGACTCAGACGAAAGAGGAACTGGGCGAATAGTCTCCCCAAGGAACAAAACCCTGGCCCAGCAAAAAGATTTTTCTCTCTGCCTAGCCATCCTATGGATCTTTTGCAAGTACCCCTAGGAGATGGTCCCTCTTGCAGCTCTCCTCTCAGGGGGCTTGGTGACCAAAGGGGGAAGGATCTCTGCGCAACCCACTTAACCAGCTCTCGGAAAACCCAGTGAGGCCTCAGCCCTGGCCATTACAGCACCAACCACGTCATCTCTGTTCTCAAGGGCTTCTGCTGCTTGTGCTAGGAAGCAAGCCCAATTGAACACTGTGCTTTCCCCCATGCACACGTGGCAAGCCCATCTTCATTCCAAACTAATCTTGGCATCCTTGCCGTTCTAGGGAGACAAACGCTTTGGAGAGAATCATAGAATCATAGAATCATAGGGTTGGAAGGGACCTTTAGGGTCATCTACTCCAGCCCCCTGCACAATGCAGGAAATTCACAGTTACCTCCCCCCCACACACACACACTCAGTGACCCTTACTCTATGCCCAGAAGATAGCAAAACACCTCCAGGATCCCTAGCCAAACTGGCCTGAAGGAAATAGCTACCTGACCCCAAGGTGGCGATTGGCCTTACCCTGGGCATGTAAAGAGGGTCCACAAGAACTAACCACTGAGGTAACCCATTCCCCTCTGCTGCAGTCATTCCTAAGACCTTTCCAGCTACAGATCCTTCAGAAGGCAGGTATCCCTTCAGATCGACCCACTGCAACACCGTCTTGCCTGGTGGACGCAGCGGTCCAACATCGAACCCAACATGATTCCAATATTTACACATGTGAGCCTGACTGGCCCGGGAGCAACCTTCCAGGGAAGCCACGTGCAAGGGACCTGGAGCAGTGCTGAGAGGAAGCTGAGCACCAGCCGCCTTGAGATCAGAGCAGCAGGACTGGCCCGATGCAAGCTCAGGGGCATGATCAGGAACCATCACATCATCACAAGGACAGGCAACATCTCGGCAAAAGCCTGCATAAACAAAAAAGGTGGATTCGAATCCTCCGCTCTGCACATAGAGAGGGCCCAGAGGATGAGCTGGTCAGAACAGAACTTCAGGTCCACGTCAGCAGAGGACACCGAAAGTCAGCAAAATGTGCCCGTGGACTGGCTCAGCAGACACCAAGCGGAGAGCCATGCGCTTCAGAGTGCCAAACGTTTCGAGAACCCAGAGGTGGGCCTCTTGCATTGGATCTCAGTCACTGAGTGCCCAGTTATTTTTCCAGATTCCAGACCCTGGGAGCACAGCAAACAGAAGCGTTAACCTCTCCTTGGCTTCCAGGTCCCGATGCCTTTCTACCTATTCCACTGACCCCCCCCCCCAAATGCTGAGGACACTGAGACAACAATCAACCCGGATCTGCATTGCCCCCCATCGGCCATGCAGACTTTGTTTCTCCGCTTCAGTGGAGTCATCGGCAGAAGAGCCCTAGCAGATTCCAGCTTTTTCAGACCCAGGCCCCCCATGGCATCCAGAGCTGGCATAGCTACACCGGACTGCATGGAAATGGAAAAGGGAAGACTTCTGAAGACAGAGTATCCTTCTAGAGTCACAAGCACCGTGCTAGCCTCTGCAGCAAGCATTTACCACTCCTCTTGGAAGGCGTATGCCAGGTGGCCCTAGATCCATTTGTCCCAACATTGCACCAAATGCTAGAATTCTTACAGGGCAGTATAGTAAAGAGTCTTTAAGACTAACCAACTTTATTGTAGCATAAGCTTTCGAGAGCCAGTTGTATCTGATGAAGAGATCTGTGGCTCTCGTCTTAAAGGTGCTACTGGACTGTTTATTATTTTGCTACTTCAGATTAACACGGCTGCCCTGTAACTATTACAGGGCAGTATTAAGCAGAAATTGAAGGCTAATGGTTGTTGTGGGTTTTCCGGGCTGTATTGCCGTGGTCTTGGCAATACAGACCACGGCAATACAGCCCGGAAAACCCACAACAACCATCGTTCTCCGGCCGTGAAAGCCTTCGACAATACATTGAAGGCTAACATGCTACCCTGTCTGGGAGCAGCCTTGGCTAGAGCCCACAAGCTGATGGCCGCTTGATAGCCTGACACATCATTCAATTTCTTAAAGGGGTGGCCCTGTCAACCCTCCAGTCGTAACAGATTCTCACCTACAGGTGGCCCTGACAGCATTCGCACAACCTCTGAGTGAGCCTCTAGGAGAAGTCCCACTAAAATGCTAGGAATGAAGGTCCTCTTTTTGATAGCCATCTCTTCCGTCAGGAGGAGGGCCTGAGAGTCAGCCGGCCTGTCCTCCAGGAAAGGGTCAGGCTTATTTCACAAGTGGTCCGAAGGACAAACCCAGGGAAATAGCACTGCCTTCATTCTGCCCCAGACCATCTCATCTGAAGGACATGGGGTGGCACACACTAGACCTCCACGGACCCTTGAGGATTTACGTCAGGCCTCCCGTGTCAATATGCAAGACAGACTCTCTCTTCGGGTTGGTGAGCCCACCCAGCGAGGGCCAGAGAATGTCCAGAGGGGCAATAAGCAAGAGTCTGCATGCCTATTAAGCGAGCAAGGCGCGGGTACCGCTGGAATCAACTCCCACGCCGTTTGGAATGCTGCGACCGACAGGCAGAAGCTTCACTGAAGAAACCTCTAAGGCTGCCACACGGTGCCTGTTGCCAGACACCCCAAAATGGACAACCTTGCCGTAGCTGACGCAGCCTTCGGTTGGAGGCTAATACAGCTAGTGGTGCCAGCGGGCTGATTTTTCCTACCTGCCATGGGACGCAGCTGCTTTTGGACGTCTCATCTCAAGATGCCCCCACCTGCCCCTGCTCAGAACGAGAAAGGAACGTCCGTGGAAATGGCATTCGCACTTCCTAGAAGAGTTGCTTCTGCTTTGCCCCACCCTGAATTCAGGTGGGATGAAAGGTGGATTTCCTTCTCTGCTATTGCCTGTTCTACTGTTTATTGCTAATGTAACAAATCCTTTACATAAATGTTTGGAATCTTTAGCTTAGTATTTTAGCCCAGACGCTGCTTTGGGAGTGAACCAACCGATGAAAGCGTTTTATTCTGCCCAAGAGACAGGAAGTCTGAAAGAATTTTAGTCCTGCCTCTTAGAGCCAAGCTACAAGTGATGCCTGACACAGATTGGACACTTGTCAGCTTCCCTCACGTTTTGATGGGAAATATAGGCGTCCTGGTCTTGCAGCTTGGCTCTCCATTTAATTGAAGTTTACAGAGCAGCAGTCTATGGGAGGGAGAACATGCGGTCGGGAGGGGAGTGCAGGCGTCGGGCTCTCGCCGGGTGACCCCCCTTCCCCTCTGCTGGGTGTGTGGGGGGGTTTTCTGTAAACTTCAATTAAATGGAGAGCCAAGTTGAGGGAAGCTGACAAGTGTCCAACCTGTGTCAGGTGTCACTTGTAGCTCGGCTCTTAGATTGACGAATAGGAACTACCCATGTCAAGATGCCCCCCTCCCTCTGAGCAGAAGGAACCGCACAGTAAACACCTCACGGTAAATACTAACGTTCCTGTCCATTATTGTAAAGGTGTTTTGATGCCTTAAGATGTGATTGTCCATGACTAATCTCCCCTACTCCTTTCCTTTCACCCACTTCTGTAGCCTGATCTCAAATAACATTAGGCTTGCTCTAGGGCTGCCAACTCCGGGTTGGTAAATTCCTGGATATTTAGGGGATGGAGCTTGGGGAGGTGAGGGAGCTCAGGAAGGTAAAATGCCATGAAGTCCACCCTCCAAATCAGCCGTGTTCTCCAGGGGAACTGATCTTTGCAGCCTGGAGATCAGTTGTCATTCGAAGAGAAGGGGTTGCCAGTGTCTCTGTCTGGCAGTTGGCAACCCGAGCTTGTATAGGCCTCTCCCTTAACCCTCCTCCTCCCCGTAACTGGGAGACAGAACTCCAAGTCGCCTGGCCTTGGTTACTTACAGCTGGGGGAGGAGGCGGGCGGAAGCAGGTGGGAGAGGGCCCAGAGCTGAAGGAGAAGCATCCTCCTTCCTCTCTGAGGCAGCGGGAGGCCCAGCAGTCACTGAGGCACACCCCAGAGAAGAGGCGACGGGGCCCAGCCAGGGTTGGCCACAGGCCCAGCTGGGCCAGGGAGTCAAGGCGGCTGGGTCGGAACCCGTGAGCTCACAAAAGAGGCACCTGTGACCTCAGCTTTGTGGAGCTCGGAGAGCAGCCTTCAGCCCTCGTCTCCCGTCCGCACGTGGCTGCCCTCAGTGCCCTGCTCCTGCTAGATGATGGCAGAGTTCTCTTCCCTGCCGGCCCCCCTCCAACCTTACTGCTGTCCGCTGATCTCTCTCTCTCTCTGTCGCTTTCAGCAGGTACCTGCATACAGAGTGAAGTGGCTATTTTAATTCAGGGTTGCTAATGAAGTGCTCTCATATTCTAGAATAAGAGGTAACTATTAAAAATCAGGGCCTTTTGCCAACCTATTGTTGTGGACGGAGTATTAATTTATCTAGTTAGATGTGGAAGTTGGACCTGTTTATATTTACTGCTGATACACGCCCCCCCCCCCCAACTCAACTCCTTTGCTTCTGTTTAGGGTTGTTTGATGGGGGGGGGGGCTTCTCCGTTATGACATCAGAAGTGTGGAACAGGCTTGATAAAAATGCTAAATCTCTGGTTTCGATTTTGGTTGCTTCTGCTCGTTTGGTTATTGCTAGGAACTGGAAATCCCTCACGGGATCACTGCTCAAAAATGGTACCAGAAAATCTGGGAGCAATATTTGATGGGTAGGATTATGCATAATCCATTCTTTGGGGACTCGCGTATGGTAGTTCCTTTATTCGAGTGTGATAAAATATGGAAACCAGTTCTGGATTTTATATGCGCTAAAGGTGTAATTCCCTCGATGCAACAAAGTTCAGATGTTTGTTCTTTGTGATTCTTGGGTTTGTAACAGATCGTGAAGTGTGGTCTCTATTACTGTTTTCCATGGTTTAGTTTTATGATTTTTTTCCTCTCTGTATCTCATGGTTTTATGGTTCCTTTTAGTTTGTATCATTATTTGATTAAATTTATTTATATTTTTTTTAAAGGGAAAAAAAGAGAAGTGTGGAACAGGCCACAATCCTACTGGAGATTTTAGAAAAAGCAGTAAAGGGTTTTAAGGACCAAAACAGTTCAAAAAAAATGTTCTTATTGTCAAAGTACAAACAAACAACAACATTGTGGCAAACTTCCTACCAGCAATATTATAGTTTATTTTCCCTTATTAGCAGAACATTTCACTGCTGAAAATAGGGGCATGCTTGAATCCCCCTCCCCATTTTCCAAGACAGATCACTGGTGGAGCATCCCTTCCCCACATCGTTGCAACACAGGGAACACAAATCACAAAAGCCGTGTTGCACACCTGCACCCACAGCAGGTAAGGCATGCAAACAAGACAGTGACAGAGTCGCCAGCTCCAGGCTGGGAAATGTCTGGACCGCCGGGGGGGGGGGGGGCGGACGGGGGACGGGACATGGCCTGGGGAAGGCAGAGTTTGGGGAGGGGAGGGAGCTCAGCGGCCATTTTCTCCAAGGGAACGGATCTCAATCCTGGGAGAACGGCAGGCCCCTCCTGGAGTTGGCAAGCCTGCTACAGATGGTTGAAGATTCTGTTCTGCCTGCTGCCTGCTGAATTCCGTTAATAGCCGGTCCTCCATCACGGTCAAAATCAAGATGATGTTGGTTCTGTTGGTTAAGGATAGCCAGGAAAAAACCAGTTTTCCTGTGGCAGCCTTCTGTCAGGGCTTATCGCTGCCACCGCTGGGCAGGGCGCCGGCTGGGCCCTGACATCAGAGGGGCGCCAGGGAAGCTGCAGGACCCTGCTCTGTGGAAGGAGGGGTGGCATACATCACCCAGACTCCCTCTCAATCCACTCGCTGGCCTGCAAACCTGGCCTGCTCACCCCCTGCGTCCTGCGTCCTCCATAGTCCTCCATCCTCCTCCTCCTCCCCCCCCCCCAGAACTCTCCTCCCAGCCTCCACTCACGCACTGCTCTGCTCTCACTCCACACCAACACTCCTTACTCACACCCACCACCTCAGAGCTCTTCCTAGCCACCTTATATAGGGTTTCCTTTCCCCGCCCCGCCCTCCTTCTAGGCTTGTTCCCTCTCCTGACTTGGCCCAGCTGTGCCTTCCCTCAGGTGTTTCCCTCCTACCACTAATCCCTTCTTGGCTTCCTTGCCTTGCTGGCAGGGTTGGGTTGAATGCAAGCCATCCCCAGCTGAGGTCTCCTTGGCCTTGCTCACGAGGAGCTGCCCCGGCCAGCTTCTGTGCTGCTGAGCATGCCTGGCCTTGCTCGCGAGGAGCTGCCCTGATGCCGGGCGGGGCTGCCCATCTCCTCCCCCATAATGCCTGTGGTAGCTCCACCTGGAGGGGCTTGGCTCCTAGCCCCTCCTGAGCCAGGCTGCTGTCCTCTAGCCAGCTTGTGGCTCTGGGCTGTAGTGGCTGCTTCTCCTCCTTGGCAGGTAAGGGCTCTGTTTGGGCTGTTGCTGGGTCCCTATTCCCCCTGCCTTGGCCCTCTTCCTCTGTCCTGCTTAGCCCCCTCTCTTCCCCCTGGAAGGTGGGACTGGCTGGTTTCCCCCTGCTCCCCCCAGCCCTCTGAGGCTTTGGCCTTTTGCCCCTTCCCCCTGGAGTGGGCAGGTTCTGGACCTGGTTGCTGGCTGGGGTGGCAGGGCTGCTGCCTCCCGGTTGCCTCCCACTGCTCCCTCCTGGCAAGTCTGGGGGCTGGGACGCAGACCCCGGACACCTTCTTCCACAGAGTTATACGGGATCTTGGCTGCTAGGAGGCCTCGCTGCCAATCCGGGGCTTAAGACCCCAAAGTTGATCCCCAACCAAAGGTGTATTGCCAACAGGGTTTGAGAAAGGCTTGGAGAGCAACCCAGGAGGAAGCCGTGCGCTACTGTTTTCTTCCCTTTTTACTTATTTAGCTATTTATACTCCACCTTTCTTGCCAATGGGGACTCAAAGTGCGTACAACGTTGATCTTGCTTCACCTCTCTTATCCTCACAACCTCGACCCTGTAGGGCGAGAGCGACTGGCCCAGGGTCACTCAGGAAGCTTCCATTGCTAAGGGGAGAGATGACCTGGGGGTCTCTGTCCTGTCACACCCCAGGACACCTGAGTCCTGGGGGAGAAGGGGTGGGGCATGGGCACTGCCCTACACATGCCAGCAGTCCTGTGGCAGGGCAGGAGGAGGCACTGGGGGGGCAGGGTTGGTAAGGGCAGGGGAAAAGACCTCCTTGAGGGCAAAGGTCTCCTTGGGAGAAAAGACCTACACAGGAGTAAGCACAGGGCAGCAGGAACTGGGCGGGTCCAGGAGGAGGAGGAGGAGGATAAAAAGGGCCTAGCTGAAAGAAGGAAGGAAATGGTGGGGGGAATGTCTGGCTGAGAATGGGGAGGGAGGAAGGAAGGAAGGAGAGGAGCCAGCCTGCCTGCCTGCCCGCCCTTAGCTCTCCCGGCTGGGTAGGGATACAGGACTCCCTGAGGCTGGGAAGGCAGCACTCCTGGCCAAGAGGCCACACGACTACCGCTGGGCCGGCCTGAGGGGCAGAGCTATGACCGGAAGAGGAGGTGGCCAGATCTAGGAGCCCCTAAGACCTCAGCAGGGGAAGCAGGCCTAACAGAACCTGGGAGAAAGCAGCCGGAAGTGTTAGATGAACCACCTCAGCAGCCGGGGGACTGGCAACGTTGGAGCTGCGCATCTTGGCACCTCTGGACTCTTCTTTTGCACCACAGATATACACCATGTCACATCCCATGGGTGGACCCTCGGCTGTGGGGACATCACTGTCTCCCAGATCCTATTTCAGGACTCTAGCCCCTATGCTGTGCTGGGTCTCACTGGGAGTCAGAAATAGGCAGCTAAGCCTCATTCAGTGCAGAAGTTACACAGATGAACACACCTTCATGGTTTACTGTTTCCCAGTTTTAGGGTCTCCTCTACACATTATGCTAGCGTCTTATCATTGTACATTAAAATATATGTAACTTGCCTCATCCCGATGACTTGATGGAGTTACAAGATAAAAACAATTTGGAACAGAAGATACTAAAAGTAAAATGTAACCCAGGCAATAAATGCCATCTCAGTTACCAGAATACAAATATTTTGAAGGTGCACCCTTGAAACCACTGGCAGATCCCGCCCCCCCCTCACTCCTAAGAGAACATGTCACACAACTAACTGCCTCCTCCGAGTACTGGCGAGTTGTTCTATCTTCTCTGCCTTTCCAAAAGCAGGAGAAGGGAGGGCCTGAAAATCCCCATTTCATACGAAATTGTGCCATAGTGGCGAGTATCAGAATCTCAAGAGGTAGTCAGTGCCCAAGGAACGCTTTCTGGCGATGCGGCCCAGACGGGTCAGTCCTGCTGTTGTATCCACCGTGCAAGACCTCTTCCCCTCGATCCAATCGGCGAGTTCCTCTGCTTGTCCAAGATGAGGCTGAATCTGTGGAATGGCACACTGCAGCACCACCTTTTTCTGTCTCCACACTTAAGATGGCTGCTGAAGGTGCACGGCCGCCTGTTGCTTCCCAGCCTCTCTCATACACCGTTTGTGGATCAAGAACTTGGGCTGGTACTGCTCTGGGTACTGTGGTTAATGGCTAAGGGGAAACAGGCTGAAAGTGAATCCAGAGAAGACAGAAGTGATGCCGGCATAAAATTTCGGAGGGACTTGTGGGCCAAGGCTTAATCTGACAGTTCAGATTTTAGGAGTCTTTTGGAGCGCAGCCCTTTGGCAAGAAAAACAAGCGACTAGTAGCAAAAAGTCTTGTTTGCAACTACATCTGATTTGCAAGTTCTCTTTCCTTTTGAATCAGCTGGTTTAGCCAAGTTGTACCGTGCTATGCTATGAGGCTAGACTACTGTAAGGCAGTCTCCATGGGGCTGTCCTTGAAGCCAACCCAGAAAAAATCAGTTGTTTCAAAATATGGCAGTTCATTGACTGAGACCGACTGCTTTATATTCGGGTTACCGATTTGTTTCCAAATAATTCAGGTTGCTGCTGTTGCTTACCTCTAGAGCTGTCTCTCCCCGCCGCTCAATCCCCACGTGTGTGTGTGGTTTTCTGCCAGTCCTCACTCTCAGGCTGGACAAGGCGGCTACCGCCCAATTTCAGCAGCTCTAGTTCTCGTGCAGCAGCCTTCTCAGCACTGCCCGGGAGACACCAGGCTCCCCAGGTTGTTTTTTGCAAAAGGGTCGGATCTGAATAATTTGAGTGTTGGATTTGTTTCCAAGGCTTATATGGCTTCTTGTTTTCTGGTCCTGGGTGGTTATTACAGTTGTGGTTTTAGTTTAAGTTTGGGTTCTTTGGTAAGAAGAAAAGTGGAATGGAAGCTTTGAAAACAAACTGACCTGCTTCCTCTCTTTAAGCCCAGTTATCTGATACCGTAGTCATGATGGCTATAGAATGGTAGGTGAGCTATGCTCTGAGCCAGCAAAACAGTAGCTACTTAATGCTGAAACACAGTGCTCGGTCAAAAGAACGGGGCAAGCTCTGGAGAGAAGAATTTCCAAAAGTCTGCCCTGGGAGAAACAGCAATGGAGAACTTTGGAGAGACAGCCCCTTCCCGGAAGATACATCTCGGGGGTTTCTCGTCTTTGCAACTGCAGCTAAAGCTTGGGAAGGGGAGGCTGATTGAAGAGGGGCAGGGCGGTGGGGTGGGGTTCATTCCAATTTTGATATACTTGGAATTCCATCTTCAAAAGAATTGCATTCCTAAGCCGCTTATGTCTCATAAGTTTTCCCTTCCAGCAAAATCTGCTCCCCCCCTCACCCCCCCCCACTACCCTTTGACTGAAGAAGGAAGTGGAAAACAAGAGCAAAGATTAATTGAAATTATTTTGGGCTGTGATTCTTAAGCAGTTTCCTGTAATGGAAGCGGAGGAAGGGCGACAGAAGAGGGTGATGATCTTACAAAGTCACTTGCTGTTTTTTCACACACACACCCTCCAATTCAGTTTGTGTGTAGTTTTCAAGGCAAAAGAGGAACAGAGGTGGATTGCCATTGTCTGCCTCCGCACAGCAACCCTGGTGTTCCTTGGCTGTCACCCATCCAAGTACTAACCAGCCTCAACCCTGCTTAGCTTCCAAGACTGAGCTAGCCTGGACCATCCAGGTCAGGGTCTAATTCAGTTTATAGGCTTTGCTTAGTGTAATGCGCAGGGACTTCTGCGTTGTTCATTGGCTTGCCTTATACTGTATGGTCATATTTTTCTCTTTCTCTTTCCTTTGTAATCTGCCTTGAGTCTCACTGAGAAAGATGGGCTATAAATAAGCTAAATAAACAAATAAATTCAGGGCAGTTCCGCTCTAGTAGCTGTTTTATACTAGTTATCCCAAAGAGTCCTTGGAAGCTCAGCAGCTTAGTGAATGCTGACAATTTTGTTAAGAGATTCCTGGATCGGGGTGTGTGTGTGTGTGTGCAGGGGGAAGAATTCTGGCTGCAACAACATTAGCCCTTAAAACTGCATGGAAAGAAGAAGAACAGCACCAGGCCCAGCACCTCAGAAGTGTCAGAATTCTTACAGTATCTTAATGCAGCAACTCTACTGACATTTTACCTTCTTAACCAAGTGAGCAGTCCCAGTGGTGCAAACTCTACTACTACTTTTAAATTTGTGAAATATAAATGTGTAAATTATAATCGCTTCACCCTGGTTTTCAGCTCAAAACTGGTGCCTAAGGTGACTCTCGGGACCCAAGATACAAGATGAGTGACAACTGAAGCTCAACAGAAATACTCCCTGGGGCTGGCGTGCGTGCGTGCGTGGCTGCTGCTTCTCGCCCTTCCTCACCTCTGCTGTAGCCTCATGGAAATAGAAGGTGGAGAGGAGGCGCCGTTCAGCCGGACCCAGGTATGATGGAGGGGGACTTGGTTACTTTGCAAGCCATTGTTCTAACCTTCACAACAACCCTAGAAGGGAGACAGCTCATACTACCATTTAAAAATGGCAATTAGGGTCTGCCTAAGGCCACATACTGACCCATGAGAGAGGTAGGACTTGAACGTGTCTCTTAGAGGCAGTAGGTCACACTGATTCTCCAGCAGCGGCAGCAAGGTGAGTTTAATGGAATGCTGAGCGCTATGGGAGCTGCGTACCACACTACTGGTATTTTGTTGCTGCCATGGCTCGGGTGGGGGGCGGGTTCCTCTTCCAGCTTTAAAGGGCAGCAAAGGGAGCTAGAAGAGGAAGAGCCGAAACCCCGCCTGGAGCCCAACCCACCCCCCGCCCGCTCCCGATGTGTTCAAGAAAAGGCTGTGCTGCACCACTTATACCTTACACGGGGATGGAGCTGTGCAATTACGCTAACATTTCCCCGTCACAAACCTCTACCTGGGTGGCAAGCTACTTGGGAGACCGCTGCTGCTTGCTTGCCAGAAGCGCACACTGCAGGTCATGCTTTATCTAGGATATAGTCATCCTCTTCTATCTCCAAGGAGCTCAGGGCAGCACCCGCAATTCCCCCTTCCCCATTTTATCCTCACAGGAACCCTGCGAAGTAGGAGGAAGAGAGAGACTCAGAGGGAAACCACACGAGGCTCCCAGGCACGTGTCGGGCCCCACAAGCTTCCCTGGGTGGTTTGGTCATTCAAAGAGCAGCTGCTCAAGGCGATTCCTCCCCCAGGGGAATCTCTCTCTTGCAAAAAGCCTCAGCTTGGGTTTTCTTCCAGGAGCTCAGGGGCGGGCGGCGGGCGGAGGGAATGTAAGAGTTTGGCTTTGATTGCTCAACCACACGAGATGAATTACAGGAGGACTTCCGGTTTGGGATCCATGGAGGTCTAACGCAGCTCCATTTGCGGAGCTGACCGGACTGCCGTTTTAACCGGCCGGAGGGGTGAAAATAACCCGCGGCCGACTGCTCTCAGGCGGGGAGCAGGCAAAGAACGCTCAAGACCCTAGGGTGAGCTAGATCTCGGACGAGGGGGGGCTCTACTCAAGGAGTCTCCCCCCCGATCCTTGAGGTCCCACCTTGCGACGGGTCGGCTATAATCTCTGCGGCAGTTTTGGGGCCAATTCGGCTGGCATAAGACCTACATACCCAAGCTTCGATCGGGGAGGGAAGTCGAGAGGAGAATTTAAGATCGAAACAGCGATTACAACCCGAGAAAGCTGAAGAGAAGGTAAAGATCGCTATCTCTTGAAACGGGACAGATTGATAAAAACAGAGAGGAAAGAAAGTAGATTTTTAAACTGCAACAGACTAGTGAAAAGGAGGTGAAGACTCGGCAGGAGTTGTATTTTAAAAGAGACTAAATTTAAAGAAGTTATTGCAAGAATCGGACTATTGTTTTGAATACCTGTGGTTTTGGAGCTGTGGGAAAAAGACACCATCGCGAGACCTGCTGTGGGAAGACGGGAGACAGGAAGTGCGTAACAACAATAGAGTGGCTGGAGGGAAGCGGCCCTTGCCGACGGACAGGAAGTAGGGAATCGCCATTTTTGAAAGGGGAAGGGTCGCGGCTTCAGCGGAAGAGGAAGTAGGCCATCTTGGATTACAATAACATAGAGAAACCATAGAGAAAAGACGCCCGACATTTTGGATACAAAAAAATTAATTTTGGCAAAGATTGGGACATTTGAAAAAAAGGAAAACGTTTAAATATACGCCACGGAGCTAAGGAAGAGAGCAGATTCGTGGGAGCGAGCTAAAGCAAGCCCCACGATGTCGAAAAAAGAGTGGCAATCGGCAATAGAAAATTTGGACAAAAAACTTATAGACATGATGAAAGAACTTAAGGACACGAAATTGGAGCTTATTAAAGAGGTCAAAGAAGTTACACAGACAGTAAAGTCGGAGCTGTCAGAAGTGAAAAAAGGCGTGGAAACGATTAGTAGTGAATTACAAGGAACGCAGCAGAGAGTTAAAACAGTAGAAGACGCGATGGAGAATTTAATAGACACGCAACAAACAGATGAGACTGGTGAAGGGGAGGATGTCAGTTGCAGAAACTAAACACATGGAGAAGCAGCTTCGTTTTCGTGGCCTGCCAGAGGTGGAAGGGAAGTCAGCGCAAGAACAGATGACTGAGGTGTTGGCTGATTACCTGGGGAAGGAGGAGGAGGAAATTGTGGCTATCCTAGATGTGGCGTACCGTGTGAACTCGAGAATTGCAACCCAGAGGAAACTGCCAAGGGATGTGATTGTGCAGTTTACAACTAGAAACATGAAAGAGAGGATTGTGACAAAACAATTTCAAGATCCATTGGAGATTGATGGCAAGACGATTATCATAATGAAGGAACTGCCCAGATCAGTGTTACTGGACAGGAAAAAATATAGAGTGCTAATTCAGACTTTGAAGGACATGAATATTAGATATAGATGGGAGTTACCGGAAGGAGTGTCCTTTGAGTTTGGAGGGGCAAAAAAACGCATCAGATCTGAGCGGGAGATGGAGAGATTTATCAAGGACAATGAAAAAGACTTACCAACAAAACCATGAATATGGAGTGTAAAGTATTATCTTGGAATGTAAATGGACTAAACTCACCGAATAAGAGGAAAAATATTTTTCATTGGCTACTAAAACAAAAATGTGATATTGTTTGTTTGCAGGAGACCCATATTAGAAAACAGGATGTAAAATATTTAAAATCTGGAAAATTGGGCAAAGAATTTGTAGCGGCCTCAAACACGAAAAAAAGAGGAGTGGTGTTGTACATAAAAGAGGAGCTGCAGCCAAAATTTGTTATGAGAGATGTTGAAGCTAGATTTGTAGCAGTGGAATGTAATTGGAATTTAAAGAGAGTGTTGGTAGTCGGACTTTATGCACCTAACGGTGCAAAGGAAAGCTTCTTTGAGGATTTAAGGAAGCACTTAGACGATCTTGTATATGACCAGATAATTCTTGCTGGAGACTTCAATGGAGTGACAGATTTGGAACTAGACAAAAAGACTACAACAGCACAAAAGAAAAGAGGACTATTGCCAAAGCTTTTTTTTGAGTTGATTCAACAAGAGACTCTCGAAGACGTATGGAGGAGAGAATATCCTAAAACCAAACAGTTTACTTTTTATTCTGCAAGGCATCTTACATTATCAAGAATTGATATGATCTGGGCCTCAAAGGACTTAGCGTTATGGACTAAGGAGGTAGAAATAATGCCGATGGTAGGCTCAGATCACAATCCAATTATGTGGAAATTTGGAAAAAGGAGAAAAAGGAAAGCCTGGAGAATAAATGAGGACTTGTTACAGGAAAGTGAGAATATGGAAATATTGAGAAGAGAGACAAAGTTTTTTATACAATACAACGTGAATAAAGAAGTACCAACCAGTAAAGTTTGGGACGCGTACAAGGCGGTTGTAAGGGGCATACTAATGGACTTAAATGGCAGAGCAAGGAAAAAGAAAGAGGAGAAAAGACAAGAGATTGAGGAGAAAATAAAGGCCAAAGAAGCACAGTTAAAAAAGAGACCAGGGAAAAAGAAAATACATCAGGAAATCAAAATTCTTCAAGAACAGTTAACAGCAATGAGTAATAAAGAATTGGAGTGGAACCTTAAAAGACTGAATCAAAAAGCTTTTGAGGGTGCTAATAAACCTGGGAAATATTTGGCATGGCAATTGAAGAAGAAAAGGGAAAAGAAAATAATAAATAAAATCTGTGAAGAAAATAAAACGTACCTGGAGCAGACTACCATTAGTAGAGCCTTTTATAAATTCTATGCTAAGCTGTATAATAAAAAAGAAGTAACCAAAGAATCAATAGCATCATATTTGGAGAAAACCAAACTTCCAGAGATCTCGGAAGCTTGGAGAAATAAGTTGAACAATGAAGTAACTGATGAGGAAATAAGTAAGGCAATACAATCCGCAAATCTAGGAAAGGCGCCAGGGCCAGATGGACTTACGGCTAAATTTTATAAGACAATGGCCAACGAACTGGCACCATTCCTAAAAGAGGTGATGAACGGAGTTTTCAGGGATCAAAGAATTCCAGACACTTGGAGCGAAGCGAATATATCATTGATCCCAAAAGAGGGCCAAGATCTGACTAACGTGAAAAATTACAGGCCTATATCATTACTTAACAATGATTATAAAATTTTTGCGAAGATATTGGCGGAGAGACTGAAGGGGTGGCTCTCGGAAGTCATAGAGGAAGAACAAGCAGGCTTTTTGCCGGACAGACAAATAAGAGACAATTTAAGGACAGTGATCAATGCTATTGAATACTATGACAAGCGTTGTGATAAAGAGGTTGGTTTCTTCTTTGTAGACGCTGAAAAAGCGTTTGACAATTTAAACTGGGATTTTTTGTTTGCCACTATGGAAAAGCTACAACTGGGAGAAAGATTCATCAGAGCAATTAAAGAAATTTATAGAGACCAGACTGCAGCAATTGTAGTGAATGATGAACTGACCAAGAAATTGACGATTAGTAAAGGAACAAGACAAGGTTGCCCGTTATCTCCATTGTTGTTCATTTTAGTATTGGAGATTCTGATGATACAAATACGACAAGATGAGGAAATACGAGGAATAAAAATAAAGGACTATTCATACAAGGTTAGAGCATTTGCAGATGACATAATGTTAATTGTAGAAGATCCATTGGAGAACATGCCAAAAGTGATAGATAAGATCAAGGAGTTTGGTGACTTGGCAGGTTTCTTCATTAATAAAAAGAAGTCAAAGATATTATGCAAAAACATGACTAAGCAGAAACAACAATTGTTAATGGAAATAACGGACTGTGAAGTAACTAGTAAGGTGAAATATTTGGGAGTTGAGCTGACTGCAAAAAATATAGATTTGTTCAAGAACAATTATGAAAAATTATGGACTCAGATAGAGAGAGACTTGATCAAATGGAATAGACTGAATTTGTCATGGCTGGGCAGGATTGCAGCAGTTAAGATGAATGTGTTACCAAGAGTAATGTTTTTGCTACAGACAATACCAATCATCAGAGACTCTAAACAATTTGAAAAATGGCAGAGGAAAATATCAGATTTTGTTTGGGCAGGCAAGAAGCCTCGAGTGAAAGTAAAAGTTCTACAAGATGCAAAGGAAAGAGGCGGAATGCAACTGCCCAACCTGAGACTTTATCATGATGCAATCTGCCTAGTTTGGTTAAAAGAGTGGATGACATTAAAGAATAAGAAACTATTAGCCCTAGAGGGATATAAAAAAATTTTTGGATGGCACGCATACTTATGGCATGACAAAGTAAAGGTCAACTCGATGTTCCTGCATCATTTTGTAAGGAGAAGTTTATATACAATCTGGAAGAAGTACAGAATTTACCTACAAGAAGGAACCCCCTGGTGGGTGGTTCCATACGAGGTGATAGATCCGAGAGCTGTTGATAATGAACAACAATGTTTAACGTACAAAGAAATAACTAAAACTGAAGCATCTAAACTTAGAATAAAGACGCAAGAGGAACTATCACCTAACTATGATTGGTTCCAGTACAGACAGATTAGAGACTTATACAATTCGGATTCTGCAAAAGGGGGCATACGAACAGAGAACTCGGAACTAGAGCAGACCCTTCTTAAAGAAGACAAGAAAAGAATATCCAAGGTATACCAAGTACTGTTGAAATGGTATACCGAGGATGAGATAGTTAAAACACAAATGGTGAAATGGGCTATAAACTTTAATAAAGAAATAACAATGGAGGCATGGGAATACTTGTGGAAAACTACAATGAAGACAACGACATGTATTAATATTAAAGAGAACATTTTCAAAATGATTTATCGTTGGTACATGACACCAAAGAAGATTGCGCTAGGGAACTTGAACACTTCTAATAAATGCTGGAAATGTAGGAAGCATGAGGGCTCCCTCTATCATATGTGGTGGTCGTGTGAGGTAGCTAGGCAGTTCTGGGGGGAAATAATAAGAGAAATGAGTGAAATTTTACAGTTTCAAATAAATAAGAACCCAGAACTCCTGCTGCTAAACTTGGGAATGGAGGGAATTCCAGCCCATCATAGGACGTTGATATTTTATATGACTGCAGCAGCTAGACTTTTGTATGCGCAGAAATGGAAAGTACAAGAAGTGCCAACTATTGAAGATTGGATCTACAAATTGCTGTATATGGCTGAAATGGATAAGATGACAAGAAAACTGAGAGATCTGGACTCAGGGCAGTTTAACACAGACTGGGAGAAGCTGAAACAATATCTGGAGAAGAAGTGGGAGGTGGGAGGAAAACTGTGGCAGTTTGAGAACTACTGAAGTACAATAAAAGTATAAAAGAGAGGGGTGACTTTACCGGGGGAGGAAGAGAAATGTGAATTTATAAGCAGTTAGATTAATTAATTGATTGAGATATATATAGTTATGTAAAGGTTAATTGATAGAATATTGATAGAGAATAATTAACGGTTTAAACATGAGGATTGAGTAATTAACAATATTTTTTTTTTTTATTACTTGATAAGACTTATATGCACCAAACTGAATGTATAGAAGAGTTAAAACGACTGATTATGTGATGAGTTATATAGAAATACTATAAAAAGAAGAAATGATTAATATATAGAGAACAAATCAAATTGTTTGATTTAAATGTGGGAAATTTTTATGGTTTATGATATATAGAAATATTTAAAACTGGAAAATGGGATAAATTGTTTATCTAAAGAAGTATAGTTTGGATGTATAATAAGTAAAAGAGTTAAAGATGTACTGCTTAATATAATGGAGAATATATATTTGTTTTAGACAGAGGAAGTTAATAGAAGTAAGGGAAAAGGGACAGAGGGTGGGAAAGCTGTTGGAAGTCAACAAAAGGGGGGGAAAGGGAGGGGGTTAGAAACGAAAAATTAGGGGAAAATTGAATGTAATGGAATGTAAAAATATTAATGTTCTAACCCAATAAAAATTTTTTAAAAAAAAAAAAAAGAGATGAATTACAGGAGGACGTTCAAGTGAAGGGAGACACAATGTTACCCAGGAAGTGTCGTTTGAATTTCAACTCTCTCCGCAGAGCTGGCTAGATTGTCCCTCAGAGGGTTTCTTAATAATTGACAGGCCCTTCAGGGGAGGCAAAGAGGAAATGAACAAACCCTCTGAGGACCCATGGAACTGGCTCTGTAGGGAGAGGTGAAATTTGAACTAGGCTTCCCGGCTAACATTGCGTTTCCCTTCACTTGAGTGTCCTCGTGTAATTTGTCTTGTGTGGTTTAGCTCTAAGAGTATCTGATGGTTACCTAACAGGCTTCACGGCAGAGGGAAGGTTTGTTCCTTTAGTACTCCAAAGACCCAAGGGTATGTCTGTATCAACTTAGTGCCACATTATGGTCATATCTGCAGTGAGAAATAAATATAGAGCTTTCCACACCCCATCCTGTGTCCCGTCACAATGTTTCCTATTCGAGCACCACTTCCTGTTTCTTTAAAAATGTGAATGCACCTCAGCAAGGAGACACAAACCTTCCTACACGTCACCTTATCGATCAGCAGGATGTGCCTCATCTCCAGCATGAATTCATTTTCCCACTTTTGTGTCCCTTCCTTCCTCCTACCAGCTCCCAGAAGCAGGCCGTGGCTACTTCCATTCTAACCTCCCGGATTGGAAGCTGTTGGGGGTTGAGGTTGGACAGAACGTTCCAGCAGAGAGAGTGGATCTGAGGTGAGATTTTTGCAGTCATATCCAGCACTCCAGTCATTTTGCCACAACATCAATACGTTCCTTCCACCTTCACCGATGGGTTATTCCAGCCTTGGGTGTTTTAAGGCCCTCTGCACTCCTGCAGTTGTCCAGACACCAAGGGTCTCTTCCCCAACGTTTTGAGAGAAAGGGAGACATGAGCGCTTGCCGAGCTCCTCCTCACCTGCTACTTTACAACAGAATATGTGGCACGCAGCAGCCTTATAGCTCCACAGCAAATATGCTCAGCATGGAATGAAATGTGTCTATTTAAAAAAGGAAAAAACCTTTAAGGTAGCGGGAGGAGTAAGTCAGATGCAAGAATAACAGCATATGAAGGAAACAGGAGGCAAAGATTTGTACAAGACTAGAGAGCTTTTGTAGAGATGCTTTACAGAAAGGTCCTTCGCAAGTCCTTTATTAGGAAATGTCATAGACAAGTCTCAGAATAAGCAGTAATAAGTATAGACAGGAGCACCTTGTGTGATTAGCAGCTGGTGGCAAGTGCAGTCAAAATAATGTTATTTTAATCTGCACAGCCAATCAGATCCCAAATGGAAAACGAGAACCCTTTCTGGGTAGCAGAATGGGAGCTACCTCGTGGGGTTCCACAGGGCATAATCTTATCTCCCCTGTTATTCAACCTCCACGTAAAACCTTTAGGAGAACTCATTCGCAGCTATGGAGTTGGGTGTCATCAATATGCAGATGACACCCAACTCTGTATCTCGCTATCCGGGTCTCCACAGGATGCAGAAGAAATCTTAGATTGCTGCCTGACAGCCATGGTGAAATGGTCGAAAAACAACAAATTGAAATTGAACCCAGACAAGACTGAAGTGATGCTTGTTGGGAAGGCAGAGATCTTGAAGGAGACACTGTGTGCCCCACTTTCGATGGAGTTCTTCTGACCCTTGCAGGCTCAGTTAAGAGCCATGGGGTTATACTGGACCCAGCGCTACTACTAGAAAAACAAGTTAAGGCAGCTGCAAAAAATGCTTACTACAACCTCACTCTAGCCTGGAAGATGGCTTCTTACCTCGACACGGCCAACCTGGCCACCTGGATCCATGCTATGGTAGCATCAAAACTTGACTATTGTAATGCACTATACATGGGTCTCCCATCTAAGTTAACTAGGAGGCTCCAATTGGTGCAAAATGCTGCAGCTCGACTGTTAGCAGGAGCGAGCAGGAGCATGAACATCCTCCAGAACTGCACACAATTCTCCTGGTGGGACCTAATGTGGTAAATAGTGGGACGATAACATCCTGTAATTTGGATGTTATGCCTTTGTTGATAACCC
Source organism: Eublepharis macularius (assembly GCF_028583425.1). Classification (NCBI taxonomy): domain Eukaryota; kingdom Metazoa; phylum Chordata; class Lepidosauria; order Squamata; family Eublepharidae; genus Eublepharis; species Eublepharis macularius. The sequence continues at coordinate 26,333,328 of NC_072808.1, read as the reverse complement.
CCAAGATTGCATTCACCTTTTTTGATGCTGCATCACACTGACTGCTCATATTTAAGCTTCCCATCCACTCGTACCCCAAGATCTTGTTCACACACACTGCTACCCAGAAGTGTATCCTCCATCAGGTATGCATGCTTTGCATTTTTGTTACCTGGGTGCAGAACCTAGCGGTCATCCTTGTTAAAACACATCTAATTCAAATCTGCCCACTTTTCCAGTGTGTTCAGAACTCACTGAATTCTACCTCTACCCTCAAGGGTGTTTTTCTCCTTCTACCAGTTTGGTGTCTTCTGTAAATTCAGTGAGTAATCCCTTTACACCTTCATCCAGATCATTTATAAAAATATTGAAAAGCACTGGCCCCAGAACCCTGGAAACCTCCCTCCAATCAGAGGTGATGCCATCGGCTATACTTTGGGTACAGCTATTCAGCCAGCTCCCTATTCCTTTAACCATCGTATAGAGTCCAGTCCACAGTCCTTGTGTTTACCCAACAGAACATCATGAGAAATCTTGTCAAAAGCTTTACTAAAATCCAGATAAACTACATCGAACACCATTCCCGTGATCCAGTAAGCTTATCACTCAATTATAGGAGATGAGGTTGGTCTGGTAGGACTTGCTGGGGACAAACCCGTGCTGACTTCCCCGTATCACCATACTGTCCGTCAGATGCTTGCAGACTTTAATACCTGTTCCAGTGTCTTCCCTGGGACAGAGGTGTGTAGTTCCCAGGATCTTCCTTTTCCCTTTTCTTGAAGATTGAGGTGACAGTCCTCCTGTTTTCCGACACATCACTTGCCATCCAAGAGGCCTGGAAGATGATCAACAAGGGGTCTGCAAGCTCTTCTGAGAGTTCTTTAAGCGCCCTCAGGTGCACCCCATCAGGCCCGGGGGATCTGTACACCTCCAACACAGCAGGGTGCTTCTCCACAACTTCTCTGCCCATGTCTGCCAGCAGCCCCGATGCCATGCCTTGCCCACTACCATCTCTAGGGGGACCTGTTGTCTCCTTCAGGGAGAAAACTGAGGCATATTAGGATGTCCTGGCTATTGATTATATTGTATTAAGTTGCAGTACATAATCCACCTTGGACCTCAGTGAGAAAGGCAAACTATAAATAACAGTAATAAAAATAGTATCTTCACAATGACCTTGTGAGGTCAATTAGGCGGCGTGTGTGACTGGCCCAAGATTGCCCAGCAAGCTTCCACGGCAGCAAGGGGATTCTAGTCCCACACGCTAACCATCACACTGTCCCACTTTGCAGAGAACTGGAGGTATTTGCCAGGCCAGGCTAATAGATTCCAGAACAGCTCACAGGATAAAGGAAGCAGCATTGCACCAAACTTTGCTCAATTAAGCTTGACAGTAATCAGCTCATGTTGAAACATGCTTCATTCTCCTTGCTTCGTTTTGGCTGTCTGGGCCAAGACTAGAAAAGAATGGGCTTTGAGCTGCTGGAAATACCTTCTCACCCTTACAAACTGCAATCTTATGCTTGCTGACATAGTTTTACCCAATTTGTCATGGCAAGAGCTTTGTGAGATGCCAATTTCGGATAGAGTTCACTACCAAGTGTCAGTTGGTTTCTGGTAAAGGATTCACAACTAGATTGAGCCAGATATGACGCAAGCAGGGACTTCTTAAGTGACATTCACAAGAATAAGTGATTCAGAAATTGTTCTGTTTCCAAGACTCAAGCTACCAAAGAACATGGAGTTTGACAAAAAGTGGTGTGGCACATGGATGGAAATAGGACAACAGGAAATTGCACTGAGGGAGGAGAATACAAGAGTTGCACTTACCTGCACTTACTGCTGTTCATCTAGTCTTTGTGCAGGCACACAATTGCTTGTACTGCGCTTGCGCAGGCTAGCCATTCAGAACAGGAATTTTTCAGCTTTTAGGCTATTAAGGGGGCACCCTCCTCCAAACTGGCCCAGAGCGGATTTTCCTGCTGGAACAGTCATGCGGTGGAGCAAGGTTGCTCCCACCTTCCCTCAGTTCTCCTGTGCTGCTGCAAACCCCACAACATTGTTTTGGAGAGCTCATGGCGGGGCAGGAGGGAGGGAATGTGTATCTGCACAAAGACCTAGATGAACAGCGGTTACAGGCAAGCGCAACTCCGATTTCATCTACCGTCTTCAGTGCTACATTTGGGAGAATAGCAAGCTACTTACCTAGGAGGCAGGCTGATGCGCTCCGTCAAAAAGCAAAAGCCCCGGGCTCACGGCCCCTGACGACTATCTTTGATTACCTAGAGCACTTACGAGCTTCGGGCCTGGCGTCTACATCCGTTAAAGTTCATCTGGCTGCTATTTCAACTTTTCACACAAATATTGATGGGAAGACAATTTTTTCACATTATTTGTCCAAGCTCTTTCTGAAAGGGTTGTATAATTCGAACCCACCAAGAATCCCTAGGATCCTACAGTGGTCGCTGTCCAGGGTGATGTTAAAACCCTTTGGGGCAACGGCAACATGGCTCTATCTATCCTTTCTTTCAAAGTGGCTTTTTTACTGGCAATTACCTCAGCTAGGCAAGTCAGCGAGTTGCAACCATTGAGGATAGAGTCCCCCTTTCTTACAGTTGGCAGTTGAATACAACTGCCCTTGGCTAGGTGTTTGAGTGTATGGAACCAATGCTGAAGCAGCTAAAACGGGGTTATTAGGACACAATTCGCCCTGTCTGACTGTATCTTGCATATGACTTTGTGGATTAGGAGAAATGGAGGGAATGCATAAAACAACTTCCCTGTCCATTGAACCTGGAAGGTGACTCCTAACGACCCCATACCATTGCCCCCTCTGGAACAAAACCTGGGGGCTTTGGTATTGTCTTCTGTGTTGTGAATAGATCCACCTCTGGGAGGCCCCACATTTGAAAGATCTCCTGGAGATACTTGTCTGCGATGACCCACTTGTGGTGTAAGTTGCCTATTCTGCTGAGCCAGTCTGCTCTGGTATTGAAGGTCCCTGCGGTATGTAGAGCAAAAAGTGTAATATTGTGGGCAAGAGCCCATTCCCATAGTCAGATGGCTTACATACAAAGTTTCCTTGAAGCTGTGCCGTCCTGTTTCTGTAAAGAACGGCAGTGGTACTGTCTGGTAAGATCTGGACCCTCTTAAGAGATACCGTTATCTGCAAGAGAGTTAAGGGCATAATAAACAGCTTGTAGCTCTAGCAAGTTAATATGGCATTTCTTTTCACTTTCTGACCAGACACCATTAACTGAAACATCCTCACGATGCCTCCCCAACCTTCTAGGGATGTGCCTGTTGTGAGGGTAATTTCATGACTTTGAACGCCCTCTGATAAATTCCCAGGGTTAGGCCATCCTGCCAGTGAACACTGTACCTGTCTTGGGATTGAAAATTTTTCTTGAGGGGATTGATGCCTAGGATCAAATCTCCTGAGAAACCAAATTTTTAGTTTCGCATATGGGGCCACTGCTGAGGTGGATGCCTTACAACCTAACAAGATCTGAATCGTCTTTGCAGATTGAAATCTAATGACTGAAAAGTAGTATACTAATTGTACTATTCTGGAGAGTCTATCTCTGGGCAAGGAAGACTTGTTAGCTTCCGAATCCAGAACAGTTCCTATGAATTTTATGGTGCGGTTTGGTTCTAAGGTGGATTTCTGTCTATTTATTACCAAACCCAGTGCCTCATATGTAGATAAAATCATTGTTTTGTCTTTTCTCAGTACCTCTGGGGAATGTGCTTTGATCAGCCAGTCATCCAAGTAAGGATAAATTGAGCAACCCAATCTCCTGAGATGAGTCACCACTACATTTTGTAAATACATGAGATGCTGTAGCCAGCCCAAATGGGAGGGTCGTGTACTGTAACACCTCTCCGTTGTATACAAAACGTATTTCCTATGCTCTTGGTATATGGAGATGTGAAAGTATGCGTCCTTCAGATCCAGGACTGCAAACCAGGACTGGTTTGCGTCCTTCAGAAGTATGCGTCCTTCAGATCCAGGACTGCATCTCAAAGGACCATATTTATAACCCACGGGAGTGTAACAATTCTGAATTTTGCAATTCTCAGGTAGCTATTAATACTACTTAGATCTAGAATGGGTCTCTTTCCCCCAACTTTCTTATCTACTCAGAAGAACCTGGAGAAGTATCCCAAGGGGGTATCTGTATCTGGTATCCTTTCAAGATCTCTCTTATTCAGTAAGGATTGAATTTCCTCCTTCAATTCAGAAAAGACTATTATTCGGAGCATCATAAGTTAAGGAACAGTGAACAGAACTCCAACTTGTATCCAGCTTTAATAATAGAGATAACCCAAGAATCATTAGAAATGCTTTGCCAAGCTTGACTTCAGATACACCATTTAAACATTGGCAGAAAGATATATCTAGGTTTGTCTGGCAGGAGAAGAAACAAAAGGTTCAAGTATTACAAGACACTAAGGAAAGAGGGGGTCTTGGCCTACCTAGTTTGAATATATACTTTGATGCTTGTTGTTTGGTATGGTTTAAGAAACAGTTATTGTTGAGGAATACAAGATTATTGGAGTTAGAGGTTCATACTCTAAGATTTGGATGGCATACATATTTATGGTAAGACAAATTTAAAGTAAACATGGATTTTAAAAATCATTAGATGTGCCATTTGGAGAGTTTGAAATAAATATAAACCTAGATTATGTCTTAAAACACCGTTATGGATATCATCCCAAGAAGCATTTTTAGAAGATAAATGATATTTAAAAACAGGTGGTTGACATATTGGGATATGCTAGATTTTTCTCAAGGTGAATGTGAGATGAAGCCACAGGAAGATTTGAATACACAACGATTTTCATGCCAGTGGTTTTGGTATGCTCAATTAAAAGAGAGATTCAAAGCAGATAAAAAGATGGTTGTGGATTTTCCGGGCCGTATTGCCGTGGTCTTGGCATTGTAGTTCCTGACGTTTCGCCAGCAGCTGTGACTGACATCTTCAGAGGTGTAGCACCAAAAGACAGAGATCTCTCAGTGTCAAACAGTTTGACACTGAGAGAATTATGTCTTTCGGTGCCACACCTCTGAAGATGCCAGTCACAGCTGCTGGCGAAACGTCAGGAACTACCGTGCCAAGACCACGGCGATACAGCCTGGAAAATCCATAACAACCATCGTTCTCTGGCCGTGAAAGGCTTCGGCAACACATTGGACATTGTTTCTGTACATGGTAACAGCAGCGAGAGTGGTGGGACTTCACCGTTGCCTACAGTGCAAGAATGGCTGGAGAAAATGATGGGACTATGCCGTGCTGGCTAAACAAACATCTTTGATTAGAGAAATGACTCTGAATAAATATTTAATTTCATGGAAACCTCTTACTGACTTTATGCTTGGAACAGAACGAGAAGAATTAATGATATGCACTTTTGAAGATTTGGAAGAAAGTTGATAGTTAAGTGTTAAATTTAGTCAGCTTTGGATTGCTTCAAATGGAAAATTGGCATATATTCATACTAATTTGTTTGTCCTCCTCTTTCTTTTATTGTTTTTTCCATTCCTTTTTCTGTTTTGTATATTTCCATTTAGTTCTTCTCATTTCCTTTTTCAACAGTAAGTTTTATAATTATGTTGAAATTTTTAATAAAAGTTATTACAAACAAAAGAAATGCTTTGTCAAGCTTGAGCAAACTAAACTAGCCTGTTCTCAAATAAGGTTAGGCCTGGCTCCACTTTGGGTTCTAGTCAGAATTGCTCCTTCTGCCCTTGAGAAGGGCCCTTGGTTGGCTGGGTATGATGGGGTGGCTTGGACCAGCCTGATTGTTTCCTCTTGTACTGCAACTGGCTCGAATATGGTGCCTTGTATGGATACTCATGCCGATCGATAGTGGTTGAATCTGTAAGACCTCTAGTCCTGTTTCTGCTGGTACTCTCTCTTCCCGGGTTGCCGGGTATCCCATGTATCTAGATGACTGAGGCAGCATTCCACACAATATGGCAATCCTTTTTTTTGGTGCTAGATATTCATCCTTTTTTTGGAAATGTGGTGCTGTCAAAGGGCATGCAAGCAGTTGACCCAGCCTCTGCCATGTTGAATAGCTATTTAATATAGCTGCCTGTGATATAAATTCACAAGGCCCCTGGATTAAATGAAGTTTGGTTTGCAAACGGGGGAATTCCAGCTAGCAGTTGATCTCCCACCCAGGTCAGGAGATGTAGGCATGAACAGAATATCAAATGTAAATCCAGAGTGACCAGCGGAGATTAGTTAACCGTCCTCTCAGCTCTGGGTGGAGTCCAGAGCAATAAAGGCCTCACAGTGTCTTCCCACTTTGCACATGCTTTTCCTTCTTTCCGTGTTGAGATCCCCAGCCCATGATTGAGGAGAAATCAATTAGATGTCATAAGTTATTATAATTCATTCCCGGGAAAGGTACATTCCTCAGCTAAATTCATCAACTGAGCTCCGATGGACTCCATTAACAGACTGCCCCTTTTGTGCAGTCCCTGGCAGCAAGCAGTCAAGGTAATCAAACCTTCGTTATTCCCAGGAACTGACCATTGGCCTCTTTTGTTCCAATGGCTGGTAGGGCTCTCCCACCTCAGGGCATGGTTTGCTCTATAAGAATAGGGCCCCTTGCCCCATTCAAACTGAGTACGCTTACTGGATCCAAAGTGCTGTTCCCTTGAGGTTGCCCTAAGCTACTCTCTTCCTCTGTGAACTGGACTACTCTTCTGGATAGGTAGATATACTTGCCCTCCATAATCCTATTCCAACTTCTAAATTCCTAGGACTCTGTGCGTGTGCAACCATTTTATTATTTACTCCTGTGTGTGCATGTGTTTTTCCTCTTTTAATAAAATATTGCTCTTTGAACTTAAAAGCACCACCCTCATCTGCTATCTGGGAGGGACTCCGTAAAAATTGGTGGAAAAGATCCTGTAGTTACCCCTCTCGCATAGCCGTCTTCCTTCCTGCTAATTCCCCCCCCCCCCGCCCCAGTTCTCTCATTTGCAAGAACAGGCATGTCCTCTATTTTGTTGCGGGTCTCAAAGGGGAGCGTGGTGGCACGTAGCCAGGTGTGTTGGCGCAAGACTACTGCAGGGCTGAGGCCTCTCATGGACGTATCTAACATATGCCTGCTGGTGCTCATCTGCTGCCTGGACAGCATCATTACTTCATTTTGAATGACTTTTGCAAGAGGCTTCTTATCCTCCAGTAATGCGTCCATGTATGAGGACATTTGTTGCCAAAGAAATATTTGATATCCACTTGTAACGGCCACGAAGTTGGCCATCTTGATGTTTAAGGCTGATCCTGAATATAGCTTTCTGCCCACTGCATCCAGCTTCTTTTCCTTCTTTATCTGCTGGGATGGCTAGGCTGCGCTGGTGATGTTCTACCTGCAGCCCTTCAGCTATCACAAACGAGGCTGAAGGGTGGGTGAATAGATATAGGCAGGTCAGGGTAGCCCCTGCCGTACTTTGTGGGGTTTGAGGGTTCACTGTTGGGCTGTAGACCTGATCTCTGATGCCGTAAGAGTGCTATTGGAGCCTGTGTATCAAACCTGCCTGAAAAATCTTACATGTTGCTGTGAGAAGGAATGCAGTTATCAGCATTGCTATGGAGATATGGCCAGTTGGTCAGAGAAAGACAACTCTTGTTTACTTTTACTTTTCCTGCTTTCACTGTGTAGACGGGAAATTAGAGCTTAGCTATGGGGGGAGGGAAGTAGAGTGGGTTGCGCTTGAAGGGTTTAATGCTTAGCGGGGGTGGGGGGGGAGACACAGGCATTCCAGTCAAGAAATGTTTTCTGTACTGTACTCTTCGGTTATCATTAAAGCTTTAACTCGTGTGCATCCTTGGACTCATGCAGTGAAGTTCTCTGAGATCTAAGTGGGCAGTCCCTGACAGGGCGCTTGTCCTGCTTTATTTTGTACAGTGCCTCTGCCTTCTTGGTTATTGATGGAATTGAGGCCGGCTTCTGACATAAATTGTCCACGATCTCTGCAAAGCCTTCAGTCGTAGGGAAGGCAACCACCTCTGGAGTATCTGAATGGATATGCTTAGGAATGCTGTCTTTCGGTTTCCGCTGTGCAGTTGAGACATCTATATCCAGCAATTTCGCTATATGGGGCACCTGCTCTGCGTACAATGTGTGATGCTGGGTGAATCTTGCTCCAATATCCGAACCGTCTCTTCAGGGGACGGGTCTGAAGTGAAGCTAGGGCTATGCTGACCACACTTCACCCTCCGACTCTGAATCGGATCCATGCCTTGACGACAGTGGACGGACAGAGGGATGCCAGGCTGAGTCTAAGCTGCGCTGGCGCTTACTTGGCGCCGAACGTAATGAAGCTGGCGCTGGCAAATTGGGGGGGGGGGGTTAATACTCCCATCCTTGCGGGTAGCCAACAGGTGTGTATGGCAGATACCATGGGACTCCACGATGGGAATGTGGGGGCTGCTCCGAGGAAGTTGAACGGCGTTCTCTACAGTACTCTTGACTGCATCTCATTGTCATCGTTCCCCGATTCCGTGGATCTCTGAAGTAAGTTTATGTCGTCATTGGAAGCCAGGTCTGAGCTGAAGTGCTAGCTCAACGTTGAGATTTATGCCTGGGTTTTTCCAGGTGCTTGGACTTGTCCTTTCTTTTCTTTGAGTCCAAGGATGCTGGGACTTCCCTCTTGTTTTGTTGGAGCCAAGGACCTGAAATTGCCCTTCCTGGGCCCGGCAGGGGCATTATCCAACAGCACCACACTGGTAGCCGATCAAATCAAGGCCGACGTCTCCCTAGATCTCAAGCATGGATGGTTTTGGCCTCGAGATTGAACCACTGGATCCAGCGGTAGCCCAATGGACATTGGATCTGAGGCTGATGTGTCCCTGGAGTGGGAACGCAACTGCGATTGGTGTTGAGGAGGCACTGTCGCATCTGATCAGTAGATATCGAATCCAACACAAGATGCATGGGCTTTTGCAGGATCAGACTGAGTAGGCCACTCTGCCAGGACAGATTTCTTTACTAAATAAATGTAAACACTATAGATCAAGTTAAACATTTCCAGTATCTAGGAGTCATCTTTACATTCAATGCTAACTTCAAAGCCCACACGATTTCATCAGCAAATGCTGCAGAAAAGAGTGCGACTGCCACCCTGAGATTCTTCAGAGGAGAAGGGGCGGGCTTTACACCTGCAGCCCTGGAACTACTCCAAACAAAACCATTAGCGCAACTCTTATACGGATCACAAATGGGACTATCTGCTAATGTTAAGATCTCAGAAACGGTCCAATCTAAATTTCTCAGATCTCTATTTGGTGCACCTAGATGCACTCCTAATGTCATTCTTAGGCAAGAAGCTGGCTTGCCCAGAGTCGAAATAAAAATGTGGGAACATGTCAGCTATTACCGGCTAAGAATTCATCTTGAGCCAAAGGGCTTAATTCCCTTGTTGCTAGCTTCTGACCCTTCTCCTACATGGCGCTCAAAGAGAGCTGATAAAATTAAACTGTTTGGCTTGGACCAGGTAGCCCTGTTTGATATGGGACTCAACAAAGCAAAAGCTTTAATCACCCAAAGACTAATTAATATAGAGTCCCAAAATGATGAGGCAATGCTCCCTCTAAGCTATAAGAGCTTTAAAAAAGGACTGAGTTACACCATATCCCCATATCTTTTGGACATTACAAACGAAAGATGTAGATGGGCCTTCTCTAGAGCACGATTTGATGCGTTCCCCTCTGCAGTTTTGTATGGGAGATTCTCCCGCCTGCCTTTGCAGCAGCGTTGTTGTCCCTGTTCAAGTAAAGTGGTCGAAAATATCACACACACATACTTTCGCACTGTGAATACTATCAAGAAGAAAGGATACAATTAATTACCCCACTACTCTATAGATTTAAACCATTAGAGTATTATATGGATTTTAGTCCTGAAACCCTTTGGGCATATCTTTTAGAGGATAGCCAGAGAACTGTATCTTACGCAGTTGCGAAATTCTGTGTGATGGCACTCAGAAAGCGGAATCATTTGATGAAGGAAACGTCAATTGCTGGGAAGTGAATTAATGAAGTGAGTAAGTTTTACTGTTAGATATATATACATACATATTTTATCTTTTATGTATTTACCCATTTTAAGTATTTAAAAACTTCTCCTTTTATCTGTACTTTACTTGGCTGGTCTTGTGACCGTAATAAACCTTTGATTGATTTCTTTGCCGCCCGGCTATGGGTGCTGGATATAGCCTTTTCCCAGGGCATAGCTTTTAACTGGGAAGCTCAATCTGTGCTGGCTTTCGAGGCGAACAGTTAACAATGCTTGCCACGTTCCACAATATGCTCCTCGCCCAGGCATGCCAGACACCGCACATGGCCGTTAGACTTTCTCATGTTAGTCCCGCATTTCTTGCATTTTTTGAGTAACAACTTATCTGCCATCTTGTCGTCTGAGTATCGAGCGTGTCTGGGAGACGCCGGCTCCAGCTTCCTAGTCCCTTAACGTAAATACTACTCTATTAACAGAGAACTATCTTAACTTTTAACTTTAAACCTTAAACTTTAATTTTTAAAAACTTTTAAACATTCCTATGAAGGACTAAGGAGAAAAATGCCTGTCTCTTGCGGCGGAAAACAAACAAACTGAGGGAAGGTGGGGGCGACCTCACTCAACCACATGACCGTTCTGGCGGGAAAATCCGCTCTGGGCCAGTTTGGAGAAGGTTGCCCCTCCTTAACAGTCTAAAAGCTGAAAAAATCCTGTTCTGAATGGCTGGCTTGCACAAGCACAGTATCTCAAATGTGGGACTGCACTGAAGACCGTAGATGAAAGGTGAGGTATGGAGAGGGAACTTATGTTGGGCACCGACGCTCCAGCCCCTGACAAATGGGAAATCTGGGCAGCCTGCCACTATCTTTCAGAATCTGTCACTGACCCAATAGACTCTTCTTAACAATGTGGGCTGCAAAGTAGGTCAACAGAAGTGAAATCAGACTGAAGTAGCTTCCCACTTGGCAGCCAGAACAAGGATGCTGTAGAATGCATATTGCGCTGACATTAGAAGTTCTACTCCCCACACCCAAAGAAAGACGAGAGCTGCACCTGCTGCCTTTCTCTTGTCCCTTACACACTTGCACTCTTTTGAGAGAAGACTGTGAAACTCAAGGATGCACATGTAAGCCCCCCTCCTCTTTTTGATTCTTCTGAACTTTAACCTCCTTCCACAATGCTTCTGAAGTCAATGCCGATTCCTCTTCCTCACTCCTTCTACTAAATAAATACAAAGGCACAGTTCATTCTTATCAAGAGTGCGCTTTTATTTTTTAATTTTTTTTTCCTTTTTTGGAATTTTTTTAAACCTTCGGTTCCTTCCAAGCAGCAAATGGGTGCCAGGGAAGAGACCAACAAAAGAATTCAAATGCTCCCTCCCGCCGCCTCATCAACACATTCCAAGCACAAATTAAGAAATGCAAACTAAACCAAAAAATATATATATATTTATATATATAATTTGTCTTTCTCTCCAGGTTGCACCCCAGCCCCGCCTCCAAAGACAGCTGACTGGCTGGGGGTCTCTGGCTCTCTTCAGTAAGGGGGCAGCAGGGCACGCACACACACACACAGGTGGTTGGAAAAGGAGCATCACTCGGTTCCACTCCCTCCCGTTGCTCCCCAAGTCTGACAGTAGAAAAATATGGCCGCTGGAGCCATCCTTATGCCAGGCCAAAGCCCTCCGAGCACTCCTGGATGGCCAGTAGCAGCATGTGACGCAACTTCTCATAGCTTTCATAGGCAGGGAGGTCCAGCTGGTTGAAACTGAAGGAGGAAAGTAGTAAATGTAAGGGGGGAGGGGAGACAAGACACACACAAGCTGCTGTGTAAGGGATTCTCAATGGGGTTCATATACAAGGGGAATTCTACAAATCTTGGCTGGGGGCATTCCGATTTTTAGGCAGCCCACTCTCCACACTGGGACTGGCTTCTGACAGTCAGCAGGGGAGTTTTACGTGGTTCATTTTGTCCCGAGCATAAGAGCACAGTGCCCACCAACCAGTGTCCTAAAAAGGGGCCTTCAGCAGACAGAAATCAAAACCAAAGGGAGTTGGTTGATAGCCACGAGGCACAAGGATCCCATCGAATGTATACCGGAAATCAGTGCACGTCTATATTAAGCTGCCTTTCTGGAATGTTTTTATGCCCCTATTTCCCACTCCTAGCTTGGGGAGCATCTGACTACAGTGCTGGCATTCTTGGTGACATCAGTGGATTTCACGTCATGCAAGTCCCCCTCCTTCCTACGAAACCTCTGGTTTGTCTTAATTTCACTGACAAGAGCCTCAGAGATCCTGCAGACGCATCCATTTTGATTCTTGGTAGGGCTTATTTTTATTTAATCAGTGGTTTACATCAGAACCTAGTTTTATGGATCTTTTAATTATTTAACTGCATTACACCCCTTCCTCTACTTCCAATCCAGAAGCAAGGACTGGGAGCTGCTCAAGGGCTCGAGTCCTGACATGTCTGTTGAAATCAGCCACTGACCCAGGAAAAGACTGCAGACACACCATTGTCTCTACCTGCTCTCTTCTTCAACTGTTCTCTCGACTCCTGGCCCTTCTATTTCCCCACCTTCAACTGTGTCTCCAGGTAAGAAAGCGGACAGGTACTGAAGCTGCATAGGGAGGGGCATCTATAAAGCAACTGAAGTCTTTACAGGTGACAGCATGGAACCACATCCATTCGCCATCTCAACCACGGAGTAATTAACAGTGAGATGACAGATGCAGGATTCATAAGCTGTGTACTATGATCACCTGAGTGGAAGTTATTCAGTTTTCAAGGGTCCATTTGCATGCCCTGCAACAGTGGCACTGGAAGAAGTTCCCGGCATGCTGCAGGGGATGGATACCAGGTACCTTCCACACACACCCCTCTCCCCTTACCATGTGTGAGCAGAAGGCAGTCTGTCTGTAGAGCGGTCGTCTCTGTGGATCTGGAATTTCTGGATCCCGTTCATGCCCTCGAGGGCAGCAAAGCCTTGCAAAGGCACCTTGGACGTGCCCGTGACAAACTGCAAGAACTTTGCCCGGTCTGCCTGGTCAAAGGAGCGTAGTGCTCGCCAGAACCACTGGATCTGTGGGGAAGGATGAAAGGGATGGGGAGCAGGGCCAGAACAGGCTTCCTTCAAGTACATCCCTGGACACTTCCAGGATGCGCATCCGGTGGGGCCAACACAAAAATGGATACCATCTAAAAATGAAACTGCGCAAACTTTGTGGAGAACAAAGTTAGGAAACCCAAGCTCAGAAATCTATTTACTTCCATTCAAAAGTGAAGGAACTAAAAGTTATTATGAAACTGCTAAGAACTGTAAGGGGCCCCCAGCTACACAGCCCCAGAGACACTGCTGCTCTGGGGATTACCGAGCAGAACGGCTAACCTGGATAGAATTCGCTTGGTATTTGTGGTACTCAGTGTTGGATTTCAGGTCATCGATGTCAATGGTGGGCAGCCCCGAGATGAGCAGCTCCAGCTCCTGCTCTGTGAAGATGGAGATGAGGCGTTTGGGGATGATCTCGTAGAAGCCCTCCAGGAAGGCCGCCAACTGCTTGCGGATTGCTCCTGCCGGAAGGGATCACACAGCTTATCCATCAGAGAACCTCAGAGCCACCCAGAAGGCAAAGCACAGCTCCACTCACACATACTTTCTGAAACGCAGGACCCTACTTGAGGAGAGCTGGTCATGGTTATCCAGCCTGCATTCTGCCTTTACTGGGCACTGATTTCAGGTGATCTGTAGCTCTCCGTTCTCATTAAAACCCAAGGCAGATTACGCAATCAATGGCTGGGAGCTTCAAGGAACAATGCAATAGGGTTGCAGAAATTTGAAAACAAGCATAGATCCACCAAATAGAGATATGAAACATTGCAGAAACAAACACGGTTTATTAAACTACATGGAAACATATCTACACCAGACAATACCCAGTAGCATAGTCTACAGCCCGTCCTTTTCTCTGAGCCATTTCTTATAGCACAGGCTTGTTGCCCAAGCAAAAAGCCCTCCTGAATCATTCAGTTGTGCATAGTTTGTAGAAAGCCAGGAGAATAATAGCTTTCCTGACCTCCTCAGGCAGGCCATTCCATAAAGAGGGGGCCACCACAAAGAAAGCTGTTGATTTTGCCCATTTGTGGGGTGGTGCCAGAAGAAAGTCTTGTTCAGATGAGTGAAGCTGCTGTGGTGGAGTACAGGGAGAGTGGTAATCCCACAGATATGAGGGGCCAAGACCACAAAAGGCTTTGTATATGACAGCAGCCAATACATTTAATTCAGCTTGGTAACTGTTGGGTAGCCAATGGAGTGACTGCAGAACGGGAGTAATATGAATGCTATGCCAAGATCCTAACAACAGCTGCGGCGAGCGAACATGGATACGGTGGAAAGTCTGTATAAAGCTGCCTATCAGCAGTGACAGCTGGATGGGTTTAAGCACATGACCTCAGAAACCACGGTATTTACCTCAAAAGCCAGATTCTCTCGTGGCTAGAGGGTTTCTCTCTCTTTCCCAGTAGCATGTCAGTTGTCTGACTTGCCTGGGCCATCTCACTGGACTTGGTAATACAGCAACGTATGTAGGCAGGGCTGGGGCCCAACACATTTCCCTCATGCCCTGCTTGCAACAAAACGTGGACCTCCTGAAGAGCTATCAAGGTGGGTTCTATTAATGTGACACCTGGACGAAAGAGGGGTCCCGAATGAAGGCAAAGGTAGGACCTACACGCTCCAGTCTCTTCCAGAGATACTCGACGCGCCCTCTCCCTCCCAATAAAGTTTGCCCCAACATACCTGTCATTCGCATCTGACACACCAGGTGCACATATTCTTTCTTGTTCTCCTCTGTCACCAAGATGTTGGCCCCATTTGGTTTCAGGTCCCGCACCTCACACACACCAAATTCTTGCACCTGGTTGTAGGGGGCGGCCGGGAGGAAAAGAGGCAGTAAGCAAGTGGAAACTGGCATACCACTTAGCGAGAGGATATTGAAGACAGACCCTCTTTCATTCCAAGTTCTGAGTATGTACATGCCAGCACCAACACTGGCTGGGAACCCACTCCCTGCGCAGTTACACAAACTCTCCCTCAGCCTCCCACCCAATGGTTGTTGTGACAGCAAATCGACTGACGACAAGACTTAGAGAAGCTTCTTGGCTCAGCAACAAGAAGAGCAGCAGCAGCAGCAGCAATTCCCTCAGAGTACAGACTTAAAGCAACATTAGACAAAATACAGCTGCCGTTTTGGAAAATCACATCCAAATGTCCCACTTATCTAACTCCCTTCAGCCACTGGAGCTCCATGGCTTTCCCTCATTACTTATTTTATTCCGCTCTCCCTGCAAGTGGGCTCAGGGCGAAGCACACCATTTAAAACATAATACATTATTAAATACGGATCCATAAGAACACATAAAAGCATTATACTTACAACCAGACTCCTAGCTTTAATAACTAGCTGCTAGACAAACCCTTCAAAAACTAGCTATTTTCAATTGTCAGGGACTGCCAGCTCAGATCTCAGTAACTTCACTGCATGGATCCATAGGTACATGAGTTAAAGCTTTATTGAGAATCTAACAGCACAGCACTGCAGGCGTCTCTTGTCAGGAATAATCCCCGCCCTCCGCCACTAGGCATAATAAACCCTTCAAGCCCAACCCACTCTGCTCTAGCCCCTCCCCTTTAGCTAGGTTTCCATCTATGCAGAAAAGGAAAGTGAAGAGAAAGAAAGTAGGATTGTTGTGGCTAGTTCAGTTTAGTTCTCAGGCCACCTGGCCACGTCTCCTTGGCAACGCTGATAATCACATTCTTGCTTTGCATCTCACTGCTTCTCGAGCTGCTTCTCCAGCACTCCCACAGTATGTCACAGAGGATCAGGCCTGCAGCCTGGCAGTGAACCCCAGGCCCCCCAGAGTATGGCCGGGGCCACAGCCCTGACATTATTATGCAAATCAAAAACCAACATGCACAGAATATGAGCTATTTCTGGGTGCAGAATTCAAATATGTTTTTGTCTGCCTCCAACTAGGCCTGGAGGGACAACATCCTTCCCTCTTCAGAGATCTACCATGAAATGCCACCAGCAGAAGGGAAAAGCAGATACCTCAGTGCTGAAGGTGAGATCATAGCCCAGAGTGGAGACGTCGTTCTCCAGGAGGTACACCAGGCCCTGGTAGAAGTGATAGTCCTCACTCTCCATATCTGTGTACCTGCAGAGACAAAGGAAGCTGGCTGGATGCAGAATGATTCCCACACTGCTCTAGGAAGGAAAGGGAAGCACAGATGGGACTAGTCTGGGAAGAGCCAGGAAAGAAAAGCATTACTAACCTGACTGATTTGCCCAGGATGTGTTTGTAGAAGGAGCGGGTGAAGTAGCACTCTAATAACCGGTTGTCATACACAGCCTTGGCCACAATGCGACCTACAAACTTGAAGTAGCTCAGGTGATTTGGATTGCAGTGAGAGGAAGGATTGATGGTGTAAGTGACTCGGTCCCCAGGCGACGTTCGGAAGAGGGCGTACATGGGGTTAAACATCTCTCGTGAGATGATCATGTACCACTCACGCAGCAGACCTCCAGCATCCTGGCCCTCTTCCCCCTCAAATACTATGTACCTGTAAGAGGAAGCGGGTGCAAGGGTCAGGGTAATGCCGAAAGAGAAGGATGGGCTTGAAACAAAAGAGCTGGCAAGGGACCCAACATCTGGGTACATGCTCTCACTACAGGATAAGAAAAAACTGATAATGTGAGTAATATTCAAGTGAGATTTTGGAAACTTTCGAGGGCAACAGATGAGTCTAAGAATAATCAAATTGCGTGCATGCAAACAGCCAACCCTCTCTAGAAATGCTGTAGTAACTTCTATCAGCCAGGGAAGGAGTTCCTTACAATCTATTTTTCATTTCCTCAGGTGACTTGCGGTGCAATTCCCGGTAAGAATCCTCGAAAACATGATCCCGGCGCACATGCACAGCCATGTCTTCTTTCCGGAGCCCCTCATCTAGTCGCTCCAGCTCTTGCCGAAAATACCTAGGGAAGAACAAGCAGAACACAGCTGGCAACTCAGGCATGGGGCAGCATCCAGACATACACCCTGAACATGACCCAAGAAGAGAGGCTGAGGGGAGAATAAAAAACCTGAGAGCTGCTCAGCGCCCTAAGACACATGTGGAGAGCTCAGCTCTCAAGCCAGCAAGCCTTTAGATCAAGCTTCAGAACTGGAGCTGAGAGGGTCTTTTGTCCTTCTAAGCCGCTCTCCTGGAGAAGTATGGGTGCATACCTGACAAACAACAAGCTAAACAAGCTGCCCTATCCAGCCCAAGCAGTTTCACCTCTTATTTGCCGAGCCAAACAATGCTAGAAAAATAAAATCTGGGTAGCTAACCAATACTCCAGTGAATGGGCTACTGGCTCTCTGGGATGGCAGCAGAGCCATCTGCCCAAGTCCTCAGGTACCCCCACCTGCATAATTAGACCTTGTGCCCTACTGACCCAGGGGAAAACTGGAGGAGGAGGAGGAAGCCAAGTGCCACTTCCCACTCAACACCTACTTCCGTTTGACATCGAAGTCCAGCACACGTATGTAGTCAACGAGAACAGCGAAGGGGCCATCAGCCAGGTGGGTCGTGGACTGGCGCAGGATCTGGTTCAGGACTGTCCGGTGAGTCTCTACGGGAAAACAACGTAAGTGACTGCTGGGCTATGAGCTTCTGACCACTTACCACTTCGGTGCTGCTGAGGAGCTGCAGCACTGGCTTCCCCAGCTACCAGGAATCCCAGGCAGTGCCAGCCTTGACCAGCCACCCAAGCCCTAACCTCTGCATCCCTCAGTGCCATCCCCTGAATTGGAGAGCACTATTCAGCTACACCACGTTAACCCCCCCCCCCCTCTTGATTTAGCGTGATGTACCCAAGCTTGTGGGCTCACCTGCAAAGCGGAGGAACTTCTGTGTGTCTGGGGGAAGGCTGGAGGAGATGTGCATGGAGGAGGGCTCGCGAGAGAAAAAGGGGTCAAGGGAAGAGGGTGTAGCCGGGGTCAGTGGGGCGGGCGAAAGGGGCGGGGGTTCATCCTTGATGTGAGCCAGCTGGCTTTCCCGGGTATCACGCACGGGTGGCTTGCTCTCTCGCTCTGTGGCATGCACCAGGAAGAAGGCCTCCACCGCAGGCTGCAGTACTGGAGGAGAGAACAAAAGGCAAGACTTCCAAGAAGAGGGAGGCCCAGACCGCCCACGACACTCACCAACCGCCCAGGACCTTACCAAGCACAGCATGCTGGTCATGGGATTCTTCCAGCTCCTTCAGACACTCGCCCAGCATGTCCCACAATTCATCAAGGCTGAGCTGCTCACTGAGCAGCGGCAGATCCGGAGGACGTTCCTCCTTCTCTCCCTGCTGGGGGCTTTCCGAGACTGCAAAAACAGGGAGTCCCCCCAGCCTGTGGTGATCTTGACTCTCAAGTCAGGCCCTCCTCCACCCCAATGCTCGTTTCCTTTCAAGCAAATCAGCTGAATCCTTTGACAGTACTCAGGGGTCCCCACCCAGACGACAGCCTCTCCTAACTGGAGGGAACGGCCCCCTCACCTCCCCAAACAGCTACTAACCGGCTGATGGGTTGTCTTGTGCAGTGGGCGATGGCTGGTCGACGTCCATGGGTGATTCCTCTCTTCGCGCAGAGCCCTCTGCCTGGGTTGATTCCGACTGAACAGAAGAGAGCAGCATTGGTGAGGGCCGCTCCCTAACAGGACGCCAAACAAATGCTGGGGGCGGGGGATCAGCCCACTGGCTCCCACAGGGAAGGGAAGCCAAAGCGGCACTGGACAGAGGGAGCCACACACAGGACCTCTCCCGCTCCATCCCACTCTCTACAAAGACCAAAGGAGATTAAAGGCATGCTGCACACAAGCTAAAGTCTGCAAAGAGAGAAATTAACCAAATGGCAGAGTAGCAGGGGGGAAAATGTTAGGAAGGAGGACATGCGTGAATCTGGAAAGGCTGAGCATTTCAGCCAGGAGCACGAGGGTGAAGCCCCAGAGCGGGACAGGTTCTTGGAAAGCAAAGAACGGGGAGGGGAGGGGAGGGGATGGAAGCTGTCATCAGGGCCCTTTGTGCAGAGAACAGCTTCTTGTTGAACGAGACCCACATGCTGCAGCAGCTGGGGGCAGCTAGCACCTCCGCTCTGACTGAGGCAGAACAGCCACAGTCGAGCAGGCTGGGATCAGAGCCTCTGACCAGGCAGCTATCTAAAGAAGGCCCTTCTGTCATTAGCAGGAGGCCAGTACCTAGACCGAAGAGGCTGCGCACACTACTTCCTGGTCCCGTTTATTCCAGGGCCCTTGTCACCCAGTCACAAAGTGCAAGCAGCCGTTATTGACAGAAAGGGGTGCTTGTGCGTTTTAACACAAACCAGGTTCTTACTTACCTTCATCTGCTGCACCCTAGAAGTCAATGCAGCAGGTACAAGCTAGTGTAGCAGCTAAGTGATAAAACGTGATGCGTACATGAGCCCCCTCCTCTCAAAAAATGTACGTCAAAGAGCAAAATTCAACAAATACAAGTTATTAAGTGGTACTGAGTGAATATCCACTCAACTCAGCCCATTAAAAGACTTTGTAAAAGGCGAAGACTAGTAGGGGAGAACCAAACTTCCTGGAAAAGCAGCCACAGCGAGAGCGTAAGTTCCATCTCTCCTCTTCACTAACCCTTTCTAAACCATGAGCTGAGAGTCTGGATCATAGACCCCCGCCCCCCCCCCCGCCTGAAGAGTCACTGTATGGTTAGGAGCTAGTAGCAGCAAGGAGTTGAAGGTCTCCCTGTACAAAGAGGCTCCTCTGATGACAGACCAGATAAGAAGATGGGGGTGAAGGTGGGGGGGACAGAAAAGATGAGGAAGAAAGGGGGGGGCAGACTAACGAAAAAGGTAGTCCAAATAAACAAAATGAGTGGCCTGCAAGCGCCACAGGCACCATGCTAACCGTTGTTGCTTGCTGCTGCCTCCGGGCCCTCTGACCCTCACGTACCATTTGTATAATGGCGTCAGCCTCAGCCTCCAGCTGCCGAACAGCGGCCTGGATGCTGCTAACTGAGCCCAGACCGGAAGTACCTGCCACAAGAGGAAGAGGATAAGTGTGGTGTACTTAGAGCTCACTCGTCACGCTCTGTGTCCCTAACAGAGCTCTGGGCACTGAGCCTTGGGAGCCATGAATTTCCCAGCCCTGCTGTGGCTGCCTGAGCCAATGCCCTCCAGTGCCACTCTGCCCTGGCCCGCTTCCTGTGCTGCAGCACAGAGGAGGCCCTAGGCAAGGGCCACAAGAACGCTGGCTGTCATGCCCAACACACCTAGCCTGCCTGTCTGTTTTGCCTTTTTGTTGGCACGGCGCGTGTCATCTCGAAGCTGGATGATGACTTGCAGCACCCGAAGGAAGAACTTCTGAGTAGATGTCTTCGAGGTGAGCATAGACATGGAGGGCAGCTGGAGCTCCCGGCCACCCAGCGGGCGCTTTTGTGAGGCAACAATCACCACGTTCTCAGCGATGTCGAACCTGAGGTTGGGGAGGGAAGCACACATCAGCGGAAGCTCCTCAAACAGGAGGAGGAAAGCGTTCACTTGGGCAAAGACTCACCTGCTCTGCATCTTCCCTTTCAATTTGGTGGTCTGAGGCTGCTCCTCAGGAAGCCCATCTGGAGACAGAGACTCACACTGGGCTCGACGCTGCTGCTCCAAGTTGTACTCGCGTAGCTCGGCCAAAAGAGTACCTGAAAAGGGGGAGTTTAAGGCTGAGAGGGGGGACTGCAACTTGGCAAGGGGGGAAATCTACAAAAGGGTGGATTTATGCAAGAAAAAATCCAGGCACCCTGTTGAGAAGGAAATCCCTGCCACCAACAGCAGCTAAGGGCAGCAATTTAGGACAAGCCAGTTACCGAAATGCTGAGTTGTTCAGCCAACCATGTGCTGCAGCTAAAACTAACCTGCTTGTGTCAGAATCAGCAAGCTAGTTAACAGCTTGTTCAAGTTTAAAATACACCCCAGCATTGCTTTAGAGGTAATTCACCACAGCAGGTGGGAGAGAAAATATGAAAAGGAGCTGCGGTCAAGGAGTGCAAGGGCAAAGATTCAGAACACCATGTAACTTCAAAAGAAGCCTAAGTTTCTCTCTAACAGGCAACACAGGCCCTTTCTGCACAGCACGCTTTAAGCCAGCGCCTCTGCATATTCACACCGGTCAGCGCTGCATCAGCTTAGGCTTGCGGCATTCTGCACTGCACGAACTTGAGGCGATTTGGTGTCTGCTGACGAGTTGAGATGGGTTTGAAACTGCCATTTGTGAGGCCTGGAGCCAATGTCACTTTTTAAAAAAAAAATTGGTGCATGAGTCGTAACGTTGCAATGCTGCAGCCCCTTCCCCCTCCCTTTGCTGATTGTGCTGTCCTGTGCCCTCTGAAAAGACAACTGGTGGCAGAGTTCTGGGGGGGAAACGTGTACTTTTTGTGCTTGTTCCACTCCCATTTATTTATTTATTTAAAGCCAGGAAACAGTCATAACGTTGCTGCTTTATTCGCTTCCTCCCTCCTGGCTTTAAAAGCCAGGAAAGGATTAAAAGGCTGATTGGTTCTCTACCTCCCGGCTGTAAACACACTTTCGCATTTATTTATTTTTTTTAAAGCCAAGGAAGAGTGCTTCCCTGCTGCTTCATTTCTCAAAGGGCTGTGCAAAACACTCCCTCCCTCCCTCCCAGGTTATTCACATACATCTTCTATTTTTTTCCTCTTTGGCATTAGGAGAAGCCTAAAACATGCAGTGTGTGTAGTTGGGAAGGAAGAGGCGAATGGAGCATCAGCCTTTTAACCTTTTCCTGGCTTTTAAAGCCAGCAGAGAGGAAGTGAATGAAGCAGCAACGTTACAACTCTTTCATGGCTTAAAAACATTATAAATTAGAGTGCATAGCCAGGAGGGAGGAAGTGAACTGAACATCAGCCTTATGAACCTTCCCTCACTTTGAAAGCTGGGAGGGAGGGAGGGAGGAAGCAAACAAAGCAGTGGCATTACGAATCTTACCTAGCTTTAATGATAAAAATGGTGGGAAAGGAGTTCAGAGAACAGAGGAGGGTGGGAGTGGTTACCAGTGGGAAGCCAATCAATCAGTGCCCACGAAAAGGCGGGGCGGGGGGAGAGGCACAATTAAGGACTAAGACACACATCGGATGCATCAGCGGCAACTCAGAGGTGGCTTCAAGGTATGTCTGCAGGGGGGAAACTTGGGGGAAAGACAGACAAATATTCGATTCTGCATCCCATGACTCCCTTGCATGTGTGGAATTCTGGAGATCATGGGAAGCAGAATGGAAACTGAACCACTGCAAAATGGCTGTGCAGAAAGGGCCATAAGCTCACAAGGGGAATTCCTTCCCATCTAGTAGACACCCGGGGTCCTCTTTGACTCCCGTGGCAACATCATGGCTGTGCAGAGGGCCAACATCCCTGGCTCTGACTACAGATGTGTAAATGGCAGACAGACAGACTCATGCTAGAAAGCCCTCAAGTCTAACATATACTGTCTCCAATCAGGAAACTGTTATATATTATTATCCCATCTTCCTCAGACTGTATGTGCTTAACCTGAATGCCTGGGCCTTAAGAGTGGACCTGGGAGTGGGGGGAGCTGAAGCACAGGCAGACACAGCCAATTTTACACAATTCAGTAAAGCTGCACCATTAAAAGCAAAGAAAAAGCCATCAGGCTCACTAGCTGTGCTAAAAGCATGTCTCCGTCTCACGTACGGTCAGTTTGGTCTCAGCCAACCCCAAATGCTGGGCTTGCCAGACTACTCCATCCAGCTCCCCCCCCCCCCACAAACCTTGCAGTCCCTAGACAGTTTAAGTTCCCTTAAATTTTGTGCAAAACATGCAGACACCAGCAGCTGCACTTAAAACTGACAGTTCGCAGAACTGCACTTCCATACATCTCCCAGAGCATCCTTAACTCCGTGTTCAAACAACCTCCTTAGTAGCATTTCTTCACCCTTTGACTCCCGCCCCTCCCCCCCCCCCCGGGTTCTTGGCGCTGCAGACTACACAGCTACTAATCCTAGCCAGCTTTTCCAACTGGCACTCCCCCAGCCCCATTTCTCTGTACCTATCTGCTTGCAGAGAGTGTAGCCCAGCTGATGAGCCCCGTTAAGCAGGAGTTTGAGCACGGTGTCCCGTGTGGCTGGGTCGCCTCGCGACAGCTGCAACAGAACATTGGCGGCATCTTCTAGGCCCTCCTCAGAGCAGGAGTGAGACGTCAACACCTAGCACAGAAGAAGTCAGTTACTTTGTAGAGGGTCAAACCCTCCTTTTGTACAGTGTGTAGCCACCCCCAGCCCTGACCTGGATAGTCCTGGCAAGCCCGATCTTGTCAGATCTCAGAAGCTAAGCAGGGTTGGCCTTGGTTAGTAATCGGATGGGAGACCTCCAACGAAGACCAGGGTTGCAGAGGCAGGCAACCGCAAACCACCTCTGTCGCCATAAGTCAACTCTGACTTGAGGGCACCATCACAGCCACCCCCAAGTCCACAAAAACCTCACCTCCACAGAGAGCTGTAACTGGTTCTCCGTTAGGCCCGAAGCTGCCATTTTGCTGTCAGACCCACCTCCACCGTCGCTCACCTTGGCTGGTGATTTGCTGTTTTTTGCAATAGCTGCCAAGAACAAGAACATTCAGGCTAGCACCACCACAGGGCCAACACACCAATCAATAGGAAGAACAACTGGCACAGACTTAGCCATCATTCCCGAGCCCATGCCTCTTTAGGGCAGCCTCTGGCCACCCTCAACTGCTTTCCAACAGAAGTGCCCTACAGCTCCACCTCCTTCCATGATCAGCATCACTCCTTCCCCTTAGTCACGGCAGGGCTCTGCAATCCAGGAGGAATGCAGAAAATGCACCGGGTGCGGCACGGGGCGGTGGATCTGGCATCCTGGATGCATTCGCTTCCACATTAGAAGGAAGAGCAAATTTACAGCACTTATGATTTCACAATATGCTTAAGAGTGAGGTGGCGCAGCCGCTGAAATCTGAGAAGCCAGAGGAGCAGCTGAATAAGATTCCTAGTAGCTGGAGGGTCACTTTGGAGGGCTCCAGTGTCCCATATAGCTGTATGTTCCTTCTTGTTATCAACAAAACCAGAACTAGACAGACAAGTTTTCAAAAAAGCAAAATTATGCAATGTTATATACGTATCAGAAATCTACATTTGGGGGGCACAGAATTTTTTAAAAAAAAGACAAGCCCTGTCCATGGTCCTAGAACTGCAAAAGGAAAAGAAACAAAGGAAAAATGAGAAGAACCCAAACTGCCTCCCCCCCCGCCCCCCACCCGTGTGGGACTTACTAGTCACAGTGATGGGGGCAGCAGACATGGTGGTTACTGTGGTGGCACCAGAGGTGGCAATGGAAGCAGCGGTGGCTGCTGCAGTGGCGGCAGCCACAGCAGCTGCAGCCAGGGCAGGGGTAGGTGCTGGGATGGTGGTGGCGGTGGCGGCGGCGGCGGCAGCAGCAGCGTGGTTGGCTGTTCCCTCAACTGTGGCCTTGTTCTCAGGCAGAGCAATGGAGATGAGAGAAAGCAGGCGTAGCAACTTCTCGGTCAGCAGGGAGCTCCGCCGGATGACCGGATGGGACAGCATGTTCATCAACTGGCCCAGAGGAGAGGCCTCCAGGCTGTTGGGGGAACTCTCCCCCTCTGAGCCGGAGCTCACAGGCACAGATTTGATGGAGTTCTTGCCCTTGCGACTAACGTTCATGTTGTCCAGTTTGACCAGCAAGTCCCAAAAGTCGGTGGAAAGGCCACTAGCACCTATCTGGCCCAGGCAAGGGCTGCCCAACGGCTTGGTGCCCCGCTCTCGGTCACTCTCGCAGCCGGTCTCTTTGGTCCGCTGCTGTGTGAAGTGGCTGGGAAACACCTGGGAGGAGAGAGGAGGAGGTGAGCCGCACTGCTGGGATTCCCCATCCAGGGAAGAAATGAAGGTGGGAGGCCAGATACATCGCAGCTCTCAGCACTGGGTTAGCTGCTGCCTTGCCTAATCAATCAGGCGTCAATACCGTTTGCACCCCCATCCCCAGTACTGCTTCCCAGGATTAGAGGGGCACTGGAGCTTACTCAAACATGAAGGGGAAACACCCGTCCTCCCCCCGCCCCCATGGTCTGTTCCAAATATGCAACCTCTCTCTTGGCACATACATTGCATTCAAGTGTATGTTATTGACAACAGCGACTAAGGAACTCCAAGCTGCTTGGACAAGGACAGTTGTCACATCTGGAGAGCCACTAGCCACAGAGCATCTCTTCCCATCCCAACACCAGAATATCAAGTGGGCACGTCCCGTGTGGGACATGCAGCTTGTTCTCCATAAACAGCGTATCTGCACCTTCGAGAGAACATTAGCACAGACCTGCCACTGTAGTTTTTATCTTTGTTTCTCCCCACACCCATCCAAAGTATCTACTAAGAGGAAATGAGAATGGGGGAACCACTCAGAGCAACATGCACACGCCCAGATCTCTCTGGCTGGGTAAGAAGCAGAGACTGGAGGCAGCCTACAGAGCCCCCTGCATGAGCTAAGCCCTCTGCCTTCCTGCGCTTTCCTTTCTCAGGAGAGGTTTGCTATGGAGCCAGCAAGTCTAAGCAGCCTAGGTTCAAGTTTCAGTTCAAGAAACTTGCTGGATGAGGTTTGGCAGACTACACTAGTTCCAAGAATTATCTGCTCCTCAAGCCTGTTCACAGGATTAAAAGCCCTCTGCACAGGGAAGGCTAAAGAGAGCATTTCAGCATACAGTTCTTTGTTCTTTGCCTTCCCAATTCCCTAGCCCTCCAAGAGACTTTCAGAGGGAGTCCCTTCACTGCCCAAGTTTAGAATCTGATGCAAGGCAGCCTTACTTCAAAGGGCATTTCCACATTAAAGGACTGTCCGAAGCCTGCTGAGATAGAGCTTAGCTTAAGCAGCACTCTGTTTACATTACTTGGGTGCATTTTGTATCAGTGTAACATTACTGTGTTTTAATTATGTTGTGAGGTCACTGTGAACATCGTATGAAAGCAGGAGATAAACACTTTAAATTAAGGCCTCTGCATAAAAAACCCAAATGAAATGCTCTTACGGCTTTTTGCTGGGCCTGTAAGACGGAGCTGTGCCGCCAGGCATAGGGCTGATGCCGGGCGGTGCCCCCTAGCCGGGGGAGCACAGCAGATGCCCGCCCTACCAGCGATACCTCCCTCTCTCATATTCCCCTGCCAAAATGCTCCCAAGATGGCTAAAAAGGTGGTCACCTAGATTGTGTGCTGCTGTGTTTACATATATACATATATATTTATGTGTATTTTAATCCATGTATTTAAGATGTTTTATGGTTTTACATTGTATATACTATGAAATATGATTTTAAACTTGGTTGTAATCTGCCCTGAGCCTGCTGATGTGGGGAGGGTGGAATATAAATTGAATATAAATAAATAAATACATTCTTGAATTGGAACAACAGGATTTTTGGCCAGTAGCACCCTAGAAACCAACAAGATTTTCAGTGTAAGCTTTTCAGTGTCAGAGCTCCCTTCTTCAGACACAAGTAGGAATGGATATCCCTGAGTGTTTATGTTCCAGCCAAAGATGAGTGGGATGTTACAAGGGAGGGCATCAGGATGTAAAGGTACTATGCCACTTAATTAGACGGGAGGGGAGTAGCAAAGGAAGATGTCAGGAAGGTACAATGCAGCTGATTAGAGCAGAAATTAGCATCTGTAGTGAGATAAGAATCCTAAATCTCTGTTCAGCCCCAGGGGGGTTCATTGTTCTGAATTTGTGAATAAACTCAATTTCAGCAATTCCACAATGTAATCTCCCCTTGAAATTTCTGTTTGATGACAGACACTTTTAGGCCAGCAATGGAATGTCCTGGAAGATTCAAATGTTCTCCCACTTGAACGCTGTCAAGGATCTCCATTCCTATTTGTGTCTGGGTGAAAATCCTGCTGTTCTACTGCAGGTCAACATAACTATCCTCACTGAATTAGAGCAAGTAACACAAATCTGCATTGTTGCCCCCCCGCCCCCCGATAAAGAGTAACTAATTAAGAAGGTATTGCCACTTTTAAATTCATAGAATTCTTCAGTTGCAATTACTGGCAGAACTGGGTCCATACAGTGACTTTGAAGCCTGTCGGGGCCCTGGGCCAAGCCATGCATGCCAAAGAGGGAGGAGTTCAAGGCTCCTGTTGGTGCCTGCTAACCCTCTAGAAGGCGCAATGGTCAGGGCTGGCACACAGCCACTGTCTGAGAACAGGAAGAGACCCAACAAGGCCAGCCCTCTGCTCCATGAGGGTGTACTGAAAGCATCGGACTGAGGGCTGCCCAATCTCCTCTTGGGAAAAAACTCTCCATGAAAGGAGACTGGTCGCCATTGCTGCTGCCAACTGTCAGCAGCCGCAGCCGCAGCAGCAGCAGGGAGGGAGGGGAGGGCAGGTCCAGCTCTCCTGTTTGCTACGTGAGGATTCTTAGGGCTTGCTATCATTTTTATTTGATTTGTTCTAGCTGTTTTGTGCACTGGTAACTCTCTTCTAACACTTGCAAACCTCTCTCCATTGGCTAGGCAGGCCTAGCTCCTTCAGGCTCTCGTTCAAAGACAGCAACGCTGCTACTTTCCCTACTGCACAGGTAGTACTGCCACAGACCATCCTTGTCTTCACCTTGGCAAGCTGGATGAGAGTATCGAGGACGTGTCGACAGACCACAGGGGCTGCCTGGGGGTGTATGTGAACGGTGGAACCAGCAGCAGCATGCTTCTCTGTGTGCTTCCGCCCCCCTGCTCGCTGGATCTGGAAGATGTTGGTTCGACAGCCCAGGGCAGCATCCATCGAGACGGAGAGCCATGACAGCTGCCCCGAGCTCTTGGACTCCACCTTGTGCAGAAGGTCCAGCGGCCGACTGTCAGTGGCGCAAGCCTTGGTGGTCCGCTTGCCTTTGTCATCAGGGGCCGCAGCTCCTTTAGGAGTCTCTATGCACAGCTCGCTCTCGCTGCTGCGCTGCAGGATGGACAGCAGGCTACGGATTACCCAGCTCCGTGTCTGCGCGTGGTAGCAGAGGTTCCGTAGCACTCGATGCAGCCGGCTCGTGTTCAGCTTTGGCTCATCCACAAAAAGAAGTACCAGCAGGCAGGACAGGGCCTCGTGGTCTAGCAGAAGGCGCCCACGCAAACGCAGCAGGCTGTCCACGGTGCTGCCAGAGGGCCTATGGAGCAACATGGAAGAGTCAGAGCCAAGTTGAGATGGTTTTTAAAAAGATCATGGCAGAATTCTTCACTGGCCAGAGAGAACCTTTCTTTGACTGGGAGCATGAAAAATGTGATTGTGTCATTACATGTATGACACAAAACAGACTTCGCTCTTGCATGCCGTTGGCCTTCTTTGCTCTGAAAGCTGGCTGGCTCTGCTCCACTGTTTTTAAATAGGAAAGAGTCCAGCAGCACCTTTGAGACTAACCAACTTTATTGTAGCATAAGCTTTCGACAACCACAGCTCTCTTTGTCAGATGAGATTAATTTTAAATTGATCCTTAGGTCAACTGGGAGACCACTTAAGAAGTTAAGGGAAGCCATCGCCCAGTACACCTCTCAACAGAGGAAAAGGAGAGGAGTTTTCAACAGCTTAGTCATCCAGGGTCTGCAGACGATAGTCCTACGAGAACTGGCGGCTGCCATGAGGGAAAACTGGAGGCAGAAGGGCAGGAGCCTTCAATTCCAAGCCTGAAGCCATCCCACCTCTGTATTTGAGAAGCAGCTAACGTGGGCTAGTCATGACGATTCTGGTCCCCAAAACCTTCCAGTTGAATCCCAAAGATGCCCTGACCCCAAGTAATTGGAATTTGAATGCCACCCCCAGTATCTAGTACCTGCTGTGGCTGCTGCTACCGCCCATCTGGAAGGCACCTCCTCTCTGTACAGCTAGGCGTGTATATTGGACCCCTCTGTTTCCACTCAGTCGGCTTGTGAAGGCTGTGGGGAGATTGCAAGACAGATCAGGGGTGGAGACGTATGTAACCAGGAAACAGAAGGACTGCAAAGGGTGCAAGACACCGTTTACCTGGGCTTCGCAGGATGGCCGACAAGGCTGAGGTACTGGAGTGGCCAAAGAGGCGCTCGTGCATGAGCTGGCGCTGGCGCGCTTCCTGCTCACGCCTCAAAGCCTGCGCCTCAGCAGCAATGTCAGGAGGCATGACAGCCAGGACGCTGTCCTCCATATCTTCCAGCACGCTGCGGCGCAGGTCGGAGGGCAATGTCTGAATGAAGGTCACGGGATCCATGGGTGTGTCCGAGCTGGTGCTCTGGGCCAATTCCCGCCGCTGCTGTTCTGCCCGCTGCTGAGCCAGCACCTGGGGCAGGGAAGAGGAAGAAAAAGCAGGCAGGGTTTGACATGATGAGGGCAGCACTGCAGGATCCAGACAGACCCTTCCAAGCAATGAGCGAGAGGCTCTGTCAGGTCCCACCACTGCTTCTAGCTAAAGCCCCATCCCAGAATAAATGCACGGAACAGGCCCTAAATATGTATTACTTAGCAAGACTGATTTTTTTTTCTATTTGGTCTTCGCAAGAATGGGATACTTCTTAGTCTTAAAAGTTTAAGAGTGATTCAGCACTGTAACAAGACACTCAGGGATGTGGAGCCAAGTTAGCAATAGGAGAACTTTGGTTAAATTGCAAGTCTTCAGCAATCACACCTCAAGGAATTAAATTATGAAGTGTAAAGTTTCAAAACACAAGATTTGTTCCCTGGAGGGGAAATCTATCACCATCCTGCTTCAGCACAGAAAGAGCACGAACCACCTGGAAATGGCCTGGGCAAAACACACAGCCCAAGCAGGGTGGTTATGGACTCTCCTTCCTTCCAATTTTCAATGTGTCAGACTGGTTTCCATCAGGAGTGCCTCAGGGTGCAGGATGTCCTATTGCTTAGTGCAATCTACCTCCTCTTGGATTGCAGGTGGCAGTGCAGCCAGGAACTCTGGGCTGACTTCAGTCACACCAGGGTTGCCCACCACAGGAGGGGTTGGAGTAGTAGCCGTAGTGGTAGGAACAGTTCGAGCAGGAGGCCGGATTCCCAGCTGATTCTGCAGCACCTCACGCCGGATATCATCAGGCAACGCAGCCAGAAAGGACGGGTCTACACCCTCTGGGAGGTTTATCCCTACAGAAAGCCAGAAAATTAGGAAGAACTGCTGTCTCCAGAGAAGAGGGCATGAATTATAGATATTCTTTATAACCAGGTTTAAGTACTCTTTTAGCCTTTACCTGCCAAGGGGTCTTCTTCCTCGCTGCTGGTGGAGGGCAGTGGCTCTTCCAAGATGCCCCGAGAATCAGCTCCTGCGATGGCCACAGCAGAATCCCTGGGGGTGGAGCTCTCAGACAAGGAGGCAGGTGGGGAGCTAGGAAGCAAAAAGCAGCAGGGTTAAGTAATGCTCTTCTGGCAGACAAGTCTCCTGAATGAACCTGCTCCTTGCTGCTTCTTACCCGTCATCCACCTGCTGGCTGGCATCAGGCCGGCCCTCCCGAAGGGTCTGGGCATTGGGACCTTGCTGGACTGCATCAGCTGCTGCTGCACCGGGGCCTGTGCCCACGTGCTCTGCACTGCCGGTCCCGCCCCCTTCCCCAACGCCTTCTTCAAGGTTGCAAGAGGCCAGGCTGCTGGTGTCCATGGGCGAGCCCTCCAGCTGGCTGCTGACAGCCGTCAGGGCATCAGAGTCTTCGGCCCTCTCCGGGGACAGGGAGGCTGGTGGGACAGGAAATGATGTGAGAGGGAAGAGCATACTTGGAGCAGGACGGGACTCAGTTTTCTGAGGCACAATCAGTCCACATAGAAGCATGTCCACACACCACCTTATGTGTGTGTTTTTTAAACACCTTTTCGAAGGTACACAGTGGCAGAAGACATTATGATTCTGAAATAACTGATTAAAAATCTGCTGTTGGCCAAGGATGAAAGCATAACATTCAGCAGGGCCCAAGTGCCAACGCAAACCTGAGGCAATTTCTTTTCTTGGTGACAACTTCAGACACAGCCAGGGTGCTGCCACGACTGGAGCGTGTGCCTAGATTCAAATCCTGCTCAGCCACGGAAGCTTTCTGGGTGACCTCAGGCCAGTTTTTCCTTCTCTCTCAGCCTGACCTACCTCAGAGGGTTGTAGTGAGAATAGCATGGAAGGGAAGAGAAATGGAGTGAGCCACTCTGGGTTCTCATGGGAAAGAAAGGTGAAGTAGAAGTGAAATTTTAAAACCATGCACTAAGGAGTAACCGACTAGAGAGATAACCGCCAGAGCTGCACAGACGACTAGTTAGACCCAGCACCTTACATGGCACTCCAAATTTCAACTTAAATCTCTCCAAAAGAGATTGCCCTTTAAAAATCTAGGTAGCCTTTCAGTGCACTCCTAAACCGTTACTCTAGTCAATGGGCTTAGGCTGGAGTAACTCTGCTCAGGATTGCACTGCGTGATAGCCAAGATGAAGGAGGTGTTTGGGGCGGTCAATATTTAGCTCATCTTGCACATTTTAAGGGACAAGGAAAGCATAATCTGCCACTGCCACTAACTTCTAAGCCGTATTCTGAGAAGGCTTGCAGTGTGAGTAAGGACAAGTGGGATCCCGCCTGCTGGAGGGCGAAGCCTGCGGCCACTTACTGATGGTGGGGGCAGGTGAAAGCTCCATCTGCGTGGCCTCAGCATCTGCGCTCGGCCTCCCAGGGCCCGAGTCTTCCTGCTCCACAGGCATCAGCAGCTGCCCAGAGGTTTGGGCGCTGGACTGCCCCACCAGCTCAGAGGGGAGCTCTCCTGCCCCTGTCGCCGCCGCCTGCTGCTGCTGCTGCTGGGGGCTCTCCAGGGTGACCAGAGTCTGCTTGGGGCCAGCCGAGGTGTCTTCGGCGGCAGTCGGGACTGCAGGATAGCCATCCGGGTGGGCGGCACCATCTGGGAGCCAAGAGAGGGAGGGAGGGAGGGAGGGCACTTCAGTCCCAGGCTGCTGAGCAGCAGGAGGGGCTTCAAGCAGGGCCTTGGCAGAACAGAGCGACGTCCCCCACGGACTGCTCAGAGCGAGGCCCGTGGAGAAGTATGCCCCCCCCCCCAGTCTCAGGCACTTCACCCCACCCAGGGAAAGTAGTAAGTTGTACAGTTATCTCTGATTTGGGGCACAAATCCCTACCCCACAACAATACAACATACTACCTCACCCCAGCAGGAGCAACAGTAAACAGCCCTCCGCTTTCTCCAGAGATTTCTTACTCGATCCATTGGCCTGGTTGGGGAAGGCTGAGCTGCTAGGCCTTGTTACAGCTGTTTCGTCCAGATCCCTTCCCACCTCAACTGCCTAATCCTGGGAATGGGGGTAGATGAAGGATTCCAGGGCATGTTTGAGGAATGAAAGCAGAGCTGAGAGCTCCAATGCTGTGGAGTGGGGGAGGGGGGGCGCTTCTTTCACTGCAGAACAATTTTGCTAAAATGTGCATGGCCAGCCATTAGAGAAAGTAGAAAGGAGCCACCCACTCAGTATCCCTTCCTTTGCTAACTGGGAACACCCCAGTTGGCAAACCTCTCTCCAGTAGGAGGGCCTAGGAACCCCGTTTGTCCCATTCCCCGATTTCCCAACACGCCCCCTCTTTCAAGGAAACAAGATCCTGACACGAGGCTTGTGACCCCCCGCTCCTGCCTCCGCTCCATGCCCTTTTCTCCTCTCAGAGCGAGAGATGTCTCACAGTGACTTCCTTCCTCTTCTTCCACGCAGGCAATGCTGTCATGATGAATGGGGAATCCTCACAGGAAAGACAGTAGATTGTATAGTTATCTCCAAGACCGGGTATGACCCTAAAACTATACAATCTACTACCTCATCCCAGAAGGTTCAAGAGCAACATCTATACCTGCTAGGCTGGGGGAAGAAGGCACCAAACAGATATCCAGCAAGCAACAAGTTACCTGGGAGGTTTTGCTCAGCAGAACTGTTTGACTGGGGTACCGGCCCCTGCAGAGGTAAGGAATAAAATCAGAGTGATCCGGGATTAGCCCAACCCAAGCCCGAACTTATCTAAAGATCCAACTAGGCAGTGAAGTGCACCTTTCCCCTCTAGAATAGCTGGAAGAATCAGCAGGTAGCTTCGGGCCGACTGACTAGTGAAACCTACCATGTCTATCTGCTGCTTTACAACTGTTCTCCACGGCCTATTAATCGGGGCCTACAACTTTGTGCAGCAAGTTTATCAGAACATTCTTTTTAAAAAAGGAGCAAAATCTGCTTCTGTGGCCAGGGTTGGAATCTGGGTGTAAGAGCCAGAAGCTAGCACATCAGATCCCCCGCCCCACCTCCTGACAGAAGGAGTGAAGCAGGGTCCTTTCCTCAAATCCATCACCCCCCTGCTTGCTGAACAAGGACGTCTGGGTGTGGGGGGCAGGGAAGGCAGGACAAGACAGAATGTGCTGTCCAGTGCACCCCACCAACACACAAAAAAAATGGCCAATTCGCCAAATTCAAGCTGGCAACATGGCACCTGTCTGAGGGCTTTTCAAGCCACTTGAACATATTGGGCAGTATTTTCACTAGGCACTGTGGATTCGTGTTCTCTTATTTACAGCTCTCCTGAGAATCACAAGACACTGACAACGCTCCGGCTGGGCGGGCCTCCAACCTGGGCATTCTGCTCCTTGTCCTCCACCTCCTTGGCCTTGTCGGTCCCCTTTGCTTCCTCCTCAGCCAGCTGCTTGCGTCTCTTTTCTCTGCGTTCCTCTAGCTCCTCGTCCCTCAGTGCTTCCAAGTGATTGATGATGGGAACTTTCACCACTGGGCAGAGAAAACGCAGAGACTGAAAAGTTGTCTAGGGCAGAAAGGGCTCTGCCAGCTAAAGGAAAGGCAGGTATTCACTGGCTCACCTGAAACACAGTCATGCATGCTTTCTGCATCTAGCACTTTACATTCTTCTGTCCAGCGGGTCAGGGCTGTGGGGATGCTTGATAAGGTCCCTAAGGAGAAAGATGAAGACAGTGGAATTGTTGAACGAGCCCATTTAGAAGCCTGAAATCTTGCCACTAATACATGCTGACTGATGGGCACTGACCAGGCCTAGGACTGAGAGCACTCTGACATTTTCTCAAATGTATGGACATCACTTGGTTTATCAATGCTTGATAAGTCAGCTGAATGTGTAAGCTAATTCCGTGGATTAATCAGCTCCCAGGGCCATCAAAATGTGATTTTTAAATTTTTTTCCCAATCACATGGACATTATGAAGCTGTCCAAACTAAGACGGGAAAATTTAAAAAGTTGAATTTTTTGGAAATTTTCACCAATTTTCCTATCTCACTGCAGACTTCTAACTCACCCCTCTTGCTGTTCCTGGGAGCCCCGATGTCCCAGGAGCAGAATTTCAGGGAGCATTTTGAGATGCAGTGTGTGAGGGGGTTGAGGAGCCCCATTCTGCTGACAGAAATGTTTTATGTGGGTGGAGATTTGCTGTGGAATCCAAGTGGTATTCTCAGGTTTTTGTGTAGGCTGGCTGAACAAGGATGTCACTAACAGGTGAATTTGGCATTAGGTGAAAAATAAAGTGAGTCCAGCTGTTACAGATTTGCAGCAACCATGCTTCTTTCTTGCTGTGTCAGCATGGCTCCGCTACATCCTTGAGAAAGATAACTGGGGGAAAATGGACTTTTGCCCAGAACTAAATCTTAAAAATGATCTGAACAACAGATGAAACGTCTGAAACAATTATTTCTACGGGAAATCAATTCTAAGCTCAGAAGCACTAATCATCATGCCTGCAAAGAAATCAAATGAAATGGTTTTAATGCATTTAATGTGAGTTTCATGTAATTAAGCATGCATCATAAGTAGCCACATCCAAAATATCCCTGAATCTCTCAGGGGTGCATGACACCACCTAATCTTTCTGAAAGTGGCTTAGTGAAAATTTTAGAAATTGTATTTTAATTTACTGTGTATGAACTTTAATGTAGTTTGTATAAACACACACAGATGTTCCTTTTTTCTTTGACTACCAATTAATAGTAGTGGACAGTAGTAGACAAATGATTCTTTAATTGCTGGAATGAACCAATCATGATCTGCTCACTTAACTTTTGAGTAAACTTCTAGAGATTTATGAAGTTTATCTTGCACCTGCAACATGACATCACTTTTGGCTTGGTAGAATGTCACATGTTTGGAAATCTGAAGAATTAGCTAAATCTACAACCAGTCGTTTTTTAAATTGATGTCCTGTGTGAAAGATCTTAGATTTCTCCATAGATAGCACATGCCACTTAGTACAAAAGATGCCATCCAGGTAAGAGATTAGAGTTTTGACAGAAAATCTCATGGAGGTCTTGGTGAGAAATATATTTATCTGTGTACTTCTTGAAAATTCAATATATTTCATAGTAGAACTGATTTGAAACCAATCTTTGATTTATTTGAGAGATGTCAGAGGAGAGCTAATCCTTGTTGCATCTACTCGTGTATTACATATAGGATACAGTTTAATAATCCTTTGTGTTTTAGTATCTTGTTTAATTTAAAAATATTAGGGTTTATTTCAATACAGAATACACTTTAAAATAAGTCTCTGTGTTCCTTTATGGAAAGAGTAAAACCAAGAGAACCCATACAAATTATTTCTACTAAATTACAGGTCCTTCAAAAGAGCTCTGTTTTTAGGTCTCATTATCTAAAGCCTTCAGAGCTGTTCAGAATTGGGGTATACATCTCAGAACGGGATGGTTTGGAAGTTTTAATGAGGCATAGGTAAAACAATCTGCTGCTAAATAAACAAACTTCTGGCTTCTCTTCAGTCACGAGGGCTGTTAGCCTGTGAAGAGACAGGCTACTGGACAGACTAGTCTTCTCAAAACAGCTTTGTGGTTAGTGGTTAATGTGTTACTTTAGAATAAAGAGACTGAGTTTCCAGATCTGTTTTACATGGAATGCTTCTCCCTCCAGGGTTGGGCTGGGGGAGAATGAAACTTTCACACAGCAGCCTTTTTGGGTTTATTTTTACTTCTACTAGCAGTGATTTTTACAAGTGCCGGTTTAGGGGCTGAGGAATTTTGATCTTGGGTCAAAGGTCGATGGCGATACCATTCTCTCGATTTCTCCCAAAGGTCTAGCAGAGCCCCTGCTTCACACCATTGCAACTGTACCATAAGGACTTGCCTGCCTGGCTGGTAGCTGTGCTCTGGTCGTGGAAGAAGTCATCCAGCAGTTCATCATCTGAGCGAGCAATTATGTGTACGTCATCGTTGCCAACTAAGAGGCGAGCTCGACCTCGACTCTGCAGTGGGAGACTGCTGCTTAGCTGAAGAATATCTGCAGCAGCTGAAGGGCCCAGCAGCCTAAACAAATACAATGCAACAGTGGGAAGACTGCAACAGTACACCTTTCCCAAGGATATCGCGGCTTCTAGGAGGAGGTCAATCAGTGAACCATCAAAGCCTCAGTGTCTGAACACTGAGCCAGATGAAGGAAATGGTGCTGCAAAGATATGGGTAGCTACAGGGCCAGAGTGCATCAATTCACTGAGGCAAATGTGATGCTCCACTTCCTCGCCTGGGCCTCACCTCTGTAAGATGAGAGGTGGGTTGGGCTGCCGGGTGCCAGGATAATGCACATGGATAGTGTGGCCTGTGTTAGCCGTCAGCTGCCGAAGCGTCCTCTGGCTGCGGCCAATGCCCTGTGCCAATCGGGTAGTAGAGGAACCACTACCCAAGGTCAAGGAGCTATGGTCCGCATGTCGCACCATAAGTGGATGAGTGGCGGGAATGTTGCCAGGAGATGGGGGGATATCCGCTGGGAAGAGAAATTGGAGAGGTTAATATACCAGGACGGGGTTATGGAGAAACATAAATAGATCATTGCTCTGGATGAGACAAAATTAAATGACCCAGGCTAAGTGAGGCTACAATCACAAAGTACAAAGCTGAGATTTACCCGAGAAATAGTGTGAACCAAGCATTGTGTAGGTGACAGAACTCAGGAGCCCAACCTCCTACTCTTATGTATATTTGAGGAAAGAGCTCAGCCTTTTGTATCCAACCCACACAGCATTAGCCGTTAAGATGCTACCCATATCCCACGACTCCCAGATTTCAGAGTTCTTACTGGCACTGGAGAACATGTTGTCAAA
This sequence comes from Eublepharis macularius, assembly GCF_028583425.1. NCBI lineage: Eukaryota > Metazoa > Chordata > Lepidosauria > Squamata > Eublepharidae > Eublepharis > Eublepharis macularius. The sequence goes on along the minus strand of NC_072808.1, from coordinate 26,296,118 downwards.
CTCTATGATGAGGTCATCTTCCCTGTCAAAGCGCTCAAAACGCACCAATGGGGAGGCATTCATGTCAGGGTAGTCTTCATCTAATTCCATCTCAGAGCCATCATCGTCGTCTTCCTCCTCTTCACCTTCCTCACCCTCTTCATCATCCTAGAGACAGTTAGTGCCACACTGAAGGCTAAGCAAATTCACTCCTTGGAATTCAGAGTCCTGATTTCTGCCAACTCTCCCCACTTCATGTTCTCGCCCTGCCTATGGTCAGGGCATGAATAAGGAAAAATTCTGACTTTTATCAACCACAATTCAAACCCAGACTTTCAAGCTTCATTCCCCCCAGTTCTGAATGCTAATCACTCTCCCCTGCTCTTCTGCACCTGTCTTTCCTACTAATACCCCTGCAAAGGTGGGAACGCCCCCGCAAGCCTTCAGCTCTGTCTTCTTTCCAATGCCTTCACCTGATCATCTTCATCTTCCTCCTCCTCCTCCTCCTCTTCATCCTGGCTGTCATCTTCATCCTCGTTGCTGCCACTGCTGTCTTCTTCCTGTGTGTGTTCCTCTTCATCCTCAGGATCCAAGATATTCATAGAATCTAAAGCAGATTGGAGCGTGTGGGTCAGGGGACTTGGCCACTGGCAGCTAAGCCAAGATCCTTCTAGTTCTCTTCTGAGCAAGACTTCCCATCACATTCCAGATGGGAGAGGTCACAGGCAACTGAGCCTCAGAAATCAGAACGTTCCTCTTTTGAGGGAGCCCAAGCTGGTGTCATCTTTGGTATGCTGCTGGAATACTCATTCCCTATTAAGGATTACTGCAGATGTTTTCCCTACAACAGGAGTCCCTAATTTAGTTGAACCTGTGGGCACTTTTGGAATTTTGGGACAAGGCAGCAGACACCACAAAAAACGACTCCCATGGCAGCAGGAAGCAACGGCAAAATACTGGGAAAACTGACAAAATGTGAAGAGATTCCAAGCCAAGCGTCCTCCGTTGACAGAGGCAGCTCTTTCCAAGCAAGTGCTTCCTGCAGACAGAATGTTTGCCAAAGCACCTTCTATTCCAGTTACGTGGAGGAAAGGCAGGGCTGACTGGCTCTTTGCTTTCGGGAAGCAGGAAGTGGTTGCCAGGAAACCACTTCCCGATGTAATCCGCCCTGGGCCTGCTTGCGGGGAGGGTGGATTAAAAGTCTAAAATAAACAAAATAAAAATAAAAACACACTGATGGGCCTCCATAAGCATCATGTTGGGAATCACTGCCTAGAGACTCCATGCAACCTTTTACTGGCTCACCTTCCCTGTTGGCCTGCAAGGTGGAAGCCTGGCTCAGATTGGAAGGTGCCTCATCCATCAACACATCCTCCTGAGATTCATCCTCCCCACTTCGACCCACTGAAAGACAGAAGCGCATGACAAAGCTTTTAATAAGATTGTCAGGCAAACAACCCTCTCCCTTACCCTGACCATATTGGCTGCTCATCGACAGACACCCCTTGTGATCCTGATGAAATGCTGACAAAAGACAAAGACAACCTTTTAAAAATGTCGACCGTGCTTGTCAGCATAAGCAGCCAAGACAGTCCGATACTCAGTTGAGAACAACATTAAAAAATGCAAGCCAGATCAGTGCACAATATAAAGCTAGGAAGGGCCTATGGACGACAAGCAGCTGGCGGGGAGCCAGTTCCCCACTGCACGGAAGGCCCCGTCCCAGGCAGCGGAGTCATTTCACGTCCGGCAGGGCCTTCACAGAAGATCTTGGTCCTCACGTGGGCTCCAAGGGGAGCAAGCAATTCTTCAGGTACCCACAAGCCACTACAGGCTTCAAAGGTCATCACCTGCACTCTGAACTGGACCCTGAAGTGTAACGACGGGCAGCCAGCGAACCTGTTTTAGAACTGGCAGGGATACAGTCCTTACGGTCAACACCCACTGGCAGCCTTGCTGCTGATTTCTGTACCAACTAGAGATTCCCAAACCATTTTCAAAGGGAGTCCAATGTACAGGGCACGGCAGCAGTCCGAAAGAGAGGTGACCACGGCATGAGTGGCCGTGGCCAGGTCTTGCCATTGACTCAAGGAAAGGCTGTGACTGGGGCACCAGCTGGGTGTGGATACAGGCGACAACGAAGGCTTCAGCCTCTCTCTGCGAACACTATTCCAGTAGCAACCTCAAGTTGTCAGTTCGTTCTCTGGTCAAGTGGCTGTGTAAGTGTGTAATCCCAACCACAGGGACTGAATTAGTTTACTGGTCCTGACCCATCACCGCTTCCACAAACAAGCACCGCACCCACTGCCTTTCCTGATTCCACTGAAAAGGAGGAGTTGAGTGCCAGTAACCATACTGAAGCGCCTGACTCCAAGTCTCCTCGGTTTCATGTAGATGCTGACCAGCACAGCTACTAAGGTGGAACCCCGCAGGGCCCAATACCACAAACACCTCGATTAGAACAGCCGCCTCTCTTCAGCACCTGTTAATGGCTTTGGGCCAGACAGCATCCAAACCCTCCGAGTGCAACGCTTCTGAGCCCGTCCCAGCTGGCCGAGGCCCAGGGAGGCTCTCTACCGGCTGCCACCACTCTGGGACAGGTTTCCTCGGAGCCCCCAACGACCCTCTTCTGCTTACTCTTTCCCAGTAGGTTTGATTTATTGGCTGATTCTGCACGTGTTGGATAACGCACTTCCAATCCTCTTTATAGATCATTTGGAACCGATTTTTTTGTGTGCGGAATAAAAAATCCACCTCAAACGATTGATAAAGTGCATTGAAAGTGCATTATCCAACGTGTGCAGAATCAGCCATTATGTGAGCAAATGAGGCGTGAGGACCCATGAAGAATAATAAAGAACTTTATTTAAAAGGTTTTTTAATGACTGGTGTTCAAAACTTTGTAAAATAAAGAGAATAGTAAAGGTTGGTGAATAAACAAACACACCCTAATGCATCTAACTAGACTGCCCTTAACTGTCTCCTGGCGACTGGCTTCCCACTGTCTCACCCCTTCTGGATCAAGGATCCCTCCATCTGCAGCAGCCTCTCCTCACCTCTGCTCCCTGGGAGTGAACCCCCCCCCCTCCCACTGTGGCGAGGCCTTTTATCCCTTCTCTCAGGCACCACCCCCCTATTTTCCTATTGGTGCAATTTCCCCTCAGAATCCCCTTACCCAATCACAGGGCCCAAAGGAAACCAAAATGGGATATTTGTCACCAGCAGAGTTATTTAGCTCACCCGGTCCAGGGAGAGCTTCTTCAATAGGAGGCCTGAGAGCAGCCTTCTTTAAGGTATCTCCCTTAAGGGAACACTGACTATCCCAGGACCTGGCCAGGCAGCCCCCCTTGGACTAAACAAAACAAATGAGGGTTGAGTATAGATGTAATAGGACACATTTCACATCCTCAAACTACAACAACCATGTCATCTAAGCAACTATGACTAGCCTGCGCCCTGTCAATATCCTCATATAGGCCTGTTATAACAGTACTGATGGGCAGAATTCTTAACAGACGCAAGCTATTTTATCTGTAAACTGCTTGCAAAGAAGCCACTGTGGATTTAATATTATTTGAGCTTAGATCAGCGGTCAGATGCAGATATCTTACTACTTGGAAAAGCTCTGTATGGCTTTGCACAAACATAACAGCAGCAGGAAGATTACATTTTCTGCAATCATCGCCCCTGAGTAACCACAGAAGTACGCTGTAGCTCATGCTCATGCTTGCCACGACTCCACCCGCACTCTAATCACCAGACTCATTTCCGCGTCCCAAGCACCTCGAGAAGACCAAAAGCGGATGGGGAGAGGCTGCTTAGGAGAGGGGTCGTCTCCAAATTCTAGAGTTCTGTCTGAATTTGACAGAAACACCAGACATGCCAGTAAGATCCCCTGAAGCTGCCAGGGGATCTAGATGGCTTTATGACTTTTGGATTCTGGCCACCTTAATGGGATCCCTTATGGGGCCACTTCAGGGTACAAGAAGCCATTTACCCAAACCTCACTAAGTAACAGTGTGATGGAGCCACTGTGAGGAAGCATTTGTTCCTCCTTGCTCATGAGTTACAGGAGAGTATCCCTTGTAAAGGCAGTACTGATATATGTCAAGCAGAGTACAGTGCCCAAGTCGAGTAGGAAACAGCAGCTGAAGGGGGCGGGTGGGAATACAGCAGCTAATCTGTACCTAGTTCCAGGCACTAGACTTCAACTCTAGAGTTTACTTATAAGAAGAGACTTGGCACTCACCAATTATGGTGCTGTTCCCCGAGCCACCATCTCGCTCTAGTAACTCATCTATCAGATCCTCCAGCTCATTTTCCACCTAACAGCATAAAGACAAGCACATCCACGAGGTCAGATACGTCACACCCTGCAACGCAAACAAGACCGGAGCCCCGAGTTCTGGCAGCCTCCGATTCCCGCTCCAACTCAAGCCTCAAATACCACATTGTGAACAGAGCAAGCAAAACATTTCCAAGCAAACTAAACAAATGCGCCTAGATTTCTGAGTCGTTTTAGAATAGGTCAAACTTTTACCCATATTCCCCTTTGTGGGTGGCACCAAACTGTCATGTGGGCAACACAAGCAGGAGCAAGTGTGACCCCCCCTGCTGCTCAAAGCGCCTGCATCCTGCCCACACCCGACTGCCCCCTTCACCAAGAGTGGTGGCACCCGGCCAGTCACCTGCATCTCCTGTGTGCTCAGCACCTCAGGCTGCCCAGCAATCACCACAGCATCGCTCTCTGTTTCACCATCCATGATGTCGCCATCTGCTCCCTCGGCCTGGGCAGCGTCATGGTCCTCCTCTGGGGCCTCCACTTCTCCACTCCCTCCTGCAAGGTCACAAGGTCAGCCCCTTCTCAGCAATCCCCTCCCACAGTCACCCAGGAAGGCCCTGACATGGAGGATGCTGGGAGTGGAGGGCAGATCCAGGGGAAACACATAGGGAGCAAATTCAGGAAGGTTTCCTAGCAAGGGAAGCTGAAAGCAGGCCACTGTGATGAGGATAGCAGTCCGCAATGGCAGCCACATACCTGCATCTTGCGGGCCACTGTTAGCATCCTGTGCTGCTCCTTGAGCATCCTGCTCTGCCTTGCTCTTGCTTGAGGCACTTTTGTTACCAAAGAGACTGCTGGGCTGGTTGACAATCCGTGACAGTGTCTCTAGGGGCTTCAAGGCTGCATTCACTGTGTTAGCCATGTTGGGACTTTGGGAAAAACACACCAACACAAATAGTGAGCTCCAAAATCAGTGAACAATGGCTTTAACAGCTTGGGAATGAGGCAGGAGAAAGGGTTCATTCTCGCTTCCTCAACGTGAAAAGATTAATTGTACTCTGAAAGTGACACAGGCTTCCTTTCTTAAGGAGGAGTCTTAATGGCTGCCAAGTTCTGGACAGAACTCCAGGTTCGCCACCCGTCCCCCGCACCCCGGGCTGAGGAGCCACAGTCCCGCCTCCACACAGGAGATAAGGCCCGCACCTGGAGAGATCGAGGCTGTGGGGCACGCGGGCCAAGTCATTGACCAACCCCTTCTTGAGAAAGAGTCGGATGACGCTGTTCATGCCATTGTGTTGCGTCTTGGCTGTGGCGCTGCTGTAGAAACTGGAGGTGGACGGGCAGGACTCCATAATGGTGCTGATGATACACATGACGGCCTGCAGCCTAGACCCAGACGAGGAGGCACCATCAGACACGGGCAGGTGTGACAGGAACACCCTCTCACTCCAAAGCAGCATTTGTTCGCTCTCACCCACACCCTTGCCTTGATAAAGTGCTTCCTGTGGCAGACATCCTGGCTCTTTGGAAGATGCTGCACAGGCACTCTTACGCTAAGCATGCACACACCGAGAATTAGGCAATGGCCCGCAATGGAGAACAACAAAAATCAAGCATTAATGTGGATTACAATAATCTAGGAAGTCAGAGCTTTAGAGCCACAGCCTTCAGCCATCCACCCCAAACAGAAAATGCCTCCCTACCTCTCCCATCTCACCTGGCATGCTTCTCGGTGCTCTCTGACATAGCTAGAGCTCGGCCCAAGGCTGCCTTCACCTCATTCACCAGAGCCACCTGGGCATCGGTACCACTACCTGCTGCAGCCAAACTAGCTAGGAAGAGGCGTGCCAGGGCTGGCGTGTCTTTATCTTCTGCATTCTGAGTGTGAGGAAGCAGGTGGTCCAGAACGAAGGCCAACACACTGCAGTCCTGAGGGGGCAACAGGAAGAGCTCATCACCGAGTCCAGAAAGCCCAGACCCTGCCCAGCCAAAACCCCACCCCCACCCCCAATGCCCCCCAGGCATACCACAGAAACTAGAACCACTCTTTGTGGAAGAGAAACTAGAATTCTCTGACTCTGGGTTGCCTGACACTGTTTTGATGATATCTGCCAAGGCTGCTCACCTCTTTAATGAGCTCAGACTGCCCCACAGTGTAGTTGTAGTTGGCAATTAAGGTGGCAATGCCTACGTAGGAACGCACAAGCTCTGCCAGCAGCCGCAGGATGGTGGAGGTTGGCATGAGAGGCTTGCTTCCCTTGGCCTTCTGTTTGTTCTCTTCTGTTGCCTTATCACCCTCTTTATCCTTCTTATTTTCTCTTGAGTCTTCAGGAGTGGAAGCTATGAGGATGAAAGGGAAAAGGTTAACTAGCAGAAGAGCTACTGAGCCCGAAGAGTTTATGGGGCCAGTTCAGCACATGGGAGAGGGCCAACCAAGGGCCTTCCCCGCTGGGATGCTGAGAAGGAACTGAGCAGTCCCATCTGTACAAAAAAAAAAAAAATCAGCCTGAGCAATATGCCAGGAAGGCGCTGAGTGATGAGGTGCTATTCAGAGGCTGCTTTAACCGCAGACCAATCTTTACAAGTTTAGAAGAAGGTTTTCTACCAAGAGAGCCCACACAGGCGTTGAGACACTGCTTCAGCTTGCTGCGGTCAGATCAAGGGAGAAGACACCACTCACCATCTCCTTGGGGAGTTCCAGACGGAGGAGTCTCAGTTGCTGTACTGTCAGCTGCAAAGACCTGAGCCTAGAGAAGAAGAATGAAAAGATGACCTACAGGATCGGTTCTGAAATGCCACAGGTGATAGCAGGCGATGGCTCCCCTTGTCATTTACAGCTAAGGAAGAGAGTCTGAATACACAGAGCTTAAGGCATAGGAAATAAGAAGACATTCTAAGTGTCAGAACAATGACTTGGACGCAGTCCACCAGCAGAGACCACTGTAGCTCTTCACTGTGCAAAAAAGTGTTTTGTAAAAGAAGCCTTCAGGCTTGAGAAACTTCCAAGGACGGGAAGATGGGTGACTTCTCAGCGGGATAGCCATGAATATTAAGGGCTGAGGAGTATCTTGCAGACTTCTGTTTTCCAAAGAGACACGGAGCACATGCTAAGGTGCTCCGGAAGAAACAGTGACAGATTCAGGGTAGTGGCTGCAGAAGACTCACGTTAATGCCGAAGCCTGTCTGGGAATCAAAGTCGCTGCCCTGACGGGTCAGAGATCGGTACTGCTGGTACACGTCATCCCCCATGTCTTGCAGGATCTGGCTCACCTCCTGGTTAGCAGTGCTCGTCTTGGGCTCTGACTTGTCGGCTGCAGAGGGGGAAGAAGAGTATGACGACTGTTTCCAGTGGCCCATTTCTATGGCAAGATGGTGTGCAGGATAAACACCCCATTTCCTAAACCACCTGACTTGCTGGGAAAGCATGCCCTTCACTAGGAGTCCTTCTGGGGGGAAGTGGTTAATACTGGGCTCCTGAATGAAGTGATTCTCTGCGCTTTGGGGACAAACTGCCCAACCGAAAGGGAGAAACAAATCAGCAGCTTCTAAAGATCAGCTGAGGCTCAGCAATAGCAGAGTATCCAGTCCAAAGACTGTCCTCTGGCTCTGGGAAGGGCTCTTCATCTCCATGGAAAGCCAAGAGTCTTCTCCTTTACAGGTGTTAATTGAGATGCAATTACTTTTTTTAGTTCCACTTAAAAAGAGCTTATTGTATTATGCCACGATTAAACTGGAACTCTCATTTTGTGAGGAAATTGCATAGAGGAAAGCCCAAACTGATATACAGTCAATCAGAGGAAGTATGAACTCTGTCCTGTTGTCTGAGCAATGAATTACTAGAAAGGCAAAGGTGGCTGATTAAAAGTTTTGCGGCACTGGGAACAAACCAAAGGGTGACAAAACCTGCCGACAAGCAGCATTAGTTTCCAGGAGGGTAAGTGAAAATGGAAGCCTCAAATGAGGTGAAAATGCGGAGCTCTCTTGGTCTAGCCAATAATACCCAGTTGGTGCTGGAGGAGAGTGCCCCCAAGCCACAGCTGACTTATGGCGACCCCTGGTGGGGTTTCCATGGCAAGAGACTAACAGAGGTGGTTTCCCACGGCTTGCCTCTGCAGCCCTGGTCTTCTCTGGAGGACTCCCATCCAGTTACTAACCCAGGCTGACCCTGCTTAGCTTCCGAGATCTGACAAGATGGGGCTTGCCAGGACTATGCCGGTCAGGGCAATTATGAAGTTAACCTCTGTCAAAAAAAGTGGAAGTGGGTAGATTTAATACTTCCTCCCTTTTCAGAGTGGTGTTAACTTCATTTTATCGGGTAGACTGAGAAATATAATCTCAGATTATTTCCCACCTCGAGGACTTTTCCATTTTCACTTACTAAGACAGCTGATCACATGCAAGTTGGGAAACTGTACCAGAAAGACTAAGGATAAGCTAGGAGAGGGGAAAGAGCCAAGACACACAGAGACCGCAGCAGTCAGAGGCTCTTGGGCCCCAGGCACACACAGAGCATTTCCCTCCCACATCTTCACAGGCTGCCATGTACCTTCATCAGGGGCGTGGTAAGCAGCCAGGGCATTCAGCATGTCGTAGATCACCTCCTTGATAGTATCGGGTATGACGGGGAGTGATGAGGGCTTCACTGGAGTGGTTTTCACCAGCTGTACAGCATTGGGGCCCTTGATTCGCAGGTTCTCAAACTCATCGTCTGAAGCTTGGGGAGCAAAAGGAGAAAGAATACAAAAATAAAGCAGCTCGCACTGGGAAGTGGAGCCAGGGAAGAGGACTCCGTTCACTGACATCTTATACATGCATGAGATCAAGTTGTTTCTGTACAGGATCTTCTGCTCCCACAATCCAGAGCTCCTTCTACCCGTGACATGAACGATCAAGATAACCGTTCTGAGACACGCACGTCCAACAGCACTGCCCTGGAGGCTGTGGAACCGGCACAGCTCTGGATTACTTACCAGTAACAGATCCACGAGGAGCAGGCAAGGCAATGCGGATGCATCCGTTGGCTACATCAGTGAAGATTTCAGGGTTGCGGCAAGCAGCTGGGCCCAGCACCCGCAGGATGTAATTAATCTCCCGAGAGCCCAAGCTACCCGACACAACACCTGAAGTTGTGCTCCCTGCTCCACTGGTTGCTGCTGAGCGCACAACCTGCGGGGGGAAAGGAAGTGGAAAGGTAGCAACAAGTCTGGGAACCGGCATGCAAGCAGGGGTCACTTCGCAGAGAAAGAACTGCAGGAACTCATCAGCATAACTCATTAACATATGCCACACCCCTTGAACGGGCCAAAATGGCCAGGATTCAGCTGCTGCCAGACAGGGGAGTGTTCCCACACCTGGCAGTGGCCTGGTCAGGGCTGTTGTGCCCCCAATCCAGGCCAAAAGGCCTCAAATGGCGTTTTGGGCACGTTTTGGCCTGGATCAGGCCCAAAACGGCCCAGTTTGGGTCCTGATCCTGGCCGAAAAGGGCCCCAAAATGGCCGTTTGGGCCCGGATCACAGCCGAAACAGCCTGGACCAGATCAGTGCTGGGCAGGGGAGGGTTCCCACCTGGCACTGACCAGATCCTGGCAGTTCTGGCCCCAATCCTGGCAGAAAATGGCCCAAATGGCCCAAAGTGGCCATTTTGGGCCCTTTGGGCAAGGATCGGGGCCGAAATGGACCGAATCTAGTCAGAGCCGAGTGGGGGAACCCTCCCCTGCCCAGGACTGACCCGGTCAAGGCTGTTTTGGCCCAGAAACAAGCCCAAAATGGCCATCTTTGACCCGTTTTGGCCAGGATTGGGGCCGAAATGGCCAGGACTGGGTCAGTGCCGGGCGGGGGATGCTTCCCCCTGCTCGGCACCGACCTGATCTGGGCTGTTTTGGCCCCGATTGTGGCCATTTTGGCCCCAATCGAGGCCTAAATGGCCCAAAATGTTTGGAAGTCAGGTGGGCGGGGCCACCTAACTTGGGGGAGCTACTGGAACGGTGTTCTGGTGCGTTCCCCCTCAAAATGAGCCCTGCATACAAGAAAGTCAACACTAGTGGACAAGCCCATTGCAACCTCAGACAGAAGTCCAAGGAAGCCAGAGCAACTAATACAGAAGAGCGTCCAACACGACGTGTTTGCCATGGTGTAATTTTAGCACAGTAAGGAAGGACAGACAGCCATACCTTTTCCATGGTGTGATGCAAAGTACAGGGGTCTTCAATGATGTGCCGGAAGAGCAGGGTGACAAGAGGCGTGAAGCCATTGAAGCCAGAGCTCTGTGTTAAGCCCAGGATCATGCGTGTGCTCTTGAGCTCGGCGAACATCATAGCGTATTTGTGGTGCCGGGTGAGGCGCAAACAGAGGCGCAACGTGGCATGAAGTGTGTCTGGATCCACAGGCACACCCAACATGCTGACACAGGCCCGAATCAACACCATCACCATTTCCTCAGCCAGACCCTGGATGAGGATCTCTGAGGGCTTGGCCTCATCTGCAGATGTTTCTTTCTCTGGAGCCAGGCTGTCAACAGGCACAGGACTATCTGATAGGGAAGAACAAGAAAGGTGAAACCAGTCGGAGGGTGCATGTCCGGCCCCGCTGCTTTCTAGAGAGCCCAGCCCAGCAGTTACGTATTATGTACCGTTTGCCTTCTCCTCCTTTGGTTTGCTTTCAACCTCCTTCCCTTCTTCCAAGGTTCTCTCCAGCTCTTGTCCATTGGCTTCCTTGGTACTCTTGTTTAGCCGGGGTACCCTGAGCAAGGTCAGCATCACTGGGCGCCTGTTCCCAGTTTCTTCATTCACCTGAAGATTGGAGAGGCCAGATATGAGTGTGGGGAATAAGTGTGCTTACTGCAACGTGGCCACTGCAAGACCCAAGAGGACAGCTCTAACACAACCTAGCAGGACATACCTGTACCATTGTGGTGAACTGCACTGTGTAGCGCCGACGACCAGCAGTGAAGCGAACACTGGTCTCGCCCGCTTTCCATGCTGTATCAATAGTACTGTTGTTGCTTGCGCTGTAGCTACACCAACGACCTGAGCGATCATCAAACCAGCGCCAGTTATTGCCATTGGCCTGGAGGTACTAGGGAAAAAGAACACACCAGCTGTCAGGACTCATGGGCACTCTGTGCCAGAACCTGTTGTCATGGGATATAGGCAGCACTACTAGGAGGCAGGGTGAGGAGACCGTCTTAGGCAGCAGTGGCAGAAGGACTGCCCAAACTGAGCTCTGGGGCATCCCATGGAGTTCCTCTGCCGATTGTCATTTGAAGCTGTAGCTCCAAGCTGTCGACCATTCTCACATCCCCCTGTGCTACTGCACTGAGAAAATCTGGATTTCTTAGGTGGTCTGGGCTTCTTCATTTGGACTGGTAAAGAGAGGTACATGGAGAACCTAGCACAAGCCATGACTTGTGGCAATGTGGTGGAAACTGCCCAAGAAGAGAAATACATGGAAAGTGCAATCAAGTCAAAAAAATACAAGTGGTTGGGCTTATGTGGTGTGGTTAGTAAACGTGGTTTTCAAGCCCACCTAACGGGTGTGCCCCCCTGTACTGAACTCCTTTTTATTTAATTAATAGTCACTTGGCAATGATTTAAAGACACTCTAACATCCAGAAGAAATTATTTCATCTATGTTTTCAGATTTCTTCCAAGACATTCTGAAGTTGCTTCTCTAGCAGCAGTGCTGGATCCAGTATAACCCCATGGCTCTTAACCGAGTCTGCAAGGATCAGACGAACTCCCAAAAGTGGGGAGTACAATGCCCTTCCAGATCTCTGCCTTCCCAACCAGCATCACTTCCTTCTTGTCTGGGTTCAGTTTCAATTTGATGGCTTTCAGTTATTTGACCACAGCCGTTAGGCAGCAACCCAAGATTTCTACTGCATCCCGCGGTGATTTGGATAGTGGGATATAGAGCTGGGTGTCACCTGCGAATTGATGGCATCCGATTCCCTGGCCACGAATGAGCTCTCCTAAAGGCTTTACATAGAGAGGTTGAATAACGTGGGGGATAAGACTGCGCCCCGTGGCACCCCACGTGATAGTTCCTGCTCTGGAGATAGCGGGTGTCCAACAACTACCCTTTGAGTCCATTTCATGAGAAGTTATTTAAACCAATCTAAGCACATCCCTTGATACCCACTTCTGCCTCCGGACACCTCAACAAGGTGGCAGAGTCTACTGTATCAAAGACAGATACAGATACAGATAGTTCCAGGAGGAGCAACAAAGAAGCATTCAGGCAGAGATCATTAACTAATGCTACCAGAGCAGTCTCCATCCCATAGCCTGGTCTGAATCCCAACTGAAATGGGTCCAAAGTACCAGAGTTATCCAAGACCTGGAGTCGGTCATCAACTGCTCTCTCAATCACTTTGTCCCAAAAGGGCAAATTAGTGACTCGGTGGTAACTGGCCACATTATTTTTGTCAAGAGATTTTTTTAAGTAGTGGGTGGATAACTGTTTGACAGATCGGGGGAAGATGCTCAGAGTTAGTGACAGATTTATGACAGATCTCAAGGGCTCATTTATGCGGGTTTTACATAGTTTTAACAGCCAAGATGGGCAAAGGCTCCAGTGTACAGGCAACGGCCTTCACATATGCCAAGATCCTGTCAATATCTATTGTTGTAACTGGTTCAAACTGTGCATTTTCCCACCCTACCTGTATAACAGGTGGCATCTAGATCAGAGCATACCTGTGCTATTTTTTCAGCAAAAAAACCTTCACAAAGTCATCCCAGCTAGTTGTCTGTTCTTAAGACCTCCTATCCACAATTCTTCTCCACAATATAAAAACAAATCAGTTGAATCTGTCAATTTATTCCCCAATTTCCTGAACATTAATGCTCAGTTTTACAATGTCCACCACCCTGTCTCAGCTTCTCTTTAGACCTGGAATATCCCTAGGGTGGGGGCAGGTTAGGAACAATCCCCCCCTCAATTTCCCCTCTGACAACAGCCCTGAGTAATGTCTCTCTGTACTATGCAGAGAAATGCAATATGCTGCATGCGAATCCTTTTGCAATATCCACGTCTTCCCCTCTGCATATAACTCACCTGTCATCATGTCCTGTGTGTTTTATTCATTAATAAAAGCTTCAACAGAGAGTTCTCTGTACACAGAGAACTCTCATTTCCTAATGTACAGTGAGTTCTCTTAAATGAAGCTATGACTGAAACAGAGCGCACTGCAGAACCTGACAAGAGTATCAGGCTTGCCCCAATTTGCATCTCACGTTTGCCAGGGAGGCTGCTGTGCCAGATTGTCCTCTCAACTGTGCTGAACACAGTTGTATACTACCGGGCCAAAGTGGGTAAGGTGGTTTCATGCATCATCTCTTTTTAGCCCTTGCTTGGGAGCCTTTACAAATGAGCCACAAGAAGGCGTCAAGGGATCGTGCTGAAATCTGGGCTACTCTGGTTAATCAACTCCCATTGTAACTGTGAGATCTGGCTCGTAACTGACATTCCTGGGATATATTGCACAGGGATGGAGCCTCCTAGCACATTTGCTCATCAGCCCTTCCTCCAAGGAGCTGAAGGAAGTATATGTGGCTTCTGCCCATTTTATTCCCCACAACAACCCTGTGGAGTAGAGCAGGCTGAGAGAACGTGACTGGGCCCAGGGTCACCCAATGAGTTTCATGGCTGCATGGGGATTTGAACCCGAGTCTCCCAGATCTTAGTATGACATTCTAGCCACCACCCCAGACTAGCTCTCCTGTCGAACACTAACCATGCTCAGTAGGCTGCCTCTCACATCAGCAATCGGGGGAGGGGGGGACACAGCCCTCCCCACTGTATTTGCGGTCAAACACACACAATTAGTATTTATTATTACTACTACTATTATTATTAAATTGCAACACATTTTATATGCACGCTTGTGCATATAGAATGCTTGTGCTTGTAAGCGAAAGCCAGCATGGTGTACTGTTCAGAGTGCTGGAACAGGTTCCGTGAAAACCAAGTTCGAATCCCCACTGCCACGGAAGCTGCATATGCTCATTTCTCTTTCACACACTTGGGACTTCTTAGTGGCCCAGAATTTGTCTTCTTCAAACCTCTTTTGACAGCCCTCCCCACACCGCCACTTGTAAGTGCATACCTTGTTCATTTGGGCTCTCCTCTTGGAGGAGATGGCCGTCTTCTCATAGAAGTCAATCAGCAACAGCACTGGGGTGATCCACCTGTCAAAGACAGACCATTAGAAACAAAAGGCTTTGGGGCAGGAATTGCAGCTGCACTAAAGAGGGAGTGTAATGGCATGTTGTATCCATCTCTCAATAAAGCTTCCAAATTGTCCAGCTCTGGGATTTATATCCCAAATTCTGAACAGCTCAGAGAACTTGAGATAATGAGGCCTAAAGACAGAGAACTTCCTTTAAAGATCCTGTTACTTACTACAAATAATTTTTATAGGTTCTTCTTGTTTTAACTAGGGGTGTGCACCCCGAAAATATTTGGGTTTCCGGAAATACCCAAAACCCGTAGTGGCAAGCGGTTCGGGTATTCGAATCGTTTCGGAATGCTCTGTAAAGATTCAGAGCATCCCAAAGTGATTAAGGGGGGCTGGGCCTTCTCCCAGCACCCTCACCCACCCCCTCACCTTTCACTTAGCCCCTGTCCCTTCCACCCCACTTACCTAGCCGGGCGGGGAAGGTCAGAGCCTCCTCCTCCTCCGGGCCCGCAGCAACTCGCAGAGCGGAGGGAAGGCCGGAGCCTCCTCCTCTGGCCCTTCCTGCCCCTCTAATGGCCGCTGTGGTGGCCGTTTGAGGGACAGCAAGGGCCTTTTCCGCCTCCTCTGCTGCCACGTGGCCCCGCAGGGCGGCAGGGAGGGCTGAACCTGCTGCAGCGGCCATTTGAGGGGCAGGAAGGGCCTTCTTCGCCACCACGCAGCCCCACAGGGCTGCGAGGAGGGCTGGAGAAGCCGATGCCGTGCCTCCTCCTCTGGGCCCCCCGAGGCTCACAGGGTGGCCGAGAAGGCCAGATCTGGCAGTGCGTGGTCCGCAGGGCGGCAGGAAAGGCTGGAGCCGCCGCCGCCCCACCACCTTCGCTGCTGCAGGGCAGGTAAGTGGGTGGTGGGTGGAGGTCTGGGGGAGGGGGATGTTTAAAGGGCCCTACCACTTGCAAACGGTAGGAAAGGGCCCTTTAAACTTCTCCCCACCTGCCAGCCAATAGTTTAAAGGGACCTACTGCTTGCAAGAAGAAGGGAAAGGACCCTTTAAACTGGCTCCAAAGCTTCCTGAAGCAATCCGAATGCTTCGGGGAAGCTTTGATTTGGGATTTCCAAATTGGGGCCAGCAGATTCGAGGATCCCGAATCTTTACAAATCAGGTCCAATTTGGGTGTTTTATCCAAATCGGAATTCCGAAGTGTACACCCCTAGTTTTAACCCTTATCATCAAGGCACACAGAAACTTATTTTTGAGTTTAGTTTTTAATCTTTTTAATCAAGCATGATACTAAAATATAAAGGATTATTAAAATTAAATGTATAATTGATGAACAGATGAATGCAATAATAATTAGATCTCTTAACATTTCTCAATTAAAGCTAGTAATGATTTCAAATCAGATTATATCAAAGTCTACTATGAAATGCAATGGATTTTCAGTAGGCCAACATATATTTCTCATCTAAATATTCTTCATGAGATTTCCTTCGTCAAAACCCTAATCTCTTATACTGACATGTGCTATCTATAAAGATATCTCTATGATCTTTCACACGTGACAACAATATAAAAATATGATTGATCTTAAATTTAGCTGATCCTTTAGATGTTCAGTCAGTGACATTCCACCAAAGCCAAGTGCAATGCTATGGGTACAGGTGCATGAAAAGCTTCATAAATCTTTAAAAACTGACAAAAAGTTGAGTCAGCAGGTTATGACTGTTCCATCCTAGTAATGAAAGAATCATTAATCTACCTTTGTCCAACTACTTTTAATTGGTTGTGAAAAAGATAAAAAGAATATCTGTGTTGTTATACAAAACGCTACTATAGTTCATACACAGAATATACTAGTTATACATGTGTATTTTATACAATAGAATACATGTGTATAACTAGAGTATATTGTTATTCAATCCATATTACTGCTACAAGGGAACACAGCACAAAGACTTCCGCCCTCTAAGCCTGAAAGACAAAAAGCCCAGAAGTGTAACCAATCCACCTCTGACCCGCCCATACATTTTGCGTGATTGAACCAGGATACACTTCACTGCACAGTATCAAAACTGGAATGTGCCAGAACTGCTCCTCGGCTCATTTTTTCCCAAGTGACCTCCCTCCCCTTCTGCCTGACCCACTTGGCTACACGTGTTGCTTGCTTACTTTGGCGTTTGCACTTCCTTCTGTTCCTTGGCTGCCTGCAGGCAGGGCTGCACCACTTCTAAAAGCTTGATCAAAATGTTGAGAATGCTACTTGACTCCACCACTCGAGCGCATGGTAATTTCAGCTCCTGCAAGAAGGCAAAGGCAAGGATTCCCACGCAGCACAGGAACTGGCTGTCACATTAAACCCTTAGCCAAAGGGTAAAGTAGTTATCACCATGAGAAAACAAGGCATTTTTAATCTTCAAATTTAAACTCTAGCTTTATTGTCCAGACTCTCAAATCAGATTACAATTTAAAAGTTTAACACACCAGGAAGAAACAGTTTCATGTTTAAAGTTTAGTCCCTACTTGACAAAAGTTGAAATGTATTGCAGACATGCTTATGCGTTCTGAGGGAGCTCATTTTCAGAGCTATCTCCAGGCCCCAGGTGCAAGTCTGAAAAAGGTGTGGTGGGAGGATGGGGAGAGCCCAGGCCAGCGCATCCTGTCCAATTAAACTTATCTTAACTCAGTTTGAGTTCTCAGGAAGAAGCTGGTGCAATGATCTTTGGGCACAACACGGCAGCAAGGAGTCATCCTCCTACATCATTCTCAAGATCTGATTGATCAACCAGATCACCCCATGCTGCCAGGCAATATGGGATAAAAATGGTTGGTTCAGTTACAGCTTTCTCCTGTGTCTGGGGTCTGGCCTGGATCCCTAGCCTTGGCCATCTGGATTTCCAACTCTCTCTTAAATCTTGGAAACTTTGATGCTGGAAGCTATGTTAGACTGCAATAAGGCCATGGCAGCTATGTTTAGGTACTAGGCTATTTAGCTCTTTGTTATTTTTCCTCTTCTTTCTGCACACCCTCTAAAATTAGTATTCTTATTCACCTTCTTCATCTGTGTGGCGTTTCACTGGTTTGTGGTTTCAATCTGAATATAGGGCCTAGACCGGTTTGGTTCTCTGTTACCTTTTGTAAAGTTTTGGCTGAGTTCAGCGCAAGTACCGTCTGGGAAGGCTTGAAGTTTTGTTCTCCAGCTTCTGACTAGGACTTAATAGGGGAATTTGTGGCAGCTACCTAATCTGGAGGTAGGTGGTCCTTTGCAAAGGCGCCCTCTGGACCCTGTGAAACTTTTGAGTTCTTGACGCATACACATTAAAAATGACAATATAAAAAATGAAAAATAACAGCCCTTAAAATCAAAGCCATTACAATTTCAGCTACTAGCTGGCCACCCAGAACATTAATCTGGTCCAGCGAGTACTCTCCATCTGAAAGCACCCAACAGGCCCTGCCGGGAAGGGAGCGCCACAGGGCAGGCACTACTATCCTGGATGCCTGCCCTGGATCTGTTGTTCCTTTATCCGTTTAGCTTCAGATGGAGCCAGCATCTGAAGCAAAGCTTCCACAGAAGAGCTTAAAGGCATGCAGAGGAATGTACAAGAGGAGACATACCTTCAGATACCTAGGGCTGAGACAGCTTGAGGCTTCCAAAAGATCAATGCAACACTTGAAACAGGGACTGAAAAGTACTGGTAACCAGTTCCAAGTGTTAGATCATTAAGGATGGCATGATATGATCCCTACAGCTATCTCTACTCAGGAGCTGAGGTACTGCCTTAGAGTCCAGACTAGCAGAAGGTTTGGAACATTCTTTCAAAGGAAGCACATCCACGGCATTCTTACAGTAATTCAGTCTTCATCAAAGTCACCAGGGCATGCACCACAGTGACCAGCTCTTTGTTTCTCAAGAGCAGACACAGATGGCACACCAAAGGAAGCAAGGGAAACACAACCCTGGCCACAACTGCTACCTTAGAATCAAGCAGTCACAAGCAGGCAAAGGAGAATCCCCAAGTTTCAGATCTGCTAGTTCAAGAGAAGGAGCTAGGTAGCCATCCACAGTCAGCCAAGTGACCTAGAAGGGAGAGACTGACCTACTAGGATTCCTGACCTGTTTGAATTGAGCTTCAGTTTGCTTGACTTCATTCAGGTTATTACTAGCCCTAGGGGTGAGGGATCATGGCGGGCTAATGTCTCCGACAACCGTGGAGATACATCACAGTGAAAAAACTGGCTTCCAGCCAGCAAAATCTTCCTGGATCAAAGGACAGTTCATGAGAGAACCCATGTGCACTCTTTAAGGCTGCTTCCCAGGAATTTTATTGCAGAAGGGGAGGTTTTTGCAATCAGCTCCTGAGTCGAGCGACCTGGAATCCTAGGATCACATCATGTTCATTGCTGTAACGAAGCCATAAAAAGAACAGTATGCTCGGCCACCCTCATTTTTTAAAGATTTATGGGAATAATTACTATATGGACAAAGAGATTTTCTCCAAGACAAAAGTATGACTCCCGCCCCCCCCCCCCGATTATAAAAAGTTATCTGAACGATTTATGGATTTAAAAAATTTGAGTAGAAAGCTTAATAAAGAGGGAATAAAGGAAAGTTTTGAAACAGAAAAAGGGAAATTATATTTTTAAACTCTTATTTTTAATTTTATTTGTGATGAAAGTGTGTCTGAGGTAAAGTTGCCAGCTAAAGAGATGAGACTGCTGTGGGATTTTTTTAAATCTTAAAGGGCAGTCATTAATTGGAGAATTTTATACAACAAAAGATAAAAGAAACTATCAGGCTGAGACTTTCATTGGTACGGTGATAAGACTAAAGCTATGGAAAGTGAAAAGCAAATCTATCTGGACTGCAAGACACTAAGCTTGTAGATTTGCTTTTGGTCCCTATCTGATAACTGCTAATATTAGGGAAAATTCAGGTAGGAAAGGATTGATTGATTTACCTGCAAAAAAAATATGGCTTCAATGGATTTGATTCAGAAATGGTTTGAACAAGTGAGGCATAAGATGGAGGACCTTGGGGAAAAAATGGAAGCTTTTGAAAAAAGAATGGATGAAAGGATTTTAAAAGTTAAGGATGAAATGACAGGTGACGTTAAGAAACTGGAAAATTCCATAAAGCAAACATCTGGAGAAGTTAAGTCAAATTAATGACAAGGCTGTAGTCCTAGAGAATAAAACAGATCTTTTAGACAGAGAGATGGAAAGACACCTAGACAATTAGGCTTTATTGGAATTAAGATAAAAGGAGTTTTGATTGAGATGTAGAGCTATTCCAGAGGTGCCTAATGAAGATATCACAAAAAAGATCATTACAGCTTGGACAATTTTTTGGACTGTGAACAAGAAGATATGGAATCACACATTGACAAAGCATAAAGAATAAATTCTAGGTTTACCAAAACAAGAAATGTCCCAAGGAATACACCGGTTCACTTTGTGAGAAGGAATGTAAGGCAGCAGGTTCTTCAGCAACACTTCAATATAAAATTTAAAATTGACAATACAGATATAATTGTTTCAAAATAAATCCCTATCAGAATTTTGTGTAAGAGAAAAGATTATGCCTTTTGACTGAAAAATTAAAACAGAAAAAGATTGTTTTCCGATGGGATACCCTGGAGTGTGTGATTATTACATTTAAGAAACAAAGATTCAGACTGAATTCAGTTCAAAAGGCATGAGATTTCCTAGAAAGATTCAAAAGAGATTTGGAGGAGATGCAAATGGAAAGGCCAACAGAATTTACACAGAATCAGCAACAAGATTTGGAAAAGAATGATACTGAATTAGGTGTCACGGGTATTAACTAATCTTTAAAAACAAAATTCTCTTCTTTTTTAAAAAAAGATTTTTAAAATTTTTGATCAGAATACGAACTATAAAGGTTTATCTTGGAATATTTATGGAGCAAAAGCCCCTCAGAAAAGAAAAAAAAATTCACTATTTGAAAAACTTAAAAGCATATTTTTCTACAAAAGACTCATTAGAAAAGAAGATATAAAATATTTGGTTTATAAAGCATGGGGTGAAGAATTTATTTAATCATTGAAGACTATGGTGGTAGGTCAAACAGGCTTTGTCCCGAAAAGGTACATGGAAGATATCAGGTATCTTCTTAGTGCAATTGAATATTCTAGGCAAAAAAACTGCATTTATGTTTATTCATGCTGAAAAAGCATTTGACAACATTTCATGGAAGTTTCTTGCGAAAGCACTGCAAAGAATTAACTGTGGGAATGAGTTTCTGAATTCGATTCAAAGTATTTATACCAAACAGCAAGCTGCAATTTTAGTGAATGGTTCACCTACGAAGAAGATTGAAATAACAAAAGTTACACGCCAAGGATGTCCAATCTCACCACTATTGTTTTGTCATCGCACTTAAAAATTTTGTCAGTGAGAATTAGACAAGATAGAAGAATTACTGGAATAAAGGAAGGGAAAAAGGTACGTAAGATGAAAACCTATGCAAGATGATGTGGTTATATCAGTGACAAATCCACATACTTCCTTGATTTATGTAATGGTACAAATATTAAGATTAGGCCAGCATTCTGGATATAAGCTAAATAAGAAGAAACTACGAACTGATTCTTGGATGGTTGCAACCACTCAGCAACACTGCTTGTCTAAATATACCATGATTGTAGCCCTAGACGTCTGAGCTGAGACCACCAGTATGCTTGATATTCCAATATATGGTTCTGGAGACTAATCCTGAATTTCTTAGTTACTATTTACTTGCTTGGTAGAAAATGCCTGGTAAATTTACTATTCAAGTGCAGCTGGAAGCTGGTAGATATGGGAGCAGGACTTACCAAAGGTGCCCAAAGCATCAAGCAGTAACGCTCGCTGCTTAGCCAACCTCTCTAGGATTCCACCTGCTGAAAATGGGGCTA
Source organism: Eublepharis macularius (assembly GCF_028583425.1). NCBI lineage: Eukaryota > Metazoa > Chordata > Lepidosauria > Squamata > Eublepharidae > Eublepharis > Eublepharis macularius. The sequence continues at coordinate 26,274,766 of NC_072808.1, read as the reverse complement.
CATCCACCCACCCTGCTACACTAATCCTATGCAATACCAGATCTGTTAGGAACAGGGTTGCATGCACTGCTGGGATGTTGCAGGAAGAGAAAATTGATGTGGCCTGCCTAACAGAGACATGGCTGCAGGAAAATGACAAGGTGTGACTGTCCCAACTAACTCCCCCTGGCTATGCGATCCTACACCAACCTCACTATAGTAGCCAGGAAGGAGGGGTTGCTGTTATCCTCCATGAGTCCTTCAACTTCCACAGATCTCCAGTACAAGCTATAGCTGATATTAACTGCATGTTCCTGTCTCTGGGAATTAAAGATAAATTGGGTATCTTGCTTGTGTGTAGACCACCCAGCTCCACCCAATTTACCCTATGACATTGTTTATGGAAATGTCCTTGACACTGTATGGAAATGTAATTGATACTGTATGGAAATATACTTGATATTGATTATACTAAACTCATACTGTGTAATCTGCCTTGAGTCTGTGAGAAAATAAATTAAATAAATAAATGATTTTATATGGAAAGGAAAGAAACCAAGGTTAAGACTCAAAGTGTTGCAAGATAATAAAAACCGAGGAGGATTGGCCGTACCGAACTTCAAATTGTATCATCAAGCAGTGGCGTTAGTTTGGATAACAGATTGGATCATGAATCCAAGCAGCAGGCATATCAAATTGGAGACAGCAGATGCTAAAGAAGGTATCTGCAATTATTACTGACAAAGAAATCATGCAAATCCATCCATAAACAAATGGGACCCATATTATAAGGGATGGATTGCTTAAAATATGGTTCCAATGCAGAAATAGGTTGAGCCCATCAATTTCCCCACTGATGTTTCCAATTAACACCCACTACGATGCAGCAGTGAGAAATAGAATTGATCAATTCAGTTCTGAATCAATGATAGACAAAGAAGGAAATATAAAAACCTGGCAAAAAAACCTGGCTTAAGGCAAAAACATTCCATGGCTGACTTATCACCAAATAGTATCAAGATTGAAGGATCAAATTCTCAAAGGCAGCAGCTAAGAGAAAAAACACAATTTGAATTATTAATATCTGGAGACTTGTCGCATCTTTTGGGGAAGATTTATAAAATGCTACTTCAATACCATACAGAAATGGAGCAAGTCAAGACTTGTATGATAAAATGGATGCAAAATTTTGATTCCGATGGACTTATGGGAAAATTTATGGACAAAAGACATAAAATTTACAGACTGTCAGTTACTGAGAGAAAATTGGTATAAAATGTTCTTTAGACGGTACATTACTCCCAAAGACATTGCAAGAATCAGTAAGGGTTACAGTGGATATTGTTGGAAATGTCAGAATATGGATGCAACATTTCACCATATGTGGTGGACTTGTAAGGAATCACGAAAATTTTGGATAAAGATACACGAAGAGATGCAGAAGAGTCTCAAACTCAGATCTGAACTAAATCCGAAAAGCATGCTTTTAAATATTTTACCAATTAATGTGAGAAAAGAACAAGGAGATCTCTTCCATTATATGGTGACAGCAGCAAAAGTACTATTTGCAGCAAAATGGAAAACTGATGCCTGTCCAGGTCTTCCAGAGTGGAGAGAGAAGATTCATGAATACGTTTCAATGGCTAAATTGACTACTTACTTACATAATAGACGGTTAAATTAGTTCTGGAAAAGATGGAAGGATCTTTTTGAATATTCAGGTATAATTAATTGATACAGAAACCCAGAGGGAGAGAGGGAAGGAGAAGAAAGGAGAAATGTTATGTATTCTGGCTAAGGGAAGTCAAACATGCAATGTTCTTCTTTATTAGATCAAAGAAACTTAAGTGTATTGTCTGTTTAACTCCCAAAACTATTATATATTGCTTACATACTTATTGTTTGTATAAGATTGTATAAGTTTCAATTTTAATGTCTAATCTAGAATCTGTATAATCTTTTTGCTATGCACTTTACTATACTTTCTTTTCTTTTCAATAAAATTCTTTACACACACACACAACACACAGAGAATTTCATATATATATATATAAAAAGACTATGGTGGTAGGAATCTGTGCCCCAAATGAAGATAAAACTGGATTTTATAAAAGACTCATGGAGAGTTTACAGATCTATCAAAGAAGTCGGTGTTTGAGGAGGGATTGGAATGGAGTGATTTCCACACAAATGGATAGGATTTCTGAAAAAAAATTAAATGCTCCAACTACCAAATAATTGTTTTGATTTGTTGGAAAATTTGGGGTTGGTTGATTTAAGACAGAAAAATGGTAATTAAAGCGAATATACATATTTTTCAGAAGGACGTAGATCTTTTTCAAGAATTGATATGATTTTGACATCAATAATAATAATAATCGATTTATGTACCGCCCTTCAGGACAACCCACTCAGAGCGGTTTACAAAGTATGTTATTATTATCCCCACAACAATCACTCTGGGAGGTGGGTGGGGCTGAGAGAGCTCCGAGAGAGCCGTGACTGACCCGAGGTCACCAGTTGGCTTCAAGCATCCCGTCACTCTTAACCATTATACCAAGAGACTTAGCTACCAAGATCTCTAAAGTAGAGATTTTGTCAAAGACTTTTTCAGACAACAACCCTGTGACTATGATTTATAAAAGAAAATCTACTAGCTTTAGATGGAGATTAAATGAAGTTTTGTGACAAAATGAAATTGTTAAAAGACTGTAAAATAAAACTAAAAGAATTTTTTGAAAATAATGATAATAAAGGCATGGATTTGAGAGTAGTTAGGGATGCAAGTAAAGTCTTTGTTAGAAGTTATTTAATACAACACAATGTCCATCTTGAAGCAGGAACAAAATATTTTGGATGAGATAAAAAGGAAAAAAGAATTAAAGAAATCTCCGGGAAATATAAATATTTTTCAATAAATTAAGATTTTAAAGCAACAGTTATCTATGTTAACAATAAGAGAATGAAAATAAAATTGAACTATATATAAAAAAGTTGCATTTACCTGTAACTGTTGTTCATTGAGGTCTTCTGTGCAGGTACACATAGGACTGCGCACATGCAGGCCTGCTGAATGGAGGGTTTTTTTAGCTTTAAAATCCAGTAGAGGGTTCCCTCACCTCCCAGTGCGCGTGTGCGGCTGTCTTCCTGCCAAAAATAGCCACTAGGGAGGCATGGCGCCCTCTGACCCTCAGTCCTCTTTTGCCGCCATACTCTCCAGGTAAGTAGAAGAGCCTAAGTGGAGAAGAAGGGTACGTGTGCCTGCACAGAAGACCTCAATGAACAACAGTTACAGGTAAGTGCAACCCTGTTTTTCATTTTTAGTTTTCTGTGCAGTCCCACATGGGAGTTTAACAAGCTATTTACCTTGGTGGTGGAGCTTCCTCTTGTCACAGGAAGAGGGACTGGTGTACTGCCGTGCCCACTGCTGATTCCTTCTTGTCAAGAACATCCAGTGCATAGTGTTTGACGAAGGTATTGGCCAACGACCACATCGCTGCTCTGCAGATGTCCTGAATCGGCATCCCTCTGAGTGGAGCCGCAAACGATACTTGTGACTTTAACTTTAATTGAATTTTTATACCGCCCATCTCCCGAAGGACTCAGGGCGGTGTACAGCAAAAATAAAACATACAAATATAAAACAATAAGAATATAAAATATAAACATATTAAATAGTTTAACTCAGAAACAGGACAACTCAATTAAAACACATTTAGGCCAGCCCCACTTGTTGGAATAATAACGTCTTAAGGGCACGGCGAAAGGTGTGTAGGTCAGGGACCATATGTAGGTCAGGGACTTGGTAGAATGCACATGTACCTCTAAGGGACAAGGTAAGTCAGCATTTTTAATTGCATCGCTTGTACTACCCATCTGGCAATAGTTTGTGCCTGGCTTTCTTTCCCTTATTAGGCCCCCGAGAAGGAGATGAACAGCTGAGAATCTATTCTGAATAGTTTAGTACGATCAAGGTTAAATAAAATCATGCAGGGTATGTAATGCTTTTTCCGCTTCACTCGATCGTTTCTGAAAAAAGACAGATAATGCAATCTCCTGAGACATGTGGAACTTCAATGCTACTTTAGGTAAGTAGTCGAGTTTTGTTCTCAGTACCACCTTTTCTGGGTGAATTTTAAAGAAAGGGTGGTTCTACACTCAGCACTGCCAACTCACTTACCATTCTTGCGGATGTGATCGCCACCAGGAGTGCCACGTAGTCTTAAGTGACAGGTTGCCATCAGCTCAAACACCTTTGCTAATAGTCTGGCCAGAACTAGTTGCAGGGACCATTGGAGTCTGTCTAGCAGGTGGGAACATGTTATTTAATCCCTTCATAAACAATTTGGATGTAAAATAGTAGAGTCCAGTAGCATCTTTAAACCTAACTTACTTTATTGTAGCATAAGCTTTCAAGAACCACAGTTCTCTTCATCAGATCTGATGAAGAGAATTGTGGTTCTCAAAAGGTTATGCTACAATAAAGTTGGTTAGTCTTAAAGGTGCTACTGGACTCTACTATTTTGCGACTATAGACTAACACGGTTAACTCCTATGAATTTGGATGTATAGTGTGAAAACAGTTTTATCGTCAATGGGAGCATGAAATGCTGAAATGGCTGCTAAATAGACTTTAATTGATGAGTTAGATATTCCTTTCTTTTTGAGTTCTAATAAGAACTCCAGAATCCTAGCCAGTGTACAGTCAGTTGCACTTATATTCTTTCCCTCTGTCCAGACTCTGAGTTTTTTCCATTTCAGTCCATATGACTGCCTAGTGGACAGACACCCAGCATTCAGAATCACGTGTGCTATGCTCTCTGGGAGTTTTCCCCTGGTGTTATCTGCCATCATGTCAGTCTGAGCTTGGTTATGTGGTGATGCAGGATTCCCCGCCAAGACAGGAAATCTGGTTCACTGGGTAGAGGTAAGATCTGGTTCTTGGCTAACCTTATTAGTCCGTGGAACCAGGGTTGTCTGGGCCAATAAGGAGCTATCACTATTGTTCTTGTGCCCTCCGACTGAATCTTGCTGACTACCCTGGCTAGCAAAGGGATTGGTGGGGAAACATAGTAAAGGTATTTTGACAAATATAACTGGAAGGCATCTCCCATGGAGTTTCGCCCTCAGCCACCTCTTGAACAAAATTCGGCCTTTAGATTCTCCTGTGTTGCAGATAAGTCTATGTCTGGAAACCACCATCTTTGAGAAGCAGGGGTTATGTAAATGTCCTTGATGGTCCATTCGTGAGGGTTCTCCCTTAGTCTGCTGAGTTGGTCTGAAATAGTATTGTCTGCCCCGGGGTATGTATACTGCACTCACGTCTACCCCGTGGTTTATGGACCAATTCCATAGTGATATGGCCTCCTCGCACAATGCCCTGGTCCCTCTCTGATTGTTGAGATAAAACACAGCAGTACAATTGTCTGTTATGATGAGGACGGTCTTGTCCTTGACCACATCTGTGAATGAAATTAAGGCGTAATGGATCACTCTTGAGTTGATTAATATGTAAATCCCTCTCATGTCTTCCCCATGTTCCATGGGCATATCGGTCCCCAGAGTGGGCTCCCCAACCTATGTTGGATGCATCCGTTGTAATGGACACTTCTGATACTGTGTGTCCAAAGGGGACTTCCTTCTGACAAGTGAGCGTCTACGAGCCACCAATGTAAGGATTTCAATACCGTTCTAGGAATATTAAATCTTTTCTCCTGTGAGTCTGACTCGCTATGGAACACCAAAATGAACCACAATTGTAGTTCCTGCATCCTTAATTTCACGAAGGGAACTACTGTGGCTGTATATGCAGAATGTCCTAATCATTCTCTTTATCTTTTTAAATTTTTACTACACGTAAAAGCCCCTGTTCATGAAACCATTTAATATCGTTCCTATAGATTGGACCTCTCTTGCTAGTACCAACTTGGAATTCTTTTGATTTACAAACAGTCCCAGTTGTAGGTAAGTACGTAAAATTATTTACATTTGCTTAAGTACATCTTCCTCTGACCGACCTGTGATCAATCGGTCATCAACGGGAAGAAGCAACAGTTAAGTGTCCTCAGATAGGCAATGACCAACACCATGAATTTTGTAAACACACGAGGGACAGTGGATAAACCAAAAGGAAGAATTCGATATTGATAAGCCTTCCCTTAGTAAATGAACCTCAAGAATTTCCTGTGTGTCGTAGGAATAGAGACATGGAAATATGCGTCCTTTAAGTCTAGTACTGGGATCCAACAGTTTGGTATAAGCAGTGTTAGGACAGTGTGTACTGTGGTCATGCAGAACCTGTGAGGTGCAATAAACTTGTTCAGGTTCCTTAAATCTAGGATTGGTCTATGTTCCCCATTCTTCTTGTCCACCAAGAAGAACCTTGAGTAGAACCCCAATTTAGATTCCCCCTCAGGCAATGGCTGCACAGCACTCTTGTCTATAAGTGCTTTGAATTCTACCCGAGTTTGGGATGTTTCTGAGAATCTGTATAATTAGGGAGACTCAGGTATGGGGAACCTTCAAATTCAATTTTATAACCAGAATCAACGTTTTGCAGAACCCAGACATCGGTGGTAACAGTACACCAAACTGGGTGGATTGTGATCTCTTGCCAAAAATGGGTTCTTCACCCTGATCTAGTCAGAACTGCTTTTTTGTTCTTTTGCATGATGCAAATGTGACCCCTGCCTTAGCCTGTGGGGTTGTTTTCTCCTTGTGAAGTTGCTTTGACTACTTTGTTAGGACTGAAGCAGAGGATACAAGTACACCTGGTAAGGTTGGAAGCTATAGGATTTTCCCCTGTATTGCGACTGTTGTTGAAATTGGGTTCTCCTTTGACTTTTTTGGGTTGGAGGTATGATGCTGTACGAACATGCTGTCAAACTGTCTTTTCTTTTTTGTGACAGATATTCGTCGGTCTTTTCTGAAAATAATGTCTTCCCTTCAAAGGGTAAGTCCTCCACCTTGTTGTGTATCTCCAGGGGGCAATGCCGAGGCTCTCAACCACGCATGTCTTCTCAATCCTCCTTCAGATGTCATGGTTCTCACAGAGGTGTCTGCCGTGTTCCAGCTCACGTTGATCTGGTGTCTCATCACTCTCACTGCTTCCTTCTGAATAAGCTTGACTGACGATTTTTGGTCCTCAGGTAGCAGTTGCAATACAGGGGGAAAAGCAGCAGCCTTGTTTCATAAAAAAAATTTGATACGCCCCATTATGGCAGCATAATTTGCAATTTTGATGTTCAATGTGGCCGACGAGTAAATTTTTCTCCCCAACATGTCTAGTTTCTTTCTTTCCTTACTAGAAGGGGTGTCTCGCTTGCTTCTCTTCTGTGACTAATGAAGAGGGGGGAGGATGAGTTGATAGGCATGAGCAGGGCTCATCCTTGATTTTATAAGGGCTTTCGGTCTTCTTGGTGGCTGTGGCAAATGCAGATTTCTCATACAATTTGTTCATCATTTCCATAAAACCCTCGATAACAGGGAATGCCACGTTGGAGGTAGAACCCGAATAAAGGTGCTGTAGTATTTTGTCTTTTGGTTTGGATTCTGACGAGGAGATATCTATCTCTAGTGCACTAGCTATCCTCAGCAGTTGTTCCCGTATAGAATTGGAAATCATCAGTGGGTGAGGTGTCTCCAGACTCTCCCACCGCTTCATCAGGAGAAGGTTCTGATGATGAATTTGGGCTGCCCTCTACTTAGTTTTTTTTTTTTCATTTTCTTTCTGGGGGGGCTACCCTTCTGATGTCCCTTCTTTGCTACTCACATCTGTTCGAGGTGGCATGGCAGATGATGTAGTCTTAGCCGAATCTTTTTACTTTAATCTTTGACTCTGAGGTGTCAGGTCCAAACGTATGAGAGACTTCAGTTCTGAGAGACCTGGTTGAACTCGAGTTGGATCTGGTAGGCTCGACACTTCGAGTGAGATGGAAGGAGTACGAAACCGAAGTGTCCTCAACCCTGATGGGCTGAGTCGTGGTGTCAATGATGGTCTCAGATCCAAGGGCTTGGTGCTGTCAGCCTGGGCTGACTTAGTCACCTTCGGTGAAATTCTCACTACTGCTAGGGCTTAATCCCACAGCGATGCCTTCAGTCTGGTGTCCCATTTGCTCGAGCTTTGGGTGTAAAGCTCAGGCAGTGCTTGCAGGACTGGGTATTATGCCCTTCTCCCAAACAAACAAGACACAGAGTATGCCCATCCATCTTTGTCATTTTAGTGTTGCATTTAGAGGAATGTTTGAAGGGGGGTTTCTCTGACATTTTACTCACTATCTTAGTGGAAATTGTGAAGGAAAAATGCAACCGCTATCTCCGACACAATTAACTAAAACCTCTCTGACCGGTGGCAAAAGAGGAACTGAGGGTCAGAGGGTGCTGCACCTCCCTAGTGGCTCTTTTTGGTTGGAAGACAGCCACTCATGCACACTGGAAGGCGAGGGCGCCCTCTAGTGGATTTTAAAGCTTAAAAACCTCCAAATGGCAGGCCTGCGCGTGTGCAGTCCCATGTGTGCCTGCACAAAAGACCGAAAATGAACAAAGGACTTTAGAACAACAAGGACTAATTACGAATGGACCTATAGCAATAACAGAAGTGGCGGAGGCCATAAAAAAAGATTAAACTAGGAAAAGCCGCCCACACCATGTGGCCTCCCAGGTATTTACTACAAGTACTTTGGGGATGAATTCCTATGACCCTTGCAAAATATGAATTCTATTTTACAAGGAGGAAAGATGCCAGAGACATGGAAAGAGGCTAATATAACATTAATACCAAAAGATAGACAAGACTTGACATTGACAAGAAATTACAGATCAATATCATTATTGAATAACAATTACAAGTTGTTTACAATGATATTAGCTGAAAGACTTAGAACAATTCTTCAGGATTTTATCCATGAAGATCAAAGTGGAATTTTACCTAAAAGGCAGTTGAGAAATTAAGTGAGAACTATACCAAATATTTTAGAATATTTGGAAAAACAATGAAAAACAAGCTGCACTGATTTTTTTAGATTCAGAGAAGGCTTTTGACAATCTAATCAGCACATTTTTGTTCCAAGAAGTATTTCTTTAATTAAACTATAAACAATAAACATAAAAACTATAAATAGTAAACATAAAAATAAAACACACCATTCTAAAGGAACCACACTAACAATAAACATAAAGTAACAAACAAGACAAGTAACTAGTAATAATAAAGGAAAAACAGTTTAAAAATAAAAGACTAATACTAAACTACAAATTGAGTTCCAATTTTCTCCTCAAATATATATCGTTTTCAAAGTCTCACTTATTTATGTTAAACATAAGAGCCCTCATTTTTCCTATTGTTCATGATTCTTAATCCATAAATCCACATATCATCAAGTCATTATTATCAATTTCATGTAAAAAGTCTATAAATGGTTTCCATTCAACCAAAAATGATCAGTGAAGTAAGCTTTGCCATTGATACAAACTCCAAATCTTTTGATATATTGTCGAAGGCTTTCACGGCCAGAGAACAATGATTGTGGATTTTCCGGGCTGATCTCTCAGTGTCACTGAGAGATCTCAGCCTTTTGGTGCTACACCTCTGAAGATGCCAGTCACAGCTGCTGGCAAAGCGTCAGGAACTACAATGCCAAGACCACGGCTATACAGCCCGGAAAATCCACAACAACCATCCAAACCTTTTATCCACCATTCCTCAATTGTAGGCAATGTTGGATTTTTCCATTTTTGTGCATACAGTACTCTTGCTGCCATGATCAAATATAAAAACAAAGTTTCAAAGCTTCTTTCCAACTGGCTGTCCATCAATCCCAACAAAAAAGTCTCTGGTTTCAACTGGATTTTAATCTTCAAAATCTTCTGTACCGATGATTGTATCTGTAACCAGAAACTCTTTGCTTTTCTTACATGTCCACCACATATGATAAAATGTCCCTTCTTGTTTGGCACAATTCCAACATACATTTGAGACATCTTTATACATTCTAGCCTATTTTTCAGGAGTCATATACTAACAATACATCATCTTATAGAAATTCTCATTACTAGAGCTTAATGTAAATTTCAGCCCCCTTGTCCACATATTTTCCCACTGCTTCATTAATACGTTATGTCCACAATTTTTAGCCCATTTAATCATACATTCGTTTAATAGCTCTTCTTCTGTCTCAAACCTCAACAAAAGTTTGTACATTTTAGAAATAACGTGTTTATAATTTGTACAGAGGGCAATTTCAAATTCAGTTTTAGATCGCTCAAAGTCATAATTTCTGTTGTCTAATTTAAATCATTCCAAGATTTGCATACAAGAGAACCATTGGCAAACATGCCCTTCTGCTACTAAATCCTCTCTTGATTTAATTTTAACTTGACCTTGAGAGAATTCCAACAAATCATGATAGGTTAACCATTTAGTTGGACTCATCATTTTCCTTTTAAAATGAGCTTCTGGCGATAGCTAGAGAGGCATTTTCAAACAAAACCTAAGTTTGTATTTATTCCATATTCTCAAAATAGTACACCTTACATAGTGGTTATTAAACTCTACACTGACCTTGACCTTGTCGTACCATAAGTATCCATGCCACCCAAATCTTAAGTTGTGCCCTTCGAGGCCCAATAATCTTTTATTTTTTAACAAAATCAATTCCTTCATCCAAACCAAATCTGGTAGTTCCAAACCACCTGTTTCCTTTACATCTTGTAGAACCTTAAATTTAACCTTTTTTTTTGTCTTGCCATATAAATCTCAATATATCCTTCTGCCATTGCTTAAATGGTGCCTCAGTTATCAATACTGGAATTGTCTGAAATAGGAATAACGTTCTAGGTAAAACGTTTTAATCGTAGCTATTCTTCCCAACAGCGATAGTTGAATTTTATCCCATCTTAACATATCCCTTTTAATTTCATTCCAGGTTTTAATATAATTATTTTGGAATAAAATACAATTCATATTTGACAAAGTGATACCCAAGTATTTTACCTTTTCTCAATTTTATACCCTGTTTTACTCTCCAATTTCATTTGGTCTTGTATTTTCATATTTTTAGTTAGCACTTTGGTCTTCTTATTAACCTTAAAAACCACCACTGCACCAAAGTCTTTCAATTTTGACATTAAGGTTTCAATTCCCTTTAAGGGACCCTCCAAAATCAGCCCAAATCATCTGCAAAGGCTCTTAACTTGTAAGTCTCTTGTTTCACCTTTACACCTCAAATTCTCTCATCTTGTCTTATGTCCCTGTTCAGAACTTCAAGCACCAGTATAAATAACAAGGGTGACAGTAGGCAACCTTGTCTTGTAACCTCTTTGTATTCCACATGGTTGTTAACTCCTCATTAACGTGCTGACTAGGATGTATAAACTGACTTGGTCCATTTTATAAAATTATCTCCAAAATCCATACCTTCCAAGATCTTAATCAAAAATTTCCAATTTAAATGATCAAAGGCCTTCTCAGCATCTAGAAAAATCAGAGCCGTTCGTTTTTCATTGTTTTTCCAAGTACACCAGAATATCCAATACTGTTCTTACATTGTCCTTCAGCTGCTTCTTAGGTAGAAATCCTCTTTGATATTCATGAATAATGTCCTGGAGAATACTTTTAATTCTTCCAGCCAATATCATCACAAACAACTTATAGTCGTTATTTAATAATGATACTAGCCTATAATTTCTTGTCAATGTCTGGTCTTGTTCATCTTTTGGTATAAGTGTTATATTAGCTTCCTTCCACATCTCAGGCATTTTACCTCCCTCTAGGATGGTGTTCATCATCTTTTGTAAAGGATGTAGAAGTTCATCCTCAAAGCACTTATAGTAGCTACCTGGGAGTCCATCTGGTCCAGGCGCCTTTTGCAACTTAACTCTTTTTTATAGCAACTCCCACTTCTCTTACTGTTATAGGTCCATTCATAATTTGTCTTTGTTGTTCCGTAATATTAGGTAACTTCTGTTTATTAATATATTCATCTATTTTTTCAACTGATATGTCACAACTTTTACAGATTTACGTAATATTGATTGAACGCCTTTTATATGTCTGAAGTATCTGTTAATACAGTATCTACCTCTTGTATTTTCAATATCATTGTCTTTTCTTTCTCCTTTCTCAGTTTGCATGCCAACCAGTTCCCTGGCTTATTTGCATATTCAAATGTTTTTTATTTTTTTTTAATTTAATTATGCTTAATAAACAGTTACAAATCTAATAAAGATAGTTATTATACAGTGATGTCAAGTAAGTTTTCTATTACATATATTAGGGATGGTTTTCATACAATGATATCAAATAAGTTTTATTTCAAATGAGTGTTTCCATCTTTAGATTTTGAATACAGGTTAATATCTATAAACTTTTAAGAGAGTATTTTTTTTCTTGAGTGATATCTAAAGACTTGACATTACTATTCAGAATTCTTTATGTAATGATTAAATAAGTATTTTTGTAATGTCAAATCTTTAGTAGGTTGATTACCGATAGTAATAATAACAACAAACAACGATTTTGTAACCATTATTGGAACTCTTATAAACCTTGCTGGAATAACTCCTCTTTCCCTTCCCCTTCCCTCTCTTAACTCTATTCCCTCTACTTTCCCTGATACTAATGTCTATGTCGATTGATTAATAAGTATTTTTTTTACTGCTTAATAAACTATAATCTAGATTAAATTAAGTTTGCATGGTAAACAGTTCTCTATAGCCTAAGAGTAACACCCTATAGACTATTGGTATTTCTTATACCAAACCTGAAGAACTGTAAAAAATAACTCGGGCCCTAACTATGAGTTCCACTCCCTCCCTTCCCTCGTACCTCTATTCTTGTATAAGATTTATACATTATACAGTCATAACAATTTTGCAGATTATTTTGATTTGCTCTCAGCTTGGATTTTTACATCTCGTTTTGTTTGTTTTTAGCTTGCTAGTTGTGTCTCACTGGGATCTTACTTCCCTTATGTGGTGACAGGAGATTGGGCATTTTTCTTTTCTGTGAGGTTTTATCGCAGATTATGGGAGTCTCAATGCCAGGGTCCTGCAAGAGTAGCCTTCCAGATTCCTGATTTGTAGCTTGACAGATGATATCTTGTATTTTCACTTGGAGTTCTGTGTAGTTGGTCCATTTATATTTTATTTGAGTTTTTCTCAGTGCTTCTGTTGTAGATCCCTTTTCAAGTTGCAGATCCCTTTTCAAGTTGCAAATGCTGTAACAGCCATGTTTCTAGAAAGGAAGGCAGACCTACATTTATTAAAGTTGTTCTTCAAAGTTTCTGAATTTAAGATTTGATTGTTTTGCCAAGATCTCCATGTGTAAAATTCTTTCTTGAAGTTGTTTGTTCTCCTGTTGTAACTCGGACAGTTCAGACTGCAGCGACATACTTAATTCCAGTGCTCGGTTAGCATTTTGTGCTGCTTTGCTTAATGCTGTTTTTATTTCTCTTAGTTGTTCTTTAACCGTTGGAGCAAGATTAACATTTTGTCTATTATTTTTTGTTCCATACGGGCTAATAACTTGATAAGCGTCAGATCGGCAGAGACAGGTAAGTTAAGCTTACCCCCATCCACCATTTTAGTTGCTTCACTTTCTTCCTCCGCTGCTTGCTGCAACATTGGGAAGAAGTCTTGTAGCCTTTTAGAGATGTTTGATTTAATTTTTTTCTTCCCTGCGTTTTGTTTGCACATATTCTTTTCCTTTTTTGAGTTTTAAGTTCTGTTATGATGATATATAATAAGGAATTAGGGTGGGGAGGGACGGAGCTCTCTTCCCAAGTGTCCTTCTCCCTTGGAGCCGACGCCACACCCCACCTCCTATTAAAATGTTCTTTGGTATAATTTAATTTTATTTCAATTTCTCTTGACATTAACATCGATAATTGTTGTTGTAAGATCTTAATAAGTTGCAAAATGTTTGTATTTCCAGGAGCTCCCTTTAATTTTTCCTCTTTGCTCTTTATCTCCTCCAGGATAAGTTGCTTTTTCTCGATTCTTTTTCTTCAGTTAAGCATTATGTTGGATTAAATAACCTCTAATAAATACCTTACTTGCATCCCAGGCCACTCTCATGTCTGTGGCTTTATTTAAATCTAATTCAAAAAATTCTTTTAGTTTACTTTTACAGTCTTTATTTTGTAACATAGCTTCATTTAATCTCCACCTAAAGGTACCCCTTTTCCCCCTATAAGTCATAGATACAGGATTATGATCTGAGAAAGCCATGGGTAAGACTCCTATTTTAGCCACCCTAGTGGCGATATGACAAAATCATATCTATTCTTGAAAAGGTCTTTCTGAGAAAAAAGTATACTCTCTTGCATTACTCCACAAATCAATCAAACTCAAATTGTCCATTAAATCCAAAAAAGCTTTGGACAATTTACCCTGGAGCATCTTGATTTGTTTCTCAGAACACTTATCTATCTTCGGGTCAATCACTCCATTCCAGTCCCCCATCAAGCAACAATTTTCATACGATAAATCTGTTAATTATTCCCCAATATTTTGTAAAATTCAATTTTATTCTCATTTGGAGCATAGAGACCCACCATCAACATTTTAGTTCCCTATATATCTACCACCACAAAATCTTCCATGCTCATCGCTCAGTATCAATTTAGGCTTTAAATGTGGTTTGATATACAAAGCAGTTCCATTTTTCTTTTTAGTGTCTGTTGCTATAAATTCTTCACCCAATACTTTATAGGTCAAAAATTTTGCATCTTTTTTCCCAATACAGGTTTCTTGTAGACAAATCATGTCATGTTTTAGGTTCTTCAAGTAGTGAAATATTTTTTCTTTTTTGGACTGAGTTTGCCCCATTAATGTTCCATGTTAAACTTTTGTAATCCATATTGCCATCAATATGGATGGATAAAGATACAGAACAATATAAAGGTACAGAACAATATAAAGGTACAGAACAATACAAAGACAGGATGTGTCTTCTGGATTCCTCCACTTGTAAACCATAATGGAGACTCTGTATGAGCGATTTTGAGCGTTAATATGTTTTAACCCATTAAAAGATAGCATTGGATTTTCTTTCTTGTGACTACTGTGAGGAAGGTTTGTGAAATGGGACTGACTTCTTGCTGACTACCCCGTAGTGGTTTGTTGGTTTAGTAAGTTCATCACGACACGTTTTATGGTTTGCTATTGCTTTCCATGATTCTCTCTCTTTCTGACTTGCTAATGTAGTGCTACCTCAAAACTAAATAGGGCCTTTTAGAAAGATTCCTGTGTTCATCTCCCGGTCCAGAGCCACAAAAAGCAAGCCTTTAGGTTAGTTTTAAAACAAACTCTTATTTTCATTTTTGGCTAGGTGCTTGGAGGGGGGGGGTCTGTTTAATAAGGCTACTTTCTAGCAGTTAGTGTAGGATCCAGGGGGCAGAAAAATGAGTGAGAGGAGACCAGAGAGGGGCCCTGGGGGAAAAGTGAGGGATAAGAATAGGGTGGAGGGGAGGGGAGCAGCTGTGGCTCACCCCCCCCCACACACACACCTGAGCGGAGCCATCCCCAGCGCAGCTGCTGTTCACCAGCCTGGCTTCTGGTGACAGCAAGAGGATTCACAAGACCGTCTTTGCTGAGGCAGCTGCTGGAGCATCACCCCCACCACAGGTGCCTGAAGCAGGAGCTGGCACTCTGCAGGGGCCTGCTGCTGAGGCTCACTCTCCTCCAGCTGTTGAGACCCAGCAGCATGAGGAAGAGCAGCATAACAAGTCTTTGGGGGTGAGCTTGGGGGACATGAGTTTTCCATCCCTCGGGCTCACCCCAGGGACAGAGAGGATATTGGAAGAACTGGTGGGGGGGACCCACCATTGGTGAGACTTCCCCAGCAGGCCTTTCACACTAACACAGGAGGAGAGAATTCTGGAGGAAGAGATTGCAGAGGCCACATCCCCACCCTTTCATCCTCAGCCATCTTCCTCTGCCTAGCATAGAGACAGTGTGTCTGGCCCGAGCACCCCACTGGAGGCATCTCCTGGGGTGCCTGCATGCACCGCCACAGGGCGGCGTGGACATTCCTTTTCCTCCAACGTCTAGGAGCACTTCCAGAAGACAGAGGACCCCCTCATATTGCACAGTGCCAGCACCATAGGGTCCGGGTCAGTTGAGGGAGGGATGTCAATCACATCTCCATGATTAGCTTCAGGAAGCACATGAAAAAGCATCATCAGACGGTGCTTCTTCGGGAGGAGAGTGAGACGGGCACCACACAGTTGCCAGCAAGCCAGCAGAAGGCAGGCTCCTCTGACGCTCTCTCTCCCAAGTTTCCTGTAGAGTGATTCTCTGGTGTGAAGTTGTATATATCTTGCCAATGGTTCTCTTACTTGCAAATTTTAGAAAGATTTAAAGTAGATAAAAGGCATTATGATTTTGAGCAATCCAAGACTGAATCTGAGATAGAACTGTTTACAAATGATAAACACGTTATTGCCAAAAGGTATACATTTTTGTTGAAATCTAAGACAGAGTAAGAGCAAGTGAAAGAATCTACGATTAAACGGGCTAAAATTTTTGGATCTGACATATTATAATGAAACAATGGGAAAACATGGTCAAAAGGGTTAAAACTGACATTAAGCTCTAGTCTTAAAGAGAAGATGATGTATCCATGATGTATCATTGGTGTATGACTCCTGAGAAACTAGCCAGAATGAACAAAGGTATTTTGAGTCTATGGTGGAAATGTAACAACATGAAGGAACATTTTACCATATGTGTCAGACATGTAAGAAAGCAAAAAGATTTTGGATACAAATACAACTATTATTCCAGAAGATTTTAAAGACTAATATACAATTGAAACCAGAGTTTTTTTCTTTTGGGATTGATGGACACTCAGCTGGAAAGAAGTCATGGAAATTGGTTTTTATATATGACAACAGCAGCAAGATTATTATACGCGCAAAACTGGAAGAGTCCAACATTGCCAACAACAAAGAATGGTCAGTGAAGGTGCTGGAACTTGCAAAGATGACAAAACTTACTTCATTAATTAGAGAAAAGACAATTACGTTTGTTTATTGTTGACTGGAAATCTCTTTTATACTTTTTGCATGAAATAGATAATAATGATTTGATGATCTGTTGGTTTGCAGAATAAGGAACTTGGATATTAGAAAAAAGAGCTTTTCTTTGAAACATAGAGTAACAAAAAACTGATAATATTTATATTTGTTGCAGAGAAAATCAGGTCTTCTTTTAGCTGATATAGGTTTTTTGTCTGTTTTGTTATATTTTCGTTAGTTGTCACTTTGTTTTGTTATTTTCTGTGTAGCTCTTTTTTTTGTTGTCATTTCCTTTATAAATTTTTTTTAAAAAGGTCATTACTGGTGCTGAGCAACTCCATGCCTGACTGGAGACCGAGGAAGGGGAGAGTGTTACATATGGACACTATGAGTAACCACCTGACCACCTCAGACTCCAGACCCGTAGATGTTCACTCTGAACATGTAATTCCTTCATTTGTATCTTGTGTTTCTCCCCAACAGGGGCTCAAAGCACTCACATTGTTTTCTTCTCACCCATTTTAGCCCCACAACAACTCTGAGGTAGATTAGGCTGAGACTGTGCGACTGGCCCACAGTGGCCCACAGTTATCCAGTGCGCTTCCATCATAGAGCAGGGATCCAAACCTGGGCCTCCAGACAGACAGAGTTTTTGGCCCTAAACTGCATTCCAGGACACAGTAAACAACTCTGACTGATGAGAAAAGGGAAGGCAGGCGCTTAGAGTGTGCCACCAATTTTCATTCAGACTGGCTGTATCCCAAGTAATCAAGGCCAACTGAAAATAGAATACCACTGTAATTTTTCATGAACGGATCCTTGCAACCATGGAGTAGTCTAGTTAATAATGCCTCTAAGCTAGACTATCCCACAGTTGCTAGGAGACAGCTTGCCCAGTGTTCAAGGTGATCAAATAAGCAATTGCCTGAGTGTGACCATGAAGTGTGCCTCCAAGTTTTCATTCTGACTGGTTGTATTCCAAGCGATCACAACTGAATGCATTTTGTGGGTTTGAGTATGTCCTTCCATTTTCAGATTTAAAATTCACATCTGCTATCAACCAACTCTTTAGACAGGGTCAACTGAAAATAAAAGTATCTTGATTTTTCATGATCCATATTTCATATTTGAAGCGTGTTATTTCAGCGGTGTCTGCCACTTTCACAAACGCCATGAGCTAATTTACTACAAGAGTTCAGCTGTACTAGATCAAGGTGTCACCTGGTCCAGCATCTGTGCTCAGGCAGTGGCCAGGTGCCCCCAAGAGAACTCCCCACCAGGGAAACAGGGCGCCATGGCCTCTCAGCAACTGGAATTCAGTGGGATATTTACCTCTGTACATGGAGGCACCCTTTATTAACAAACACGGCTAACAACTGTTGTGACGTCTTACAGCCATCTAAGCTACTTTGTGGAAGTGAATTCCATCAAGTACTGCATCCACTGAATGCAATATTTTGTTCCAAGATTACAGCCCATCAAGTTCATTGGGTGCCAAACAATAGTATTTTGGACAAAGGTGAACATAGTTCTCTATTCATTTTCTTCACACTATACATAATCTTATACATTACCTCTTTAATTTCCTTTATTACAATATTTACAAACTTTCCTTAGTTGAACAGAACTATATACTCTGTTCCAATTGTGGCCAAATCACAGATTTATATATCAACGGATGCTAGCAATTTTTTTTTAAAAAAAATACCTTTCCCCAGTGACTTCTACCACAGAACTTCCTTTATTGTGTCAATTCCCCATTGAGTTGGTTTTTAAATCAAGCTATCCGCCATGATCCCAAGATCTCTTTCCTGGCTAGTCACTGTCAGTTCAGAACCTATCAGGGTATTCTTTGCCCAAATGTGTGTTCCTTTACCCTAAAACTTTTTCCCCATTCTGTTTCCTACTCATTCTGATTGAAAAGCTTTACACATTCTGCTAGGGCTTTTGACATCCCAAATAATTTGGAACCATCTGCAAGCTTGGTCACTATTACCCACTCCTAACTCCACATCATTTATTAACACATTAAACAGCACTAGTCTCAATGTAGACCACACTGTTTACTTCCCTCAAGAGAAGATAGTTACACTGTCTAAGGCTTTCACGGCCGGAGAAGATAGTTATGTCTTTACTTCTCTCTATTGAGAGAGCTATTTGAACAGAAATGAGGCTGCCTTGTACTGACTTAGCTCCTTGGTCTATCAAGGTCAGTACTGTCTACTCAGACTGGGAGCAGTTCTCCTGGGTCTCCAGTTGAGGCCCTTCCACCTTATCCTTTTAACTGGAGGTGCCAGGAATTGCACCTGGGACCTTCTGCAGGCAAAGTAGAGGCTCTTCCACTGTTTAATCTCAACTTCTGCTTCTTGTTATTTAACCAGTTACCAATCTCATGACTGCTATGTCTATTCAGCAGTCTTTGGTACAGAACTAATCAAAAGCAAAGCTTTTCATATATGGTAAGGTTGGATCCCACCAAAAATTTTGCTGTGCGCAAGCCGAGAGGGGGCAGTGTTGCTAACTCCCAAATATGACCTCATCCCCCCTACAATTCCTGGGGCCCTCTGCCCCCCAGGAGCAACATTCTGAGGGACATTTAGAGCTCGAGGTGGGAGGAGTTGTGCTTCTGCAGAGAGAAATCCTTCCATCCACAGAAATTTTAGATGGGATCAAAGTCAATGTCTCATGAATCAATTTTTAAAAATTAACACTCAAAATAATTCCAGAAAGTTGGCAAAGCAAGATTCCTACTCACCAGAGTCATGTTGATTCTTCTTCATTAAACCATGTTATTTTAATTTTTAATTACTTATGGTTGTATGAAAAGAACAAAAACTACAAATTGCACTCTAACTTTCCAAGATGAAATGGACAATATTTTCAAAACCCAGAAGCCAACATCCTACCTCCTATTCCCACTATTTTATTGTATTTTAGTTACTCGTGAACTGTCTCTGAAGATCCTTAAACATTATCTTTTAATTTCTCCTCAGAGACTGACGGGAGGAGGAAATCAGGTCCTGTACTATAGGACAAATACTTCATTAACAGATTACAACGCTTTCCAGAAAGAGTTTTGATTAAAGAATGCAGGGTGTTGTATGGGATGACTTAACCACTGCAGTTTCAAAGTGTTTTTTAAAACATCAGAAGTACAGCTATAAAATGTTTCTCTGTTTTTGATTATGGGTTACTGCTTGAGAATACACTGCTACAGTTACAAAGAGTGACTACTAGCTGGCCATGCAAAACCCATAAGCATAAGCAAGCTAAGTGAATGGCAGCAGAGCAAATCCAAAGAATGTGGGAACAATTTCAGCTTTTTGAGAATCTCAGTTCATTAAAGAACAAAACTGAACATATTTCTAGGCTTTCTGGCTACAAAAACTATTCCAGTGCCAAGCGTATGAGCTTTGCTTGCTGAAATCACGACAGGTTCCTGGATTAGATTTCTATGGACATCAGTAAGATTTCAGTATCATGACCCTCACTTTGGCTATCAAATGCACAAGTTATGTAAAGGATATAAACTCATCTCTCTTCTATGTGACTTTCAGCAGTAAGCAAGCCACCCATCACTGTTCCGTTGCAGCCACAGATTCACCTGATGGGACTGGCATATAATAATTCAAATAATGAACTGGTAGGAAAATGGCTGATCAGTCTGGGTTGCTGATTCTTCCACAAGCAGCCACTTAAACCATTTGCTCAAGCTCTTCTCCCTCCTCCTGCCAACTATGGATCGTGGTACTAGCTGTGACAGAGGACAGGGTTAATTTTCCGCCTCACCTCAAAGAGCAAAGTTAGCAGCAAGATGCGTGTCGCCAGGTTGGAGGCCTGAGGTAAGGTGGCCATCTGGCTGATCCACTCCGATACAGTCTTGGTGTCACTGGTGGTCAGGGGCAAAGCTGCTTTGATCAGCACATCAGCAGCTTCCCAAACCTGCCAAAGAAAGGGCATGCGATCAGTAGAGCAGAGCACAATATACTGTAATTACGCATGTGTATTCTCATGAACTTCAATGTAGTTGTTAGCAAGTTGTGTAATATCTTTTGACGACCAATTAAAAGTAGATGGACAAAGGTAGATTAAAAGATTCTTTAATTGCTAGAACAGACCACTAAAAATCTGCTCAATTTAACTTTTTGACAACTTGAAAAATTTATAGCCATGGACCTGCATCTTAACATCACACTTGGCTTTCATAAAATGTAACGATTTAAAATCTAAAGGATCAGCTAAATCTAAGGCCGATCATATTTTTACGTTATTGTCACATATAAAAGATTTTAGAGATGTCTTTAAAATAGCACATGTTAATTAGTATAAAAGATGTCACCCAGATAAAAAGATAAGGTTTTGACAAAGGAAATCTCATGAAAAAGATTTAAGTGAGGAATGTGTGTGCTTATTGAAAATCCAATGCATTTTATAGTAAACTTAAATTTAACCAGATTTTAAACAATTCTCAGCTTTAATTGAGAAATGTTAAGAGATTTACTTATTGTATGCATATGTTAATCAATTATTGTCTCATTTTAATAAGCCTTTATATTTTAACATCTTTTATTAAAAATATTAAATATTATTCAAATATAATAAAGAATAAAGATTAAACTCTAAAAAAGAAGTCTTTTAATGACTTTAATAATGCACTAAGCAATAAGTTCTTTTTTAAAAAATCTGTCTTTAAACCTTATCTGAAGTTCTTTGAGCTGTTCAGGAATTGGGATATAAACCTCAAAACTGGAAAGTTTAGAAATTTTCATAAAGAACAGAAATCAGTCCATTACAAGAACAGATGCCAGAAATCATTCCTGTTCCAATCAATGCTTTAGATCCATTACAAGATCTCCAGGAGACGACAGCATCAAAGAATACCTAGCAAAACTGCTGAGAAGCCTGGTACAGACCCAGCACAGAAAGAAGCTAACTTCCGAGATGCCGTGCACAGCAAGAAGAGCTGCGCTTGATTGCTCTGAACCCTCATCTCATTCTTGCTTGCGCTTCATTAATGCAAAAATCTTCCCAGTTGTACAGTGACTCTGCTAAATGCTGTGGACTGTCTATCATCCTATGGCCATTTCAAACATGGACTTCTATAGTAGAAAGACTTGTGCAATAGCTTGTTTGCCTGACAGATGTACAACATGTCTATTTCATCACCTTTATGAAATTTATTGCAGCTTCCCATTGTCTCATACGCAATTACGTACTTGCCTTTTCCTCTGACAGATGGGGTACGAGCTTATGCTGACCAGCCCTTGAGGGCTGCCATCCAGACCACACACAGCCCCCGTCACCTGCGTTCAGTTCCCAGGTTCTCAAAATCCTCATTCCGAAGCCAATCTAAGTTCGTAGCCTGCTTCCCCATCACCCACCCCAGCAAGCAAGCAGCTTTTCACATCAAACAGCTAGACTAATCTTTTCTGCTTCAGAGTACCTAGGATGTATCACAACACTAAAAGCAAAGGGCACAATGCTGTTCTTGGAGGAAGGCTAGCACCAGAACTGACTGCTGTCTGGACTCTTCTACTGAAAGAACAGATGGCCTTGGCAGGAAACCTGACCTGATTCACCACTTGCTTGAGAATCATATCTCTGTAGTCAGCCCCATTGCGTTTGATGGCTGTCATGATGAGATCGCAGACACGGTACACTGTATCTGGCAACTCGTCCAGCAGGTGGAAGCAGCCCGGAAGCATAGTGTCCGTAAAGCTGTGAAGCTCCTCTTGCTCCAGGGGTTCAGCATCCTGGAACTTCTCCAGACACTTGGCTTCTTCCTCCTCCTGCTTCTCCCGGGCCTTGCGTTCCTCTTCCTCCTTCCGGCAAGCAGCTTCCTAGAGGGAAGAAGCAGCTTGTCAGACACAGTTTTCTCACAAGCCTCTAGCAAAGACAACTTTTCACAGTGACCTTATTCTTAAGTCAGCTTCTTTGCCATTTGCAGCTCTACTCATTATACTGAGGCTTGTTGTTAAAAACTTATCCCCACTCTAATCTCAGGCCACAGCCCTGCAGGCTTCCTGCCACGAGCGTCAGCACTGATCACTCAGACACTCAAGTGCTGGAGGCTGACGGGTTACCTCTGGGGATTCTGCTCTCTGATCCATGGGGATGTCCTGTCCCAGGGACATAGCGATCGCCCTCATCATCTGATCTTCTTCAGACATGCTCAGATCCTGCAACCCAGAAACAACACTCTGAGGACCCTCACTCTGGCTGAAGGGGAGCGGGACAGTTTGGCGGAGCCTGAACCAAGCAGGACCAGGGCAAGTCTCCTACGCGGATACACACGTCAGAAAAACCCTCAACTCTAGGTGCACCACAATAAGGAACTTTTCCTCCCAGAGAACAGCTCCCCCAGATACGGGGGAATTATTCATTCTTACTCGTAAGTAAGGTTAGCCTTACCCTCACAACCCCACCCATGAGTGGTGGAGGATGGGTCAGCAGGTATTCTGTGGCTTGCTCCATAGTGCTGGTGTTCAGCAGAGCCTCCATAGCATGCTCCCGAGTAAAGCCCATATCCATCAACTGAAAAAGGAAAGGCAGACACAAGGGAAAGGTTAGCAATGCAAGATGAAGGTCCTGATGTCCCGGCTTAAGGTCTGGCCCCATCCTCTTGGGACCGCAGTGCTCCTTCTGTGGAGCACTGAAAACAGTGAAGTCGACTCCTACCTGCTGCAGCTGCTGTTGGTTCACCTGAGGCTCCCTTCGAGCCCCACCCTCCTCCTGCCCAGCCTCCTCCTCACTGCGAGCGCCCTCTTTCTCCTTGCCAAGGCGTTCACGAATGACTGGCTCCCCACGCAAGATGTGGCAAAGGATGGCCAACATGGACTCTGCCATACGGCCTCCATAGACCTTCAGGGGCTTGCGGTTCCACAAGTTTTTGATGCATGTGAAGGCCGCCTACAACACAGAAGGTGAGTTGGAAGACATGCCCTGCGTAGCTCAATTCTTTTGGCAGATAAGCAAAGAGGGTGCATCATTTAGATGCACAGGCTAAAAGGCATACAGAGGTTCTCAAAATGCTACATTCTGCTTAGAATAACTGTTTAGACTGCATAAACAAAGCCCTACTTACAAGCTTACAATACCAATGATGAACTATTTATGCAGTACGCTAAGAAAGTGTTCAAAGTGTTTCATATACAAGCTTGTTGTAAGAACTACAAAGAATTTAATGCAAGTCGTTGCAGCGTCACCAGATTCTTTTCTGAAACAATCATCCTGATGCAAACACACAACACCACGAGTTCCCCTTTCACGTTGTGCCCTGCGTGGGTGAAAAGAGGACGCGCCCTAGCCGCTCACCTTCTGGGTCACCACAAGGAAACGCAGCGCACTGAACTGCAGGTAGTTCTGCCCACCTGGCAGCTTAGCAGGCAACGAGTGGGGCGATTCCAGCACGGTGGTAGGATTCACCATCTTCTCCACCAACATAAGCCAAGCGTCCAGAAATTCTCCTGTGCCATCAGGCAAGTCTGGGTGCTCTAGCCCTTCAGCGACGGGAACTCTGCCACCCATGGACAGGGCCCAGTTGAAAGTCCTACAGGAAAAAGGCTCAAGCATTATGCAAGCAGAGGTCCAAGCCCCTAAGTACTTTGTCACTGATGCTGGCTCTGAACCTTTTGCTACAGAAAAGATACCAATGGCATGCCTGCACTTCGGGTTAACTTACTGATCTCACCACTGACATCAAAAAAGGGCCTCTCTTTCCCCATAACTCTAGTTCCAACCATGTGACTTAAGTAGCTGTTAGCAAACAATAATGAAAAAAGGGATTGCTCTGACTATCCGACAGAACCAACAGGCCTCAGCTCTCTATCCTATTTCTTCCTGTTTTGAAGCCAAACTCTTTTTTTTCAGGCTCTAAGATTAAAGACTTACTCAAAGATAAATACTTACTCAAAGAGTGCATTGTGGCCCCCAGAGCATAAGAATTTCTGCAGCATAAGGTGGTAGGGATACTTCCTCTCATCAAACAGCATTGGGGATGTGAAGCCCACAGAGCAGATAAAAAAAGTCAGACTAAAAGAAAACAGAGTTAATGAATCCTTCCAGTCCCGTCACCCAAATGATCCTGCAGAATCAAAAAACGTTCTTTGATTCCCCAAACCCTGGGACTTACCGGAAACGGGGCGTGGGGGTGTAAGGTGGGGGCTGCCAAGAAAGCCCCTTTGTAAGCAGCTTGGTCAGCGCAGAGGCTGTTGAGCGAGCAGCAGGGGTGGGAGCAGTAGTGGTGCTAGCGGCATGGTGGCTCCGACGTTGCCGTACGGGAGAACCCACACACAGCTTAACCAGCAGCCCAAATAGTTCAGCCAAGGCACGGCCTAATCTAGAGGAGGCTGAGATGCACAAAAGCAGAATGAGAACCTGTCTCTACCCTACTTGTGGAAACGACCTGGCAACTAGCAAGTCTCTCCTCATAATTCTGTAAAAGGTATGCCAAGACCTGGAAGCATTATAGCTTCCTGCAAGATAAGGGTTATATTCTGGTGCCTTCTCACGGTGTATCAGAATGAAGAAGGATACTAAATGGCAGAGGAGGAGTCCCATCCACAAAGCAAGAACAGGACTGCAGCCTTTAACCCGCAACTCCCCCTTACTCGCACAGCAGCTCCTGGGCTCATTCATTCACCTGACAGAAGGGGCTTGATCTGCTTGATCCTGGCTGCCATGGCTGGGGTGATCTTCGACTTCCCCTTGGGATCAGAAGAACTGGGCTCGTCTGTCTCCATAGGTGCCAGAGTGTCACCATCTAGGCCAATTCCTTCAAGCAGCCCTTGAGCAGAGGCCTCCACAGTCCCAGCAGCTACTGCTTCTGGTTCACCATCTACAGGAAGAGGCGGTATTCATTTGGATTCAGCCACATTCGAGGGCAAGGATACAGGTTTGCTAACCTGCTGGCTAACAATCCTCCTTATGAGGAAACCGGAGCTCACAAAACCAAGCATGAAATAGGAAGGTCTGGAGCAATGCAGAAGTTCATTTCAGTCCCACTTATAAACTAGGCCAGTGATAATTTCCCATTTGAAAAAAGGCAGTGCCATCGGAATTCAACACCAAAGTGTCGATTCCAGCTCAGCCGCTAAAGTTTTGAGAAGTCAGGTTTGTCTCACAGGCACAACAGGCACAGCATGTTGCAATGCTTGTTTGCCACCCTCCCAGCGAAGGCTCTGAGACTGGAAAGTCATGAATCAAAACTGAATCAAATAGCCATGACAGCCAATTGGAGTTTATCCTGGTTGGTGCAGAGGGAATGAATCCCGAGTGAAGACCAAGAGACAAATTTTTTTCTACTTAGTTTTATATGATTAAATTGTAGATGGCTTTCTAGCAATACACACTATAGAAGACAAGGTCCGTAGGTCTAGGAGCTGTGCAAGAGATCCGTCTCAAGGGACTTTGCCATCCTAACTAGCTGCTAGCTTCAGAGGCGAGGATCCTAATGGGAGATTATTCCGGAGAGTCAAAGGATCATTAAGAGAAGGTTCAAAGGCAACAACCACTTCAGAATCAGAGTGATCCAATGGAACTGAAAGTCCAGAAAGGACAACCTCCAATGACACTGATGGATGCGGAACGGAAGGGTTTCTTGCAGCAGTAGGCTGTGGGGTGACCAGCGATGGGTCTGCTCAGGTAGACCTCTGCCTTTTATACAGACCATCATTGCACCTGTATGGCAGCCTCCATCGTAAGGGCCTTCCATCCACGGCCCAAAGAGAGGACAAGACCATGTATATCTTGAAGCTGGAGAGCTATACCTTGAATCGGAGTGGCGCCCATGACCCCTACCTAGCAGAGCTCTATAGAAGCTTCCTATCTCTACGGTGGCAGAGAGAGATCTGAAGTCAACCCCCCACCCCCACCCCAAAAGGGGGTGGGGAATCAAGGCATGTGCCGCAGAGCACTTGAAGCACTAAGAGCTCCGGAGGCATCTCCTGCAGCTGGGCCTTGCGTGCACGGTACCCACTTGGCACCGTGTGGCCAAAAGCAGGTCGACACTGGGGCCAGCAGCACCAACCTCGGCAAACCTTGCCCCACTGAGGGCACCAACTTACTTGTTCTGAAGAAGATGATTCACATGTAGAATGAGGTGGGAGTGCCTCTAGGGCCAGAGAAGTCAGGACTTTGGCTCTTTCTTATAAGAGCTGGGATATAGGCGCTGCAGTGTAGCCAAGCCTTCCACTGCCAACCATTCCCCCCTCTGCCCCCCGGGTTCACTTTTCCCTACATAATATCAAGATCTACCAAAGATGCTCAGATAACTTGATATATCCCTATTATAGTAAGGATACATTTGGAAGATGCAAAACAGCTACCTTCCTCAACCATACCTGCTTTTTTGGCTCCTGGGGTGGCATTGGGGGTTGCCTTCTCTTCCTTTGGTACCAGTTTTTGCATATCAGCCTGGCCAAATTCACAGCCTGAAGGCAAACTGCAAAGGCAGACAGTCATATTTAGATATGGGACACCGAGCTGAGCACACACTCACTCCTATCCAGACCAAAAGTAGGATTAAGCTAACTGGTGCAAGGGAACCAGCCACCCTCCACAGCACGGGTCCTGGACATCCTCCCGCTCAATGATGAAGAAGCGACAGCTTGTCAACTAGACCAGGCCCTCCCCACATTCCATATGATCTCCTACTACTACCTTCCATGTAGCCAAGTATGGTCGTACATGCCTTTCTGGAGAAACCAGCCAGAAGCGGCGTGCTCCAGAGCTGCCAGATTATGCCACCTGTTGGGCAAGAGCTCACTTCAATGGCCAACAACTTATCCCAAGCAAGGAGCTCCAAGGATGAATGATGGACAGTGAGGAAAGCTCTCATTATTTTCAACTGGGCCTGATGAGTAAAAACGGACACTTGTTCTATCCCGTATGTTTACATAAATTCTCAGCCTCTTGAACAAGGGGACTGGAGGGGAAATTCCATACCTGAACGGGCCTACAGAAAAATGTAAAATCCTTGGCCCTCTATTCCCCGCACTATTACGAAGCAGACACTGTGAATCGACGTAGCTGCTGTTGGGCTCACACTCCGTGAGGGAAGTAAACCCCTCCGTAGACTGCATCCCTCCCTCAGAGCTGAAGTTCTCAGCCGCCAAGTATCCCAGTACCTGTTTGGAGTGCAGAGTGACAGCAGCACAGTGCTTTCCCATACGAGAGAACAGTAGAGCTGGCTCAGCTTGCTCAGAACGCTCAGTCCCAACTGGGAGCCCCACTGGTTGACCGAAATGGCTCTGATCTCACTCTGTCGGGAGAGAGACGACACGGGCTGAGCCAGGCTCTGCTGGCAAGGGGGCAGCAGCCAGCTCGCGCACAGGGAAGGAAGGGGAGCCGCTCTTACCTGTCCCACCCGGCAGGTGTGAACAAACATCATGATGTACGCATGGGCAGCAGTGAGGGCGTGGAGCAAGGGCGTGGCCTGGGCGGAAAGGGTGGCATCAGCCACGTTGCCTGCACACGCCAACTCTCGCAGCAGGACTGAGCCGCCCGGGGCCTCGATAGGCCGGTGCAGAGGCTCCAAGGAAGAGAGGATGGAGTCCAGCTGGAGGAGACCTTCCTGGAGGACCTTGGGCTCATGGGAGAGCGTCTAGGGCAGAGGAGAGAGGGCGCCTTCCGTTAAACTCAGCCCAGTCAGCGGAGAGGTCTCTGCCTCAGAACCACCCTGCCAAAGGATTCTCAAAAGCTAGCTGTGGTGCTCTCAGGCAATAGCTTCAAATCTTCCGAAAAGTCAGTCAAAAGACTAAGCACGGCACCTTCCAATGATAAGGATTAGCAGTATATATGAAAGCTACTCCCCCACTAACCAAGCTGGTAGCTCTGCACAGCTAGCTCATGATACTGACCTAGAGAAAGCTTTTATACTCACTCCAAACTTAACCTTCTAAGATATGAAGGGCAACATTTAAAAGCTGCACTCGACTCAGGACAGTTCACGCGTAGTTGTCAAAGTTAAGAGATCACTGCATAGTTAACACAGCTGCCTACTTCAGCAAGTTCTAATGTTGTGCCCGCTGCTTCTTACTCAAACTGGATTATGAGATTAACAGCTCGATCCTGAAGGGGGGGCAGAAAGCACTCAGGGGGTGGACTAAGGGCTACACTGGCGTAACCTGGATTTGTACGGGCATAAGCCCCCTTACGACAGCACCTGGCCATGGCGCCACAGCCCCCTCTCCCCGCCACAGCTAGGCATGGGCATAAGTGCGGCATAAATTCCTGCACTGGCTCTCAGGGAGGCAGGGCGGGAGGCGAGGCACAACTTAGTTGGCTCCCTAAACTGTTTTGGGCCCGGGAATGCCTCTCACAGCAGCGGAAAGTTATGCCATGAAAAACAGTGGTGTGGCCCATAGGCACCCACTGAACACGAAAAACTTGGCTCGTTCCCCCATGCCCAAGTGGCTCAGCGGAGCAAAAGATACCGACTAGCATTGGGATCAATCCACTCACACCTCCTGCAGTGGCCAAGCCCCCTCCTCGGCAGGCAATCATTCCCCCGCATACCTTACATAACCTCTGGCTGGGGGAGCCATGAACTCAGGTAAGTGGGGTGGTGGAGGCCCTGCCCGAGAGCTCCATGCTATGGAGACTTGGAACGAGATGCAGGAGAGGGTTCACATGGTGGCTGGGAGAACTTTGTGAAATTCAGGGGAAACTTTGCACCCACGCATGGGAGAAGAGCTGCCACCCAAGTTCCCTTGCAGGCTACTCAGTCTCCAGCGTCCTGGCTCAGGGAGGGACGAAGGCGCATTGAGAGGAAAGAAGGCGCTTGAGAGGTGGCTCTACTGGCTTGCTCGTTCAAACTGGCCTCCCGCCTCCCCTCACCCGCACCCCACAAATGCTGGCCTCTGCAGCTGAAGCTCACCAGGGGGGCCTGGCCCTGTGTGTGAGCCAGTGCGTCCCATGGAGGCAGTTGTCCAGGGAACCACTCTCAACACAGCTCTATATCAAGGGGGAGCCTCCAACAGCCCATACCGGGGCTCTGCTCAGACTTCCCCAGCCAGTCTCCCCCCACATGCAGAGGGTGGAACGTGGCTGTAGGTTGGGGTGGCCAGGTGCCTGCTCTTGTTAACGCCCCTGCGATGGCGAGAGCACGACCCCTGGGCTGCCTGCCTCACAGGGTCAGAGGTTCAAGCAGCCACGCGGCAGTGGAACATCCAAATACAGAGAAGGAGCTCTCCTGCCAGAGGCGCATCCGTCACCTGGTTGCCAGCAGTGCTGGTGGGGATGGAGCCACTGTGGCCCCTGGCCATGGACACTATCCCAGGATGTGGCAGACCTGGCTGTGGCTTGTACGGGGCCAGGCCCCTCACCACACATGTCTCTGCTTCCCCTTCAGACAGGTTGGAACTCATCAGGGAGAACCAGGAGCACGGTTGTTCCAGCCCCCAGTAATCCTTCCTGACTGCCATTCGAACTAGGTCCAGAAGCAGTTCCCCAGGCAGCCTGCGAGTTGACCCTGCTCCAGAGACAGCAGCGTGCGGAATGGCACTCCCAGCCCTAACTGCCGCACTCACAGGCATAGCTCCCTGCCCAGGTGAGGGAGGTTGGCAGCACGAATCCAGACACCCCCCCCCCTCAGTTTTGACAGTTCAATAAAGTCTGTGCCAAATTCCCTCCTTGTCTGTCTGCTTGCCTGTGCATGACAGTGGGCCCCTCTCCCCTTCCTCATGGGGCTACCTTTTCACACATCCCAGCGAATGGTCTCTGGATGCGAGCCAGTAAGGATGGGGTGACCCCAACGGGGCTCCAGGCATTTACGAGCCTTTATGTGGCTCTGCTGCTGAAAGGAGTAGGGTCCAGTGGCACTTTGGGGACTCTGTCCCCACCCAGCTTACCTGTCCCTTCTCCCCCCCCTTGAATTTGTTGTGGGGAGCAGGATGGGACTTGCAGTGTTGCCTGTGCCTGTCTGGTTGCAGAGCACGAAGGACTCATCTCTGCGTTGCTGGCATCTGAGAAGCCAGACAGAAGAACGACAGCTGAGGGGAGCAGGTTTGATTCCGGGATGGGGTGTGTGTGTGAATAACAACAACAACAACAACATTTGGTTCATATACCGCCCTTCAGGATGACTTAACATCTACTCAGAGCAGTTTACAAAGTGTGTTATCACGATCTCCACAACAATCATCACCCTGTGAGGTGGGTGGGGCTGAGAGAGCTGTGACTGACCCAAGGTCACCCGGCTGTCTTCAAGCGGAGGAGTGGGGAATCAAACCCAGCTCTCCAGGCTAAAGTCCTGCTGCTCTTAACCGCTACACCAAACTGGCTCGTGAAGCGAAGTCCGAGGATCTTCGGGGCCCCTCCTCTGCGTGGCCAGACCACGCTCCCCTTTGCTGTTTGCAGAGGCAGGAATGGACTCTGGGAATCTGGGGCAGGGGAAGGGATGACGGCCCCAGAGCAGTTCCTCTGGCCCCACAGGCTGTCATGCCACTCAAGGCTGTCACCCTGGGACCAGGGCGTGGCTCTTGCAGTCCCCCTCTTGTTCTCCCTGCATCTTTGCAATGCAGTGCTGTGTTTCAGAGGAGCCACCGTGAGTGGATGGACATTTACTGCCCCCATCACATCCAACAGGTCTTCCAGCCTCTCCCATGGTTCCCACTGAGCATTCCCATCACTCGCTAAAATCTCATCCCGCCCCCCCCCCCGAAGTCGCCTCTAAGTGGCTGCCTTTCTGAGACTTGGGGAGGGGGGGGCTGAGGGTGCAACCCTTACCAGACCCTGCCACCTTTCGGGTCTCCCTTTTCAAGGAGGGAGTGACACGGCAGCACCTAGTGCCCCACAGGAGGGGCAGGGCTGGGAGGCACACACTTCAAAAGGCAGATGCGCAGCCAGAATGTCACAGAGGATGTGCGTGTTTCTTGGAGTGGCAGCAGTGTGTGTGTGTGGGGGGAGTTTGCAAGGAAGTGGCGATTCAGGCACCAGCCTGGCACGTGTTGGGAGTAGGAGCTGGGTGAGCGGGCACCCTGCTCCTCTTGAGGCAGGCACCTCTGCTGGGGCACAGCAACTCAGATCACAGGGGGCTCCCCTCCCTGGTGCACCTGCTCTCCGCGGGGTGGGGGAGTAGCACTGGCAGCTGGCAATGGCAAACGTGGGCCAGTCCACGGACTGGCTGCACCTCTCCCTACCACTCACGCTGCGGTCAGCTCCAGCCTCCCTGCAATTGGTGGATCCTGCCGGCATTGCTTGGGCAGCCATGGAGCCTCCTCTCTTGGCTCCACCCCCCCAGCAGGGCGTGGCTCCTGCCATGTCCCACCAGTGGCTACCACGCCCACAGGGCTATGAGGTCCCCAGCTGTCTACTCCCTGGCTGGGGTGTGTGTGTGTGTGTTGTCGCCAGGAAGCAGGATCGTGGTTCATGTGGACAGCGAAGCCATTGGCGGGTGCTGATGGGGTTGCCATGGAAACGGCGGGGCGGTCAATGTTGGCAGCAGCTGCACAGTGCCTTACCGGGCCCGGGCGCCAGCATGGCTCTCTCGCCAAAATCCTTAGGGAGCGAATGAGCGGCCCTGTTACTACCGCGTGTAGAGCCAAGGGACTCTAAAACATCAGTGCTTAAGAATATATATGGTGGCACACTGCAGTTCCCTATACCTGAAACCCAAACCCTCATGGGGGATGGAACAGACTGAGCCTTGTCAGTGTTGTGCAAGGTTACTAATTGTTGATTAGTGCTGCCCTTGCAGAGTTGCTCAGTTTATGCAGAAAAGCCTTGGCATGGCAGTCTGTCATGCTCGCTAGCCTGGAAAGTTGTTACAACAAAATTTGGATTATGAGCTGCTAAACAATACCAGTGCAAAAAAATGCCTCGCTGCCTTTTGTTGTATACCATATGCAAAAGCTAGAGAAGACGTCTGAGGGAAGCCAGCCGAGTCTCTTGACGTGCTTAGAAAATTGGGAAAGCTTTAATATTTTTATTAGAACTTCTGTAACTGGGTGGGGGCATTTTTGGCAGGGCGGGGAGTGTTTTACTTCCTTGACTATGCTTTATAGTTGATGCAATAACTTGCTCAATTGCTGTGGAAGTTGGCGTTCAAGCCCCTCTGACGGCTGAGCACTGGAGAGGTGTCACACTGTGTGTGCAGTTGTC
Organism: Eublepharis macularius; assembly: GCF_028583425.1. Taxonomy (NCBI): domain Eukaryota; kingdom Metazoa; phylum Chordata; class Lepidosauria; order Squamata; family Eublepharidae; genus Eublepharis; species Eublepharis macularius. Next base: position 26,241,668 of record NC_072808.1, on the reverse strand, counting down.
AGGGGAGACCACAAGGAATAACAATTGGCTCCTCTGTGGGTAGGGCAACCTCAAAGATTAAGTAGCTGTACTAGCTTTCAAGGAGCTACAGCAATGGTCTGGAGGCCACTGCTTAATTTCTAGGGGAAAGATACTGGGGGCCAAGACAGTTTTGTAGCTGCACCCTAAGTTCTGGGGCACACCCATGTATCCCTGATGTGTGAGGGCTCTACTTAGCTGTTCAGAAATCTTTTCATACATTCTGCCAGTGTTAAGCTCTGGATCTGAAAAAAAGGTTGCTGGCACTGAAGATGGGTGAGCCTTTGAACAAGTAAGCCCTAATGGAGAACTATTGTGCAACTGAGGCAATTCACAGGGTTATCAGTTTAAATACCACGTATGAGGTACCTCACATTCTCTTTCACACACACAATTGTGCCAACACGAAAAACGTCAAGAGACTTCCACGACTGTGTTCTCCACGGGATTTTGAATAGACCCTCAGTCTGGGGAACACTCATAAAATTAGTTTTGTGCGTGTTTTTAATTTTTTTTTAAAAAAATATTTTTTTGGGTGGCTTCCGAGATATGCATAGCAGGACGAGGCTGGCTCGCTTTCACGAAATGGCAGCCTTGAAGTAAACTGTCCAGGCTGGCTCTTTAGTGCTTGGGAACATGGCTTCTTCCTTGGCACGGCTTGGGCTTGCTAGCAGGCTGCCCAGTGGTGAGTGCGTGTTTTTAATGTTGTAAACTACCTTGAAATCCATGACTGAAAGAAGTATATAAATACTGCAGATTAAGTGGCATCTTCTAGGAAAGACTGCAGTCACCAATGTACAATCTCACCTCAAAAGTTCATGGATCAGGGCCAGGTACACTCTGCTAAAACAGTGAGTCAAAATTCTGCCCCAAGGTAGCTCAGCTTCTATAACCCCTAAAGTTGCATTTTGCAAAAGGTGTAAAATCATGCAAGCCAAGGTAACATGTATGCTCTTAGTCTGCGCAGCTCTGCAGCTTTGACTGCTGCGTCTGGTTTATTCTGATTCTGGCAGGAATACAAAGAGACACGGGTGGAGTGCGAACAGGCACTGAGATTGCCCCCGAATGCCTTATTCTGGCAACCGCTGAGCTCCAAGGTTTCACTGGGCTAAGAGTTCCTCAAATACCTTCAAACATTTCTTTACTGCCGTAAGAGTCAGAAGGTTGCCTCAAACAAATGAACAAATGAATACAAGCTTTGTTCCTGGGGAAGGTGGATACTTCAGCTAGTATCACATTCTGCAGGCTGCTGAGGCTCCTGCAGAACGGCAAAACAGCTCTGTTAAGAGTGTAATTTTCTTAACATGACCAGCACAGCTGTTACAGGGATATGGTACAGCTGTCTGAAAACAGCTTTTTAAATTGCTCAACATCAGGCAGCTGGATAACTGCTAGAACTCTGAGGTAGTGGCCCAGTTTTTGAGAATGTACAGGAAGATTTTGTGCATGATTGCAAGGAATAATTACCTTCTGGAAAGGGAAATGTTGTATTCTCCTCCTTACCAATATGGATTTGCAGACTCCAGCTACAGCTTGACAGGCTGCTGAGGTGGGGAAGTCTATAGGGAGGTTGGGCAGGCCCAAGATGGTGACAAGGGGCAGCAGGCCCTTCTGATTCACGAACTCCTGGCAGTGGTCATCGGTTGTGTTATTGCTGAGGATGGACTCCACAAATTTCATCTAGGAACAGAAAAACAAGGGAAACGAAGGAAATAATTAACTTAAGCTGGGTAGGCAGCTGCAGGAAGTAATAAATATCGAGTGCCACAGAAAAGCAGTAGCGCTCTCAGTGGAAAGAGCCTCAGTAGATCTTCGGACCTCTGCAGTCCTCCCTCTTCAACACACCCTCCTTCCGTAAGATAGCTTCACTAAAGCTAGAGAAGGAATTCCTGGGAAGTCTTCCAGCACGCTGACACGAAGGCACAGAAGAGGCTTGAAATGTCAATTCCACTTCAACATTCCCAGTTTCCTTATCAAGGACAATGCATCACTCCAGCAGAATTACCCAAAACCACCCCAAGTAACATCCTTAATCTTTTTAACTGACAGGCTGGTTAGGAGCCTTTTCCTGCTGTTTTTAATTGAACTATTCTATTCAATACTTTGAACTTCCATTTTAAAAATCCCATGCATTTGAAGGTAGCTTTTGTGGAACAGGTGCGCCAGACTGGCTCCTGGAGGTAACTGAACAGCAAGTCTCCAGCAACAAGAGCCATTCCGCTCACTCCAGCAATGGTGCAGGGGGCTGCGGGGAGGGGGGAGAGGATGCCAGCAACCCAGCGGCAAGGACTTGAAATCCTCCACACCCATCCTTCATGGGTCCGCCCCAAGCGCCACTCCCACTGTCAGAGAACTTACCACATTGAGGATGTAATCCATGAGTGGAATGGGTATCCGTTCTTCTGTACCGACCACTCTGAAAAGGAAAATGCCCATTACCTCAAACAGACCAAAAATTCAGTGGGGCTCTCCTCACTTGCAGGTGCCAGAGAAGCAAGCTTTGAGCCAGCTTTCCAGCTAGAAACTGCTCAAGACATTCTCCCTCAGCTACCAAATGGCTTCTTCCATTGCCAACTGAAAGACGGGAAGCTACCGAAATTTCTGCTCATCCTTTAGCTTGAATTGTTGGACATATAAGATCCAGCTCCTGCTTTCCAGATTTTATGTAAAACACTCCCTGTGAAATGTTCTTAAAGAGGTAAACTAAACAGGATTACCACTATTCATCAAGTCTCTTCCAACAAAAAGAGGGCAGCTCTGCGTCACGGCTGCGGCAGAGCAGTGCCTAAGTCAGCCCAGAACGCACCAAGGCAACACAGTTGCCAGCACTGAAAAAAAGGTTGTAAACAAGGCAAGGGGGGGGAACAAGGCAGTGCTGCCCATCTTAGCTGCTGGCCCTTGAACTGGGTTAAAGATGGGAGCATGGCAGGAACCATCAATGGCGGACCGTCAGGCCAGGTGCCATGGAGTTCTGCAGCAAATGAGAGGTCGTGAGGAGGCGGGAAGGGGAAGAGTCAGGCCGTGACATAATGAGCATGCTCACTGCAGTATTCAGTTAAGGAGGGAAGAGGGGAAAAAGAAAATCTGACATACGAGGAGCAGCTGAGCAGAGTGCTAGGATCTCTGCATCCCACCAATCACCTGCCATACAGCTGCAGGTAAGCCAATGGAAATCTAGCCCTGAGGGAACACGACTGCCTCCCTGGAGTTAGGAGGAAGTTTAACTGTTTCTCATCTCCATGCACACAGGTCTGACTTCTGCTCTTGACTGGCAATATGAAAACAGAGGCAGCTTAATTCAAAACAGTCTGTTCTGTAAACAGGGGTCCAAAGCCTGTAAGCCTAATTCTCCAATATAACCTTTTCCCCAGTTACAGTCTTCCCCCCGCCTCACCTCAGCCTCCAAAAGCATCATGCTGTCTTCGGGCCAGCTGGCTCAAAATTTAGGACAGGACAGGACAGCTTTCCCTCTGCCACTTGCCCCTCGGCATCACCCACCACAGTGCAACATCACAGTATTCCCTGAAACTAAGAGTTAATGGGGCCAAGAAACCCCACTGACAGGAAACTTCAGAATTCCCAAGCCTACAGAGAAACAGCCGGCAGGCACTCAGAAGCAACTGCAGGGCTCTGACAAAGGGATTCTGAGCCAGCCGAGCGTCTGAACAGGGTCTTCGGCGGCGGCTGGGATCAGGGAGCCAAGAAGCAAGTGAAAAGGCGCCAAAAACGTTTAGAGCCACCTTCAGTTCCACTGATAATCCTGCCCTACGCATACCTACTAGAGGGCATCTTGTCCTGAAAACGACTTCATTTCCTTCTCTGCCCAGGCCCAAGGAAGTGCTCTTGGCTCACAGGAATCCCCAGGACACACATTCAGCACCCTCACCCCCAGCTGAAGTTTAAGAACGCTACCAGTGTTCCACCATTAAAAATACAGAATGCCCACAAAGGCTGAGCTATAGAGCTGCCTTGATCTAGGCCATGCCTACACCTCAGCACGTGAACTGAACAGGAGGGTCCAGAAACATTTGCAGTAACCTAAAACACTGGACTTACCATGAGGGTTTCTTTTCACTGGTGGGATGGAAGGTATCTGGAAGAGGCAGGGTTATACCAATTTCTTTGTGTTGCTTCTATATCTGGCTTCAAGCTTGCAAAGTTTCAAGTTGAGAGGAATTCCACAGTTCATTGTTGTGTCTTCTGCACAGCCCTACATGTGAACTGCACAAGGGCAGGCCAGCCACGGATGTTCCAAAGCTCCCAAAGGCACAAGATGCTAGCCTCGCCTTTTTGTGCGCTTTTCTACCCACTGCAGCTATAAAAGGCAGGGCAAGTGGCCCCTCCCTCAGTTCTTCTTTAGCCGCCACTGAAGAAGGATGTCTCCTACCGAATCACTCCTCGATTCCAAAGATGGCCCAATATGAAGGGCACAACTAATGCCTGTTATGTCTAGCCACACTGCCCAGATTGGGCCTCCTCGGAATCTCCAATAGGCTCAGCTCCTATTGCTGAAGAAGAGGGCCAGTCGACTCTGAAAAGGCATGGCAACTGAAAGCAGCTCTTTGGGAGTCTGCACTGAAAGGTGCTTTTGACTCTGAGAATCTGAAGGCCACAGGTAAAGGATCGCAGCGCCCGGAACGGGCCTCTTTGGCACCTCCAACAGGCTCGGCTCCTATTGCCAATAAAGAGGGCCAGTCGGCTCCAACTGCCCAGTTGCAGCTCCACCTTAGTTCCATTCAGAACTAACCATCTAAGAAGGCTAAGCTCAAGTCAGAGCATGCTGATAGACAATCGACTTTGAAGTCGCAAAAGCGGAGGGGAAGCCCTCTTATTCGACTCTAACCCACCCACCCCGTCTCCGACTCCTAGTAGGAGTTCTGCCCCAACACCATTTCTCTCTCTCAGAAGACAAGATCCCAGAGAATGTAGAGATGTCGATGGCGATTCCCCCCCCCCCTACAACTCCCTGCACCATTATGATTCTTAAGGGCTTGAGAAGTCTCATGGCATGTATCTACTGTTACTACCTCCATGATTATGAGGATTATGTCCCAATCCATACAGAACTGGGACGTAGTAAGCTTATTCTTACAACGGTTCCTGAAAGCATCAGGGTACCAGTTCCAACCCAGAATCACGCAGCACGTTCAGATGAGGACTCCGATGTTGGGTCAGCTACTTCATCGGAACTTTCCCAAATGGAGTTTCTAACACAAGATCCTGCTGTTTTTTCAAGTGAGGGTCTCTGCTTGCACAATAAGTTTGAATGGCGAGATCCTTGAAGATTACCGTGACCTGCTCTGCCTCTTCCTTTTCAGATCCAGGTTGCAAGGTCCTACACCAGAAAGCAGCTGGTCCCATGGCGTTCCTATTCACGCAAGGTATATGTCACAAAAGATGTACAGTTGCGGCTGGCCTAGTCTCCTGTGATGTCAACAAAACAGGGGAGGCTCTGGCTGCCTCTTCACTCACTGGGTGGAAAGTTTTTACACTGCCCCGGTTTTAAACTTTAACAATGAGGTCTGTATGGCCAGGTATCTGCTTTTTCTTTAAGAAAAGATTGGCCCTTATCTAAGCCTGACTCCAAAAGATAAACAAAGGCTAGCAAAAATTCTACAGGGAGAAACTCTCAAGCTCTCCGAACAACGGATCATCACCGCCAGGCATACTGCAGATTGTTCTGCCAGAACGAAGGCTTCTGCAATCGTAATTCATAGACTGGCGTGGCTCAGAACCACAGCTTTGGACCCTCACCATATAATGAAGATACAAGGCCTATAACGCGTAACCCAATCGGTTCCAGTCCCAACCAAGTCTTTTTCAATGAAGAGCAACATGCCCACCTCTTGGGTACGTAAGCTTGCTAATTTCCCATGTGGGGCTGCACAGAAGCCACAACGATGAAAACAGGACTGCACTTACCTGTAATCGTTGTTCATCGAGTGTTCTTCTGTGCAGACACATCCCTGTACACATCCCTCCCTCCTTTCCCCGCGGCGTGCTCTTTATTACTACATGTATGTGTGTTTTTACTTCTTCACCGGCAGCTTAGAGAACTGAGGGAGGAAGCCGCTCACCCCACCTTTTAAAGCCACGCCAGGGAGAAAAGCGCACAAAAAAGGCCAGGCGAGCACCTCGTGCCTTTAGGAGCTTTGGAACACCCGTGGCTGTCCTGTGCCATGTGCAGTTCCCATGTGTGTCTGCACAGAACACTCGACGGGCAACCGTTACAGGTTAAGTGCAACTCTGTTATCTCTCTCTCATAAATGTTTTGTATTTCCTCTCCCAGAATATTCCTCCAGCCTTGTGGAAGGGAGGGGATACCTTCAATCGCACTGATGAGAAGAGACCCTGATAGTGGAGGATGGCATCCAGAAGAGGGATGCTGAAAAGATACCTGGATGGGTATCTTATAGAATACAAAAGGAATTACTGGAGGACCACCTGCTAGAAAACTCTCCTGCCAAAGGCTGCATCCACAGACCTATAGCACCTCCAATGCTGTGGCCATGTTCCTGGTTGCTGTCTCTGGACAGAGGTCAAAACGGATCATCTAGGTTGGAGTACAGATGCACTTCTTTTATATTAAGGTGGGCAACTAGAGAGACATCAGCTTGGTGAAAACCCAAGGAGAGGACAACAGGCCAAATGGAGGCGCCTGGTACTGGAGCTTCCTGGACACATGTAGGTAGGCCTCCATGACATCCCCTCATGGCAAGGAAGTCTCCTCCTCCTCCTCCTCCATTATGGCGTGGAGGGTTTCCATGCAAAAATGTCTTTGTTGACCCTTTTGTTGAGATATTTTAAGTCGAGAATGGCTCTCCAATATCCATTTTCTTTGGGGCACAACAAAAGTTCCAGAAAATTTTTGAGTCTCTGGACCAGGCTCTATCACATGAATGGGCATCATCAGAGCATATTTTTCATGTTCTTAGATCTGAGGGGAGAAATTTGCCCTATAGGGGACGAGTAAATTCTACCCTGTAACCCTGTGCACCCACGTGTCCTGAGTGGAAAGCCTCCTGGCCGAGGCGAAGGCTCAGAGCTGCCTGCCTATTACAGAGTTGCTGGTGCACTTACCCGTAACCATTGTTCATCAAGTTCTTCTGTGCAGGCACACACTGGGATGGCGCACGCGGAGGCCTGCCAACCGGGTAAGTTTTTATCGCTTCCATAAAGCTTCACTAGGGGGGCTGCTTCTCCCAGTCCTGCCCCAGCCAGTTTTCCCACCTAAAAAGTCACGTGACATCTGGGAGGAGCGACCCCCCCCTCCCCTAAATTCTTCTGAGTCGCCACAATCTCAAATTGGACCTTGCCAGAGAGGTCACAGCAAGACCGAAGGGAGGGATGTGTGCCTGCACAGAAGACCTCGATGAACAATGGTTACAGGTAAGTGCAACTCTGTTTTCATCTTCGTTCTTCTGTGCCCGTCCCACACTGGGAGATTACCAAGCCACACACTCACAAGGAGGTGGGGTGAATCTCTCCAAGTCATAATTCATTAATATTAATCAAAATACATAATAAACATACCTTTACCGTACCTACATAATAAACGTCATATTTAAACAGTCTGCAAATGTATAGGAAAATGGGACGAATACTAAGAAAGCTACAAGAACGTGCAATGACTTAAAATTGCATAGTGCTCATTCTCCTCCTTTTAAAAAATAGACACTGTAATACTGCTCTAGCTACCACCACGTCACATGTGGTGGTAACATGTACAGTATAATGTCAGACAAACATGTCTAACAATGACCAGGTAGCTATCTTGCATTTTTTATTTTAAAGAAGGCCTGCAACACTGCCAAATACTGTGTGAAATTGATGTCTAAAGTGTAATGCCCAACGAAGGCTCTTGATGAAGACCAAGCAGCTGCCTTAAAAGTGTGAAATAGAGGTACATCTCATAAAACAACTGATGAGGTAGCCAGAAATCCGATAAAGCAAACCCTCTGATGAAGGGGGCTCTGAGCAGGATGTTAGTATGCCAACTGGATGCTAGACACCATCTATCTACCCACTTGCCCTTATCTGAGCTCAAAAAACCACACAAACAAATGCAGATTGAATGAAACTCCTCTGTCTTAATTAAACAAAAATGACAACGCCCATTTGAATCCTAATGAGCGCAGTGTTTTCTGTGTCCTGTATTGCGGGTTTCGGAAAAACACAGGCAGGGTGATATCCTGCAACCAGTCAAAGGAAAACAAGAAACTTTTGGTAGGAACTGGAAACCTGGACAGGGGACAGTCCCAGTTCCACGAAATTTGGAAAAATGGTGCCTCAGCCCTGAGCGCTGACAAGACACTTGTTCTCCCAGCTACAGCAATGCAATGAAGACGCTCACCTTCAACGACGGAAGCTCCAATGTGCAAGTGGCTAGGGGGGAGCCAGCATGCTTTTAAACGTTCAGTGTTAAAAAAAATAACAAGAGCTCATGAGCGCGGTTCTTCTCTTTGCGGCGGCTCCTCCCAGGTAGTCACATGACCATTCAGGCAGGAAAATGGGCTGGGACGGGACTGGGAAAAGCGGCCCCCTACTGGAGCTTTAGGGAAGCAGCAGGCCTGCGTGTGCTCAGTCCCAGCGTGGGACTGCACAGAAGAATGAAGACGAACAGTCTCTTCCCGCCCTTGCTGGTCTGGCTGGGAAGCCTCTGCTGAGCTGGGGACTAATCTATGCTTGCTCCAGGAGGTCTGCAAGTGCTGGGACTCTCTGGAGGCGCACTGTTCGTACAACTGTGAAAAGAGTGGAACGTGCTCTGCGAAGGCCTGATGGAGGATAAGGGAATAGCCTTCTTTTTCTCCTTTGTTTCACCCAGGGCTGCATCCGCAAACAGGGGTTCACCTTGGAACAGAACAGAGGAGAGATTGTTCTTTGATAGGAGATCCACTTTCCACTGTTTCAGCCATAAATTGTGTCAAACCACCAGTGTTGGCAGCAGGGGATCCTACTGAAAATTGCATGGAATTCAAGCAGCGTCGGTTGCAAAGGCGGCGGCGCTCTTAATTTTTAGCAGCGTTTGCTTCAGTCTGACTGGATCTGGATTCAAGTTCTGGAGGAGGTCATCTGCTCAAAGGACTGCTGCTCTGATGGCCAGAGCTGAGGCTTCATGGGCCTACTTACTTAAGGGACAGCTCATTCTTCCCGGTGTCTGAAGCAGGGAGCTCTGGCTCTCGAAAGCTCTCGCCCTGAAAATCTTGCCAGTCTCCAAGGGTCCACTGGATTCAGATCCTGCTGTTTACTGCAGACCAGCTCGGCCACCCACCTAAACCTGTCCTCATTCTCCCTGTCTGCAGGGTCCTGGAGGGCACAACCCCTGAGAGAAGAGGGAACCTGAAGAATATTCCATACTGGCAGCCCGAAGAGAATAAAGGTTCCTGGCCACAGGATGAAGGCTCTTGCCTCCTCGGGGCACAGTCCACTCGCCTCAAAGTCTCTTCACGGGAGTCTGGGGTCTTAGCAGGACGGGGGGGGGGGGAAGCCCTGAAGTCCCCTTTTTTACTAGAGACAGGTGGTGAGGGCTGAGGCAGCATCTCAGCTGAGAATTCTGGCCAGGAGACAAGTGGGAAGAGCCTGGTGCTGCGCTGGTGCTGCGCTGGTGCTGCGCTGGGGGACTCTTCTCCTGACCGCTCAATCGGACTGCACAGAGTTAAGATTCTGAGTGAAACTTCACTCCACATGGCCAGAGGGAGCGACGTGGCACTGCGTGTGGGCCGGGGGGGGGGAGGCGGGGCTTGGGCCCTTTTGCACCTAAAGGAGCTCCTGGAGTCTCTGCTGCTGAAGCGTGTCAGCAGTCTGTAGAACAGAAGCCAGCTTCCTCAGAGGCTCTAGAGGCTCCTTCTGCATCTTTGGGAAGTCAAGGAGGACCAGGAAGAGGAGCCATGTCTGCACTTTTGTTCTTCTCCAGAGGTCTTTAATGTCCTCATTGGTAATCCAGGAGCAAACATCCACCAAAAATCCTCAGAGGGATCCAGAACCCTGAGATCATTGCATCTCCCCATCCCTCTGCAGATTACTCAATGAATGGGAAGTCTCAAATGCGCTCCAAAGTCTCAGAGGTACTCCTGCCCTCCCGAGTTAAACTGGAGGGAGCTGGCATGCTAGAACTGAACGCAGCTCCCTCGTGCTCAGACTGTGGCCACCAAAACGGAGGCGGAGGCAGTCAGGAAGGCTCCTGGCTCAGCTGAGGCCGCGATGGTGGTGGGGATCCTGGTGGGCTCTTATGGCAGTTGAGGCACCAACTCAGGGAGGCAGCAGAGACAAAATACTTGTGGGAGGAGAGCCGGCCGCTCCCTGGTATCTGCCGCGGAAGCAGATGGTCTAGCAGTCGGGGGCTCTGCCGAGTGCTCCGGGCTCCACGGTGTCCTTGCTGACTGCATGGGAGAAGCATGAGTACAGGCCACCCCTGTTGACTTTAGAAGGCACCTTGATGACTGTCATGCCTTGCTAAGCGTAAAAAGCTTGTTAGTCTAGCCCTTGCTCCTCTAGGCTGCTTTCACTTTTGAAGAGCTTGGAAGTGCATCCGAAGCAGAGCATGGACTGGGGCTTGCCCCCTGGTCGGATGTGGAAGCAACATAAAAGTAATTTGCATAGCCCTGCCTGTGGAGCGACTACCAGGTGCAACCACTTCCGGCCACCTTGCCCCATTGATGGAGAGCAAGCCCTTGTGCAACAGGATCACGACTGTACCATTTAAGCTGTTTTCTTGTAGTGTGATGAATTGCTACTTCTTCAAGGGTCAATGATTTTATCCCCCTTCTTGCCCAGAGATTAGTTCCTCTGGGTTGAGATTTGGGGTGGTCAGGAACCTGCAATATTGCAGTAATTCTGAAGAGTTCAACAGTTGCCATTTTTCTCTTGTTTTTAACACCACACAGTCAGGCTCAGACAAGTACTCCTAGGGAACTACAGAGCACATGCCCCTGCAGCCCCCGCTCCCCAAGCAGCTGTTTTATTAAGATTCAGGACCTGAGCACTGTTAAAAACCATGGTAAAAGCAAAACAAGTCATGGGATTCTGTGATAAAGGGCACTGGCCAGCCAACAAGTCTTTTTGCCATGACTCCAGGGCTTGACCAGTCAGATAATTCAAAGGAACTGAACTAATTCAGTGCAAACGTTCACTTTTTCTTCTGAACACCTGAACCAGTATCCCCCAGCCCACGCCATGTCACCAACGTAACTGAAGTTTTCAGATTTGAAAGCAGTTGCCATGAAGCACAGTGGGCCACCATTCAAGGAAAATCTAACACTTTCTTAGATTAATGAAACCAGTTTCACAGCTCTTCTGATTTGCCCTGTACTTTTCATTAGCAAGAACTGCTTGCTTCCTCGTGAGATATAACACCTCCCCCTCACACACACAATTCAGGCTGCAATCCTCTACCAGCTTTAGTAAGACTGCCAAATGCACAAGAGCAAAGCGGATTCTGCCATACTGGTGCCACCCACTACTCAAAGGACTGCCACAAGCCATGACTTTCACCCTCACTCACTGCTGGCTGGATTCCACCTCGCTCTGCTGCACGGCATTGAAACTCTGCATCGCTTGCACCTCTTCCTCCTCTTCATCTTCACTGGAGGCTTCCTCGGCCGCGTGAGTCGAGCGAGGGGGAGGAGCAGTGGCTGTCCCATCCGCCTTCTGAATGGAGGGTTTCTGGCAGATGTACTTTGGGTCTCGGCCCAGGTTGCAGATCTCTTCTAGTAACTGAGGAGAGGGCAGAGGCACATTGGCATGGAAAAGGTTCTTGCCAGCCTTGCAGTACAGCCAGGAAGCCAACAGCTAGGGGCACAGCTTGGGAAGTTGGCAGGATGGAGTGGAACAAAACTTAGCTGGGCAGAAAAGGTTGCACTCTGCTCCCTACCTTAATTATGGCTGTGGTAGCATCGGTCTTGAGTGTGGGCTGGTGCCTCATGAGCTCATCCACAGCACTCCCAAGATTGGAAGCGGTGTCCCCTAGAATGAACGGAGGAGACTAGATAAGCTAAAAAATGTCCTTGTTGCAATAATATAGATTAAAGCACATTATACTAAGCAATACTAAGCAATATAGAGTGATGCAGTTGTATTCTGGGTGAACTTTTAAACTTTGTATGAACTGTCTGTCTGTTTTTTTCAGAGTGTTAAGTAACCAAAACAGGTGTGCATTCATCTTTGACAGCTAATTAAAAATAAGTGGACTCTATCTAGATTAATGTTCCTCTATCAGAGAATGAACCATAACGATCTACCATCTTAACTTTTTCTGCCATATCTTACAGATTTATAGTTTTGTTTTGCAAGTTGGATATAACATCATTTTTTGGCTAATTAGGTGGTTTTGCAATAGAAATTATGAATATTCAATGAAGCATCAAACCAATCAGTTTGATTATACTATTACATGAAAAGATCTTAGATATTTGCATAAGATATCCTATAAAGTATGCAAATTCAGATAGAGTATTGGAGTTCTGATTGGAAGAAATCTCATGAGGATTTAAGTAAGAGATTTTATTTGCACTGTATGCTATGAGAATCTTAATGCATCTCATAGAAACTTTGATTGTTTTAAACTCAGAGTTTATTAGGAAATGTTAGCAAACCTAATTCTTATTGCCTTTCTGTGTTCTTATTTTGTAGGATTTATATTAATAACCATATATATTTTGACAACTTGCTTCATTAAAAAATAGGGTGTATATTCAATAAAAGAAAATAAACTCTAAACAGGTGTCTGTGTACTTTGATGAGAAGCAGGAAAGCAATACAGGACCCTGTATAAATAAATGTCCTAATAAGCAGACTGTCCAAAGAGCAAGTATGTTTGACAGGTCTTGGACTAATTGCTAAAGCTATCCAAGAGAAAGATAAATCTTTCCTTTAGAATAACGGAAGCTTAGTTAAGACACGGGCAGGGAGTCTGTTACATCCTTAGAGAATTTTAGAAGGATATATTCCATTTTATCATTTCATTTAAACACCAGAAAAAAGCTGCACTGTTTATCAAAGAACTGGACAGCGTTTCAGACAAAGGATCAACTAACTGTCAGCGTCCATTCTATTCTGTTCCACATATTCTATGCTGCTTCTTTTTTTTAACACCGATATCTATAGTGGAAATAATATGATGGACCTGGCGTGCAATCCAAGCAATGGTTTCAAGAACTTCACCGTCACCAAGGAATCTTGGGTGCTCCCCCCTAACTGGGTCACAACACAAGCCAAGATCTTTGGTACCCATGACAGGCTCACTCCCTCTTGTCCAAATGCCATCTGGGAGCACAGCTCATATGAGCTAGAACACACTAATATTAAAATGTTATCTCAATTAAGATAATGACTGCATCCATATCGTGTTATTTATTCGAGGTGCTTCCCCTTGTAGCTCAAAGCTTTTCTAGAAGCCTTGTCTTTTAAAATCTTAAAAGATTCCACTTTTAAGACAGTTCTTTTCTGAAGACCTGACAGTATGCAAGATACTAACCAAGCGGATCTGAACTGCGACGCCTCCTCATTGCTGGGAGGTAGTCAGGCGACAGCAACACTTTAAAGAGGCGTTCAAAAGGCTGACACTGCACAAAGGATTGGAGGCCACGAGCATTCAGGCAGAGAGCACTGAAGACATTCGGGAGAGAACCCAGAACTTCGCGTGTGGCAGGAACCTGAAACATCAACAGAGTCGCTGTCTTACAGCTGGGCTATAGACAAATGTCTACGTTAATCGTGCATTTGTTCTGAAGAACTACAAAAACGAATACAACACCTGCCTACCCTGGACTGCAGTCTAATTATCACAAAAACGCAGTGAGAACCCATGCTTATTATGTTTTTATTTATTTCCTTATCTATATGGATTAGGGTTGGAGAGAGAGTGTGTATGCGTGCACTTTATGGGACAGAGGAGAAAAATTATGTGGGCAGCAGCACAGGCACAGATTAAAGGTGAAAACCAGGGACAGAAGCAGAATGGAGAAAGTGGAGAGAGGAAAGGGGCCGGAGAAGGGTAGGAAAGGAGAAACAGAAACTAACCCCCATCTAGTCCTTTCCTCCATAGCCCCTTTCCATGATTTGATCAAAATGCAAAAGATAAATGCAAAACGTGAAGAACGTTGAAACATATAAAAGTAGAGAGATAAAAATAAGAGCGAAGGACTGCCATGGGCAGGGAAATCTCATTTTCCCCTCCCCCATTATTTTCTCCTTTTCCGTTCCTTGAAAGTCCCATAGCCTCCCCTAGGGTTGCCAGGCAGCACCCAACAGCCCACGAGAGCATGTAAGGGGTGGGAACTGGCACACCAGCATCACAATGGCATGTTGACGTTACTTCTGATGAAAACTGAAAGTGATCTCACTGGATGCTCTCTAGAGCTCTAACAGAGCATCCCATCTATACATACTCCAGGGAGTCCTATCAAATACTACAGCACTCCTTGACGTCACTTCTGGTTTTCAATGGAAGTGATGTCAGCATGCCATGCTATTACTAAGCACATTTATTTCTTAAAGTTTAACCCTCCCCCTCCATGTAGTTTTTAGATGTCAGATTTTTCAGGTTAGTAGAAAAATCTGTCTTGTCTGTTCAGGGTCCCAGCCTCCTGGTGAGAATCAGATATACTGATAACAGACTAAGTTCAGGGTTCTGGTGTTGACCTATAAAGTCCGAAAGGAAAGAGACCGGTGTAGCTCGTTGCCACCCCTTTCTTGCAACCTTGGATGCCACTAACCAGCTATACTCTGGATTCAACCGGCACCGGTTGCCCTCTGGCGTCATGACGAGCGAAGTTTGAGAGAACTCCATTGTATTGGGACTTTATTCTCTCTCCTTGTATGCATATTGGGCTCATTGTAGAATGTATATTGGACTTATTGTAGACACTGTAGACCTATTGTAGGTATATTGGATTACTCCTAGTGTGGTACAGACAATATAGTTGTACTGAGATACATTTTGGCATACTTCCTTTTTCTTTGTTGTATACTAGTGCTCTTGAGGAAGTATATTCTCTCCCCCCCCCCTTCTGGTTGACCTATAAAGCCCTATGTGGACTGGGCCCAGCATACCTTCGGGGCCGCCTCTCCCCATATGTTCCCCGGAGGTTGCTTCGATCAGCCACTAAGCACTTGCTGATGGTCCCTGGCCCCAGGGAGGTCCGCCTGGCCTCGACCAGAGCCAGGGCCTTTTCGGTCCTGGCTCCAACCTGGTGGAACTCTCTGTCTGAGGAAACTAAGGCCCAGCAGGATTTGTTATCTTTCCGCCGGGCCCGCAAGACATAGATGTTCCGCCAGGCATTTGGTGGGGGCTAGGCTGTCCTCTCGCCGGCCATACCGCTGAAGACCTTCCACCACCCATGCAGGAAAATGCTGTATTTTAATATTTTATACCCGCCAATTTTAATTGTTTTGATAAAATGTTTTAATGTTTTTATAATGTTTTTACTGTTTTAAACTGTTGTTAAACCGCCCTGAGCCCATCTGACGGGGAGGGCGGTCTAGAAATGTGATTAAATAAATAAATAAATAAATAAATAAATAAGTAGAGTAATAACAACAACAACATTCGATTTATATACTGCCCTTCAGGACGACTTAACACCCATTCAGAGTGGTTTACAAAGTTTGTCATTATTATCCCCACAACAAAACACCCTGTGAGGTGGGTGGGGCTGAGAGAGCTCTGAGAGAGCTGTGGCTGAGCCAAAGTCCTTGAGCTGGCTTCAAGTGGAGGAGTGAGGGATCAAACCTGGCTCTCCAGATTAGAGTCCCGCACTCTTAACCACTACACCAGACTGGCTCTCTGGTAGCAAGTGTAGTTGATGTGCTTCAACTAAAAAAACCAAAATGTGGGTATATTCATTTGTACAGCCAGAAATTGGAAACAGCTGTAATGCAATATGGCAGGATAGGAAATTACTCCTGCCCCGAAAATAAAACAGCAATCTGGGGGTTCAACAGGAAGGCAGATAAACTAGTAAGGCACTCACATCTTTAATAAGGAGAGCATGCAACATGACATCCGTTAAGCCGTTGTCCTGTAGTGAGGACAGCAGTGAAGGCTCTTGGAACACGAAGACTGTCACAACTTCAGTGGCTGACATGAAAAAAAAAATCATAGAATGAAGTCAGTGATTGGCCAGTACATACCAGTCCAGACAGGGAAGAAACCCTGGGAATCCCAATTCAAGGCACCATGCCAGCTCAGGGCAGCCCAAGTCAGTAATCCTATCAGGGTTACATCAAGAGGCACATAGCCAAGAGAAAGCAGGGCTATATATTACAGATACCACAGAGAGAGAGAGAGAGAGAGAGAGAGAGATACCAAGCAAGAAGAGTGATGGCCCGTAATATTCTGCATTGCTGATGATGTGCTTTAGAGAGGTAGGCAGAGAACCATCCATCACTGTAAAGAGAAAGAAAAAAGTAGTCAGGCACAAATGTTCTGGTAACATTTTAAAACAGACATCCAGAGTTGTGTGTATTTTGCTAACTGAGGTTGAAATTCTGGGGCTGTGCTTGGTGAGTTCTACAATGGTTAACTTGATTAAGTAATTTCTCTTATTTAGCATGAATTATTCTTTTATAATTTATTCTGACCCTCGCTACTTATGAAGCAATGCAAGGGTACTGAAATCCTTCTTTCTGATCTCTGGAAATCATATCCAGCTATTCTGCTATTTCAGTAAGCCTCATTCTACAAATCTTCAGTAAGGGGCTAGAAAAATTGCTCTGCTTTAAAAGGGAATGATGAAGATCTCAGGAAACTGCACCCAAGACCAGATTCTACAAATCTTCTGAGCCCCCACAGAAGTCACAGAACACACAGAGCCCTATTCTTACACACCAATTTTCTTTCCTGGACCGTATTTAGTAATAGTTTTAAAGGGCAGTAAAATTCCCACAAAAGCTATCAGAATAAAAAATGCCACAGAATATTCAAACTTTGGGAGGAAACCCATTCACGGGATTTTTATGCTGGAACTTTCAACTAAGGTGACCCAGCATCGTGAATGGTTAGGTCCACCTTGAGAGAAACGATGCAATTTGTTGCCTGAAGGGGGCCAGACCTTCCTATGAGTATGAAAGCCTTCCAGAGCAGCCAGTCTTGGTGATCTTCAAGCAGAAGCTGGACAGCCCATTGGTCAGTAATACCTAATCTGGATTTCTTGCCCAAGAAAGGAGTAGTATTAGATAGTCTACATGGGCCCTCTCAACTCTAGGATTCTGATTCTATTACCTTTACTTGAGTAGCTATCAGTAATTGCTGGCAACTATATGACTAAGAAATGAACATATTGTAATGACCGAGAAGGCTGAAAGAAGCCAGTCAGAGAATCACTGGTTTAGCAGCCCATTCACCCAGATACCCTGGGCAGCCTCACCGTGGCGTATGCCGTCTGAGAAAGCTGGGTCTTGGATGGCCTTTTTCAGGAAGTTCAACATAGACTTGAGAAGTGCTGCCCGCTGAGGGATACACTGGACACCTGCAGTAGTGAAGGGATCAGGAACTGAATTACTGAATGCTTGCAGAAGCACTACAAAAGTTCTTACTCCACCTTCTCAACATACTTGAATATTTCAGTGTTGGCAGAATGGATCTAACTATTTGTGCTCAGAAGGCAGACAGAGCTTTCCTGTGCGCCTTTTCTTTTCAGCAGCCTCTTCCTTCTCCCAGTAAAAAGTCCAGTAGCACCTTTAAGACTAACCAACTTTTTTGAAGCATAAGCTTACAAGAACCACAGCTCTCTTCATCAGAGACACCTGACAAAGACAGCTGTGGTTCTCAAAAACTTATGCCTCAATAAAGTTGGTTAGTCCTACTGGATTTTTTTACCATTTTGAAATTACAGACTAACATGGTTAACACCTCTGTTCCTTCTCCCAGAAGGATTGTTCCTGGGATCATAGGAATTGTCCAAGGAAACAGCTATGTGGGTTGGTGGGCTGCGATGCGGAGGATCAAGGGGATTAAAACCAACACTTTCCTCAGCACTTGCATAAGTGGGAGGGGGAGGGATTTTACCTCCTGTCCCTTCCTCAGCCCAGCCCAGCCCACCTAGGTTCCTGCATCCTGGAGAAGATTTCCCTGGAAGTCAGAAGGGGCTACAGGAACAAAAAAGACACAGGAAAATGCTACGTTCTGTGCATGGAATGGTTGGGTCCCCACACTGTTTATTAATCTAAAAACTGCATCTAACGTTCAGAATATTTTTAGATTTGAGTTTAATAAGCAGACTTTGAGGACATCCAGTGTAACAGGTATTAACACAGAATCAAAGTCATATTATATACAAGTGATTTTACCCTTGAAGTGCTCAGCCAACATATCACAAGAAGCCATTGAGGGTTCTGCTATTTGCTCCTGGGGGGCCAAGATGTGACAGGCTTCTTACAAGCCTAACCAGTATTGTCTGATGGTATCATGCAGGCGCAGTAATGGCAAATGAAGGGTTTGCTTTGCTGCCATCAGTACCTCAGACTAGCCTGTATTCAGCTGGAGTCAGGGCAGTCTTCTCCACTGCCACTCTAATAGTTATCCCCCGTGTTTCAGACTCCCCTAATCCAGCTAAGAACCAGGAAGAAACTTGAATAGTTCCGCCCACGAGCCATCTGTGGAGGAGGGGCAGAACAAGGCCACCTTCAAAATGAGTATGTTCAGCTCCAGCATCTCCTCAACTTTTTTAGACCCTTAGCAAGGCTTCCTGAAAAGACTCAGTCATGGTTCAGCTGCTGGGAAGGGGCACGTGAACTTACCAGGTCACAGCTTTTACGTCAATGTGATGAGGATGGAGGTAGGGAAGGGCAGCACCGGCAGTGAACGGAATGCGGATGGGTCCCCATGCATCTCTCTAGTGCTCACATTTCATGGGGTCGGGAACTCAGCCTGTATTAATCTCCTCCAACCCCCCCCCCCGCCCCCCACTGATGAGATCAGTCCCTCCGCACAGAAGTTGAAGGTATATCCAGCTATGAATAAATGTTCCCCCACTGGTCATCACGGTGGCCATGAAATCCTGGGCTGCATCAGACGACAATGCCGTGGATGTTGAAACTTCCCAGAACTATCAGCTGGGATGCCTCCAATACCAACTGTCTTTTTGATGCAAAGAATTTTTAAATAATAGAAGAATTAAAATTAAATTATCTATATAAATATAAATAAAATGAATGGAAGAGAATTGCATGGATTTACTTTTTTAAGTATCTGAATACCTGAGAACGAAAATGCATTTCTACCAAGCCGTTACATACCACTTCGGGGTGAGACAATGGTGCTTGTGCTACTGCTGCTGCAGCCGGGAGTGACGGCACTTGGGGCCCTCGCCTCCGCCGCTGCTTCCTGCTGAGGCTCTCCAGAGGCGGAAGGGCCCGGGCTGCTCTCCATGGCCACATCAGAGACTGAAAGCACAGGAAGGGAGGGGCCTTAGAGGAGCACAGAAGCGGGCTTCACTCTGGAAAGAAAATTCTGCACTGCGGCAAGAGCAACTGCTGGAAAACCACGAGGCACTAAGGACAAGAGACTTTTGGCCCAGCCCCACTGGAAAGTGGACTCGAGCCCTAGGAAATGACGTATCCAAGCCCCATCTCGAATTCCACAAATCTATTCTGCATTACTACTAGAAAAACAAGTTAAGGCAGCGGCAAAAAATGCTTACTACAATCTCACTCTAGCCTGGAAAACGGCTTCTTACCTCGACACGGCCGACCTGGCCACCTGGATCCATGCTATGGTAGCATCAAAACTAGACCACTGTAATGCATCAGACATTGGTCTCCCATCTGAGTTAACTAGGAGGCTCCAACTGGTGCAAAATGCTACGGCTCGATTATTATCAGGAGCGAGCAGGAGCTTGAGCATCACTCCCATCCTACAGTCACTCCACTGGCTACCTATCAGTTACCATGCTCAATTCAAGGTACTGGTTATTACATACAAAGCCCTTCACGGCCTTGGTCCAGCATACCTACGGGACCGCCTCTCTCCCTATGTCCCTCCACAGCAGCTTCGCTCATCTGAACAGGGCCTCTTGCAGGTGCCAGCCTGTACATGGGCTTTCTCGGTGGTGGCCCCTACCCTATGAAACGGCCTGCCTGAGGAGGACAGGAGAGCCCCCGCCCTCCTGGCTTTCCGTAAACAATGCAAAACTGAATTATTCAAAAAGCTAAGAGGGTGGTATTATAGGAAAGGGATCCCAGAGGTTTCGCTAGTGAGTTAGAAACCATAGATTTCACCATTATGTTGCCTTACATATCATCTGTTGCTTTAAATACGTACTCCTATATCCTACCCGTGCTTTATTTATGTTGTTCAATGTAAGTCCTAGAATTGATTATGTTCTGTTTCAGCAATTCCTCAACCTTTTACCCCATTACATTGTTTACGGAAATGTTCTTGACGCTGTATGGAAATGCCTGCCCTTGTCCTTGCCACTGATCGTACTAATCTCACACTATGTAAGCCGCCTTGAGTCTCAGTGAGAAAGGCGGAATATAAATAACGCATGACTATATACACTTCACTGAGCGTACAGGGTGGGTTCACCTCCTAAACAGCATTGTTTATTCAAGTCTGACAACCCTCCTTTGCCCTAGCATGTTAGGGGTAAATCAGAGGCCTACGCGTGCCATGGCTGCTACCGACTCCATCTGTGAAGCAAGCATCAAAGCTAGCTTAAAATGTTCTCTCTGTTTCACAGTTCTGCTTATTTTAATTCATTATCTTCCAAACTGCAGTACTGGTGATTAAGCAGCACACTATGGACTTGTACATCCCCTCAGTATATGCTCTGTAATATTAAGGACACCACGGTGTTGTTGTTGTTTGGGTTAGATACTTTTGTAAGGGAAAAGGCATCAATTGTTTATGGAAGAGTTACCTTCTATGTCTGTCTCCATCTCTTCACCCTCTTGGGTAGCAGCAACAGCAGAAGCTGCAGGTCTCTGGATCTTTGGCTTTATTACAAAGGGACATTCCCTCCGGCACAAGTCTGCCTCATGCTACAAAAAAATTACAGAACAAGAAGGGAGGCAGATGAACTTCTCGATTCGAAGAACTGACAAATGGCATCACTACAGATAGCCAGACTGTTTGATTCTAAGAAAGTCTTATGTACAGAATATACAAAATGAACTGAGGAATGGAATACGCTGCAAGCGATACCCAGAAAGTGCCTGCCACGAGAGAAGCAATTCATTGTTTCAGTCTCTGACTTAGGGCCTACAGACATGACGAGGTCTTCCCCAAAGAAGCAACTGCCTGTGTGTGAGCAGTCGCCTCCCGCAGCCCAAGTGTTACTTGACTCATGCTGAAGGGCCAAAGAGGAAAAGCAAGGACTCTACCTCTAGTCTGTAGATGAAGATAGAGAGGCCACTGTGAGACTGGAAAGCTGCCATGTCTAGGTTTGTGATTAAGTCCACCACACGGACAGCTCGGGTCACAAAAGTGATCTGGTCCTGTTCATCCCCCAAGAACTTGATCACCTAGAAAAGTGTGAAAGCAGCAAAGCGAATTTAAAAGGAGGTACCTCAAAACAGACTGATTCACGGTTGCAGATGTCCAGAACTCCTAAATGGCACAGGTAAGCATCCACAGATTTATGAAAGAGATCAAGGCTTTAACCAAGTCACATCATAATTTTTTTCTACAAAGTTCAGGAAAAATTTCAGCATGCTTACCCATCTTTCAAACACAAACCAGGGCCAGTCT
Organism: Eublepharis macularius; assembly: GCF_028583425.1. Lineage (NCBI taxonomy): Eukaryota > Metazoa > Chordata > Lepidosauria > Squamata > Eublepharidae > Eublepharis > Eublepharis macularius. The sequence continues at coordinate 26,219,962 of NC_072808.1, read as the reverse complement.
CTTCAGCCTCAACTCAAGACTAAATTCCTGCTGCTATTTGCCTCTAACAGAAAAGCCATGCCGCTGTCTGGCAAAATATTTTAATGTTCCCAAAGGCAGCTAAACTCAAGGAATGAGTTACAGCAGACTGCAGCCTATTTGCCCGCACCCACGTTAAACGGAGTTTGGACTCTAAACACATTCCAAGCTTGGGCTGACGAAAACTAGAGTACAAATCCAAGCAAGGTTTAGGCAACAGAGAATTCCATAGAACAGCGTGTCTAAGTTACAAAATGTTGAAAGAAAGGCCTTCCTATGGCAAATAATACATTTGTCAGTTTTTAGTTTAAATGACCCAAACTGGCCACTCTCTCTCTCTTATTTATTTATTATTTAAAACATTTATGTATCACCTTTCCCCCCAAAACAGAGTCCCCAAGGTGGCAAACAAGGGATAATTAAAACATTAAAACAACATTTAAAATGCACATATAAACACATACAGGGCTTTAAAGATCAATGCTAGCACCTTAAATTGGGCCTGGAAGCAAACTGGGAGCCCACGTAGATGGAACAGGCTACAGTGATATGGTTCCCTAAACCTGATTATGTGAAGCCAGGCAGATCATGAGGGGGTGGGCAGGAAGGGTTACATCAGTACTTAGTTCTCGTGGCCCCTTCTTACACACCCAGGGTAAGGCCGATCGCCTCCTTGGGGTTAGGTACCGATTTCCCCCAGGCTAGTTTGGCCAGGGATCCTGGAGGTTTTTTGTCATGTTCTGGGCATGAAGCAGGGGTCACTGGGGGTGGGGGTTGCTGTGAATTTCCTGCATTGTGCAAGGGGTTGGACTAGATGATCCCGGAGACCCCTTCCAACTCTATGATTCTATGACCCACTTCAGTCGTCCCACTGACTGCGGCATTGTGTACCAACGACAGCTTCCAGAAAGTCTTTGAGGACCATCTCATACAGCATGCGCTGTAGTAACTGAACCTGGATGTTACCAGGGCGTGCACCACCACGGTAAGACTTTTCTTGCCCAGGAAGGGCCACAGCTGGCTCACCAGCCAGAGCACATGAAAAGTGCCCTGGCCGCTGCTGCCATCTGTTTATCCGAACAAGAGGCCTGGGTCCAGCAACACCCCCAAGCTACAAACCTGCTCCTCTAGCGGGAGTGCAATCACATCTGGAACAGGGGACATCCCCATACCTGGGTCAAAGCCTTCCCCCTTTAGTAGCACCTTCATTTTGTAAGTTTCAGCCTGTAGCCCTCATCCATCCCCAAACTGTTCAGTTTCCAGAGTCTCCCTAGGATCTGCCAGAAGTATGAGACAGAGTTGAGTGTCATCTGCATATTGGTGCAGCTCACATCTCTCCTAGAGGCTTTACATAAATGCTTAAAAGTACGGAGGACAAGACAGAACCTTGTGGCAGCCTATTACAGGAGCAATCCGATGTGGGAAAGCTTGGTTACGTAACAAGACTCTGCCTCTGTGAATGGTGGGCTAGATTTGAAGGCACCGAATGCCCAGTTATTTCAGACAGGAGGCCTGGCACACTTCTTGCTTCTTTGATACTGTCAGCCTTGACAGACTGCCCACATAAGCCAGCGCACACGGCCTCACCTTCAATAAGGCTTCCATCATGCCACAGGAGACCAGAGCTTCGCCTCCAGCATCGTAGCTTGCCAGGTGGTACAAGAATGAGAAGAGTGCCGTGGCAAACTGGTGAGGATATGGCTCCATGGAAGGATCTGAAAGAGGGAAGAGGGCTCATTAAATGCCATGAGAAACCAACCAGCAGAATCCAGTCTCACTATTTAAATTCTCCCTTTGCATATCTGAGATTATAGACTTGCCAATCATGGCCTGTATACAGTTCCGGACCAGGACTGGCAAAAACCCATGGTAGGAGGCAGTTCCAGTACAGTCAATAATACTGCTGAGTTTCGGAGTCCGCTCCAAGTGCACAATGGAAGTCAACGTCCTCAACGAGGCAGCTTTAATGTCCTGTCGAGAAGGAAAGGAGAGATTAGGCCACAAGGAGGATCTTAAGCTGTAATGTATGCCTACTGCAAAACCAGTCAATGCTGGCAATGGCAGCTCTAACAACCTAGTGACAACCTCTAGAATATATGGCAGCAAAACAGAAGAACCCTGGGTCCATCCAGGCAGATTATGCAAACGCTCTGGAAGAAGTCACTGGGAGCAGCATTCAGTGTGATGTTGGTCTTCCTTCCCACCCAAAGGAAGATTGGGAGGACAAAGCACAGGTGACCTACCATTAACTGTGTGTCTGTTATCTGCAGCACATCCACTAGCTCCTCTATCAACCCGTTGTATAGTATACTGTTGGCGGACTCTTGCAAGGCATTTGAGTACACTGCGAAAACAAGAGAGGCTATGTTGTGAATTTGCAGCAGTTGACAGATGCGTGGGAAAGCAAGTCCATCTATTCTTTTGAGATCCAAACCACGATGCCTTCCTGATGTTTCAACAGAGGCACGCTGCAACTTCTTGAAGCGTACACCACATATACCCAAAGGGGGCAAGCAGACCCGGCATTATACTAGGTTTAAGTACCAGAAGGGTAGAAAATAAGAAATTCAGTGTGCTATCAGGGCACATTTGTTCTCTTCTTCAGACCCAGATGAGGCAGTGGAATCCTTAACTGTGGGTAATGGGCTGGATGAAGGCTAATCAGCCCAGATAAAGGCAGAAGGTGTTTTGTTCCTGGGGCCTGAGAATTATGCTTGCATTTGATGGGACTGGTTAATAACCGGAGGTTTTCCTTGATGCATTGTTCCTTTGGTAACTAGCTGGAATGGCACACACCTGGCTAATGCCACATGAACCGTGGTAATGTCCACACACTTCAGCATGAGCTTCCCTTGCTCAAAAACTTCAGATTCTCCAAAACACAGCAACCTAGTTACTAGCTCAGACTGGCCTTGGGGACTGAAATATCTGAACTGGATGTACGTCAGTTTCTACACACAATCTGAGGTGGCAGTCTTGACTGCAAAATGCTAAACGGTCTGTGTCTGGTGCATTTGGGCACAATTAAATTTGAGTCCCCAAAAATGTCCCATTAGTTCAGGCTATCAAATGAAGCTCTGCTCTGAATTCTATCATGCAGATAGGCTATGCTGAGCAAGTCCATTTGTCCCCTTCAATTTATCCTCACAACAACCCTTTAAGGTAGGTCAGGCTGAGAGAGATGGAATAACTGACCAAAGGTCACCTAGCAAGCTTTCATGGCTGAGTGGAGATTTGAACCCAAGTCTCCTAGATCCTAGGCAGACATTCCTAAAGGAAGTCCACTTCTCTTGTTTAAATATACTGAAAACCACACTGAGAATCATTGGTCAAAAGGTGGTGTAAAAACCTAAATGGGTTGAGTCAGGTATTCAAAAAAGACAGCATGCTAAAGACAGCATGCTAATCAAAGTAACACTGCTTTCTAGACCTACTTGGGTTTGCTTGTATAAATATGCAAGCTCTCTCCCCACTCTGGGAAGTGCCATGGATAAGAACCCGCCCACCATCCTTACCTAATATAGAAATGGCATGCAGCCTGGCTTGAACAGCTTGCAACCGCTTTTTATGATTGGAAAAGCCATGGGCCAGGCGAATATGTGTAAACAGCAGCATCTGTAAACACAGAGAGCAATGTTAAGCAATGTTACATTAAAGCATTGCACAGTCCCAACAACAAACTCCCCAACTAGGTCTGCCTATGTCACAGAAAGAGGAGGGCCTATTCATTCAACCCTTAAAATCCTGGGTACTACTGTCAGTGACCTTTGGTACTGAAGGCTTGGCTCCTGCCTAGCTGGGGGGAAATGTGCTGGCCTATAAATTTCCAACCTGGCTCTCACCCTCCCTAGCTGTACTCCTTAATTTCATACAGCTAGCATTGCCAAGTAACTAAGTGTGCTCTGACTGGCTCTTGGTCTGATAGCATGACATCAGTAGGGCAGAAAAAGATGGCTCCCTGCTGTACATGGTTCCCTTCTCTAAGGAATAATTTTTTACCATAATGTGATAGAGAAGATTGTTTCCATGCATACGACCATCGAGATGCCTGGATTCGCTTGGCATGGAAATGGACTCCTATGCCAAACCTAATGGTGAGAACTTGTCAGCCAAGAAGCGTGTCAGAGAAGCTAAGATAGCAAGCTCTTAAGTGTTTTAGCCAGACAGCTGTAGCTAGCAACAGCAAGTGTTATTGGTTCTATCTTGCCTACTGCCTGAAGAGTGCTTCCTGCTTTCCGGACACCCTTTTGAAACCTGTATTTAAAAAACCAAAAGACTCGGCCTGTGTCTAGAGTCGCTTGTGGGGCGCAGGTACAACATCAGAAATGAACCCAGAGGCTGAATAGCCTCACCATTAAAAACAAACCGGCATCTTCCTGCTGCCTAAGGAGTCTGGTGTAGCTATGGATCAGCACCCAGGGTAGGAGTTTGGGGTTGCCTGTTTCATATAAATGGACCAATATTTCTGAACGCCCCGCCTCCTCCATTTGTTAAGACTTGACTAGCAGAATACCAAAGCAGGCCAGGCTAGAACTTGTCTTGCTGCTGTTAGTAGTTTCTTTACTCACAGAGCTTTAAAAAAAAATACATGGGAGGAAATATTCTCCCCCTCCCAGCCATCTCAAGTGGTACATTTTGCTACCACTCCCTTCTACTGCACCTGCAGATTTGGTCCTACAGACTTGTATCTGATTTCTCTCTGAAAAACAGATGCTGCCACTAACATAATGCAGTTACTTGAAGTGCCATTTCCCTACATCAGCGATGGCGAACCTATGGCATGCGTGCCACAGCCGGCACGCAGAGCCCTCTCTGTGGGCACACGAGCCAGGGCTCATCTGGAGGCGTGGGTTTTGGCCCCGCCCACGTGATTCCTTTTCCTCCAAGTGCAAGCCAAGTGGTGCTGGGCTTCGAAGGAACAGTAAGCTGCTTGGATTCCTTCTGCTCTGCTCCTTTACTTTCATTTGTGACCAGGGGAGGGGGGGGGAGAGAGAAAATGAGTGAATGAGTGCAAGGCGAGTGGTGCTGAGCTCCAAAGGAACAGTAAGCTGCTTGGATTCCTTCTGCTCTGCTCCTTTAGTTTCATTTGTGACGGTGGGGGAGGGAGAGAGAAAATGAGTGAATGAGTGCAAGGCGAGTGGTGCTGAGCTCCAAAGGGACGTAAGCTGCTTGCATTCATTCTGCTCTGCTCCTTTAGTTTCATTTGTGACGGGGGGTGGGGGGGAGAGCTCTTTTAAGGCAAAATATGTTAATTAGTTCAGACAACTGTATGAGTTGTTGTTTCTAAACTAAAACCTCAGTATTCAGGTGTAATTGCAGTGTGGGCACTTTGAAACAATTAAGTTGGTTTTGTGTTGCAGTTTGGGCACTCGGGCTCAAGAAGGTTCGCCGTCACTGCCCTACATCAATGAATACAATTTATAAGGCATTCACCTCATGCTTCCCATTTTGAGAACGCAATATGGAAATCACAACAGCTGACAGCAAACATCCCCTATCTCCAACAAAGCCTGAAAGGATTCTGTTCCCCCATTAAGCTAACTCAGAAACAAATTATTCAGCTGTAGAAGAATCTCCCAAGTCCAGCAATTTCTTTTCCTTTATACTTCTCTAGAACAGCCTCCTTCTGCAATGCACCTCACATACACCAACTTTCCACTTCAACATACCTGTTTATCTTTTGGGATGCTGTACATTTTGGTGAGGGATTCCATAATTTCAGAGGGGCTTTCGGAAATCTGCATTAGGGTAAAAGAAGCTGTTTAGAAATGGATACAAAGCTAGAACCGAAGACAAACCTGCCAATCCCTTAAGAATGGCTGTGGCATACCTTGTCAAGCTGTTCTATGTGAATATAATGTAGTGTGTTGCTGGCAGTCTGCAAAGAAAAAAGGTTAGGAAGAATTTACCACCTCACCGTTTAAAAATCAAGGAAGAGGAGTAATTGTGGTGCAGGAATGCTTAAGGAACAGCCCCCAAAGCAACAGCTTTGGCTTTTGTGAGGTATTTAATATATAGGTGGCAACCCCTATTTGTGAAAGAACTGCTGGCCCATAAAGCCACCCTGAGAACAAACATACATTTCTAAAGAAGCAAGATGGGAGATGAGTCTCTTCACAGGCGCACAGAGGAATTAGCTTGGAAACCTTGAGGGATGGAGACTGCACCCTGTGCTGAAATGCTGCTGCCATCTTTGATCTGGGGATGACATCAGCTCCTGTTTTTTTCACCCAAATTCTGAGGCAACCAGTAACGCCTGAGAAGCATGCCGGAAGGGAGGGCAAAGTCTGATGGGTCCACACAACCTCCCTCGGAGAGACTGCCAGCGCACAGGAAAGGGAACGCTCTCCATGACAGAAGGGCCAATGGCAGGGCTCCCACGCAACTGAAGCCCTGCCATCACCACCGCTTACAAGAGTTAAGCAACACGCTCGTTGCAGAGCAGAGCAGAGCAGCCACTACAGAGGAAAGAACACTGGCGGGCCTGTGACTCCCTCTAACTTGGACTGATGTCACCCTTGAAAGCATCCAGAGATGAGGTTAACAGGCTGCCAGCACCTTCTCATAGCTAAAGCAACTTCCTCCATCTTAGTACTCGCTCACTGGTAATAGCAAGGGACTAAGGGACAAAGGTCCTCCGCCTGCCTTAGAGAATGAACACCGAGCAGCGTGCTGCTCCCCTTTCCAGCCCAGTGTGGTTGGCCCGTGGTCTGCCGCCAGCCCTGCTTCCCACCCACTTCCCGTCGAACCCTACAAGAACAAGTCTGCAGGAGACTCACCCTTTTGTCCACTTTGATCTCGGCCCCTGGCTCTGCATAGAATTCAAAGTGTAGTGTAGTTGCACTGGGAGGGTATTTCTGTATACAGATCACAGTATGGAATCAGAACAAGTCAGATAGCACAAACACTCCCCTCCAAAATCAAGTCACACGCCTGGGCTGGGGAGAGAAGCAACGGAGCAGGAGGGGCCACTAGCTTGACAGAAAAATTGATCCTGGCGCTAAGATCAACCCAGAGCTCTGCACTTGAAGCTGTCTGATCACTTCACTCTCCCATCTCTCTTTTGCAAGGGGAAGGACAGAGAGGTGATGTAAGAACTCAGGATTAGATATGACGATATGGTGATGTTGAGGGATCCCTGACGGATATTGCTGATACATCCTGGGTACCAAGAAAACACAGGAAAACCAAGCAGTGATCTTGACCCATGCCACCAGAGCCCCACAAAATAAGGACCAGCAGTGCCTAAGACCACACAACCTTGCAGTTTCTAGGTAATATAGAGCCAATATAAACAGCTACACCAGAAGAACACGTTTCATCCACCCAACTCCAGATCAGCTTGGACTGCAAAACCCAATGCCACTGCGGACTTCAATCCACATGAGCTCTACTGCCAACACAAAAAATGTTATGCTACCAGCAGTAACAGCCAAACCAGAAAGCATCTCAAAGAACAACTGCTTCCTATTCCAGAGGCTTCAACTGTCACTATAATGGTGCTACACATCACAAGAAGAGAACTAGCTACAAATCTACCTTGTGCGGTAGGCTAATTTACTTAACCCCTGTAGTGTGTGATTGTCCCAGAAACTAATAAGCACAGAGTTAATCTGCTCAAAACACATTGAGATCTATCATCTTGAACCTGTTGAATTTGATTCTTTTTACTGTATTACTGCAACAGCAGCTATACCACATATACTGATCCTGCTAAGCTGCATAGACTAGCAATGGTTTCAGCCACCTGTGCTGCAGACGACTAGCATCCCGAGCACCTCAATTACCCAAAAAACCCTCCGTCCAGAAATGCCTGTATTACAACAACTGCCCACAATGATGCAGCTATACTGCAGAAACTTTATCCAGTGTATTGTCGAAGGCTTTCACGGCCGGAGAACGATGGTTGTTGGGGGTTTTCCGGGCTGTATTGCCGTGGTCTTGGCAGGACCACGGCAATACAGCCCGGAAAACCCCCAACAACCATTTATCCAGTGTCATCGCAACACTGACTTCTCCCCATCAACAAAAAGCGTTCTAAAAAGTCAGCTTTTAAAACAGAATTCTGTTGCATGGCTGGAAGCCACCAGGGAGTCACGACAAACTAGAATCCATGCCGGTCAAAGAGAGCACCACGGAAAAGGGAAAGAGTCTCTCAAGATGACCAAGGAAAACGCACAAGAACATTCGAGTCACACCAGTGAGGACCTAGACCTTGATGCCCCGTGCTCCAAAACGTTGAAGGCGTAACTTTCACCAAGCCCATTCCAACTTTTTAATTTTTTGTAATATACTATACAATGTTAATGTGTTCCCATGGACTCCTATCCATTAGGAAATCCAGATTTCTTTCCACAAGTGCAAATTACTAACTGGTTGCCAATGCTGCTACCCAACACCAACAGTGACAGAGGTACTCCACCAAACACACCTGGGGATGGGCGGGGCACCCCATACACTGGAAGGCAACTAGGGATTATTGCACCTGCCAGGAGTAAAGCTACCAGTCATGGAATTGCAAGAAAACGGGGAAACCAAACTGAAGACTTACCAGCATGTGCAAATCTCGACAGCATTCTGCCAAGCCAAAGCCATTCTCTTTGCCACCCCAACTCTGCAGAAGAGGAGGAGAAGGATTAAGGACAAGCAGTCTCCCCAGACTCCACAGCACTCTAAAATAATCTCCAAGGAAGGGACAACTTAGTGGTGCACCTTGAACAGGCCTCCTCAAGGAAAAAAACGGGCGCTCTGAAATTCTTGTGTCTTTGCCAGCGGCATTCGCTTATGGATTAAGATCCTAAAGAACTCTCAAGAGAGGTCCAGGAATGGGACCGTTTCTTGTCTCTAGCTTTTAACACCTGCTCTTATAGCCTGTCCTCAAGACGATCATTTCCAAAAGCAACTCATAAGCTCTGAATAATGCTTAGAAGGCTGATGGGGAAAGGCAAATGACAAATTACCAGCCAGTACAACAAGAACTTCATAAAACTCTAAGAAGCCAGTCAGAGCACCTGGCTCACAGTTAGCCACTGATAATTCACCCAATGCTTAGAATGAAGCAGCATGAATCTGAACCATTGACTGCACCCACAATAAGGGCATGGAATCGTTTTGCCCTGGGCACACCAAAATCTGAACGGGGGGTGGGGGGGAAATCAGTCTGAACAAAAAAGAAGAAGAAGAATGGTCGGACGCACAACAGCCCTGGGAAATCTAGTAAAGGTATTTATAGACCTGAAAGGAGAGAACACGAATCAGGCTCTCTTTCCAGTTTTCTTTTCAAGCCTGTTTACTAAAATAATCACCTTGGTTCTCTGAATGATTACGTTATTAAATGTAGGTAGAAATATTTTCTAATTTTAATATGCAATGGCCGCAAATTAAAAGGTATTTCATGGGCTAGTTTAAAAACTGACTTAAGGCACAGGATGTTTTTACAAGGCAGCAACTCATCTTATGTTAGCAGTGCTCCCTTCCTCTTTTATCCATCATCTGCTTCCATCTCCTACTGTATGGGAAGGATCGTGTAACAGGGCAGTAGTCCTGGAGCTCTCATATCGTGGAGGAGACACTGACCTCAGAGCCACTACATTTCTAGCAGGCCAAGCTTCTAGGCATCCTGACAGTTACAGAATGGATTCCCTTCATATGGCACAGTTCCATGCTTACCTCACTATGCTGCAAATGAAGGGGAAAAAATCAATGTCTAATAGGAGGGCAAAGGCACAGGCGTACCTGCCAAACGGAGGCCACAACGGAGGTCCTCACACAAAGCAGGTCCGGAAGGCGCCTGCAGCTTACCAAAAGCCCGTAAGAGAGGAGGCTTGACATTTACAGTGGCAGCTGAGCATGGGACTGATTGCTCAGGCCTATTTAACATGACGTAACTTTCCATGGCTCCCGGTTCAACAAACAGGCTGGCTATGCCAAGGGAGCCTCAAAGCCCACGAAGTCTGGGCATTCATGCTTTCAAAGTCATCACAGTTACACTGGTTTGGGGAGTGGGAATAACGCACACTCTACTTAGCTGTCTGAAACTCAGGGGAGCATATGCAATACGGCACCAAGCAAGATATGGTGATGCAAAGAGCCAAAAAGGGAAAAATACAACGTCTAAAAACTTAAAAATAAGCAGCAAAACATGCCAGGACTTCCTACTGTTTGGGGTGAATCTGTTTAATAATGAAAGCAAAGGCATTAATAATACCTTGAAGATTTCCAGTGCTCCAAACAAATAATGGAAAGGCAGTCAAAGGAACCTGACTGCATTTATTATACTTCTCTCTGTAGCTATGGCTTTAAGAGCGATTCTGGAGAGGGAAGCCCAAGGCGGATTCCTTCCTCGCACCAGAGAGTGCCTGCACACTATGCCCTCCCAGCAGCTTACCTCTGCCAAGTGCTGCAGGCGGGACAGAAGAGGCATCCTCTTGTCTGAGCCAAGGCGCGTGATGTAATTGGAGCGCTTGCTGAACACATACAGGAGGTTCAGCACCGCAAGCACCACTTGCATATCAGAAGATGCCAACAACGTTGTCAAGTGCTGGATGGAGAGGAGAAAGCATTGGAAACATACACTCGAAGAAGCCGCCGCTGTCTCCATTCCCATCACAGGACGGGAATGTCTGACCATCCAGTTAAGGAGCACATTCCCGAATCGCTGGCCTCCTGGTCCGTCTTCGTCAACACTACTAGTGTTGCGTCACAGGTAAGGGACTGAACCGTGCACCACAAGTTTCCAATTCAAACCTCACTTCTGCTGTGAACTCAGCAGGCAGCCACAGTCAGGCTAATATTTTCCACTCTTGTTTCCCCCACTTCACTCAAAGAATCTGAAGTATGTTAACAGCAAAGCTAACCTAACTTACCTTAAAGAGGTCTTACAACTTAAGGAACACCAAGAATTCTGAAAGGCCCTTGAAATATTCTACAGCACCATAGGCATTCTAATGATCAAACCTTTATTTCCCACCCAACTTTTAATGACATCAGCATGTTTGGCCCAACAGCTACACAGTCTTGCTCTATCAGGGCCACGATCTGTTTTAAGCCACCTAAGAACTCATGCAAGTTCCTCTGGTCTACCGTAATAAAGAACTATTGCTTTACAGTTCATTACCTCAATAGAGCTGTACAAGTGGCGAGAAAAGCTGTATTCTATGAGCAGGGCGGTGAAGTTCAGCACTGACAAAAGCAAGGATTTCAGCTGCTCTCTCTCTGGCCGGTCACACAGCAGCATCCATGACATGTTCTCCACTGTCTGCCCAGCATCTGCCAGGATGCCATCAAATCTGTCTAGCAGATCCACCCAGTGGTAAAGTTCACACTGCAAAAAAGAAAAAGTGTATTATGTCAAGGGACAGGAGAGCGTAAGACCTACTGTACTTCCTAGAGAGAACTATCGACACACTGCTTCGCCATCCTCTTGAAGTAGCAGCCACCAAATACAACCAACTTGTGAGCCATTCTCAAGGTAGTTTTGTACTCGTAATAAGTATCAGGTCCAACACAAAGGCTGTGATTCCGTGCATGCTTGCTTAGACGCAAGTGGAATGGTTACAGCAATAAGTTTCCATGCAGTGTTCTGGCGAGCTTTCACGACTGAGCTGGAGATTGTTTTGCGAAACAAGAGGTTCTGATGGGCACCACAATCCGTTATTTTAAAATCTTAACCTGCTGAGACGAGGCATATCTAAAGCCCGCACCCCCCTTCCTGTTTTATCACAAGTCATCAAGCTAAAATGGGGCCATTGTCCACTGGTGGAGCTTGGCACGCAGAAGGTCCCAGGTTCAATGCCTGGGATCCTTCCAGTTCAAAGGATCAGGGAGTGGGTGATGGGATCTTTCCGAGACCTTGCAGAGACCCTGCCTGTCAGAGCAGACAAGACTGAACCTAATGGCTCCCTAGTCTGACTCAGTAGAAGGCAGCTAGCTCCAGCAGGGCTGGCTCCAAGCTTCAAAAAAGTTACGGTTTCACTCCCCACCCCCCAAACTCAACACCAAGGCTATGACTGTCATCTCCTGACAAGCCATCATACATGCTGCCGCCACTTTCACCTCCCCAGCCTCCACGTACTGGTCTCACATACCTTCCCAATATTCCATGTTTTGATTTGCTGAAGTTCCAGCAGCAGCTGTTCATCATTACAAACCTTGAGCTTGTCAATCAAGGCTCTGCAATCTGCAGGCTAAAAAAAGAGGAAGGGCATAAGGGACACACTCATGGAGATCTAATGTGTGCACAGACACACGTGAGCACACCAGCACATTTGTCTTGCACGAGGCAGGAAACTGTTCTAAATGTCCTGTTTTTACTACAATCGCCTTACTTTGCAGCTTTTGCAGACCAGTTTAGAAAAGGTTTCTTGGGGTGCCACCCATCCCACAAGGCTGCCAAGCTCAACTACGATGCGCACTGGGATCACAACACGATCCAGGGCACTGATCAAGCCAAGTGGCCTTTGTTTAATTCCTTTTGGAGTCTCTTACTGGAGAAGTAGTTATCTATATTGGGAACCAATTTCTGTAATTATTAGTGCAGAGTTACTTAGTGAGAGGTCACTTAATTTCTAGTGCGTGGTGATCCACCATTTCCCCTGCTCATCTCTCAGCTTCCTGCTATGGAACTTGCAACTGGCAAAGAAGATGAATCCAAAACACAAAGGTCAAGGTGAATACCGTCTTAACCGCAGAAGAATTTTGCAGAGAGCCAGTTTGGTGTAGTGGTTAAGAGTGGTGGGACTCTAATCTGGAGGACCGGGTTTGATTCCCCACTCCCCTGCTTGAAGCCAGCTGGGTGACCTGGGGTCAGTCACAGCTCTCTCAGAGCTCTCTCAGCCCCACTTATTGCAGGGATAATAACATACTTTGTAAACTGTTCTGCGCGGGCATTAAGTTGTCCTGAAGGGCACTACAGAAATCTATCATCATCATCATCATCATCATCAACAACAACAAGAATAAGAATAATAGATTTATATCAAGTGACACAGTGGTCCTGTGATGAACTCACAGAAACAATACTTACTGCCTCGGTGGGCGTTTTCTTCAGCTTAGTTCTGTCCACTTTCATTTTTATAAATGCTTTACTTTCTGACCCTGCAAAATGAATCGAGAGAGAGAGAGAGAGAGCTATCAATAGGAGTGTTTCAGACCATTAACAAACAGTGATAGTTTAATATCAGAAGCGTCTTGGTGAGGTTGATCTAAACAGCTGATAAAAGATATGTACTGAGAATGGCCTTGTATAAGGACAGCAAGGACTAGAACAAAGCAATGTGGCTGCAACATGAATGCTTAAAACCTACACATCCCAATGCCAAGTTCCCCCCTCAGACCTTTAATCAGCATGTGACGGCACCGAACACACTTAAAACCTCCTATATTGTTCTTCTTGCCTAGGAGGCCCCTTCCTTTGCTACTCATCTTTGACGCTCACGTTACTGTAGCCAGTGATGGCAGAAGAGAAAATTTCCAGAAAAATCTCCAGTGCTATATTATTATGCCATTTCTTTTCCTTTGTGCCCATCTAGATACTGGCTCAGGGACTGAGGGCATGCTGAATTTTCCTCCCTACCAGCGGACAGTGGAATCTTGGTTTGAAACTAGTCAGACAAGCAGGTAGCTAACATGAGTCAGGAGAATGAAGGGTCACAAGTACAGAGATGATGTTTAGCTCCAAGTATAACTGGAAGCAGAGTTGGAGGTCTTCAGGTAGCTAGGGTCAAGAGGAGTCAAGGATTATACTCGCACAAAGAAAAAAGCAAAGCACTCGATAGAACAGAGGAGTTTTCTACAGGCAGTATGGCCATTTCTTTGGGGTGAGCCACCTGTACCAGATGAAGGCAAGACAGTCCAGACTTTTACCTTGGTGCAAGCAGCACAACGATGTACTGGAATACACACCAAAAACCCATTGCTATACGGCCCATAAGCCTCATGAACATGGTTTATATACCCTTGCTTCGTTCTGTGCCCTGCAGAGCAGCAGTCTGGCACCATCAAGTGGCAAAATTCTGTACAACAAGAGACAGCACTGCACAACTGTTGAAAGGGGGCCCTCCTTCCTTCCAGCCCACATTATAGCTGTTTATAGCTAAGTTTGCTACTTGTTGGCTATACATATATCTCTAGCAAACTACTACTTCCTTCCTTTTGGTCAAACAAATTGTGTTTCTCTGCTATTATAGTGTATGAAGTCTCCTGCTGGAATTACTGATACCACAAAACAGACTAACCTAGTTAGGGATGGTCGTGCTTGTACGACATGACACCTCTCCCTGCTAGCATGATATAGCTGGCCTATTTAGAGAACTACTTTCTTCCTAGCAGGCAAGTGCACGTTGCAACATAAATCAGGTTTTACATACAGAAAATATTACACCAAAGGTTGAAAAGGTATGATACAGAGTTTGGTATTTTCTAAAGAGATCTACTACCCAATGATGACTATAGATCCAGAGGAGTTAGCTATGTTAGTCTGTAGTAGCAAAATAGAAAAGAGTCCAGCAGCACCTTTTTTAAAAATTAGTTTTCTCATATAAGGATAGGGGAAATGGGGGGTAGGAAGTAAGGTATAGGGTAAACATCATAAAGTCTGCTTGAGTTAGAATTTTACTTATCTACACATTTTCATTTTACCATTTCACCAATCAGTAGCACCTTTAAAACTAACCAACTTTACTGTAGCATAAGCTTTCGAGAAAAACAGTTCTCTTCGTCAGATGCATTGGTAAGAAACTGGTCAGATATATAGGTGGAGAGGGGAGGCGGGAATAGATGCAATCAGTAGCTTCTGATAATGAAATCAGTTACTCCTGATAACGAAATAACCATTCATAGTCTCTATTCAATCCAAGCTTGACTGAATCAAATTTACATATGAATTCCAATTCAGCAGCTTCCCATTGGATTTTGTTTTTGAAATGCTTCTGTTGAACTACAGTGACCTTTAAGTCCTTGATGGAATGTCCTAGTAGATTGAAGTGTTCTCCCACTGGTTTCTGGATGTTGCCATTTTTAATGTCAGATTTGTGTCCATTTATTCTTTTGCGCAGAGGCTGGCTGGTTTGTCCCATGTACAGAGCAGATGGAAATTGTTGGCACATGAGGGCATATATCACGTTGGAGGATGAGCAACTGTAAGAGCCAGAGATAGTGTAGTTGACGCCATTGGGTCCTGTAATAGTATTCCCTGGGCATCTGGGTCTGTTGCAGTCTGGTACCTGTGTTGGTGACTCTGCTAGCCAATTCATGGTTGTAGGTAAGAAGTCATTTAAGGTTGGGGGCTGTCTGTAGGCAAGGAGAGGTCTTCCACCCAGGGCTTGTGAGAGCGAGGCATCATTTCCCAGGATGGGTTGTAGCTCACTGATGATATGTTGGATGGGTTTGAGCTGGGAACTGTAGGTGACAACCAGTGGTGTTCTGTTGTTAGTTCCTTTAGGTTTGTCCTGGAGCAGGCTGTTTCTGGGTACTAGCCTGGCCCTGTCGATTTGTTTGTACTGTAGCCCCAAAAATGCTTGTTGTAAATCTCTTAAGTGGGAGTCCTGATCAAGAGCATTGGAGCAGATACGATTGTAACGCAAGGCTTGGCTGTAGACAATTGACCGAGTGGTATGTTTAGAGTGGTAGCTGGAGGCAGGGTGGATTTGATTTAAATCAAACTGATTTAAATCACGATTTAAATCACGATTTAAATCACTAGTCATTAAGGCTTGATTTAAATCATAGTTTTCTACATAAAGACTAATTCTTGCTGGTATAACTTTAATATGCAAGTAGATGCCTGCCTTACCGATAGGTAAAGGAACTTCATTAAAGTATTCCCAAACTGGGTCTCTTTTACGGCCTGCTGCCATTACAGGTTTTTTCCTCCAAGGAAAGAATGTGATAAACCTCAGGTCATACACACAAAAGATCCAAAGACTTGTGCAGTATTGTGCTCAAAAAGTTTCACTTTCATCTTGTACTGCTTGCCCCTCCCTCCTCACACTTAGTTTCTTCTTATGCAGATCTATTCCACTCCAAACAATCAGAAAAATATTGTTTCTATTCACTGAACTTCTTGAAACTTAGCACTGGAGGGGTTGATTCTGTCTTCGTAGGTTTGTAGAACAATAGGATTAAGGTCTTTTTCTCAACTCTGTTCATGTTATAACATTTTTGCTGTGAAGAAGAGGCATGTGATCTCTGCTGAGCTGACACAAACTCAGTTTTGAGAACTGCAAAACCAAGCATCTGTGATAATATCTTGTAGGCAGAGAAACTGCCCAATAATCTTACAAAAACCTCTGGAAGAGCATGACATTGTGAATGGATTAATGGAATTTATTTACCAGAAAAATTAAACATATACAGCCTTAGTCTACAGAATTAAAAACTAATCTTTATTTCATGATGGAATAACCTTTGGATGGTAATATATTTTCCTCAAAAAGCATTTTATTTTAAAAAATCCGATTTAAATAGAAAAAATCCGATTTAAATAAAAAAATCCGATTTTTTTTATTTTTTTAAAAAAATCATTGATTTTTATCCACCCTGGCTGGAGGCATGTAGATATGAGTATCGGTCATTGGGTTTCCGGTATAAGGTGGTATTTATCTGTCCATTATGTGGTTATACAGTGGTGTCCAGGAAGTGTACCTGTTGTGTAGAGTGGTCCAGGCTCAGGTTGATAGTAGGGTGAAAGTTGTTGAAGTGACGAAGAGAACTGTGATTCTCGAAAGCTTATGCTACAGTAAAGTTGATTAGTCTTAAAGGTGCTACTGGACTCTTTTCTATTTTACCCAACCATGGTGGACTTGTATAGTCCAGTCCTGTTATGGCACCCTACTGGACCACCTTTTGGGGTTGGGATTTGGGTGCACTTTTCAGCAGTGGTTTCAGTCCCATCTCAAAGGTATGTTTCAGCCTGTGGTGCTGAGGAACTGTTGCTCCACCCTCAGCTCTATCTCACACTTTAATCAGATCTCAAGGAGACTGTGGAAACGAAACAGATGCCTGGAGACAGTTTTGGAATGGATGCTGACCAAACAGGTGCTACTGGTGGGGGTAAAGG
Source organism: Eublepharis macularius (assembly GCF_028583425.1). Taxonomy (NCBI): domain Eukaryota; kingdom Metazoa; phylum Chordata; class Lepidosauria; order Squamata; family Eublepharidae; genus Eublepharis; species Eublepharis macularius. The sequence continues at coordinate 26,202,888 of NC_072808.1, read as the reverse complement.
TCTGAACCAGGAAATGGGATGTCTCCTGTTCTGGATGGGGTCGCACTCCCTCTAAAGGAGCAGTTTTATAGCTTGAGGTTGTTACTAGACCAAGGCCTCCTGCTGGATAAACTGGCAGCAGTACTGATAAGGGGTGCCTTCCACCAGCTTCAGCCCTTCCGTGGGGGGGGGGGGGAATCTTGCCACTACCATACATGCCTTGGTAACCTCTAGATAAGATTGCTGCAATGTGCTCTAGATGGGGTTGCCCTTGATGATTGTTCAGAAGCTATAGTTGATAAACAATGCTTGGCCAGGAGTGTTGAGTTGGAGCAGGTTTTAGGGGCCATATCACTCTAGTCTTGCTCTATCTATACTAGCACCTAACTTGCTTCCAAAATCAATTCAAGGTGCTGGTATTGACCTTTAAGGTCCTATACAGGTTGGGGCTAACATACTTTGACTAATGTTCTTCAGGGCATAGAGGGAAGCAAGAGTATATAACCCCTTCTCATGCAGCTTATGTAATAATGGGCATTTGGTGTCTATTTCTGACACTTCATGCACCAGAACTACCTATTGCCTAGCTAATGGTCTCTTTATGTTTTATACCCAATGTGTGTTTTTCTTGGCCACATACTCAGCAAATTCCCACAATGCACCACAAAATCGTAGCACTCAGGGAGGCAGATGGATGACAAGCATTTTCATCTATAATTCCGATTTAAGTCTTGTGGAAAGATCAGCTATGAATTTAGTGGCCATAACACTTAATCAGACTCTATTAAAGCAATGCAATGTTCAGCAATCTACTAAGCTAGTAGTGCCTTGTCTCAGTTTTTTGTTGTGCTGTTTCTAGCTTAACACACCGGGGTCAGAATTTAAGCCCTGCATTTCATGGACAAATGCCCAGGCTCCAAAGACAGGCCAATACCTCCCATCTGCTGCTGCAGCAGCAGACAGCGGACTCTTAAGTCCCAAAATGCAATGGAGTTTTCAGACTTCAGGATCACTCTTACAGCATCTGATTAGAGTACAGGTGCTGCTGCCCTAAACAATATTTTTAAAAAAATGCCCCTCTCAGAAATCCTGTTAACCGGGGCAGAGCCATTTGACCTCCTCTCCAAAGATATTGAAAGATTTAAAACCCAGTGTGGCCTAGCGGTTAGAGTGTCAGACTGAGCTCTGGGAGATCAAGATGCAGATCCCGACACTGCCAGGGGAACTTGCTGGGCGACCTTGGGCCAGTCGCACTCTCAGCCTAACTTACCTCAGAGTTGTAAGGAAAAAACGGAGAATGATGTAAGCCAGGGGTGGGCAATTGTTTTGGCTCGGGGGCCACTTTGTGGGAGTGGAGGTTAGCAGAGGGCCGCACCTTTTAAAATGATTGCATTCATTAGTTAACTTTGCATTTCAGAAAAGGTATAAATTGTATCATAAAAATCAATAAATATAAATTAAATAAAATAGTGGTAGTTTTATTCAATTTATTTATTGTGCTAATTTCATATCATCTATAGCTGCAAGCACATCCACTAGCCGTCCTAGTGGAAAATACGAGATGAATCTTCGGTCGCGCACAGGAAGGAAATCTCGGTTCAAGGCGGATTTTTCTGACTGTCTTGGCGGGCCACAAAAAACTCTGTAGCGGGCCGCATGTGGCCCGCGGGCCGCAATTTGCCCACCCCTGATGTAAGCCATTTGGGGTTCCCATTGGGCAGAAGGGGGGGGGGGGAGAAATAAAATAATGAATACATCAAAATAGTTTTGCATTATAGTACACATTTGGCTAAAAGATACTGATAGAGAACTCCTGCCCATTGCAAGAGTCAGCAACATTCTCTGACGCTTTATCCACCTAAATTAAATGCATGAATTGATCACATTTACAATGTCACAGAGCTTGTTTGTGCGCCTGCATCCCCATTCATCAAGCCAAACTAGCAACTGCCTTGCTCTTAAGTGAGAGGAAAGAAATTCAGGCACACGAGAGTCCCAGTGATATACGTACAGCCCTCCAATTTTGCTTCATCAAGAGGATGCTGACAAAAAGCTAATCTGTAGGGAAGCAGCAGATGGTGGGGGTGGGGGGATTAAGAAATCTGGGTTGGGAGAAGAAACAGGAAAGAAGGAGAGAAAGAGAGAACAGAGGAGAGGAGGAGAATGGGCAGAAAAAAGCTGCCAGGGTAAGAAGCTGCATATTAATCTAACAGCCAGCCAGGTCTTTAGCTGCCGGCCTCCAGAATGCATGAATTCCTGAACAAGTGTATTTCTTTAATAGTGAGAGCATTCTTTCTTTAATAGTATTTAACGGTATTTCTTTAATAGCGATCGTGTTGTTATGCAAGAATAGTTAAGTCCTAAGATTTCAGTTACGGTGAAGTTAGCTTAATATGTGCGCCTGACAGGCAATGCTACAAAAATTGCAGATATTCTGCATAGACAGATTTCACTCATTAAATCAATTTGCATATAGCAAAAAGTCACTGTCCTAACAATAATGTAGATGTGATCACTTGATCTGAGCATCTAAACCAAGCCTTTTGCCTGACATTAAAACCAACAATCTGGTGCAGTTTCTGAAACACGACTACATTCTGGCAGAGAACCAAACACATACCCCCCTCAGGTTTGCAACCCCAAAGTGACATCAGCAAGAGGCCAGGCTGATGCCAAAGCACTGGAATTTTTGTATGATTTTTGGGCTGCCACACAGACCAAGAGCCTCCTGGGACTGCAGAGTTGCCCCTAAAGGCGTTTCCTAATTTTGGGCAAAGAGGTGCAAAATGAAACCGCATCAGCTACAGGATTGCCTTGCTTCTCTCCGGGCCTTAGCTCTCAAACTTTCCGGGTCTGCTGCCTGCTTGCATCTAACTGATAATCAGGCTGAGTTGCATTCCTTGTGACACTTCTTGTTGCAAAATTTGATTGAGGCTTCAAGAGATGAGCAGGGGGAACACTACAAGACTTGCCCATTCTATATATTTCCTGTTCTGGCAAAGTTCTGAGGGCAAAATACAGGCCCAGAAAATATTATGACCAACAGGACTGCAACTGTCTTCAACCTAGGGGGTTGCCAGGCCCATGGGCAGCCAAACTGGAGGATGGGGGCGTGCACGGGGCAGAAGTAATAGGTTGTGCAGGAGTTGACTGAGTGAAAATCGGCTCCAAACACTAAACTAGAGGCTGGTTTTAATTCCATAAACCACTGGCATGACCCATTACTTCCTTGTAACGCTAGGAATGCCATCATTCCTGGCGCAATGTGGACGGACCAGAGGACATAGGAGCACACTTCGCCCCTGCCACCTGCAACAGCATCCCTGTACCTTTCTTCCCCCTACCTGCCAGGTGAAACCTGAGGGTGGATGGAGGCTGGGGGCAGGGGATTCCCCCACCCCCACTGGATGATTACCTAAACCAGTGGCCCAGAGTATGCCATTATCAGCTTTCTGTTATTCTTTGAGTATAGCTTAAGAAGTGATTTATACCCTAAATGACTTTCTTTGCTATACCATGATATAAGTAGGTAAAACCTACGTGAAATGACCGTGGGCCTATAGGCCTCAAGGAAGCATGAGGCCTATAGTAAATTTCCAACAGGCCTGTCTGCTAATTCCCCTGCAGGCCTACATTTCCCAAGACTAGGGTTCCCAGGTGCCCACCGGTGACAGCGAAACTCCCAGGGACTTGCCCCCTCGCCCAGCAATCGCCCAGCAATCAGCAGGAGGTAGCAAGGCCCCTGGAGGTTGCCCGCCACCTGCAGACACCCAGGGAACACGTGCCGTCCGTGTGCCCCCTGGGGGTGCTGTGACATCACTTCTGGAAGGGACATCACCGCATCATCCTCGTGCCCGCATGCAAAGAACCACGCGCCCAACATGAGGTAAGTGCCAGGTTCGCTACCCTTCTAGTGGGAGGGGGACCTGGCAACTCTACCCCAAGACCCCTTCCCAGCTTTAGAGCTGGACTAAGGGAAATCGGAGTGCAAAGGAAAACCGATCATCACTGAGGAGGCTGGGCCAGGAGAGAACTACTATAAGCCGCCCCCCCCCCTCCCCGTAGGGGAAAGCTATTCTTCTCCCAGGACGTGAGTGGCCCAGAGGTCACCACTAGCAGGAGAGGCTCCCTCACCCAGGGAGGGTGGGCTGGACCCAGGAAGGGCCAGGTGTTGCAGTGGAATAGTCAGTGAGCCAGATAGGAAATTTTATTGATTCTTGCCAGCTTCTTTGTGTGTTTATTTTGACCTGCTTGCAGAAGAGTGGCCCCTGCTAAATCTTTGCTTCCAAGTGTTCCTGCCTTACGCACACGTGTTTGATACTCCTGTAAATAAAACAGTTTGTTGTACTCTTCCGGGGTTCTCAGATCTCTAGCTCAACTGTCATTTGGCAGCACCCTCCCAACCGAGGGTGGGAGAGATACTCGGGGCCCTCCCCAGCTGAACCAGATCAGAGTCGTGGAAGCTCATATAAGGCCCTTGCCTGGCCCAAGGTTTAAAAGGGAAGGAGGGAAAGAGGTGTGTTGTTGGGGCTAGAAGACGCCCAGGAAGGGATGCTAAGCCCCTACAAGAACCCCTGCCCCATGACACCACACCACATTCAAAACACTGAATAAAGCTGTCTCAACTCCAGCATTATAATATTCATCATAGACAGAATACCTGACCAAGTCAAGCAAAATGTTTATGGACTGCTTTTCAGCCATCAGAGCTCACTTGGCATGGGATGTGAACAGTGTTATCAAGTTTAATACTTTGGTAAATATTGAGGTCTTTGGAACAGTAATTTATAATTAGCTTTAGACAGTTAGGATAACTAAGTAAAATACACTCCCAGCACACCTGGATATAGTATCATCCAAGAGAGATCCACATTCACAAAATATAAATTTTTACCACCTACATGAATTTTAGTGATGTACAACCAACTGTTCACAAAAGCCATTTTCTCCTACTCCATCTGCTGTCTCAGTCCGATTGGGGAAAGAGATGCAAGTTGTCAAGTGGTAAGAATTAAATTTTGCAATCACATCCTGATTTAATTCCCTTATTGTTGTTTTGAAGGAATAAAACTTTTGACATGTTTGGGCAGGAGAAAAGCAGGAGTTGCCACGGAGAGCAAAGGCAAACAGGACAGATGTGCCCGGAGGACTCATGCGATTGTTAAGCCCACAGTGAACAGAGTTCCAAGTCTTCCGGAATTAGGAAGATTTGTTTTTAATGAGCTAGAAGAAAAATGCATGCAGTTTGGGTCCTAAAACAATTATAAACATGAGGAAAAGTTAAGGCAATTAACATGAAGAATCAGTTAAAGGCATAATACAGCACACAAAGCTTCAAATACTGAACCAGCATAGACAAATATTATAAACCTGGATAGGATTTCAAATGCTGAGCTAAGCTGTGTCTCATGGAGAGCATGAATAGCGAGTAGGGATGTGCACTTTGGGTTTCTGATTCGGGTAAAATACCCGAATCGGACCCGATTTGTAAAGATTCGGGATTCCTGAATCAGAGCCAGCATGCTGGCCCTGATTCGGAAATCCCGAATCAAAGCTTCCTGAAGCATTCAGATTGCTTCAGGAAGTTTTGGGTATTGGGGTTTACCTTCCTGAAGCATTCAGGTTGCTTCAGGAAGCTTCGGTATTGGGGGTTTTATGCATGTTTGGTAGCTTAGTTGGTGATAGTTGGTGAATTGTTTGATTTTGGGAGGGTGGTGGGTTAGCACTATGATCACTGGTGAGGAGGCCAGCTCAGAGTCAGGGATCCCAGTGATCTGGGGATGTGGGAGGTACGGTGGTGGGAGCAGATTATGGAAGGGAAGGGCATTGAGACATGGTAGGGCTCGGTGCACTTCCAATCTGCATCCCATCCCAAGATATACTTGTTGTGGGGCTAGGATATTAAACCACTCTCCAACACTGGTGCTGTGCAATGCCAGGTCCATAAATAATAAGACCAAAACGCTGCAAGATTATCTTGCAGCACTGAATGTGGACCTGGCTCGCGTGACTGAGACCTGGGTGAGGGAGGGCAAGATGGTTGCTCTGAAAGAACTAGCCCCTCCCCAGGTTATACGGTCCTCCACCAGTCCCTGACAAGTGGTCGGGGGGGAGGCGTGGCTTTGCTCATTTGGGAGTCTCTGTCCTTCAGACCACTCCCCACCCAAAAAATTACTGGCATTGATTGTGTGGGCCTAGTGTTGGACGCTGAGGAGAGGCTGGCAATATGCGTGGTGTACCAGCTACCTACTGCATCTGCATCTTCCCAGTCTGGTCTGTTGGAGGCGGTGGCCGGCTGGGCCTTGGAATTCCCGAGACTTTTGGTTCTCGGGGATTTCAACGTCCATGCTGACGATGACGCCTCCACACAGGCCATGGACCTGGTATCCTCCATGGTGGCCCTAGACCACTCCCAGTTTGTTTTGGCTCCCACACATTAAACAGGTCACACGCTGGATTTGATTTTGGGGGCGGGGATGATGGTGGTCCTGGATGCCTATGATGCAGTGCCATGGTTGGATCACTTTGTTCTGAAGGCTTGTCTTGAGCATGCCACTCCTTTCCCAGGTGGGCAGTGAGTGGATTTACGCTCGCCCGCGGAGACTTATGGATCCAATTGGTTTCCAGGCAGCTCTGTGGGATCCAATGCCCCCTGGCAATATATTAGATGAGCTGGTGGATGATTGGCATGGCCAACTTTCCGAAGCCATCGATGTTATTGCCCCCTGCCGTCCTCTCTGAGCCCACACACGGGTAGCTCCTTGGTTCACCGAGGAGCTTCGCCAGATGAAGTGATCTCTGAGACGACTAGAGCGAGTGTGGAGGCGAGGGTGTGACGAAGAGGCAAGAACATCTCATAGGACATTTATGAAAGCCTATGAGATGGCAGTGAAAGCAGCAAAGAGGGATTTCTTTGCTGCTTCCATTGCGTCCGCTAGCTCACACCCGGCTCAATTATTTCAAAAAGTTCGGTCCTTGGTCTTCTTCTCTCAGGGAGACCACCAAATTCTTAATTTGACTACTGGCTGCGAGACTTTTACGAGCTATTTTTCGGGCAAAATCTTGTCCCTTCGCCGTGGCCTGCCATCCACTGTTGATACAGTAAGGGAACTGGAGACCCCTTGGCTGTCTTCTGGGTCTGTATTAGATCATTTCAGGCTGCTCTCCCAGGACGAAGTTGACAGTATCCTGCAGGGGATGAGGCCAACCACCTGTCCTCTGGACCCCTGCCCATCCTGGCTGGTGAAGGCCAGCTCGGAGGGGCCCTGAGCTCTAGGGTTTTTCCTGGAGCGTTAAAGGAAGCGGTGCTGCAGCCCCGCCTGAAAAAACCATCTTTGGTCCCCAACGACCCATCCAGTTACCGCCCAGTGTCGAACCTCCCGTTCCTGGGCAAGGTGATTGACCGGGCGGTGGCAGTACAACTGCAGGAATTCCTGAATGATGTTGTAGTCCTGGACCCATTCTAGTCCAGTTTGGTTGCCCTCACAGATGACCTTCGCAGGCATCTGGATCGAGGCGGGTCAGCACTGCTTCTGTTACTCGATCTCACAGCAGCGTTTGACATGGTCAACTATGACTTGCTGGCCAGCCGCCTTGCCGACATGGGGATTAGGGGGACAGCCTTACAGTGGCTGGTCTCCTTTCTCCAGGGTTGGGGACATCTTTATCCTTAAGGATCTTATCTCGCTCCCTCAAAGCTGCTCTTCCAAGTCTCAATCTTCTGATTTCTTCTTTGCAGTCTCCCTGTTGGTTGATGATTGAGCCAAGGAATAGAAAATCTTGAACAACTTCAACTCCTCACTGTCAACTTTAAAATCGTGCAGTTCCTTGGTAGTCATTACTTTTGTCTTCTTGATGTTCAGTTGTAATCTTGCTTTGGTGCTTTCCCTTTAACCTTCATCAGTAGTTGTTTCAAGTCTTCCCTATTTTCTGCTAGTAATGTGGTGTCATCGGCATATCTCAAATGGTTAATGTTCCTCCCACCAATTTTCACTCCACCTTCTTCTAGATCTAATCCAGCTTTCTTTATAATATACTCAGGTAGGGAGATAATATGCATCCTTGTCTGACACCCTTGCCAATTGGAAACCATTCTGTTTCCCCATATTCTGTCCTGACAGTAGCCTCTTGTCCAGAGTACAGATAGCACATCAAAACAATCAGATGTTGTGGATCTCCCATTTCTTTTAAGACTCTCCATAGCTTTTCATGATCTACACAGTCAAAAGCTTTGCTGTAATCTATAAAACACAGGCTGATTTTCTTCTGAAATTCCCTGGTATGTTCCATTAGCCATCGTAAATTTGCAATGTGATCTCTGGTGCCTCTTCCTTTCCTGAATCCAGCTTGAACATCTGGCATTTCTCATTCCATATATGGTAAGAGTCTTTGCTGTATAATTTTGAGCATCACTTTGCTTGCATGGGAAATTAACATAATTGTCTGATAGTTACTGCTTGGCATCCCCTTTTTTGGGGATTGGAATGTAGACCGAGCGCTTCCAGTCGGTGGGCCATTGTTTTGTTTTCCATATTTGTTGACATATTCTTGTTATGATTCTGATGGACTCCATTTCTGTGGCTTGAAATAGCTCTATTGGTATTCAATCTACTCCAGGTGCTGTGTTTCTCTCAATTGCTTTGAGTGCAGCTTTTACCTCACTTTCTAGGATTTCTGGTTCTTCATCAAAAGATTCTTCGTCAAAAGTATCTGTCATCCTTCCATCTCTTCTGTATAGTTCCTCAGTGTATTGTTCCCATCTTTCCTTTATATTGTCTTGATCAGATACTGCATTTGCATCCCAAACCGTGGCTTGAATTTCCCTTTGATTTCTTGGATCTTTTGCAACAAATCTCTTGTTCTTCCTTTTTTGTTGTTCTCTTCTATTTCTTTGCACTGGTTATTATAATAGATTTCTTTGTCTCTGCGTGCAAGTCGCTGCAAAGCTGCATTTAGAGTTTTGTCCCTATTTCTGTTGCCTTTTGTTTTTCCTTCTCAACTATTTTTAGCAATTTTAAGAGTTTCCTCAAACATCCATTTAGGCTTCTCCTTTCTTTTGGCTACAGGGATAGTCTTTGCACATTCTTCCTTGATAATATCTCTAGTTTCAGCCCATAATTCTTCTGGCTCATGATCAATTAAGCTTAGTATTGCAAATGTATTCCTTACCTGGTCTTTAAATTCTTCAGGAATATTATTTAGATTGTATTTTTGCACTATGATCTGTATTGCAATCAGCTCCTGGTCTTGTTTTAGCTGAGAGAATAGAGCTTCTCCATCTACTGCTTCCAATTATGTAATCTATTTGGTTCCAGTATTGGTCACCTGGTGATTTCCACGTATACAATCATCTTTTTGGTTGCCTGAAGCACGTATTAGCAATGAACAGGTTGTTGGCTTCACAAAATTCTATGAGCTGCTCTCCTGCTTCATTTCGTGATCCTAATCCAAATTTTCCAACTATGTTTGATTCTGCTTTATTGCCTACCTTTGCATTCCAGTCGCCTATGATTATCAGCATATCTTATTTAGATGTGTGGTCAATTTCTTCTTGGACACTTGCGTAAAAGTTTTCTATTTCTTCCTCTTCAGCAGCCGTAGTTGGAGCATAAACTTGAATGATGGTTATGTTAACAGGCTTTCACTGAAGTCTGATTGATATTACTCCGTCAGACTTTGCGTTGTAGCTCTTGACTGCTTGTGCTATGTCTCACCTCATTATTAGAGCAACACCATTTCTTTTGAGTTCATTTCTGCAGTAAAACACTGATTTTCTGACTGAAAATGCCCTGAGTTGGTCCACATTAGTTCACTTACACCCAGGACTGCAATGTTTAAACGTTCCATTTCTTGTTTTACAATTTCTAGCTTACCTGTTTTCATACTTCTCACGTTCCATGTTCCTATTATGTGTGTCGCACAGCTTTGGACGTTCCTTTTGCATCTATTCACGTCCACAACTGGGCGACTTTTCAGCTTTAATCCAGTCCCATCATTAAGAATAGTGCTGTTCGTACTTGTCCTCGGTTCTTCCCCAGTAGCCAATTGAGTGCTGTCTGACCTGGGGGTCCTGTCTTCCAGCACTATACTTTTTTTTTTTCATTTTGGACTGTCTCGTCATAGGGTTTTCAAGGTAAGAGATTAGCAGACGTGGTTTACTATTGCCTTCTTCTGCTTCACTGTACTAACCAAGGTTAGCTGAAGTGACACTGCCGTTATCTGTGAGAGATCCTCCACCAGTGTCACCTTCCACTACTGCTGCTGCCCAGTAGCTAACCTTCAAGAGTTCCTCCCATCGCCATTGGAACATTCAGTTCACTTCTGCTGATGTGACTGTTGATTCTTGAAGGGGGTGGATACATCTTAGTCTGCTGTCTCAGCTATGAACATTCCACCTTGAGTGACTCTTCCAGAAGTTTAGACTCTTGACCAAGCCTGTGCTCCTGGCGGTGTTGCTGCTCTCAGCTTCACTGATACACTCAAACCCCCTCACCGCGTTAAGGTATGTATCCAAGAAGGGATAAAGAGTGTGTGTAGCTGGCCCAAACTTCCATGGCAGAGCTGGGATTCCAACCTGGGGCTCTCAGATCCTAGTATGACGCCTCAACGACTACACCATACTTTCATGCCATTGCTTGCCTCCTTGGACTTCCTTGGTGGTCTCCCATCTAAGTACTAACTAGGACCAATCCTGCTTAGCTTCCAAGATCTAACAAGTTTGGGCAAACCTGGGCTATTCAGGGCACGGCATGATGGCAAGTTGGATGGAAACTGGTGAAACTCACCCACTTTCCACAAAAATAAGTCCACTAAAGACCAAATTAATGTATCCTATCAAATTGCATTCCTGGTAGATTTTTAAGAACTTGAAACAGCTATTTTTCAAAAAAACGTATCTATGCTTCAGCATTCCAGAGACTGTTGTGACATGCCTGTAGCAATAGAAATTCACAGGTGGGAGGGTCATCACCCTGACATGAATGTGCAGCTAACCCATTCGAATTACACTTTGCTAAATTCAGATTCAGAGACCACGACATGATTCAGCACACCAATCACTATTCCGTCCAGTATGGACTATTATGTTTTAGACTGAAAAGGCCCCACATTTAGATGTGGTCTCTCAGCTTCTGGCAATGTGAAAAGAATCACCACAGCCATGGCTGCTGTTCCATACCAATGAGCCATCAACTAGAAAGATAGGGGATTCTCCTATGGCTTCATTTAAGCAGCTTCAAAACAGCCTGTTGCCCTTTCTTCCAATTCTCTCTTCATCCCATCTGCATTCCCAGCTAACAAATTTAGGTGACAAGATACATAAATCATTCCTGAAGCATCCAGGCCAGACAGAGTGCAGCTTAGCCCAATGCGTTTTGCCACTCACACTGCACATCAATATCACTTACTGGAGGGTTCTATTGGCTGGCTGCCAATCCCTGTTCATGACAGTATTTCATCTATGACAAAATTCATAAACCCCAGTACAAATCATCAGTTCTTTTGTTCTAGCAGGGATTTACCATGTGCAATGTTTTCTCCCCAAAGACAACAACTTGAAAACACAAACCACACTAAATTAGATACGAGCTCTTCTTTGCTGTTAGTGCCAGCAGAAGTTCTCCATGCCAAATATTCCAAGCATCCAATTTTAAAGGCAGACTGAAAGAGGTTGGTGTTTAATAATTTGACATGTCAGTGTTAATACCTGCTCATAAAAGCTAAGTAACTGGCCTTCCATGAAGAAATGTGGAGCATCTGTGGAAGATCTGTCGAGCTGTCCTCAATAGTGGACAAATCGCAAATAGAAAAGAGCGATGAACCAAGCCTCCAAGACTCAATTTTAGCTGGTCAGCACAATTTAGCCTTTTCACACAATTGTGTGAGTGTGTGTGTGTGGGGAGGGCCTCTGGAGTTCCTCAAGAGGATCATATATCGCAAGTTACAGGAGATTCTGACCAATGCACTTATAGAATACGTTGATGAAACCAAGCTAGCCCCCAAACAGCCAATGACTGCAATCAGCATCTCTTCTTCAGATGAAAAAAACCTGGCCTGCATACCAGCTCATGAACTTGCCCTCCTCTGCACTGATAGAGCATCCCAAGAGTGGACATGATGAGCAGCACTTCATTAGGCCTACAGAGGCCACACAAAAATCTCAAGGCTGAGGAGATTACACGGTGAACTTCCATGTTTGAACAAACCCATATTCTTCCATTAAGTTCATAATACAGTACATTAACTGTACAGAAAACAGCCCCTACGATGTCAATGAGTGTGCAATTCGGTATTCCTGAGCCAAATATATGCCAGACCACCTGGCAGATATTTTGATTTGATATAATTTGAGTATATTCATCATACCCAGACAATTCCCAGATATAGTTATTTATGCCAAACACCAGATTCCCAAATAATCTGGATTTTTCAGGTTTATCCAGGAATAGTAGTGTCAGTCATTTTAAAACTCTCAACTTGTATTTCTAGCCCGTCCCCGTCCCCCAACAGGCAACAAGAGTGCGGCAGAGAGTGACCAATGGAATGTGGTGTGGGGGGAGCTCTAGTTGTCTGACAAATCACAGAGATCTTTTGATGGGAGAGCCATTTCCAAATTCTTGCAAGAACATAAAAGTCGGCCTGGCACAGAGCAGACTCCATTTTAGAGTAAGGTTTCTAGAAGAGAGTGTGCTGTTGAGTGCTTTTAGCCTCTAGCTGCTCTAGGAGGCTGCCTTTTGGATTACACCACTGTCTGCCATGACCGCCTGAGGAACTACTGCCTAGTTTGAGACTCTGCTGGATTTTTCCCTGGTTGGGGGGGTCTGTCCTGGTGTTGGGCTGTGGGAGGCAGAAGTCAGGGAAAGTGGCAAGCTTTTCTTTTTAAAATTTTCTTCAGTCTTTTGGGTGGGAGATGCACTACTTTCTGCTTCCTTTGTTCTGGTTTCATTTTTTAATTTTTTGCCCTGTTGGGGAGAGGGGCTTTTGAATTTAGTTTTCTGCTTTTTAAATCTTTTCTAAGGTACTTTATGCTGGTTCCCTCACCCTCCCAGAATCTCTCTTTATATCTTATTGCTGGAAGGGAGTTGCTTGCTGTTTAATATTTAAAGGGTTGTTAGAGTGGGGTCATTGAAGATTGTTATTTGTTTATGTTCCATGGGAGGTACTGAATTGCTGTTGCTGTTTTTATTGTGCTCTGTTGTTGGTGGGTGTGTTGCAGGGGGTGCTTTTTTTGTTTTCTGTGATTTGTGGGGGTGTAATACTTGTTGCTGTTGTTGTGGGGGGCGTGGTGATTTTTCCACCTGTTGGTGTTTGGTTGTAGTTTAATATTTAGGGAGTTGTGTTTTATTTTAAGAGCTGCTGTTGTTTTTCTGCAGTTGTTGCACATATTGGATTTTTGGGATGCTCCTGCAGAGTTATTCTGAGTTGTTCTTGATTCTGAGTTGTTCTTGTTTTACATCTTGTTGTTCTTGCCTTACATCAAAGATTCAGCACATTTCATCAACAAAATCAGTTCTCTGAAACTCAATCCACAGGACATACTTGTCAGTTTTGATGTTGTATCCCTGTTTACTAATGTTCCGGTAAAAGACAATCGAATTTATTAATCAGATTTTTCCAGAGGATGTAACAGCTTTATTCCACCATTGTCTGACAACCAGTTACTTCCAATGGGATAACGAATTCTATGAACAGACGGATGGGGTGGCCATGGGAAGCCCTGGGAAGCCCTCTCAGCCCAGTTATAGCAAACTTCTACATGGAACATTTTGAAAAAACAGCTCTAGAATCAGCACCCCACAAACCTACAGTCTGGTTCCGGTTCGTAGATGATACCTTTATCATTTGGAGCAACGGTGAGGAAGAATTGATGGAGTTTTTAAACCACCTCAACAATATCCACCTGAACATACAATTCACCATGGAGAAAGAAATCGGGGGGGGGGGGGGGACTTCCATTTCTAGATACCTTGGTCATCTGCAAAGGAAACTTTCAGTTAGGTCACAAGGTCTACAGGAAACCAACTCACACAGATCAGTACTTACACAAAAACTCTCATCACCACCCTTGACAGAAAAGAGGCGTAATAAAAACATTAGTAGACCGTGCAAGATGGATATGTGAACCGCACTTTCTCAACAAGGAAACTAATCATCTAAACCATGCACTTCAAGCAAATGGCTACTCCAGAAATGAAATCAGAAGAGCAATTAAACCAAGGATAAATCAAACAACCAAGGAAAAACAGTCTCCCACAGGAAAAGTGTTTTTGCTATATATCAAAGGAATCACTGATTAGATGGGAAAGCTTATGAAAAAGCACAACCTTCAAACAGTATTCAGACCCACCCGAAAAATACAACAGATGCTACGATCAGCAAAAGACAGTAGAGACCCTCTCACCTCTGCAGGAGTATACCGTATACCCTGCAGCTGTGGACAAGTTTACATCGTGACCACACAGCGTAGCATCCAGACAAGAATAAAAGAACATGATAGACACTGCAGACTTGGCCATCCGGAAAAATCAGCAGTGGCTGAACATAGCCTAACTCAAACAGGACACAGTATCCTATTCCAGGACACTAAAATACTGGACAACACTTCCAACTACTTCGTCAGATTGCACAGGGAAGCCATTGAAATTCATACGCACAAGCACAATTTCAACAGGAAAGAAGAGACCTTAAGAATGAATAGAGCATGGTTTCCAGTCCTGAAAAACAACAGGCCAACAAAATACCCTATACCTGACAATAGCCCTGCAGAGAAGATTAGCATATCAAGCACCAATCCATATGCAAAAGAACCTCCTCAGGATACAATGAAGCCTCCCTCCATTAGCATTCCACACCCTGGGAAACTCTTACAGGATGACTCAGCCCAACCCTACCTTCCTGAGTAGATATAAATTACCTGCCAACTTCTTTTCCACACTGTGACACTGAGAGATCTCTGTCTTTTGGTGCAACACCTCTGAAGATGCCAGTCACAGCTGCTGGCGAAACATCAGGAACTACAATGCCAAGACCACGGCTATACAGCCTGGAAAATCCACAACAACCACCCTTGTTTTAATAATGTTTTAACATAGGTAAGGCATAGGCCTTTTAAAAAACAAATTAATTTTCCACTAAAGGGGGTTGTGTAGGCATTAAGAAGAGGACAAGTGTGTTGCTGACCATTACTGAACTAGAATCAGAATGTTTACTGCATGCAGCCAAAGCCCATCACAGTTAAGCAAATAAAACACACATGTAAAACACGATTAAATGATAAAACTATAATGTTAAAAACACAAAAGTACATTACCTGGAAAAGTTTTAGAACAAATCATCAAAGAATCAGTCCTTGAGCATTTAGAAAGCGTGGCTGTGATTACTGAAAGCCAGCACGGGTGCCTCAACAACAAGTCATGTCAACCTTATCTCTTTTTTTGAGAACGTTACTACCTTGCTGGATCAGGGGAATGCTGTAGACATCGTTTATCTCGATTTCAGTAAGGCTTTTGATAAGGTTCCACATAATATCCTTGTCGACAAGTTGGTAAAATGTGGTTTGGATCTTATTACTATTAGGTGGATCTGTAACTGAGTGATTGTTAATGGTTTCTCATCCTCTTGGAGAAGAGTGACAAGGGGAGTGCCTCAGGAATTGGTCCCGGGACTTGTTCTAGCTCAACATTTTTATAAATTATTTGGATGAAGGAACGGGGAGAATACTTATTAAATCTGTAGATGATACTAAATCGGGTAGCAAATATGATCAAGGACAGAGTCAGGATACAGGATGATCTTGACAGGCTGGAAAACTGGGCTAAAACAAACACAATGAATTTCAACAGAGTTCTGCATTTAGCTAGGAAAAATCAAATGTATAATTATAGGATGGAGGAGACTTGTCTTGGCAGCAGTATGTGTGAAAAGGATCTGGGTTTTTTTGTAGACCATACACTGAATGCGAGTCAGTAGTGTGATGTGGTAGCTAAAAAGGTAAATGTGATTTAGGGCTACATCAACAGCAGCATAGTGTAGATCATGCGAAGTGATGGTATTGCTCTACTCTGCTCTGGTTAGACCTCACCTAGAATACTGTGTTCAGTTTTGAGCACCACGTTTTCAGGATATAGACAAGCTGGAACATGTCCAGAGGAGGGCAACAAAGATAGTGAAAGGTCTGGAGACCAAGTCCTATGAGGAAATGTTGAAGGAGCTCGGTATGTATAGCTTGAAGAGGACTGAAAAGGGAAAGGCACTGCTTGTTGGAGGGACTACAATATGCTATAAATTTTTACAAATTTTATATAAAGTGCAAAGAGTGCTCAATAATACAAATCATCACAATAATACAATAAATACATTCAATACATACTACAATGATTATATTCAGAAGAGGTCCAACAATCAATCACATCACTGGTAGAAGTCAAGTAAGGTAAAACTGCAATCCTGAAACAGTTATTTTAATATTTCTTCTTGCAGATGTGGAAAAGTGCTTCTGTTGTCAAGTATCTACGGGAAGGCTGGCACGTGAACCTTCTTGACCAAGATATAGTAAGTCAATAAAGCTTTTATTCAAATTGCAAATACGGCTGGGGTGGAGCTTGACGGGCGTGTGCCAGCATTGTAATCCCGTTTCGTGCTAAACACTTTTTCAGAAGCTCACTTTGACCGCAACAATCACTAGAAGAAATCACACGTATTAAAACAACCACTTTCAAAACAATGTACGATTAAAGAATCTTACTCCACATACTTTAAGATTCTTTAATGGTACACTGATTTATTGTCAGCTTTCACAGCCAGAGAACGTTAGTTGTTGTAGATTTTCCGGGCTGTATGGCCGTGGTCTTGGCACTGTGCAATGTCAAGACCACGGCCATACAGCCCAGAAAATCTACAACAACTAAGATAAAGCAAGGGCATTTCTCTACCTGATTACAGTTTTCTATACTTCGAGAGTACATAGAAACAGGCACACAAGCCTGATCAACTTGGAGGTTTAATTAATAAAGTCTCAAAAGACATCCTTTTTCTGGATGTCTGAATCTGCTTAGGACAGACTACAAAGCCTCTGCCTGAACAAGACAGAGATCCATGCATTTGCCTTGGAAGGGTCAAAGCTGCTCATAAGTATGAAAAACCCCAGAGGCTACCCTGCCAAGACCACATCAGAAATCACAGCTTGCCTTGCCACATTTCCCTCTGACTCCTGTGAGGCCTGCAATACACCTGCTTAGTCACTGCAACAATTTAATTTAGAGTTTATATTTCATTTCTAGAACACACATTAAATCCCCCTATAAATAACTGACAGGCACCAAAGCCAAAACAGCTCGGCAGACAGTGTCCAAGAGTGACAAAACTTCCAGCCCCCCCCCACACTTGCAGTTTGTGACTCATATGGTGCTCAGAGCTATAGAAACAGCAGCCATCTCTAGAACTCTTGTCACAGTCTCAACACTACAAAGGGAAGATTAAGTCTCTTTACCTGATACTAGAATTCTTCATAAAAACCGAACCTTAAAAACTTGGCTCAGGTAGCTTGTCGCAAGTAAAAGGGGCAAGAAACGCTTAAACAGAGAGCAAAAAGTGTTGGCTTGTTATGTTATAGTATCCTAAGGCAAACAGAAAACAGTGAAAGGTTTGGGGGTTAGGCACAGAGATCAGGAATCTTTCTGCAAGGCATAAGACACAGGGTTTTTTTTTTACAAAGGAGCTTCAAAACTGCTAGATTTGAATCCATTAACAAATTCAAGACAATGCAAGCCCCAGGGCTTCATGTGGACCCTGCATTCTTAAACCACTGCAGGCGCATGCCACAGAGGGACTACAGGTGTTAATTACTTCACTGGTATCTGTAACTTCCTAGTGTATCTCCTTCTCTCATTTGATCCTGTACCGGGCTACATTTTGCCTACCTAATAATTGGGAGCCTCTCACCCATGCCAATTACTCTTCGGACTGGATCTTGTTTGAATGAGCAGCTCTTTGTTATGCCCCCTTCACCTTCCTGCTGTGCATATAAACAGGTCTGATGGATTCATATTCCTGTGCACCTGAAGAACTGAGCTCTAACTCACAAAAGCTTAATACTGCAAAACATCTTACTACTCTTTAACAGGACTCCTGTTTTATTACGCAATGACTGCATGTTTTCTCTGCTTTCCCCCACACCAGCTATTTCTGACCCCAGGAAAGGTGATTCCTGAAGTCACGGGACCCACAGGGAGTAAACAGCCACATGAATCAGTGGACTACAGTAAGCAGGGAGCAAAATCACTCCCTCTTGCAGCTCCCATCAGAGGAAAGCAGGAGAAATCTGTGACCCATCAGCATTTTCTGCTGATGAATCCCTGGATACCAGCCCTTGGCTGGCTAGCAATATGAGTGTATAAATAAGACACTGCCCTGCCCAGTTCTGTTGCATATAACTGTTGACCGACATGAACATAAAGGTTTTCTTGGGGCTTCATACAGCAGGAGAAAACAGTCAACTTGCCCATCGTTATCACTCAACGTTTGTCATCTTTGGGGAACCTCTAATAAGTTCCTACAAACAGAACAGTGTTTGAAAGTCACTGACCTAAAGCACCTAATAAGAATGTGACTACTAAAACTGGTCTTTTCTCATTCAAAGTTCCCCATGTAGAAAGAACTGCTCTACAAACCTAACCTTTGATGCGTTGTACAATCTTATCTCCCATGTTATTCAACCTCCACGTAAAACCTTTAGGAGAACTCATTCGCAGGTACAGACTGGGATGTCACCAATATGCAGATGACACCCAACTCTGTATCTCCCCACAGGACACAGAAGAAAAATTAGATCGCTGCCTGACAGCCGTGGTGAAATAGCTGAAAAATAACAAATTGAAATTGAACGCAGACAAGACTGAAGTGATGCTTGTTGGGAAGGCAGAGATCTTGAAGGACACTGTATGCCCCACTTTCGATGGAGTTCTTCTGACCCTCGCAGGCTCAGTTAAGAGCCATGGGGTTATACTGGACCCAGCGCTACTACTAGAAAAACAAGTTAAGGCAGCTGCAAAAAATGCTTACTACAACCTCACTCTAGCCTGGAAGATGGCTTCTTACCTCGACACGGCCAACCTGGCCACCTGGATCCATGCTATGGTAGCATCAAAACTTGACTATTGCAATGCACTATACACGGGTCTCCCATCTAAGTTAACTAGGAGGCTCCAATTGGTGCAAAATGCTGCAGCTCGACTGTTAGCAGGAGCGAGCAGGAGCATGAACATCACTCCTATCCTGCAGTCACTCCACTGGCTACCTATCAGTTACTGTACTCAATTCAAGGTATTGGTTATTACATACAAAGCTCTTCATGGCCGTGGCCCAGCATACCTACAAGATCGTCTCACTGCTTATGTCCCTCCACAGCAGCTTCGCTCATCTGAACAGGGTCTCTTGCAGGTGCCAGCCTGCACATGGGTGAAATCAACAGCAGCCCGCACACAGGCCTTCTCAGTGGCGCCCCCCACCCTCCTGGCTTTCCACAAACAATGCAAAACTAAATTATTCAAAAAGGCTTTTTACTCAGATTGGAGGGAAGTATTCTAGGGAGAGGTCTCAAATGCTTCGCTAATGAGTTAGGGACCATAGACTTCACTGCTACATTGCCTTGCATATTATCTGTTGCTTGAATATGTACTCTTATACTATCTGTACTTCATGTTTATCTAATGTCAGTCCCAGATTGTGCTCTGTTTCAGCAATTCTTCAACTCTGTATTGAATCCTTGCTAACGCTATGTCTTTGTAAAATTGTATGACGTTGTGGAAATGTCCTTAACACTGTATAGAAATGTCCTTGATACTGTATGGAAATGTTCTCGATACTGATTGTACTAATCTCACGCTATGTAATCCGCCTTGAGTCTCAGTGAGAAAGCCGGACTATAAATGATATAAATAAAATAAATAAATTTTTTTAATTTATAGTCCGCCCTCCCCGTACACGGGCTCAGAGCGGAACACAACCAGATTAAAATGCAATACAGTGTACAGTCGCACAGCTTTGATATTCCTTTTTCATCTATTCTTTCATCCACAGGGTCGCCATAGGTAAGAGGCACCTTGATGGCACATAATACACACAACAGTGTACAGTATAACAAATATAGACAGTGTAAAATTATTTTGCAAAACTAACTGGCACATGGTCTACTTCAAACCACACTGAGTATTTGATCCAAATACTATAGGAAGATGTGATCCGCTTACTATGAAGATAAAAACTGGGAGGGGAGTGTCACAGTAACAGACAACAGCAAAAAAGGGGGGAGACGAGCCCACATTGACCTACAAGTAAGCTATCAAATCAATACCCATTTCAAACGTTATTAACACAGAATGCAAGATCAATGTGTCAGAGTACAGAAAAATTCTTTATAGTTAAAGTGTCTAAGTGTAATAAATATATACAGAATACCAACTGGCTTCTATATCCAACCCATCTCCATACCATACAAAGATAAATGCATGATTCATACATCAGCTAGCATTGCCTGAAGAATTCATGATCTTATGTTCTCTTTTCCTTTTTACAGGACGATGTTCTTTTTTCCTTTGACAGGGGAGAGAGAGAGAGAGAGAGAGAGAGAGCGTCCACCTGCCTCAGCTCTCACCCATCTCGTGGCAGAGGTAAGCATCTGTGAACTTACCTCTGCCACGAGATGGGTGAGAGCTGAGGCAGGTGGACGCTCTCTCTCTCTCTCTCTCCTGTCAAAGGAAAAAAGAACATCGTCCTGTAAAAAGGAAAAGAGAACATAAGATCATGAATTCTTCAGGCAATGCTAGCTGATGTATGAATCATGCATTTATCTTTGTATGGTATGGAGATGGGTTGGATATAGAAGCCAATTGGTATTCTGTATATATTTATTACACTTAGTCACTTTAACTATAAAGAATTTTTTCTGTACTCTGACACACTGATCTTGCATTCTGTGTTAATAACATCTGAAATAACTATGAATGTAATACATGAAGGGATTCTTTTAGAATTCAAAACTTGCGCTCTACCTATGAACTTTTGAGCTAGCGAACACTGTTAATATGAATGGAATGAGCAAAGGGGTCCCATATTTAAGCTCTCGAGATACTTCTCATAGTTCACCATTTCTGCTAGCGAGTTTAGAACCATATACTCGACTTCTTGAACACCAAAATCCTCACCTTGTCTTCTAGGCCTTACTAGCATAGTCTGCTCTCTTCCAATAACATTCTGTTTGATCATGTTCTTCACTGAACTCAGATGGCATAAACAAAAGCTTCACAATCTGAGGTCTGTTTTATTGTTAAGTTTGCATACTCCCTCCCCTTGAGGGTGAAGCTGAGTCTGTTTACCAAGTCTTTGATCTAATCTTAATTTGGTGTGATGTTTCTATCGAGGCACTTCAAATAACTGGAGTTTATCCTCCACAAACTGAGATGGTAAATGATTTCATCACTGCTTGAAGCTAAAAATAAATTCCAATTTTAAATGCCAGAATGTGGATGCTGAAACAGTGGTTAAGGCTGAAAATTTCCTAAACACGGCCGTCTTCAATCTCAACTCTTTCCACAAGGGGAGCATGGAGGAGAGAGGGAGCACACCAGCTCAAAAAGAAATCAAGCTAGAGCTTGTCATAAGAAACTGGTTTGTTTGCAATGTCCAAATACAAGTCTTTCCTGTTTACAAGTTCACCTTTGCGCAGTTCATCTCTAATAAGTTTCTTTTTTTCTTGCCGAGATGCTGACCTCTGCCATAAATTGTTACAGGAAAGCAGACAAAAATAATCCCTATACTAAAGAACACTGCATTGTAAATAAAAGAAAGAGGGGCAGGTGCATGGCAGAGCAATTCACCCAATGCCAAGCCATCAGTGAGCGACTTGGCCAAGAAAAAAAGTGTATATTGTACTTTGAACTGGAATTGTCCACTATAACCCCTTTGTTTCCTAGTTCAGTACAGTCACAATTCAAAAAGTATATGGCAAACTTGTGTGAAACCATGTGGGCCAATATTAACACAAACTGTATCAGTTATAAAAATTCTAATTCAATCTAGTAAAGAACATCTACGCTAAAATCTTGAGTTTATTTCTCTGATACATAGAAACACTGACTATATCAAAACAAATCATATATATGCAGAATATGTACACTTGAGACTCGTGTATGCTATTTCTCTGCTATTTATGCAGTGTACATTTACCTGTAAGGTGGTTTCTTGGCATATTTAATCTTCCTAAAAAGTATAGGAGGATTTCGAAGCCTTAAACATTTAAGGGAACCAGAGACATGTAAAACGTTTAGCTGGCTAGATTTCTGCACCAGCGCCATTCCTTTAAGCCTCTCAAAATACTTCAAGAACCTATAGCCAATGTAGACCAACAAACATGGAGTTCATCAACATTTAACAGGGATATGGTTAGCAGATTACAGGAACTAGAGAAAGAGATTAAAATAGTGTCACTAACATTCAAAATTTCAGCATGTACTCAGGGGCTAATCACTTTATTGCTAAATTTCAAGTGCTGTACTGCATTTCTAAACGGTAGTTGTCCTCCATATCTACTTATGATGATATTTGCTATGAAACAAAATTTGATAAAATCCTGTGCTCTATCGGTATTTAGGACCGCACAGTTTCTCTAAAGCACTCTGAATGACATAGATCTGGAAAACCCATTTGATGGTTAACTGAGAAGCTGACTGTGTTGGCGATAGAACAACACAGAAGAAGTTCTACAATGGAACAGGTATTTGAACCCAGGTCTTTCTGATTCAAGTATGGTGAAGAGGTTAGGGTGCAGTTCTAGAATTTGAGAGACCCAGGCTTGAAACCCCACTCTGCCATGAAAGCTGGCTGGGTGACTTTGGACCAGTCACACACACTCTCAACCTGACCTACCTCACAGGTTGGTTGTTGTGCAGAGGAGGAGAGAACAATGTATGCTGCTGTGGGTCCCCACTGAGAAAAAAGATATGGCATAAATGATGTAAATAAACAAATTATCAAATTCAGCATCTCTCTAGACAACCCTGAATGAAATGGAACTCTAGTTAAACGCAGAACGTTTTTGCTCAACAAAGTAAATCGATACTGTAGTAAGGCCAAGAGAATTTCCATGTCCTAGTAATTGCACTGTATTCAAGTAAAAAAGAAGCTGGAATACTTAAGGAAAGTTATTTAATACTGCTATATAAATTTATCACAATGGCACTATTAACTAAAAGGTATTTTAGGTTTTCTAGTTTTTATTGATTTTAACTTGTTCACCACCCAGAGCCCCTGAGGATGGGCATTATATACATTGAAATAAAAATAAAAATAAAATTTTAACATGTTTCAACCAATTTTTAAAACAGATTCTAGTGTGGGTTGATGGCTGTTAGTTTACTTGGCTAACACCCTGAGTTTTGTTAGGGTAAGGAAGGGCCACCAAACCAGATTCTTTGGGTTTGCCAATCCAGGTTCATGGGGAGCCGACTCTCTTGGCCCTGGCTGTCCATGATCGAATCTTTGTACTGTTGGGAGCTAGGAAATGGCCTTGAAAAGCAGAGTCTCTCAGCACAACGTTGTAGTGTGAACTAGCAAGGAACACACTTTGCTATCCCTCTGTGCTGGGAACCAGAATGGACTTGCTCATATGCTGGCACATACACGGGATAGCCCCTTAAAGGTGCCCAGACTAATTGGAATACTAAAAATTTTACCAGCTGCAATTCCATTACTAAAAACAAAAATCTAGTCTTCATTTTAATATGCTTCCATTTTTTAAAATCTGCAACATTTTTTAAAAAGATGTTCAGTACATTAAAAGATTGGGCTTCCTCTTTATCACAGATCCAGAGGAGTTAGCCGTGTTAGTCTGTAGTAGCAAAATAGTAAAGAGTCCAATAGCACCTTTAAGACTAACCAACTTTAGTGTAGCATAAGCTTTTGAGAACCACAATTCTCTTCGTCAGATGCATGGAGGGTATGAAAAAACTGGCCAGATATAGATTGGTGGTGAGGGGAGGAGGGAGTAGATGCAAATCAGTTTGCTTCTATGGTGACCTAAAGGTCACCATAGTTCAACAGAAACCTTTCAAAAACAAAATCCAATGGGAAGCTGCTGAAATGGAATTCATATGTAAATTTGACTCAAGTCAGACTTGGATTGAATAGAGACTTTGAATGGTTATTTCATTATCAGAAGAAACTGATCTCATTATCAGAAGCAAACCGATTTGCATCTACTCCCCCCTCCCCTCACCACCTATATATATCTGGCCAGTTTCTTCATACCCTCCACGCATCTGACGAAGAGAACTGTGGTTCTCGAAAGTTTATGCTACAGTAAAGTTGGTTAGTCTTAAAGGTGCTACTGGACTCTTTACTCTTTATCACAGAGTCTCAAACATTCTGGCAAATGGTCATCTTGAAATTACGAAGCAATCATTGCAGCTGACTGATTTACTAGGAGAAGAGTATAAGGCACAGACAACTTAGAAATCTTGTTCCACTGAGCTGCCTATATGTGCACATTATAATGAATCTCTAAACGCCTCTTCTTCAATTCTGAAAGTAATTGCTGATGTTGATTCTCAGTGTTGGCTGTTAAAGAAGGGGGGAAGCAGGCAAAACAGGGTTTTGTACATGAAGCTAAGCACCTTCAGGTGCCTGCTTGCTGTTGTCCCTCCCCTGAGGAAGCTCATTTTTTACTTTGTAAGAGAGTACTGAGTAACTACATGTATCCCAATTTCTTGAACTATATCACTGCTTTGCTCACTAGATACAGTATCATTCTCTGAACCTGGTGTATGAGTTTGAGCCTCTTAATTTGACGTCTCATAATAGCAGAGTTGCTAAAACCCGATATTCTTGTTGACCAGCTTAATACGTCTGGCTGTTGCAGTGACTTGCAACCCACAAACGTTAGAAGCTTAGATCTTCTGTTGGAAAGTTTTTTTCACCAGGACAGCAAGCACCTAGTTTAATTTACAGCATGGCTATAATGGTAGTTTAGGACAGATTTCAGACACACAAACAGTGAATATCTGCATCTCCTCCAGGTGAGCAGGAATGGGAGCACAGCACCTTATCATCTAGGTTATAAGTGACTAACAATTGCTCACATTTACCTGCTAAGTTTGAAACTTGTTTGCTACAAACTGAGTCAGGGGCTATACTCACTGTATAGCCTCTCTGTAGGTACAGAATATGTAGAAGTTACGTTTATGTTTGCTGAATACAGCACTACCACACCAGAGGCCGTGAGATGCCAACCACAGATATAAGGGAATGTTCATCCCAGTGACACAAGCTGAAAATCCATCTGGAACATATCACACAGTGCTATATTCCAAACTACTACTGTATAAGTTACATGAATCTAACACTTAAAAACATTCCTGTACTTTGAATAAAGCCACGAGAAGATATATATGAATTATTCAGGAACGCTTTTTACTCAGGCAATAGAATTTGGCTGAGAGAGTTGATTTGGTAAGGGGATGGGGGGGGTCTGTAGACCATATTACTGGGTACTGTCTGTTGATGTAGACACGGTACCGCTGTGGGCACTCAAAAGCACTATAAACCAACCCAAATTAACCAGGGTTGAATTTGACACAAACAATACCAACTTAAATTTCTTGCTGTTAAGCCATATACTAGCAGTTAGGAATCTAAACTTCTAGCACTGCTTCCTTCATAGCAGGAGAAAGTGGTCTGTGTAAACCTTTACTATAAGCTTTGTGTTCATATTCCAGGTGCGGAAACACCAAGTAGTTCCACTTAACCCACACTATCTTGCCATCAAGTAACAAACGCTTACCAACAAAAAGTAATAAATGTATACGTAATGCAACATACCATAATACATGTTCTATTATTCACTTCTTAATAGCTAGGTAGCTCATGCACAAGATTCACAGTTACCCTACCTAGTACTGAATTGCTAATTTTGTTGCATTAGGCCAGGCAACGCTATAAATGCCACTAGACTTCTAAAGGTTTGTGAATAGGCATGTTCTTTATTTTACCTTTCCCAGGTAAAGTACAAACATCCTAGTTAGAGAGATAAATAGTAATATTTCACTGCAAATTTTTCTCTTTAATATGACTCTTGCTGAACAGTATCAATACCTGCCCCATATCCACTTTTAACAAAATACTGCCGTATCAAGAGAAGATGCAATTGCCTATAACATTAAGTAGAAACCTTTCATGAAAGAATGGTTTATTATTTATTATTGCTTAGCTGCTATTATCCATGGCAACTAAATGGAACCTTGAGCTACAGGTGCAAGTAGGCCTCTATGTATCAGTTGCTGGGACAAACCAGAGGATACAGACATTACCCCTGACAGCATCTGTGAGCTCCCATTGACACCTGTCCCTATTAGATATAATGCTGAACTAGTTGGACGTTGATCTGATCCAGTTCTTCACCTACCAACAGCTTCACCCTCAGCTGGCCTCCAATCAGAAACGAGGGCTTCATATTATGAAATCACTTAGAATTAAGGGGAAAAATGGGACCTGGAAAACAAGCTAGCACCATGGTACTAGGATGTCAAAATTACCTCACATACATACACATACAAAAAGGAATCTTTTTTTAAAGCAAGCTGTATAGCAAGAGAAAACTAAAGCAGACATCGACTCCTAGAACCCGTACACAGCTGTGGCCTAATTTTTGACACTATGTAGAAAAAACAGTACCATTTAACATCTGAAATTGCCTTTTTTCAAGGTCTATAGCTAAGAATCAAGTAATCTGAGAAGTAGTACAGTCTTGTGTTCAGAATGCGGGAATAGAGACAGAAGACTTGGATTCTGTGCCACGGCTTGTCATCTCTTTAGGCCTCAGCTCATACTTTTAGGCAGACAAAGGTGAGGCAAAATTCTACCTTACTCACCTATGGCATTAACAGTGAGATAAGAAACTCACAGTAATAGCTCTCTGAAATAGGTGGTTTTAAAAAGCTATGGTTCATGTACAAAACTTTAGCAAAGTACAGACATCATCACTCTGATAAAGGATGTCATTTACAATTAACTCAAAAGAGTCAGCCCCTTTCCTATAGACACAGACATCACACTTAAGACTGATGTGTTTCTTAAACAGAAGCCTATGGAGTTTCTTAAGTTAAGCAGTTTCTTAAACTGAGACTATAGGATGTCTTTCTGGATAAGGTGCTTTCCAGAAATCTCAACAGAGAAACAGCACTAACCTGGAATTACAGCCAATCCATACTTGGCCTGGTCTGCTATCCAAGTCACTGTTCTGGCACCTTTGCCTCACCTGAGCCAGTCAAGGGTAACACCTTCTGGTTCTTCAGTCACACTAATCCACTTACGTCAGACTATTTTAGAGCCTGCAACAAAAACACACAGGTTAGTACTGGACTTCAAGCAAGTAGTGCTCAGGGAACTCTCAGGCAGTTTGTAAAGAGGGCTTCAAGTTGAAGATTCTGGCTGGTTTTAAGCACTAATCTAGCTCCTCTCAACAAAAATCTCTCCAAAAGAAGCTAGGAGGACTTAGAAGGCAACCAAGGATATGCTCAGTTCACTAACAAGTGACCTGTCCTGTCATCCCAGTTGCTCTATGGAAGCACAATGTTGTTTACACATCCTGATTCAGAAGTAAAATGGCCCAGATTCTTCTGGCCTGACATAAGCAGGGCACAAGTGCTGCACATTCAGCACATTACTGTACTATTTCTAACATGGTTTTTTTCTACACAATAGAAGACTGAACATGGGGAAAAGAATCTGTTTATTTCTATGTTAGTGAAGTGCAAGATTCAGGCATTACCACCACAAACCAGCTTTTGTCTTCCACTGTATACTACTCCTCAATTACCTGAGTGGTCTTGAAGTCAGCTTGCACATCACCAAGCAAGCTAGCTTTCAGAGACAAATGGAGCCATGGCCAGAGAAAATATCCACTGATCAATTTGTCCTCATCCCAGGGGCTTGTCTTTCTTATCATGCTGGGGCCACACTACAAAAGACGGCCAACTTGTCTCTCCTCAGATACTTATACCTACTCATACATAAGGAGGCTCCACCCATGAAACAATTGTGGGACATACTTCTTAAGGTACTATACCTTAACACACACACACAGACTTCAAAAGCATGTTAGAACTAAACATAACCTCAGACTAACATGAACTTGAAGTTGTAATCGCCCCCATTCGATTTATGTTACTAATCTGTTTCAAAAAAGGATTTTTTTCCTCATTTATGTCAACAGCTAACAAATGGCCATTTACCATGAGCAACGAATTTACTTGTTTTTCTAAAAGGCACCCCTGCTACTTTTCCAGGAAACCTTCCATTTTAGGGAGATTTATCCTTAAGAGCGCCAAACTGAGTTACAGGGAAGAGGAGAAATGCCCGACCGTGGTGCACCTTGCAAAAAGAAGCCAGCCGGTCCGCTCCCTTAAACGGGCAGAGCATTTCTCCAGCATAGCCAAGGCACTTAAGTTCTCACGCGTGAGGGAAAGATCAGCATCAGCAGAAAGGCGGGGGGGGGGGGCGAACAAGGCCGACAACGGAGGCTGCGCTCCTACGCAGGCGGGCTCGGGAGCATCTCCGGAGGAGCTTAGCAGGACGAGACGCACAGGCCGTGAAGACCTCCCCGGGAGCTGCCGTTTCCAGGCCAAGGCCGAGCAGGGCGGCTGGCTGGGCGCCGAGAGACCGAGGAAACCCGCGTCCGCTCTAGGAAAAGGGCCGGGCGCGACCGGGAACCGCGCCTGCGGGCGGCGAGCAGGGCCGCTTCCTGCGAGGGGCCGGGAGGCGGCGCCGGGCGAGCGGGGCCCCCAGACCGACGGGCGGGCGGGCCCAGGCAAGGCGGCCCTGCGCGGAGCCCCGCCAGCCGCTGCCCGGGGACGGGCCCGGCCCCATTGTCCCCACCCCGCCCCCCGCGGCGGACGCCCCCCTCCCGCCGCCCGCTCGGTACCTGCTGCGCCCCGCGAACGGAGAGCGTGTCAGCGCCGTCGCCCGCCGCCTGCCGCCGCCGCCATCTTAACAGCAACCCCCGAGCCTCGGCCCAGCCAGATCGCGCGAGAACTGCCCGCCGGGCGGAGACGAAGGAAAAGAGCCGCGATAAGCGAGAGCGGCGCCAGAGCCGCGCAGAGGGTGGGAGGGGGCTCCTTGAGGGATGGCGGAAAGCCCAGTCTCGCGAGAACTCCGCTGTGCGCGGCGAGAGCGGGTGACGTACGCGAGGGGGAAATCCCGCGAGATTGGAAGTGACGGGCTGCCTCCCGAGAACGCCTTTCCTTGAGACGCGAGGGCGGGAATCAGGGAAGCTTCGGGGCGCCTCGCATGACCTCAAGAACGCCCGTCATTGTTAACAAGCTTTTTTGAGGGCACATGCCACGTGACTCTCCGCGATCACGCGAGACTATGAGCGTCAAGAAACGCGAGAGTTTGGGTCATTCCCTCACATCTCTCTTAATGCAAACCTCACCAGATCCGGCAGGACAAGAGTAAGCGCGTGGCCATCCGCGGAGCCGGGCCCTTTACCCGCCCTGGCCGCGGCGCGAGCCTGGCGGAGGAAGAGGCTCGGCCGCCTGGCACAAACTCCCGCGAGAGTTCGCAGGGACAGTCGCGGTGGGGTGAGATCCGCCTAGGAGGACAGGCCGCCCGGGAGAATTCTCGCGAGAGCAGGTGACGTCCGGCGGGGCCTCGCCTGCGCGGGCCCGCGAGTGACGCGCGCAGCCCGGCCCTGAAATCTCGCGCGAACCCCGCGGCGGCCGAGCCCGGCCTGCGGGCCCTCCGCCTCAGGGGCGCGGAGGCGGCGGCGGCGGCCGTCGTCGGAGGCTCCCCCCGCCCCGGCCCCTCTCCGCGGGGTCTGCCCGTCCGGGGATCCTGGCCGCGCCCGGGAAAGGGAGTCCGAAGTTGCCGCTCTCACCTGAGGGCTGCGGCGCCTCATCGCATTACGGTCGATTTACGCCCCGAGCCGCTGAGGAAGTCCGAGTCAGGATCAGCGCCCCCAACAGACGACCCCCGGGGCTGAGGCGAGGTCGCCCAGGCGGCTCCGAGCGGGGGGCGGCGAGTGCAGCCCGGTCCGTCCGCATTGGAGCCCCGCCGCTCTTCGCCGCTGCGCCCCCTCCCGCCACACCCCCCCCCCCCCTCAAAAGTTGACCTTAGATAAAATGCAGTTCCGTCTCCAGGCGCTCCGGGTGTATCTGCTGGAGGTGACTGACTAACATCCTGGTATGGCGGCTGCGGCAGCTGTACAAGTAGCGCCTCAAGCAGGACGCCCCGATCTAGTCTCCCCTTGTTCCCAAACAGGCCATCTTGAATGATGTGCGACATCTCTTCAGTCCCACAATCCTTCATTACGTCGTCAGCTTCCTCCACCAGCATTTCTTAAGCCAACTTTCTACTGTAAGGAAAGGTTTCTGCCAATAATTACCAAGTTGATACTGCCAACTAGGTTTATTACTGGGACTGAAGTAGGTGAAGGGCCTACTTCGTCGTGTCCGGCCAGCACCGTGAGCTCCCCTCCTCCCAGGCCCTGTTCTGGGTGGTCCCCCGTGTGCAGGTGGGGCCTCCAGGCAGAGCTCTTTCAGTGCTGGGCCTTCCCCGTTGAATGTCTTTGCCCGTCACCGGGACCGTCTCTCCTTTTGTGCCAAGCCCAGACATTTTTTGTACCTAGGCATGTAAAGGATGGGTTTGTTCTTTTGACAGCTTCCCCCGCCCCCAGTACTTTAGCTGCTACCAAAAATTATTTGTTAACTTATCATCCAATTGGATCTTACCTGTATAATGCAATAGAAAAGTCCTAAGCTGTAAAAGAACGGAGTAGCCCATTATCTTTTGTATATGAGTTCCCAAAGTGTTGAAATTCAATATATGTTTAGTATAATTTCCTCCAGCAGCAAATGGGATATTATACATGACGGTACTGAAGTCTCTTGGGAGTCCTGTACCTTTATGTATGTCATTTATAGTCTGTCTTTCTCACTGAGACTCAAGACAGGTTACACAGTGTGAGATTCATACAGTCAGTATTAAAGATACTTCCATAAACAATGCCATAGGGTAAATAAACACACGTTTACAAAAACATGTAACTATTCAACTCTGTGGAAAGATAATGTTTTTAATGGTTGTTGTGGGTTTTCCGGGCTGTATTGCCGTGGTCTTGGCATTGTAGTTCCTGACGTTTCGCCAGCAGCTGTGGCTGGCATCCTCAGAGGTGCAGCACCAAAAGATGGCTTTTTAATGGCTTGTTTTTAATATTGTTACTGTATTGTTTTTACTTTGTGAACTGCCTTAAGCATGTTGCTGAAGAGGTGGTATGTAAATTGTCTAAATAAAATAAAAGATTTTGCCCTTTCTATTGAACCTTACAAACAGAACATCCCTTGTACAATTGCTGAAAAAGGATGGTGACGTGAGGGGCTCTGTCTGAAATCCTCTTGAATCCTGTAGGTTTAATATGCATATTTCCACATAGGAGTATGAGGCCTTCAAAAATAATAAAAATACAAAATCAGGGTGTCTCTTACTCCATGAAAAAGCTGTTCCATGTTTTTTTAAAAAAAACATGCAAACTGCCTTGATGCAGTTTTTCAACTTTGGCCAGTAGGGGGCATAAGACTCCTTGCAAAGTCTATTTGAACAGGTTCTGCCATGCAAGAAGCTTATTCTCCCTGATTCATTTGCCCAAGCCTGGCAAAAAACTTGGGGAAAGAGAGCAAAGTACTTAGAAACAGCCACAGCCATTTCTGAGAACACAGAAGTGTGTGTTTGTTTGTCTCTGTACGAAATGTACAAAGTTGCAGGAGTAGGGCAGGGAAATTAAGTAGCATATATGTGAAACTGCTTTCAGTTGTAAAGTCTGTTACAGAGGAATCTGATTCCCCCTTTCTGAGAGCCAGTTTGGTGTAGTGGTTAAGAGCGGGTTTGATTCCCTACTCCTCCACTTGAAGCCAGCTGGGTGACCTTGGGCCAGTCAAAGCACTTCCAGAGCTCTCTCAGCCCCACCCACGTCATGGTGTTTTGTTGTTGGGATAATAATGACATTCCTTGTAAACTGCTCTGAGTGGGTGTTAAGTTGCCCTGAAGGGCGGTATATAAATTATTATTATTATTATTATTATTATTATTATTATTATTATTATTATTATTATTATTATTATTATTAGCTTCCTGTCGCCTTATTCGATAAAGAGGTTTAAATTTAAAGCAAACAAGTATTGGTGTAAAAGTATATATTGACCAATAGATTTAACTAACCTGTAACAATGCATTAATAATATAATAATATGTGTGATTGTATAAGTAAACTGAATGGCCCTAGCTAACAAATGCCTGTGCATTGCTTAAAATTTATTTATAGCACAGACTTTATGTCTGAATCCCTTTACTGAATAAAACAGGAGTCAAGTAGCACTTTAAAAAATAACAAAAGTAGTTATAGCATAAGATTTCATGAGTTAGAGCTCACTTCATGAGATGCACAATGGGCAAACCCATTAGATAGATACATTTATACTAAAAGCTGCAAACACCAGAAAGAGGGAGGGAAGATTTTACAGAGTGAGGCCAGTTTTAAAAAGATCCAATCAAAAGAGAATCCACTATCTGGGGAGAACCACACCCAACTGTTGATAGATAGGCAGACCTAATCTGATCTGATCTAAGAGTAGGGGAATGCAACACAACGTTGCTGAGTGAGGATTCATCAAGAAGTACAATAGTGTCCTGCCCTCCCAGGTCTTAGCAAAGATTGAGTGTCCTTCACTCACTACAGCTGCTAATACCTTAGCAAATACTACCCCCAGCAAGTATTAATTCAGTAAGCCCTATCTCTGTACTCTTCTAATTGGATCGTGTGTTCTACTGGCCTCTTTTTTAGGCTAGAACCCGTGCTCCCTCTCCCTTTAAGATAGATCAGGACGCTTGAACGAGGTGGGGCTGCTTGAATGCATTTGGCTTCCCTTTCCCCAGTAGCCGCGCCCCTCAGTGTTAACCTGTCAGTCATCTATAAATTTAGGTCCACAGGGACCTCGGTAGGCTGCTGGCCTCCCAACCAGCTTACCTAAGATGAGCCTCTTCCTGGGGCTGCTCCTGCTCCTTCCTTTCTGCTCGGGACTTTGGTCTCTCGGTGCTCCTGATCCTGGGGTGCTCTCCCAAGGACAGACCCGCCTGCAACAGGCTCGGGAGCTGGCTCGGCACCCCACCTACGGCCGGTGCTGGATGGGGGTCTTGGGGCAGCTGGACGTGGGGTGCAAGGAGCTGGGTGAGGAGCAGCAAAGCCGGATTGCCTTGGCATTTGCACACTGCCACCTTGAAAGGTGAGCCGGCAGGTCAGTGTCAGGTCCTGAGCACAGCTCCTCGGGACGTGGTACGGACTTCTGGTGGGGGACATCATCTCTGCCCACATGATCCTGTCCTATATAAGACAACCTCACAAGCCATGGGGGGGGGGAAAGCCTTGTGTTTCTCAAATGATACAAATGCTGTGCAAGAGTGGGCTTGTTACCTCTTGGCCCTGACTAGATGTGTCCATTCTTTCCCCCCCTCCCCACCCCCCGCCATGCTTTGGTCGGGACCTGATGGGAGAAGGAGACAAGGAGCTTCTATTGTGCAGGTTGTGGTGTTTTGCTGGGGAGAGAGGAGGGTTGCTGCTTTGTTTTCAGGCCAGGCCCCTGTGCTGTGACCACCCTTGCGTCGTGCAGATGTGCACTAGGTGACCGGTTTCGCCTCACTGTATTGCTGTGCTGTGTACTGGCTGCCACGTGTATGGCTTTTTAGAGGTACAGCAGCCCTGCCGGAAAAACTGGCAGCAGTGATCAAAGAGCCTGTTCGGTGGGCAAGGCTGCCAGTTCATTGGCGTCTTGCGGATGTGGCCTCTTCTTCAAGCACCCCAGAAGTTAAGTGGGAGAAGCTTTTCCTCCCCAGGCAATAAGTGGAGGGAAGTTATCGCATGCTGAGCAGCCCTATGAGGAACTCCCTGTAAAAAGGAACGAGATCTGGGCCTGCTGGAGGCGGCAGCCGCAATGTGGTGGTGGTTTCAGAGAGTCCCAGGAGAACTTGAGGAGCTTCCTGCCAACCTTTGGTGTTGAGATGTATGGGGCTGGAGTGGGTGGGGCTGGCAGGATGCAGTACCTGGAACAGCTGTGGAACACTAAGAAAAAATGGGCACGCGGGGGGGGGGCTTTCCTGCAACTGTCCCTATTTGCGGGGGGGGGGGGAGAAAGTCAGCTGGTTGTGCTGGGCTGCTGTCTATTGTGGGGCAGGAGGGCAGGCAGGAGAAAAAGGATGACGGCTTCTGTGGCGTGGGTGGGGAGATCTGTGCCCGCTCTGAGTTGGGGAAAGGACTCTGTGCTCTCCAGTAACGTGGTCGTCACCACCTCCACGTCTTAAGTCCCCTGTGTCAAGCAGCGTTTCTTTTTGTCTGTTCCGAATCTGCTGCCCATCAGCTGCATTGGATGCCCTGGAGTTCTAGGAGGGGCGTCCTTGGTGCGAAGGGACATTGGTCCCTCATCCAAGGACGGAGGCCCCTTCGAAGGGAGGGATCAGGTCCCTCCTCCTCCAGCCTTGAGACTCCCGGTCTCCGTGACAGCGGAAGAGCTGTCAGCACAGGATGGGGGGCTGTTCTGGGAGGCCCCTGAAGGTCTCCTCTGCAGGCCTGCCTCTCCCTCGGCTTCTCCAGGTCGGCACCCCCAGCCTCAAGGGAATGAACCTGGGAGCCAAGAGCTCTGTCCTGCATGTGGCGCATGCTCTGCAGCGCACTCGAGAGCTCCCGCTCTCTGCTGGCTTTCTACCTGCATAACAGCTTTGGTCACTTGAAGCGTGCTTACCTGGACCTGTGGAGGGTTCTGCGGAGGTGGAGCTTCTACATAGATCATGGCTGAGGATCATATTGCGGTCAGTATTTCGTTTTCTACAGGGCACTTGAAAGCCTAGATAGCGTTTGGTTCACAGGCTTAGTGAAAGCGATTGGCCAGGCAGACTGAGCGCACTGCTGCTTTGCAGCGGCTTTGGTTAATGCAGAAAGGTAGGTTTGGCTCCAATAGGCTCTCTGCTGGGGAAGGGGGAGAGATTCTGTGGTATGATGTGCGGCAGCAGGGTGGCGGCGGCGGCAGCAGTTGTCCGCGGCAGCTCCTGCTCCGCTGAGCAGTGAGACTTTTGCATTTCGTTAGCAGTATCTTTACAGCTTAATTTGCCCCACTCCCAGTTCGCCTTATGGGGAAGAGAGCTGAACTCGAAGACTGCCCCAGGGGTCATTCAGCTGGCAGATGGATGGGGGGGGGGGTGGAGAGCCCACTGGGCAAAACAGAGGATGGCAAGCATTACGGTGTGTTGAGCTGCTGCCTGAGGTTCATCAATTGATGAAGAAAGGGCAAATCAGGGATCCCAGCCCGGAGCAGACTCTGAGGTGATACGCATCCACCGGGAATCCGGATGTGTTCGTAGCGTCCCACGGGTATTTTCAGGTTATGATGAGGGAAAAGGTACAGTCCCTGCCTAAGGAGCGCACATTCTCAGTGCCAACCGTAGAGGAAACTGAAATGGGTGAGGGGGGTTGACACCACCCACCAAGAGGAGGGCTGCGTGGAGGAGGAGGAGGAGTAGCCTGTTGCTCTCAGTTCCCAAAGACGCCACGACGGGCCCCGAGCTCCCCTCCTCTTTCCCCCTGCTTCTCTCACAATCAGGACTTGGTGGCTGATCCCGCGTCTGGGTTCTTCTCCCGTGCAGGTCTGGCAAGGGTTTCCCCCCCTGTGCCCCTCCCTGCTCTATCCGTGAATGCACGCAAGACATGGACCCCGTGGCGTTCGGCGTCTACACAGAGTTCTTCACTCATGTTCAGAGCATCTGCTACTTCCTGCAAAACGAGGCCTGGCAGCAGCGAGCCCAGTCCACCGCCCTCAGGTCAGGGAAGCCTTTCTCTTCTAGGCAGCAACAGCCCTTGCCTGGAATCCGCTGAGCGAAGGGGCGCCTGCAAGGTCATCTGGGGCAAGTCAAGGGTGACAGCTTCAGCGTATGGTGAGGCAGGCACCACCTCCAGTGCAGATAGTCATACCTGATGATCGACTAACTGCGTGTGTTTTATTTTGTAAATGACTGGGAGGTATTTGAACAACATTCAGGTACACTGATTTGTACCGTGTGGCCTGTTTCCTCAAGTGACTACAAGTAAGGCCCAGTTGGTACTAATTTGCTAGTTAAAGGACTCACATCCGAGAGAATGGCAGGCTGGGCAGAGGCGGATGTGTTCTCCTGTCCCTCTCCTATTAGCATGAAAGGGAGGAGGATTCTCAGGATGGTCCCTTGGACGGGGTGCTCTTGGGTTAGGGTTTAGCAGCTGGAATTGGCAGCAGCCAAAGTGTGGGAGAGGGCGAGGGCTGTCCAGGGGCAGGGGCGGGGGACAGCATTTCAGTTTCCCCCAAAGCAGGCTGGCTTCAAGATAGCAGAACAGTCTAATTTGGGAGGTGGGGACGTCAGATCTGCCGAACATCATCATGTGCATAGCCGGCACTTGATAGACGTCTAGAACAGCCAGCCTGTGTCTAGGAGGAGGCTGCGTGGTCTGGATTCTGGCCTCGGGGGAGCTCGTCGTCCCTGAGAGAGTCCCTGCTTCCTTCCTTTCTCTTAACTGGTGGGGCAAAGATGCAAGGAGCAAGAGCCCCGCTCACGTTACAGTGAGCGCTGGTGCCTGTACAGGCGTGCTTCTGTTTTTAAGAAAAAGCCAACGTGTGTTCGCTTTACAAATGAAACCACAGGCTAGTACTTGTTTCCATGTGGGGTTTGTATTGCATGAAGAGCTCTCCGTGCATTGACTCTTACATGAGATTTACTCAACTCACATACAAACAGCAATCAGGTTGTAAATGCATTCATTGTAACTTACGAACGGGGCTAGTAGGAAACGGGCACGACAATGAAATATCCTCCTGAATATATAGACGCCCTGCCCAAGGTCTTGACTCCCAGCCTCCTCGCATGTGTGGCCTGTGTATTTCCAGCTTTGTTCTACAGTCCTGAGGGCTAGGGACCCATTTTTCATTTTAAAAGAAAGCGGGCTTCCTTGCAAAGCTCATATGGTGAAGCAGGCCTCACAAACAGCTCTGTGTAGGTTAGAATGGCTACCTGAACACATATATGTGCCACGTGGGCTACTTCCTCAGTGAAGCCTTCCTCCACCTTTGCTGCCAAACTGGAGCACCTTTTTCAAAGCATCCATGTGTGCCCTCATGGTCCT
This sequence comes from Eublepharis macularius, assembly GCF_028583425.1. NCBI lineage: Eukaryota > Metazoa > Chordata > Lepidosauria > Squamata > Eublepharidae > Eublepharis > Eublepharis macularius. The sequence goes on along the minus strand of NC_072808.1, from coordinate 26,165,681 downwards.
CTTTCCTGGTTTTTCTTGGGCTCTCGCTTAAACTGACTTTTAGGAAAGAATGCATGCGAAGTATGTTATTATGCTGCCTAGATAGGAAGGCGCTTGTTTTCAATGGCCCTGCCAACATCAGTGCCATATTCCTGTGGTCAACCCTTCACAGCCACCCTTTTCCACACCACACCACTGTTTTTTTCTAAATCTATAATTGTTATAGTGCTATAGCAATTAGCAGCTTCTTAAAATTCCTCTGGTGCTGTGGAGGAAGCGGCAACTGGGAGGAGCCGATGGCAGGGAAATGCACAAAATGTCCATGTGTAGACGCTCCGCTGCCAGCTGAGGACAGCAACACGGAAGCATGCCGAAGCAGCAGTGGTCGACCTGGGCCTGGCTGTGACGGCCTGATTCCTGCCTCCTCTCCCTTGACCAGGCTGACCTCTGCTTCGGAAGACGTGGCCCGCCAACTGGCATCCACCAACCAGCTTGCTGAGGAGACTGCCCGTGTACAGAATGCCACCTTGCTTTCCCAAGAACGGATCCTGCAAGATGGAGAGCTGTTGCGACAGACACTGCAAGATTCCTCCCAAGGTACTCTGAGATCCTGGCAAGGATGAGCAAGGAACAGAGACCAGTTGTAAGCTTGTGGGCCAGGCACCTGAGAGGTCAGCCTCCCAGACACATCCCTGCCCCTCCTTTTCCACAGATGAAGGGACTTTTACAAAAATTATTCACGTTGTGTCTACTCCGCCTTTCTCCCTGAGACTCAAGGAGGATTACACAGTATAGGTCAATACAATCAAACATTCTAAAAAATGCAATAGGGGGTACGGGTTGCAGAAATTTGAATACAATCAATCTGATAAAGAACTGAAAAACGATGCTGAAATAATGCATACGCCATTTAACAAGATGCAGAACTACTCAATAAGAACACTAGTACAGTTCACAGTCCTTCTCACTTTACCAAGCATCTCCCTGTACCATTTCCTTGTATCACAGCCCTCCTATCCGTGTAAGAAAACCCTCCTGAGTTACTCAGTTTTGCATAGTTTGTGGAAAGCCAGGAGAGCAGGTGCTTTGATGACCTCTTCAGGCAGGCTGTTACATAAGGTGGGGGCCACTACTGAGCATGCACCTATATGGACGCCTGTTGATTTTGCCCATTGGCAGGGTGGCCCCTGCAAGGCCCCTGTTCAGGTGAACGAAGCTGCTGTGATGTGGGGGGCTGATGGAGAAGAGGCCCTGCACATAAGAGGGACCGAGGCCATGAAGGGCTTTGGATGTGTTTGCAGTATTTGGGTCCCACGTTTGTGGCTGATTAGAGTGTGCTAACTGGATGGGAGCTGGAGTAGAGTTGCCAGCCGATGGGCTGCTGGAATGCTGGACTAACCCCAGTAAAATGTCATCTTGAGTCATGCTAAAAGGCAGAAGAAAGAATTGCCTTTGGAGTGCTTTGGTTCCTTCTGATTGGCTATGGGAATAGCAGCGAAGTCATCCATGCAGAGCAATTTACACAACAATAACCGCGATTACGTTTTGGATCCCTCACTCACTCCTTACAGCAGATTATGAGGCAGGTAAAATAGTGAGAAAGTAGCTGGTCCATTTTTGGCCGTTTGATCCTTGTGGAGAGGCCAAAGCTGCTGGGTCCCTGGCGCTCTAGCTCTGGAGCTCTCAGTAGTTCCAAAAGAATCTCCGGTACATGGGGCTTTTGGTTGAGTCGTTGTTGTTGTTGTTAAGAGCGCTCTGCTCTAGTGTATTGCCTTTTCCTAGAATATGGTGCAATGTGCAAGAATTCTCTGAGTTACGGGTACGCCTTCAAGGCAATTAGAATGGGAGAAAAAATCATAAGGAAGCATAACCGTCTCTGAATGCCAGAAGAAATGCATCCTGCAGACCACGTTGTTTCCAAAATCATAAACAGTCACACTCCTAAATGCTTCTCTCTGTTCTGTGTCACGTGGGGTACAATCAGGGCTTTTTTTCATGGGGAACGCGGGGGAACGGAGTTCCGGAACCTCTTGAAAATGGTCACATGGCTGGTGGCCCCGCCCCCTGATCTCCAGACAGAGGGGAGTTGAGATGGCCCTCCGTGCCGCTGAGTGGCATGGAGGGCAATCTCAACTCCCCTCTGTCTGGAGATCAGGGGGCGGGGCCACCAGCCATGTGACCATTTTCTCCGAGGGAAACCCACTGAGTTCCACCACCTCTTTCCCCAGAAAAAAAGCCCTGGGTACAATGAAAGCGTGCCTCTTCTCTTGGCAGGTGTCCGTCAGGCCTTCCGAGACTTGCAGGATTCGGCTGGTGAGCAGCGGGTAGTATTTGCCGAGATCTTCAACCATGTGGCGTTCCTGCACCGTTTTGTGGTGGGGAAGTCCAGCGCTGTCTACTCTGTCCTCTTCCACCTCCTGAGTGTGGCCGCTGTCCTTGTTTTGACCTCCAGCCAACGAACCTCAGGAGCACGGTGAGAAGCAGGTGATGGAGAGTGCTTTAGGGCCAGGCTCTGCTCTTCCCAGGCATCAGGTTGCCAGAGCACCTGGGGATTTCATTGTGGTGCCCCGTGTTTACAGCAGCAACTTCACTGTAAGGTCTCTCGTGGATTCTGAGTAGAAGCACAAAACTTAACTATCATTTTGTATCAGAATACACTTTGCTGTATGACATGAGAATACGTGTGCATTGAGTGCTTGTCATGTGGAAAATGAAATCACTGCTCCTTTGGCACACAGCAGTCAACAGCCAAGCAGGCAGCGGCTTTGGGATTCCAAATACTGTAGTTGCTTTTACTAAACTAAGTGCATAACAAAGAAATTCTCCAGAGATCTGCAGTGCCATATTATACATCCAGTATTCACAGAAGGACATAGTTGCAGTTTGGACAGAAAGAAGGGCAGGGGAAATGTTGGGAAGCTGAGCAAGGCCCCATGTTGTCCGTATCCATATTCTTACTCTAGTATCAGTGTGCTATCCTTGTACGGAATGACACCAGTCCCTGCCTTGTTAGGAATACTATCTTACTTGTTTCCAGTATGGAGTAGGGCAGTCCCTTCCGTAATCACTGGTGGAAACCTGCACAGCCTAGCTTAGAAGTCAAACCTCAGATTTCAAAGCTTATTTTCCCTTTTAACGAGGGCTAGAAATTAGCTTTGTGACCTTTCCTTTTTTCCAAGAGATTATCCCAGTGCCGAACTGTGCCATCCTTCTGTGTCCACAAACCACGGACCTTTGATACCTCCTCACTTCCTGCCTCTTCGTCTTCCTTCCCCATCTGCAGATGCATTTTACTGGCCTTGGTGGGAGCCAGCATTTACCTGGAAAGCACCATCTGCAGCCTTCTCATGGACAACTCAGAAGGGGGCTACGATTTGATGGTAGGACTTCCGATGACACAACCATAAGGGGGGCGGGGGCGGGGGGAGCAGGGCGAGGCGAGGCTCCTCTCCCGGGAGCAGCTCTGGTGCTGCCTGGCTCTTGCTGGAAGGCTCGGTGGCCTCCACTCACCCCACAGGACTGGGACATCACCCGTCCTTTGCCAGAGGAAGGTGTGTGCACCATCGCACGCTTCGTGCAGGGGGAAGGGACTGTGAGGTGGTACAGAGAAGTGGCTGAGTTGGATGAGATGGGCCAGCGAGACCCTCCAGAGACCCAGGCGCTTCTGACTGGCAAAGGACAGTTCGATCCTGAGCTGTGCCCGTTTGGAAGGAGAAACAAGGGGTCAGTGGAGGAGCTGAAGAGCTCTCATGCAGGAACAGAAGGGTTTCCCAGACCTGTCCCGTGTTAGAGGCCAGGTCCGTGTCTGTGCAGAGTGGCTCTTTGGTGGGCTGAGGGACAAAAACTGACTCAGGTAACCTCTACCCATCCTGCACACTATGCAGCTGTGCTTATAGTATTTATTTACTTCCTCCCTATCCCACCTTCCTGTGCCTTAGGAGGAAAGCCTCTCCTTCTGGGTTGGCTTGTCCCGCTGGGGGTTTGCTGTGGTGGGCTTAGCCGTGGCGGCTTACTGCATCTGGTCCTACAAGGACCCCATCAGGCAGAGCCAGGAGGTCCTGCAAAGCCTCCGAGAGACCCAGGTGGAGTTCCAGCGCCTGCTCCAAGAAACAGGTGAGGGAGGAGGGACTGGCCCTCTGGGTGGGGGCTCCAGGAGAGCCAACGGCCTTGGTCTGTGCAATGGGCTGTAGAAATGGAGAATTTACTAGGTAGGTTGAAACCCCAGAGGCAGTGGGGGGAGACTATGGAAAAATAGTAGGGAGACCAGTAGCACCTTTAAGACTAACCAACTTTATCGTAGCATAAGCTTTCGAGAACCACAGCTCTCTTCATCAAATGCATGGAGGGTATGAAGAAACTGGCCAGAGATATATAGGAGGGGAGGGGAGGGTGCAGGGAGTGAGGGTCATGTAAATGTAAATCAGTTGCAAAAGTCATGAAAGAGGTGGAGTGCGCAATCCAGGCTGGGTGTGACCCCTTCCCTTACTTCTGATAATGAGATAACCACCCAGAGTCTCTCTTCAATTCAGTTGGAGTCAAATTTACATATGAATTCCAATTCAGCAGCTTCCAGTTGGATTTTGTTTTTGAAATGTTTCTGTTGAACTATGGTAACCTTTAAGTCCTTGATGGAATGTCCTGGTAGATCAAAGTGTTCTCCCACTGGTTTCTGGATATTAGATTTGTGTCATTTATTCTTTTGCACAGAGGTTGGCTGGTTTGTCCTACATACAGAGCAGAGGGGCATCTGCCCATCTATTTTGCAACTACCGACTAACATAGCTAAATCCTCTGGATCTATGAAAAAATAGAAATTGGAGGACTGAAACACTTATTCTCCTATCAAAGCTAAAATTATTTTACTGAGTACACAACACAAATGGTTGTTGGGGGTTTTCCGGGCTGTATTGCCGTGGTCTTGGCATTGTAGTTCCTGACGTTTCGCCAGCAGCTGTGGCTGGCATCTTCAGAGGTGTAGCACCAAAAGACAGAGATCTCTCAGTGTCTCTCAGAGATCTCTCAGTGTCTCTCAGAGATCTCTCAGTGTCTCTCAGAGATCTCTCAGTGTCTCTCAGAGATCTCTCAGACACTGAGAGATCTCTGTCTTGTGGTGCTACACCTCTGAAGATGCCAGCCACAGCTGCTGGCGAAACGTCAGGAACTACAATGCCAAGACCATGGCAATACAGCCCGGAAAACCCCCAACAACCATCGTTCTCCGGCCGTGAAAGCCTTCGACAATACACACAACACAAAATTCATCATTTATATAACACAGTATAATGGTGTATGTTATTTGGCCTGTTTATGGAATTTAACTGTATATGCCCTGGTATTCTACAAGCAAAATGGCTGCAAACTGCTGCACCCGCTGCTACTTTAGCACATGCACCTTAATTTTTGTCATTTGATGGGTAGGAAAATCAAAAGCGAAATCAGTGGGAAATGTTGTAGTATACAAGAGAGTGTATTTGGACAGTAACAGTCCCGTACAGCCCCAATAGAGTTAACAGCTTCTTCGGAGTTCAACTGGAACCTTGTGACATGGAACTCTTTTTAATAACGTATTATCATCAAACACATTCTAGCATATTAATTGTTCCCCAGGTTACCCGCATTTTAACAGTAAACTTATCTTTGAGAATATGCACACCTGAGAATGACCTGATGCTGTAGAGTCAGGGGTGGCGCCAGGGTTTCCAGCGTCTGTGGCCAGGGGTGCATGCGTGCATCACGCTGCGTGCTGACATCACGTGTGACGTTATCACACAGCGTGCGCTGTGAGCCAGCCCCATTGCTGCGGTGGGCGGCTGGGACAGTGCACGGGTGGCCTCCCAGCTCTCCTGCTCGGTTGCCCTGTGCCGCCCCAGACGCCTGCCGTGCCTGGCCCACGGCTGCTGCGCCTGGCTGGGTGTGTGTGTGGTGGCGGTGGTGGCAGCACGGGGCAGGAGGGCTGGGAGGCTGCAGCAGCTGCGGCTTCCCATCCCTCTCACTCGGCCCCCAGCACCTCCTCCGGCACCCCCTCCGGCTCCCCAGCACCCGCGGCAACCGCCTACCTGGCCTCAATGGGCGCACCGGCCCTGTAGTGTTCGTGTTACACGTTTTGAGTCTTGGAAAGCATTTCACCCATGTAAACAAGTTTCTTTCCGTGCTTCCCCAAGTTTTCCAGTTTGTCCACTGTAAAAAAGTCCTCAAACACACGCGCCCCCCCCCCCCCCTCCAACTCCAGACTGGCTGCACAGAGCCCCTGGGAAGTCTGGAGGGGAGAAGCAGAACTTCCTTGTGCTTCTGAATGGGAGTTAATAAAGAAAAGGGGCAGAGTGTGATTGGGCAGGGTGGAGGAAGGAGCTCACAGGGCCCAACCTGGATGTGTGTGTATTGGTGCTCGCGCATGCGCATCCACTGGCTATTGTGGGTAGAATTGCCAACTTCCAGGTGAAGCCTGGAGAGCTCCAGGAACTAGAACTGATCTGCAGCTGACGGAGATCAGTTCCCCTGGAGAAAACGGCTGCTTTGGAGGGTGGGCTGTATGGCATTATTACCTTCTGAGGCCCCTCCCCTCCCCAAACCCCATCCTACCCAGGCTCTACCCCCTCCAATCTCCAGGAACGTTCCTGCCTGGAGCCGGCAACCCTAACTTTAGGCTGTTTGGCCTGCTATATACATTATATGTATATATTTCCATATATACAGAAGGCTGAGGTTGCCTAGCAAGTTTATTTCCCCTTTCCCCTTCTCTGCCAAGCAGCTGGGTCAGGCCTCCTGAGACTGGTGTGATGAGGAAACAGCTGCAGGGGTGTTGCTGGGTCCCAGAAATTGTCTGTGGCCACAGTTCTTACATTCCAAACTCTTTGAATTTCCTCTGAGCCCATCCTCCTCTTGAACTCCAGGCCCTCAAAAAAAACCCTCCAGGAGCCCCTTGGCTTGCAGCCCCCCACCCCACCCCTTGGGCAACTCCACAGGACTCCTTGAGAGTATTGCTGAAATGTGTGTGATTTCTTCTCCAGAGAGGCTCTTAGCTGAGAGAGATCTACTGCTTCATGGCTCTGAGCCCCGTGCCACAAGTAAGGCATCTTCTGACTCAGGAGTCCCAGAGCAACTGTCCAGCTTGGAGTCCAAAGCTGAGAAGACGGAAGGCCGGGTTGGAAGGCCCCAAGGTGAGTGTGAGGAAAGGGCGCCTGTAAAGCCAGGGAAAGACCTGGGTTCAAATCTCTACTAAGTATCCTAGCATCCCTAGCCGTGGTTTGTATTTCCCTTTGATTTCC